>NC_135341.1:70003335-70698335 GCF_023851605.1 Tamandua tetradactyla
GCGGACCCTGCTGCCCGCGTCGCAAAAATCTTCGATGATGATTATCATCGAATCTGGTTAGCTTGTTGTAGCCAACTGTACCATTCCCCCAAATTAAGGCAGTCATTGTTTACTTTAGGAGGAGGTTTATCCGATGGTCCACTCAGCTCAGAAATTTTGTTTTCCCGTATGGTGGGTGTAATGATTCAATTTTTTTTCTTTTTTAAAGATGTGCACGAACACTGAGGTCCACAGCCGGACAACACGGAAAATGTATAAATCTCGCAGGTTAAATGGGGTTACTTCCATCCAGGAGGCGATTAATGTTTGTGAATAACGTGACCTGTCTAAAATGTGTAAGGGGCAGTTCAAGTCACAAGAAGGATGAACAGTAAACAGAAGGTAAAGCACAGAGGCCCAGACTCTCTGTAATATCCATCACACTCTCTCCCTTATTCCCAATTGTCAAAAGAAACACACAAACATTTTCTGCTATTTTTCTTTGGGGAAATTTCATGGAAGAAAAAAAGGAAGGAGGGAAGGAGGGAAGGAGGGAAGGAAGAAAGGAAGGAAGGAAGGAGGGAGGGAGGGAAGGAAGGAAGGAAGGAAGGAAGGAAGGAAGGAAGGAAGGAAGGAAGGAAGGAAGGAAGGAAGGAAGGAAGGAAGGAAGGAAGGAAGGAAGGAGGGAAGGAGGGAAGGAGGGAAGGAGGGAAGAGGGAAGGAGGGAAGGAGGGAAGGAAGGAAGGAAAGGAAGGAAGGAAAGAAGGGAAAGAAGAAATTCACTTAACACAAAGCACACAGAAGTGCCTCTCAATATGTGGAAGATTTCTGTTTAATTTTGTTTAAGTGTTCTGTGCTATCAGTTGCTGCTTGAATTAAGTGAAAAGCAATTTTGGTGGTAAACTGATCTCTTAAATGTAAGAAATAATTTCCATTTTTTTTCTTCATACCTAATCTTAAATTATAGCAGCCCCCAAAGCATGAGTGAGGTAAAGGTAGAGGTCAGTTTCTACAGACCAATCTCCTCCGAAACACCCTTTATAATAGTTCAGGAGCTGAGTGGAAAGGGGCCTTCAGAACCCATATTTGAGAGTCACAGTGATTCATAAAAATCTACCTTGGAAGGAGCTTTGGCACTGTCTGAAAGAAGCATGGGGTGTTTGAAATAGTAACTTGAATCCTACACTATTTCTTTGTTAGCATTTTTTTTTTTCACCTTTAAAAATGCTTTAATATTAACTCCTCCTGCAGAATTGTATCTTTTACTTTGATGGCTATTTTCCACTTCATATATAAGAAAAATACTGCCAACTTTTCCTTGTGTGTGAGAATGGGAGAGGGACATCGTGGGTAAGTTAAGTTTATAAATAATCCTAAATTCTCCTTCTATTCAATAGTTTGAGCAAAAACTATAACCAGAATTACTAAAAATTAAAAGAGAGAGAGAGAGAGGATAATAATAGACTAATTTAAATTGTAGTTCCATTTATTTTTCCCTGCAGGGCTAACAGAAATAACACTGAGGAATGAAATGTTAACAAGCCAATCAGAAAATTGCTGGTAAGTGTTTATTGGTGTTCATGTCTCAGAGGTCCTGGAGAAAAGGTGCCTATCAACAGAAATGATCTGTAAATATCTTTAACTTGAAAAACACGCCATAGCAAATTTGGGCATCAAATATTATTGAATCACAGATCAGAGAATAATTAATTCTGTTTGACGGTCAGAGAGGGTGCTAGGGGGTAGAGAATGGAATACAATGTGGAATACTGAAAGAATTCACATTTAATGGGAAGCAAAATAAATGCCCATGAATGGATAGGCCCAGTCCGACCCACGAGAGATGCACTTGTCAGTCTAGACTCTCCTCCCTCCTCCACACTTAGTCTCTTCCTAGATGCTGGCAAGTCTACTACCCTAATGCCTCTTGAACTTGTCACTCCTCTCCTTTGTGCTGAATTAATTCAGGCCCCTACTGCCCTTGACCTGGTATATGAGTCAGGATGACCTAGATCATGCAGTGATAATAAACAACCTCCAAATCCCAGTGGCTTGCCACAAAAGAAGTTCTTATTCATGTGACATACCCAGCATGCAGCGTGTGGAGCTACGCCTATCTTACCCGCCCAGGAACCCTGGCGGATGGAGGCTCCGTGATCACCAATGCAGGGATTAAATGACCAGTGACTCAGGCTCTGGGTCTTACTGTTTCAGCCCAGAAGTGATGAGTGGCACCTCAACTGACACTTCATTGGCTGGAGCAAGTCACATGTCCATACTCAGTATCACATGGGGCGGGACCATGCAGCCGTACCATGTGACCAGAAGCAAGAAAGTTGGAAATACTTGGTGAACCACACCAATGACCACCATATCTGGTCTGCCTAAAGAACCCCATGAGACATCTTTCTGCCTTACCTCCTTCAATTCATCCTCCCCACGGACCTTTCTTAAATTCAAACCTGATTATCTAAGAATAAAACCATTCTGATTAAAAATGTTTAATGGCCACGTACGTCACCTGGTGTGTTGTACAAGTCCATTTAGATCTGGCCCTGGTGTTTATTATATTTCCTTATTCATCTCCAGCAGTACTGAAACCATCCAATTTGTACCCAACATACCATGTGCTTCAGCCATTTAGTCACCTCTGTGCCGAAACACATGTTGTTTCCTCTCCAGATGCCTATAATAATCCCCAACCTATTCCATCCCCTTCCTCTTAGAGGAAGACATCTGATAAAACTCTCCTAAAATTCTCTGACACTGTTTCCCTGACATCCCAGGTTGAGTTAAATTTTCTTCCTCTCGTGGTGTCACTTGCATACATCCTTTAGTGCCTCTACTATGTGGAAGCTACTATTCGGTTATGTAGTTTCTCCACCAAAAAACTTTCACCTCGTGGAGGAAATGGACTGTGTTTTTTATGGAAAGTACCTGGCATATAAGAGATTATTGACAGATATTTACCAGGTAAATGAAGTAAACACACACACTCAGTACAATCAAGTTCTAAACTCTGCGGTACAGATTCTAAAGTCTCCAAGAGTACTGAGGAAGTGAAACACTAGTCTCTATCCAAGAGTACATTCATTTTCTGTAACTTGCATATATGTCTTACAGAACTGTGTTGAGAATAATTAATGTTTTTCTCTTCTGTCTTTTCAAGTACAGGCCCTTCACCCTACCTGAGTTGGATCATCCATCTTCCCAGGAAGGAGATTAGGAATGCTAAACATGGACTATAAAGAGAAAATAAGGTAATTTTCAGTTTCTGACATTCAACTATAAGATTTTGCAGCAAGGCAATCATCTGGCAAGCTAGGCTCTGGTATTAAGAAAAAAACTGTCTAAATTTATCATATCAAAGACAAACTTGATAGGCTGGAGGGAAGTTCAAAAAGGAAGACAAAGGGAGAAAGTTTGTCTCTTTCCAACAACAGGGATTGAGGGTAGGAGAAGAGAATCGAATGAGCTCATCCCACCTGATTTTGTCTCTATGGACTTCACCTAGAGAGGGCGAGGATTATTAAATAAGGCTGTTAGATAATTGAGGATAATACTAAAAGCAGAAAGAGGCTCTTCTTATCACCCCACTCCACCCCACCTTATCCTCTAATTTGTGTTCTGAGAGTAAGCTGCTTTGAAGATTACCTTCCCCAATCTAGTGCACAACCACATCAAGGTAAAAATGGCAAGGAAGCACGGTCCCGAAAAGGGAGAACTTGACATTTATCTTTCCTTCACTCATGCTGTGTACATCAAACCCAGAAGTAATCCCACTGTGTTCCAGAAGAGTCGTTGTAGCCAGGTGATGTGACTCCATGGTATCAGCTGTGGAGGGTACCACTGAGGACAGGTTAAGCCAGGGTTCAAAGGGGTCCAAGGTGAGCCCAGGTGAGATCAAATCAGGCATGACCCCACATCAGAGCACTGTACCAACCAAAGAGGAGACCACAGGTGCAGCAGATTCTGACATTACAGGTCAACAGGATGCCCATTGCCTGAGAGCATGCGCCATGACTTCAGACATCAGTAAATTGCAGCCCCAGCATGCCTGAGGAGGACCCCGTGGCACAAAGCCTCGTCCCCACCCCCCAGCATCACTGGGTGTGTGAGCTGCATGTCTCTCTCCTTATTCAGCTGGATGTGGTCCTATAGAGAGGATATAGGGAAAAATAAACAATTTTTAAAGTAGCTGATAAAAGTACTGCATCAGTCTAAGCTTTAAGGCAATTAGACCTTCAGTTTTAATATTTTTCTCACCTTCCAATGGGTGGGTGCATGCAAAGTACTAAATGCTTTTGTGCTGCACATCCAGAGTTAAATTTGAAAACCTACTACATATGTATATATATATATTTATATGTGTACATTTAGGAGCATGTTTATTCTACCTTAGTCCATAAAAGATTTGATAACACCTTTCTTTAATATACCATTTGGACTTACATGACTTTCAGGAGGAAAATAAATTGCAAATATGTTTCAATCACAAATTTTTATTCCTGTAATCTACACACTACTGGAACCTGGACATATTGGTTATGAAATTCATATATCTCAGGGAATTGTTCTTACACAAAGTTGCAGCTATTTAGTTTTTGTTACCTGTGGTAGAAACTTATGGTGCTTTCCCCGTTCTGGTTCCTTTCATCTTCCTTTTGTCTTATCATGCCAAAAGGGACTGTGGGAGTTTGAAGCTGTATGTATCCCAGAAAAGATCATGTTCTTTTTGTTTGTTTGTTTTTAGATAGT
Source organism: Tamandua tetradactyla (assembly GCF_023851605.1). NCBI lineage: Eukaryota > Metazoa > Chordata > Mammalia > Pilosa > Myrmecophagidae > Tamandua > Tamandua tetradactyla. Next base: position 70,008,073 of record NC_135341.1, read on the forward strand.
TTTCTTTTAATCCATTCCTACGTGTGTAGACCTGTTGTATGTGTGACCTTTCGATCAAGTTATTTCAATTGGGATGTGACCCAACTCATTCAAAGTGGGTCATAAACCTTTTACTGTACTCATTTATAAGAGGATAAAAGATAGAAGAACCCCAGAGAAGTTTAGAGAAAAAGCCCCACAGAAGCTAAAAGAGACTGAAACTAAAAGAAAGAGGACACACAGAACATGGAGAGGAAGTCACTGAAGCCAGAAGCTGGAAGCAATGAAACCTGGGAGAAAAGGACCAGTAGACACTGGCCACGTGCCTTCCCTCATGACAGAGGTGTCCTGAATGCAGACAGCCTGTCTTCTGAGTCTAAGTATTGTCCTGTTGATGTCTTGAGTTGGGCATTTTCATGGCCTAAGAACTGTAAATTTGTAACCTAATAAATTCTCATTTTAAAAGCCAGCCCATTTCTGATATATTGCATTTTGACAGCTTTAGCAAACTAAAACATGGGCCATGCAACTGTGTTTGGCCAGTTGTAGGAAGCCATATGGTACATCAGTAAGATGTGTCTCTAAGCTGTGCATGGAAGAGAAGCCCTCCCTCTAGCCCTCTCCTATGTGGGATATGTAGCATGAATTAGAAGTGAGCTTTAACTGTGTTAATCAAGGGAGATTTGGAGGGTATTTGTTATCACAACATAACCTAAACCATCCTGACTAATCCACTTCACATATTTAACTTTTCTGTGTTTCACTTTCTCAGACTGAAAAATGAGGATAAGAATGCAGTCTTATGAGGAAAAGGGTAGAGGCATGAGGACAATAAGATACTTGAAGCGACTTAAAAATGTAACATTAATAAAATCAGCTCCCAAATACTCACACTAAAGAAAGGCATGCCCAGTACCCCCAGGGACTTGTTCCCTGAAGCTCTCATATTGACCACAACTACCGGCTTTCTAGGCCATGCTTTTCTAAGCTTTACCTGCCTCATCGGGTTTGAAGTGCCAACTACAAAGGATTGTCGTATTAAACACTCAAACTAGCTTCAAAATGGCAAGATGAGATTCCAAATACCGACATGCTGTTGAAATGTAACACCAGCAGAGCAAAGTCTACTACGATAGTTCGGCACATTCCAAAACACTTTTCCTTTAGCAAAAGCCATTTTCTTTAGCAAGCTCTATGTAAACTATTGAGGATCCACTCAGAACACAAAAAATATTCTTGGGTGACCTTGAAAGCATGGAGCAATCTTTAGATAGGCTTTTAATTGGTGAAATGAATAAAGAAAACACCCTTTAAAGAGCAATTCATGGAATTAGCAATTCCCAAGAGACAGTAGCATGCTGGGTGCTGCACCTGTGGCAAAGTTCCAGTAGAATAGGCCATTTTGTGGCGCCAAGCTTGGACTCTTCTGTAGTAGAGACGTCATTGTTAGGATCCATCAATAGACAGCTCACTCCATAAATATGTACATAAATTCAAAATCTTAGTGTTGGTATTATTATTCTAATGGAAACACTGCACATCTTAAATCAGTAGAGGTAACTGCACTTAACTTGGAAATCAAGTTTCTGCTACAATGTAGGGCTGCCTTGAAGGATCCCACTTACTCTACGGTTCCTTCATGTCTGATAATAGACCTTAGTTTTTTTGTTACCTGGAAGCTGGTTATATTTGGGGCCTTGGAAATCATCAATAGGCAATCGCTTTGTTTTTGGTGTATCTTGGGGATGCAATCCTAGGGTGTGTAGTAATTCATTTATTCATTCAAAAAAAATTCATGAATAGAGCTCCTACTATGTATAGGAAATTGTGCTAAGCACGGGGAATCCAGCAATAAACAAAACAGACAAAAACACGCAGACAAAGAAAGAAAATGATGCTTATACTAAAACATAGCTGAGGCTCAGAAATCAAGGTTGGATGCTCGTTGTGCCATTAACCAACAGAATTCAGCTTCCTCACTGATAAAATCAAGGGGCTAGAGGAAGTTCTCAACCTATGGTGCCCCCCCAGAGGGTGTTTAGAAATAGGTTGGTAGGATTTTGTTATAGCAATAACTGTGGGGTGCTATTAGCATTGAGTGTTGGAGGCCAGAAATGCTAAAAATCTTGTAAAACGTGCAGTCTCTCACCAGGAAGTACTTTCCCACCAAAATGCAAATGAAATCCCCTTTGAGAAAGCCTGGATGCTTTCTAAGGTTCCTTCCAACTCAAACACCATATACATTTGGGAGAATTGGCTTCTGTCCCTTCTTGAGAGAAAACAAGTAGGCCTTGCTGTCTCGGAGAACACTTCCAAGGAAGAGGATTCCTGATAATTCTTCGTTTCGCTTGGATCTTCTAACTGAAAGTATAAACCTAGAGCCTTGTGAAAATGAAAACTTAAGCCAAAGACACATTTTCTTATTCCAAGAACAGATTCCCATCAGGAAGGTGGCTGGACTTTTTTTCTCTCTTTTTCTAATAGAAAGTGCAGTGAGAGCTTCTTGCAATCTTGAGATAACTGTAAGCATTCTATATCAAAAGGAATGTCTACTCACCCAAAGGCAAAAGGAGCATAAGTTATCCTGGAATTTGAGTCCATCCTGAGCAAAATTTTACATCTTAATTTACCAAACTAATCTTTCTCCACTCCCCAGCTCTTCCTGAACCACAGCAGATAATGTCAATACTTTCTTAGTATGAAGCTATTTATGGCACCTAATAGCTACAGATGAGTTGTGCGATGATCTAACATATTTCCCCTTCTCCAGCTGTCCTTCTTTGGAGATTCAGATCACTTGCTCAGGGCACTAAAATTATGAAATGGAATCAATTGAAGAGAAAGGCCAAACATTTGGATTTCTAACTAATTCCCAGATGATGGTGATGCTGTGGCTACGCCTCACCTCAAGAATTACAGCTTTCTTTTTTTTTTTTTTTTTAAGTATTTTTGGGCTGAGAAATTTTTTTTTAAAAAAGCTTTTTTTTTCTAAGTACTTCTGGGTTGAGAAAATTTTGTAATTATTCTATAGCTGTAAAATGCAGGAGCTGATTTCAGAGTATGACCCATTTTTTTGATGCCAAACTTTGTCAAATATTTCTCAGTTATGGTGGATGATGGCCACAAATTAGAAAAACAAAAGTAAAACTTTCAATCAATGGCATCTCTGGGCAACCCAGTGGAGGAACAAGTGTTAGGTATAACTGGGAATTTTCTGGACTTCTAAATTAGCATTTACCTACTTTTTCCTCAACCCAACTGAATTTGTAGGATTGATTTCTAGCCTGGCACAATGGGGTCTGACCATTGAAGGGCAGCAAATATTTAAAAGCAATATTCCCCGCCAATTGTTCTGCTTCTGACTGAATTTGACAGTGACAGTATGTAAGGACATATGGTTTTTCAGGATACCCTGGGCCAGAAGCCATTTATCTGGGGAAGCCGGAACTTCCTAAAGCAACAATATGCTGAGGCAGTGATTCAGAAGGCTTAGTACAAGGCCATAGGCCAGCATCCTAACCCTGACAACTTTTGGCCTGTGATTTGAACTCTCTAAATCAAAACTTCCTTATCTTCAGAATGGGGAGAGGAAGACCTGCTTCAAGTATGTCCTGAAGACTTACTGGAACTATATATAAAAGACCTTTGTGAACTTTGTCACTTGAGTGCTACACAAAGGAGAGTTTTTAATATTACCGTTCTAGCTAATGGTGAGCAATAAGGAATAGTCCTGTTCCAGGAATACCTGGGAACTTCATACAGCAAAGGGTCCACAAAAATATAAATATATATATATAGTTTTAAGTAGCTTAATTATATCCACCGTCTTAATAAGATACTCCATCTGATCAGAGATCCAAATGTTTTTTAGGTGTCTGAAAACTCAACAATAGTTTCTCCAACTGGCAGGGTTTGTAAAATGCCCAGATGGGGTGAGTGTCCCCTACTTTGTCTACATTGACAATCATTGTGTCATATAAAGTAAGTGGACGGTTGGCATATGGTAGCTGAAAAAATGCACTTATGTTTCACATTATGTAGTCTTCAATTTTGGAAACGAACAAGGTTGCAGGACTCACACTACCTGACTTGAAGACTTACCATAAAGCTACAATAAACAAAACAGTATGTGGTATTAGAGAAAGGACAGACATACAGATCAATTGATCAGCACAGAAAATTAAAAAAGAGATCCATAGATATGGTGAACTGATTTTTTAAAAAGGTGCAAAGGTGAACAATTTAATGGAAAAAAAATAATGTTCCCAATAAATGTTGTTAGAGCAACTGGACCTTATGCCAAAAAAAAAGACAATGAAGAAACTTTGTCTATATGTATCTCAATAAAAAAGTGAAAAATGCAATGCTTATAATTTATCTCCAAATGTAAGTTTGTGCAAAATATTGAATATAGTTTTGAAAGCACACCTTTTTTTTCTCCCATTCCTCTGAGACAATAATATAGCCTGGAAGAGACAGGAGTGGGGCATTGCCAGATTGAGAGCTGGGATTACAGGAGAAAGAGCACGGGCTTGGCGCATAGTGTGTAGGCTGGATTCTAGTCATCTCTGCGACTCTCTAATAAGAGCACGTCCCTTCCTTCCTCTGAGCCTATTATCCTGGTTTGTCATAGGGCAATAGTAGTGACTCCCCCCCCCCCCTTCTGTAGCAGCTCGTTGCAAACAATCCAGGGCTAGAACAAATTCAGAGATGTGAATTAACTATAGACTTTCATCCATCCAAACCAGGGCCTGGAGTAAGAATCAGGCTGGCACAGTGTCCACCAAGCAGTGAAGGCCAACTCAGAAACCTCGCCCGAGCCCTGACTTGGAGCTGAGCTGAGATCACAGCGCCTGGATGCTTAGAAATCTGGATAAGCAGCCACCACTGGTGAGATAATTTTTAATGCTACATATGCCCTTTGAAGCTACTGCCGTGTTAAGAAATAGGGAACTGATGGAAATGATAGCATTAGCAAAGACTGACTTTTCTTGAGTATTTATAACCATGCGCTTTACACACATTATCTTTATATTCCTCATGGCTGCTCCATGAGGTTAGATGCAATTGCAATCGACTTCTCATAGATAAGAAAAATAAGCCATGGAGAGGTTAGGTACATTTCCCCAAATCACACATTTAGTATATGGTGGAGCTAGTATTTGAGCTCTGGCTCCAATCCGGCTCTCTAGTAAGAGTCAGCTTTGGTTTTTGGTTTGGTTTTGTTTTTCGTTTTCTCAATTCTTTTAAAGCGTTCTTGGAGGTGCCTGAAAGCCAAGTGCAGCCAACTCTAATGGCTCTCAACCCTTATTATTAATGTCATATAGATACATATGTATACTTTAATTTTAAATAACTCTCTTGCCCTCCTCCTCTTTGTTACTGTTCATCTCCCCCAGAGCACCAGCCAAATGGTGTACCAGGCTGTGTCGCTAACACTTGCATAATAACTTAAGATCTCACAACCCCTCTATTTATCAAGCAACAATGTTACCAAAAATAACTACACATATAACTAAAGAGGGGGGAAGCAAGTAGTGGGGGAGAATCTGCCAATATGTTTGGAAATGTATACTAGCGAGCTGGTGGAAAAGCATTCACTTTCTGAAGTCACATCTCTGGGGCCTTTGGAAGAAACAAGGACCTATTGGGCCGGCGTGCAGGAGGCTGCAGAACTTGGATTGAGGCCAAGAGTGGCGAGATGGTGCAGGGTTTCAGTTTTGCATCACCAACATGTGGCACTTTGCAGCAGCAGCTGGGAAATGGGGAGATAGCGAGAAGGAGAAGCAGGCATCACCATATTGTAATACACTGGCTAAAGGCAGCGGCAGGTCCCTTCCGAGAGCTGGCCACACTCAGCTGAAAGTGTTCAGAAGGCTCCTTGCTTTTCACCCTGTTTTGGGTTTCCAGGGTCAATGTTCGGTGCTGCCCATAGGACTTCCCAGCAGGGTCAGCAGGAGTGGTCACTGGTGACATGCTTCCCCACAGACTCTGAGGGGCAAGTGATGAGGAAAGATAGTGAAGAGAACCGCTCTTCAGATAAACTGTTGTCCTCAAAGTTTGCAGAATACCGTCAGAACTAATGAACCAGAAGAGTATGTCGTGCATGGCTTTTATGCAGACGATTATGTCAAGATGCAGAACGGTGGGGCCTGCAGTGTGGCACTGCCTCTTCCAGGTACAGCTTCAATGATTTTTATCTCAGCTTGGAACACAAAGTGTGTTCTGATACTAATACTGATAAAAGCATAAAGGCTGGCGCCATCTGCCATGGCAACTATCAAGATGGCAGATGCTTTTCATCAGCTTTATCTGAACTTTGCATTAATGGGAATTCAGAGACTGTGGGTGCGTTTTCAAAAAAAAAAAAGAGGACATTAAAATGATAGCACTCCTCTGAATAGAACCAATTCATCAAATATCAACATATTCTCATTGCCTTTATCTCTCTTGTAAGAAAAATAAGAGAGAAAGAATCTTGCTCTGTTTCATCTTTTCGGTTTTCCCGTGTTTGTGTGTGTGTGTCCCGTGGCTTCACCCGACACTCCCAAAGGAGGTGACTCCAGGTAATTCGCTTCAAAGGAGCCTGTCACCTCCAAGCAATGCTGCTGTGACATCCCTGCACTGGAGCTGCTGCAGCAAATGGAGTTTAAATGTGCAGTCTGTGAGGGCAGGGCAATCAACAAAGTAGTGTGTGAATGCTCAGAGTCTACTTTAGGTAAGAATAGAGGCATTTTTCAAGTTAAAAATTAAAAAGGGGGAGAAAGAAAGAAGAAATCATATCACAATAGAACTGCTTAGAACTGGCATATGTGTTTTTTCTAAATTTACAGTTTATAGCAGGTCTTTCCCCCTCCGTCATTCATCAACAACAGTAGTACAGGAGAATTCACTACATCCAGAGAAGCTGCTAATTATAGCCAGCCCATGAGCTTAGCTGTGTTGGCTAAGAAAGCATATAGGATGTATAAATATGCCATGCTAATAGCAGGCCGAGTACACGATGCTGTTCCACTTCTCTGGTTTATTATATACTATTTTCCAGAAGGTATTTCCCTCCTTTTTTGCTTGTTAATTAAATCCATATTTTATTTATCTATCCATCTATCTATAAAGATATTTATTTGAGAAAGTTTACTTGGGTTTTTCCCATAAGTAAGACATTATGGAATTTCAAATATATGAGTAGGTATATTTTATATTACTCATATTTTTTATTTCTATGCTTTCAAAAATTTCTGTATATAAACAAACACATAAAGCATAGAAATAAATCTATATTAAGTGCAGAAATATACAAATAGAGAAATAAATAAAATAATATTTTTATTAACAAGAGTTATTAAAAACAAATAAATATAAAAGCACAGAAAAATAAATATACATAAAACAGAAATTTCTATATGCACACACACATATGTTTGACCTTTTATGAATACACACATATTCTCACATATAGCATAGTTATAAAATGAAGCATGCAAATCAGGAAAAGAGTGACACATGATAGATATATGCAACCATTTAAGGTTAAAAAAAAAATCTTTACAACTGCACAAATGATGACCAGGAATTATGAGGAACCCTTTGAAAAGAACTTTTTCCATACTGAAAAGGAAAAAAGAGGAAAATCAAAACCAGAGAGGGTGAATAGAAAAAAAAAAAACCAATACAGCAGCACCATGGAAGGGCCACAAGCTCTTTTATGAAACTTGAGCTGGAGCACTGACCTCCATCTGGCTCAGGGGCTCAGGAGGACGTTGCAGAAAGCGTGTCAAGCCTGCCCATTTGGGTAGAATAATCTAACTTCAGTTAGTCACACAAAGAGGGCTCTGTAAAAATCCTCATTTTCCTGATCATGACCAGGTTGATAGTTGGTTCCAACCCACCCTCTCCCTACCCCCAACATGATCACAGGACTGATTTTCTTCCTGTAATTTCTCCATACAAAGATTCACTCTCAGATATGTTTCCAATTTTTTTTCCCTAAAAAAAAAAAAAGCAACATCAGCTTATACAAAAGTAGAGTTGTTTTTTGGCAATACTCTGTAGTGAATCACACATGGCATTTACAGGGTGAAAATCTGTATTTTATGAACACCTAAAAAAAAGAGTTTTGCTTTAATGTTTAGTCTATTCAGTTGTCTACTTTTAAAAAAGAAGAGGAGGCTGTATTTTAAGGAACAAAGAAGGGATTCTATTACAAATACCTTTCTGTGCCCGTCAACGTCCCATATAATGATTTAGAACTTCTCTTGAATTCCAAATTTACCCTCAGCCACTCAGGTTGAGGCATTGTTTGAGATAAAAAGGCCAAATTTTGTGTTATTCATAAGGAAAAGCAAGCTGTAATGGATCTTTTCATTATAATAAATGAATAAATAACCTTTTAGTCCTAACAGCCCAATTAGGTACTAAATAAACAAGTTTATGTTTAGAAAAGCAACAAAAATGTAGTCATATAAAAGGAAATGCTATTACATACTGGGAGCAAATCTTTAGCAATAGGTCATAAATACACACCTTATCAGAACAGATGACTAAGAAAAGACAGGCTGAAAGGCTGGAACATTAGAAGGCAGAGGGATAAGAAAGCGTCTCAGGAAGCACACAGTACTTGGCATCTGGAGGGCATGGCTCAAATCCCTGCTTTGACAGTAGCTGTGTATTCTAAGGACAGGTGACTTATTTTCTATGATCATCAAGATCTCTTTTAAAATCAAAGTTGGATTTTAGTTATTGCCAGACTTTTAAATTACAATTTAAAAATTAACATAGTGTCAGGTGGTATGACAGTGGCTCAGCAGGCAGAGTTTTCGCCTGCCATGCCAGAGATCCGAGTTCGATTCCTGGTGCCTGCCCGTGCAAAAGATAAATAAACAGATAAAAATTAAAAAGTAAAAAAATTAATGTAGGGTCTTATGTAGAAGTGTCCACATTTTATTAGGTAAAGAAATTAAAAGATCTTCATAGCCTTGTGATATGCACCAACATTTTATGAAAGACAAGAGATTTTTAACCCCCTAAAATAAGAAGACACAATATCAGAATAAGAAGTCCTTTAATTTGAAGAAATTTAAGGAAATCTCATTGCATTTCTGTATTTTTCTCCTTGTACAACATGGACAAGTGAAGATTTTGTCACAGGCTGCCAAAATCCATGTATGGATACTGTGATGTTTCCTTTATGTTTTTCTAGTGCTAACAACTTTTGCTGTTTGAAAGAGTTATGGACCCTAGAAAAGCCATGTTCTTCTAATTCATCTTGTGGGTACAGATCAACTGTGGGTGGGACCTTTAAATTGTTTCCATGGAGATATGACCTACCCAACTCAAGATGGGTACCCAATCCTGCTTACTGGGGTCCTCTATGAAGAGAATAGAAGACAGAAAACATAAAGAGCTCAGAGCTGACACAGAGAGCAGAGAGATGAAACCAAGTAGCAGACATTTGGAGATGCTGAAGTAAAATGTCCCAGGAGATGCCAGAAGCTGAGAGAGCCATTTGAAACCAGAAGCCAGGAGAGGACAGCAGATACCATGTGAAAGAGAAACCTCAGACACTTTTCTTGAGAGAAGGTATCCTCTTTGGTTCATTAATAAGGACGTTTTCACAGCCTTGTAACTGTAACTTGTAATTTAATACATTTCTTTATAGAAGCCATTCCATTTCTGGTATATTGTATTCTGGCAGCATTAGCAAACCAAAACAACTTATATGATTCTAAATGTTTATGTCTTCTCTAAACTCATACCTCCAAATGCACACAATGCAACCAATTCAAGCCCTAATGCTCTGCTGCCAGTCAGGCTTAAGAGAAAGACAAAGAAAAATTTTTTTCATTTTTTCAATAAGCATATCTCTGAAAAGTTTCATATGAACCCACTTTTGGTATACCACATTATATTTTAAATGCACCATGGGAACTTTTTATTCAAATGATTCTCATAGAAATCTTTTCTTAAAAATGAAAAATTATATTTATAAAGAAATCATCTATTATATATCTTCTGTTTAAATATGAATTTCTATATACTGAGGCTACTTATGCAATGTCTGCATGCATCATAAAAGACAACCTGATAAAGGTCATCACAGTACTATGAATTTACTTTTACTGAGGGTCTAATTATATTTCCTATGGACAGATACCTCTACCATAAATCTCTTTAAAATGTCTTCCCAATTATTTTGGAAAAAGCACAGAACTCAGATCAATAATAACTAAAACAATAGCCAACATAAGCTGAGTGCTTATTATGTACCAGGTACTATTCTCAATCTTTATATGTATAATCTCAATTAATCCTTAAAATACTCATAAGAGAAAGATGCAGTTGTTATCCCCATTTCACAGTTGAGGAAACTGAGAACCAGAGAGGTTAAGAAACTAATATAAGGTTACACAGCTAGAAGTGGTGAAGCCTGGATTGAAAACCAGGGACTGCGACTCCAGAAGGCACACATTTATTCATTCTGCTTTCCAACTGTGAAGGACTCTCTGTAACATCACCAAGAAGTAAGGTTACATATGACTCCATGGTGGAATTATTTCCCGGAAATTATTTCATGATTATTCTATCACTATTAGTTACCAACCCCCATGGAGCGGTGAGGAGGACAGCATGATCACGGAGAAGTCATTTGGCATGGCCTTTACCCGTTTGTTGAACTAAGTTAGTTGAAGCTCCAGTATGCAAAACACCTTCCTGAGGTTCTTGATAAAAAATCCACATATTCAGGGTCTGCCATCAGAATTTTGTATTTACTCTGGTGCCATCAGAATTTTGTATTTACTCTGGCCAATGTAAGAATCAGCCAATGAATGGTGAATAGAAATAGCATGTGGCAATTCCATGAGCCAGTGAAATCTCATGTTTGATAGTTAGGTCTTCTTTCCTCTCCATGATGATAATTAATATTGCAGGTGGTGGAGTTTTCTTCAACTGAGCCCATTTTTTGCACTAGGTATTTTTTTTTAAATACCTCAGTAGATGTTCTTTTTTGACCTCACTTAGAGATACCCTGAATTAGATTATATCAAAGTTTCCTTCCAGTTCCTGCTCTTTGAATTTATCCTGATTTGTAATGTCTCAACCTTATATTCTCTGCAATTTCCATAATAATAGGGTTTGACTATATACTATAAATACAGTGCTTCTGTACACACTAAAAAAAAAGAAAAAGAAGAAATAACTAGCTCTCATCTCTATCTCTCATTCACCCATACATCAAATATGTATTACATGGTCAATGTTTGCCAATTACTGTACCAGGTGGTGGGGAATTCAACCACGAACAAAACAGATGGCATCCTGGTCCACATGGAGGTGCCAGTCCAAGAGGAAAGACCTACATTAAAGAGTTGTCAGAGATTTCTTAAAGAGGAAATAAGTGTTACATGGGAGCACAGAAGAGGGAGAACATGTCTGTGTTAGTCAGGTTAATTAGGATAGTTAACAAAGCAGTTACCAAAACTTGAATACAGGGCTCTGCACTCCATATGCTCATTCAGGGGCTCAGGCTGAAGGAGGGGCTCAGGCTGAAGGAGAGTCTACCATCTAGAATGTCATTTATCATCACAGAATGGAAGGAAGACTGGAGGATCAAACATGAACATTCACTGGCTCATGAATGACCACGAGCCATTCTCACTCTCCTTTCATTGGCTAGAAATGTCCTGACTTTGCCTAACTGCAAGGTGGCTAGCACAGACAGGGGAGCACCTGGAATGTTGACTGAAGATTATTGTGAATCTCTATCAGAGCAGTCTTCCCTCAAGAAGGCAAGGTGAAACTAAGACCTAGAGGCCAGCTGGAGGCAGAGAACAATGGTGGGGTGGGGGAACAGGAGGGGCGAAAGGACAATGATTAGAGAAAAAGCCCTCCAAGAGAGAGGACTTAACCTGTGAAGTCCCAGAAACAAGAGAAAGTGTGGCAAGTTTAAGGAATTGAATGTAAACTTCAAGGTAGAGATTAAAGCAAAGGCTGAGAAGGGTGTGTAATCTGTTGCCTTGTCCTAAAGGAGACAAGTAGTCATTGGAAGGGTTTTTAATTTGAAATTCACCTGTTTTAATAATAATTTTGGATAATCAAGTCATGACTTTTATTTTCAGTTGACCTCTTAGTTAAAGTAACTATAAATCATGGATTTATTTTTAAAAGCATGCTAGAGGAAAGCCATTACAAGATATTCCTAGAAGTAAAATACGACTGTTGTGTTTTTTTTTTTCTTAGTTTCCTAGCTGCTAAAACAAACACCACACTATGGGTTGACTTAAAGAATAAGAATTTATTGACTCTCATTTTTGAGGCTGGGAGAGGAACAAAGCTGGGGTGTCAGCAAGATGATGCTTTCTCCCAAAAGAATGTGGTATTTAGGGGTCGGCTGCTGATATTCTTTAGTCCTTGGCTTTCTGTCACATGACAATGCATATGGCAGTGCCTTCTCCCTTATCTTAAAGGGTTTGTTGACTTCCAGATTCTGGCTGTTCCCTGTGGCTTCTTTCTGTTTTACTTTCACTTATAAATGATTCCAGTAATCCGGATTAAAGCCCAGCCTGATTCAGCTGGACCATACCTTAACTGAAGTAACATTTTATTTTTTTAAATGCAATTTTATTGAGCTCTATTATACATTCACATACCATATAATCATCCAAATTGTACATCAGTGGTTCAGAATATTGTCATATAGCTATGCATGCATCATCACAGTCAATTTTTGAACATTTTCATTACTTGAAAAAAATAAGAATAAAAGTAAAAAGGAACACCCAAAACATCCTGTAACCCCTACCGCCCATTATTTATTTTTTCGTCGTCTTTTCTTCTTACTCATCTGTTCATATACAGGGTAAAAGGAGTGTCAGTCACTCCCTCTACCCTGTGTATAACCACAATCACATGGTCATACCTTAAAAACTCTACAGTTATTCAATCATCTTCAAGAATTAAGACTATTGGATTACAGTTCAACAGTTTCAGGTATTTCCCTCTAGCTACTCTAATACATCAAAAACTGAAAAGGGATATCTATATACTGCCTAAGAATATCCTCCAGAATGGCCTCTCAACTCTATTTGAAATCTCTCAGCCAGTGAAACTTTATTTTGTTTCATTTCTCTTTCCCTTTTTGGTTAAGAAGTCTTTTTTAATCCCGTGATGCCAGGGCCAGGCTCATCTCCAGGAGTCATGTCCCATGTTGCCAGGGAGAATTACTCCCCTGGGAGTCATGTTCCACATAGCAGGAAGGGTAGTGAACTCACCTACAGAATTGGGTTAGAGAAAGAGGCCACCTCTGAGCAATAAAAGAAGTTTTCTGGGGGTTACTCTTAGGCATAATTATAAGTAGGCTTAGCTTTTCCTTTGCAGGAAAAGTTTCATTAGGGTGAGTCCCAAGTTCAAGGGCCTAGCTTATTAAATTGGTAGTCCCCAGCACTTATGAGAATATCAGGAACTCCCCAGGTGGGGAGGTTTAATATTTCCATATTTTTCCCCACTCTTTCAAGGGGACTTTGAAAATACTTTTTAATCTTCTGCCCAGATTACTCTGGGATGTATCAGGGTATCAGACCAATCTGTACAAGAAGATTTCACTCTGTATTCAAGGTTCCATAGTTCTGGTGTTCAATTAAACTGACCATACAAGTTAAATTAGATAGCGTGCTACCAAAAATATAAATTTTTCATCAAATAAACATCTTTTCCTTTGGTCTCACATAGAAGTTGAAGTTTGAAAATATAGTCAATATCATCCTTTAGTTTTAGTCTAATTAACATTATTCCTACCCAGATTGCTTCATTCATATTTCTCATTGAAGTATGATCCCTTTTTTTTTTTTTTTTTTAAGTGTTTTTAACAGTTGTTATATGGGGTAATGCTGACTTTCATAGCTGCAGAACTGTAGCTCTGAGCCTCAGATGTCACATAGATACCTGACATTTCAGGGAACAAACAATTTATACACAAAGAGCTCAACATCTCAGAATTTAGAAGTAACAGTCACCATTCTGGAATAGAAGTGGCTGCTGTAAGAGCTTGCAATGTAAGAACCTTACAATAGGCTTTCATCTGATAATCTATGCTTTCAAATTCTGCTCTCAGAGTTTGCACATTATTGTTAGTCCATATTAGTGAGACATTATAATAGTTGTCTTTTTGTTTCTAGCTTATTTCATTCACCATACTATCCTCAAGTTTCATCCATCTGGCTGCATGCCTCATAAATTCATTACTTCTTGCAGATGTTCCATAGTCCTTTGTATGTATACACCACAGTTCCCCCTTCCATTCCTCAGCTGATGTACCCTTAGGCCACCTCCATCCATTGAAAATCAGGAACGCTGCCGCTATAAACACCAGCGTTCAAATGTCCATTTTTGTCCCCACTTTAAATTCCTCCAAGTATACACCTAACTATGCAGTTGTAGGATCATATGGCAGCCCCATCCCTGACCTCCTGTGGAGCCACCACGCTGCCCACCAGGGGTCCTGCACCACTCTACAACAGTGAATAGATACATCTCTCTCTCTCCACATTCTTCAAGCGCTTCTCTCTGTTCATTTTTAAACAGTTGCATTCATACATCATATAATCCAATCTAAGCGAAAAAATCAATGGTTCCCAGTATAACCATGCCTTCATTACCACAGTCTATATTTGGAAATTTCCATTTCTTCCACAAAGAATCCTATACTTCTTCCCCAGTTTCCCTAGCTTACTGATATTTACCTTGGGCATATTGCCTCTGTTACATTCAGTGGAAGCACATTGCAATGTTATGTTAACTATAGACCCTAGTTTGCATTGATGGCATTTTCCCCCCTGCATATCATCCCATTTTCAATACCTTGCAATGTTGACATTTGTTTGTTCTCCCTTATGCAAAAACATTCTTATATTTGTATATTTAATCATTGTCTTTGCCCACTCTAGGCATTGCTAAGTTATACCATCTCAGTCTTTATCCTCTGTCTTTCCTTCTGGTGTCCTATGTGCCCCAGCCCTCCTCTCTCAACCATACTCACACTCAGCTTCATTCAGTGTACTTACAATATTGTGCAACCATCAGGTAATGTCATGCTATCTATTTCGGGACCTTTACAATCAGCTCTGTTGTATATTCTGCACTCTTTCTGCATCAAATGCCCAATCTCTACCCTCTTTCTATCTTCTGATAATCTGTGTTTTTAACTGGTTACTCATTAATGCTAGTTAAAGTTAGTGAGATAATACAGTACTTGTCCTTTTGTTTCTGGCTAATTTCACTCAGCATAATGTCCTCAAGTTTCATACGAGTTGTTACATGCTTCATGACTTTGTCTTACAGCTGCATAATATTCCATCATAGTTTGTTTAGCCACTTGTCCTTTGACAGACATTTGGGCTGCTTTCATGTCTTGGCAATCGTGAATAATGCTGCTATAAACATTGGTGTGCCAATTCTGTTTGTGTCCTTGCCTTCAGTTCCTCCAAATATATACCTAGTAATGGGATTGCTGGATCATATGGCAATTCTATACTTAGCTTCTCAAGGAACTGCCAAACCACCTTCCAGAGCAGTTGCACCATTTTACATTCCCACCAACATTGAGTAAGTGTATCTCTTTCTCCAGATCCACTCCAGCATATGTAGTTTACTGTTTTTTTTATAATGACCATTCTAATATATGTGAGATGATATCCCATTGTGGTTTGATTTGCATTTCCCTAATAGCAAGTGTGATAGTTGGGTCCAACTGTCAATTTGGCCAGGTGATGGTGTCCAGTAGTCTGGTCAGGCAAGCCCTGGCCTAACCATTACTGCAAGGATATTTCATGACTAACTGATAGACCAGTAGACTGGTTTATTAAATCATCAGTCAGTTGATTGCAACTGTGGCTGATTATATCTATGATCAACTAAGGGTGTGGCTTCCACAAATGAGAGACTCCAATCTGTTGGGTTTGATGTAATCAGCTGGAGATTTTAAAGGAGAGGAGAGAATTTTCTCTGCTTCTTCAGCCAGAAAGCCTCTCCTTGGGACCCTTCATGGGAGTTGCCAGCCTCGCAGCCTGCCCTATGGAATTTAGACTCTTGAGGCCACATGGTTGTGTGAGACACTTTGATAAATCTCATATTTGCAGATATCCTCTGTTGGTTCTGTTTCTCTAGAGAACCCTGACTAATACAGCCAGTGAAATTGAGTATATTTTCATGTTTTTGAGCCATTTATATTTCCTCTTTTGAAAAATGCCTGACATGTCGTTTGTCCATTTTATAATTGGATTGTTTGTCTTTTTGTTGTTGAGTTGTAGAATTGCTTTATATGTTCTGGATATTACACCTTTATCTGATACATGGTTTCCAAGTATTGCCTCTCATTGCATAAGCTGCCTTTTTACTTTCCTGACAAAGTCCTCTAATTCACAAAAGTGTTTAATTTTGAGGTGATCCCATTTATCTATTTCTCTTTTCATTGTTCGCACTTCAGGTATAAGGTCTAGGAACCACCTCTTATCATAAACTCTGTAAGATATTTCTTTACCTCTTCTAAAATTTTCATAATCTTACCTCTAATGTTTAGATCTTTGATCCATTTTGAGTTAATTTTTATATAAGGTATGAGGTATGGGTCATCTTTCATTCTTTTGGATATGAATATCCAGTACTCAAAGCACCATTTACTGAAGAGGTTGTTCTGTCCCATTGGAGTTGGCTTAACCACCTTATCAAAGATCAATCATCTGTAGATGAAAGGATTTATTTCTGAACACTCTATTTGATTCCATCGGTCAGTATGTGTATCTTCATGCCAGAGCCATGCTATTTTGACCACTGTAGATTTGTAATATTCTTTCAAGTCGGTAGTATGAGACGTCCCACTTTATTCCTCCTTATCAAGATATTTTTAGCTGTTCATGACACCCTGCCCTCCCAAATAAATTTGGGATTAGGTTTACTATTTCTGCAAAGTAAGTTTTGGGGATTTTAATTGGTATTGTATTGATTCTATACATCAATTTAGGTAGAATTGATATCATAACTATGTTTAGTCTTCTAATCCATGAACATAGTCTGTCTTTCCATTCATTTAGGTCTTCTTGATTTCTTTTAGCAATTTCTTGTAGTTTCTTTTGTGGCCTTAGTTAAATTTATTTCTAAATATTTTATTCTTTTGGTTGCTATTGTAAATGGATTTCTTTTTCTTGATTTCCTCCTCAGATTGCTCACTACTAGTGTATAGAAACTACTGATTTTGAGGTGTTGACCTTGTACCCTGCTACTTTGCTGTACTCATTTATTAGCTGTAGTGACTTTGCTGTAGATTTTTCAAGATTTTTGACATATAGTTTCATGTCAACTGCAAACAGTGAAAGTTTTTCTTCTTTCTTTCCAATTTGGATTTTGGTTTTTTTTTTCCCCTTGTCTAAATGCTCTAGCTAGAACTTCTTTCACAATGTTGAATAACCATGGTGACAGTGGGTATCATTGTCTTGTTCCTGATTTCAGAGGGAAGGCTTTCAGTCTCTCACCACTGAGTGTGATGTTAGCTGTGGGTTTTTCATATATATCCTTTATTATATTGAGGAAGTTACCTTCCATCCTTATCCTTTGCAGTGTTTTCATCAAAAAAGGATGTTGAATTTTGTCAAATGACTTTTCTGCATCAATTGAGATGATCCTGTGTTTTTTCTGCTTTGATTTACTGATGTGGTATGTTACATTAATTGATTTTCTTGTGTTGAATCAGCCTTGCATACCTTGAATTACTCCTAATTTGTCATGGTGTATAATCCTTGTAATGTGCTGTTGGATTCAACTTGTGAGAATTTTATTGAGGATTTTTGCATCTATATTCCTTAAACAGATTGCTCTGTAATTTTCTTTTCTTGTAGTACCTTTGTCTGGCTTTGGTATTAGGGTGATATTGGCTTCATAGAATGAGTTTTCCTCCTCTTCAATTTTTTTAAGAGTTTGAGCAGGATTGGTACTAATTCTTTCTTGAATGCTTGGTAGAATTCACATGTGAAGCCATCTGGTCCTGGACTGTTCTCTTTTGGGAGCTTCTTAAGACTGATTCAGTCTCTTTACTTGTGATTGGTTTATTGAGGTTTTCTATTGCTTCTCAAGTCAATGCTGGTTGTTCACACTTTTCTAGGAAGTTTTCTGTCTTGTCTACATTGTCTAGTTTATTAGCATATAGTTGCTCATAGTATCCTCTCATTATCTCCTTTATTTCTGCAGGGTCAGTAGTATGTCTTCTCTCCTATTTCTGATTTTATTTATTTGCATTCTCTCTCTCCCTCTTCTCTCTCTCCTTTTTTTTTTCTATCAGCCTCTCTAACAATCCATCAATTGTTTAAATTTTCTCAAAGAACCAACTTCTGGTTTTCTTGACTCTATCTTGTTTTCGTGTTCTCAATTTCATTTTATTTGTGCTCTAATCTTCATTATTTCTTTCCTTCTGTTTGCATTGGGGTTAGTTGGCTGTTCTTTCTCTAGTTCCTCCAGATGAACAGTTAAGTCCTCAATTTTTGCTCTTCTTTTTAAATAAAGGCATTTAGAGCAAAAAATTTCCTTCTCAGCATTTTCTTTGCTGCATCCCATAACTTTTGATATGTTCTGTTTTCATTTTCATTTGGCTCAAAATATTTACTGATTTCTCTTGTAATTTCTTCCTTGACCCACTGGTTGTTAACAAATGTGTTGTTTAGCCTCCATATATGTTTTAGTTTGTAAACTGCCAGGGTTTCTCTCTCAGCTGGGAGGGCATATGGCAATTGCTAGCTTTCTCTTTTCATTCAATAAAGCTTCCCCTAGGGTGTTTTCCTTCTGCAGGTCCAAAGGTCTCTGGCTTTATGGACTCTGTTGGCACTAAGCTTTTTCCAAAATGGTTTCCTCTTAAAGGGCTCCAGTAAGCAACCTCCCTTTGAATGGGTGAGGACATATCTCCATGGAAACCATCTAATAAAAAATTATTACCCACAATTGGGTGAATCAGATCTCCATGAAGACAATAAAAAAGATCAGCAATATTGAATGAGGATTAAAGAGCATGGCTTTTCTGGGGCACATGAAAGTTTCAAATTGGCACAATATATTTGTGAAATTTCTGTTATTGATTTCCAACTTCATTCTATTATGATCTAAGAAAGTGTTTTTTATAATTTCAATCATTTTATATTTACTGAGACTTGCTTTGGACCCAACAGTGGCATATACTGGAGAGTGATCCATGAGCACTTGAGAAAAATGTGTATCCTACTGTTATGGGGTGTAATGTCTTTTAAGTCTAGTTCATTTATCATATTACTCAAAATCTGTTTCTTCACTGATGCTCTGTCTAGATATTCTATCCATTGATGAGAGTGATATTGTAACAAGCAAGCTCCTGGCAGCAAGCAGGCCCCTCCCTTTGTAACCACTCATCCGTTTCTGCACACTCAGCTTTCACAACCCTTCCTGGTTCTGGCCACACCAAGCAGCCAATCATCTCCCTCAAGTGTAGCCAATTGTCATATTAGGAAGAAGCTACCAGCCATTCTGTCTACAAATACTTTGTATCAGCCCCTGATTGGGGTTCAGACTTTCAGAGGCTACTCGGCTGAACCCTCTGTTCATAGGCTAATAAAACCTACTTCCTGAAACTTTGGACCCTCAATCTTGGTTTATTCTGTTTCCATGTAACATTCCTGGAGGCTTGCAGCCTCATTCCTGGTTACGGGCCCCAGTCCTGCTTCCACATAACATTCCTGAAGGCTCTTGCAGAGCCTCATTCCTAGTTTCACACTACAATGTATTTAAGTCTCCAACTATTAATGTGAGGTGTCTACTTCTCCTTTCAGTGTTGTCAGCGTGTGCCTCATGTATTTTTCAGCATTCTGGCGTGTTGCATAAATATTTATGATTGTTATGTCTTCTTGATGAATTGTTCCTTTTATTAACACATCATGTCCTTCTTTGTCTCTACTAATTGTTTTACATTTGAAGTCTGATTTGCCTGATTCTAATTTGCCTGCCCCAGCCCTTTTCTTGTTGTTTTTTGTGTGAAATATCTTTTTCCACCTCTTCACTTTCAATCTGTTTTTGTCCTTGAGTCTAATGTGAGTCTCCTGTAAGCAGCATATAGAGGGTCCTGTTCTTAATCCATTCTGCCAGTCTAAGTCTTTTGATTGGGGAGTTTAATCCATCAACATTTAATTTTATTATTGCAAAGGCAGTCTTTCTTCTACCATTTTGCCTTTTGGATTTTCTATGTCATATCTTGTTTGTTCATTTTTCCCTCTTTTTACCCTTACTGATAGTCTTCATTTCTACACTCTTCTCCAGACCTCTCTCTCTTGTCTTTTCCTATTTGCTTGTAGTGTTCCCTTTAGTATTCTTTCTAGAGCAGGTCTCTTAGTCACAAACTCTCTAACTGTCTATCTTAGAATATTTAAACTCTACTGAATTTTTGAAGGACATTTTTGCTGGATATAGAATTCTTGGTTGTCAGTTTTCCTCTTTCAGAATCTTAAATATACAACTGCCTTCTCACCTCCATGGTTTTTGCTGAGAAATCCATACATAGTCTTGTTGAGTTTCCCTTGTATGTGATGGATTGCTGCTTTCAGAATTTTCTCTTTGTTATTTGACAACCTGATCAGTTAAGTGTCTTTGGTGTAGGCCTATAAGGATCTATTCTGTTTGGGGTATGCTTCTCTTCTTAGATCTGTAATTTTAAGTCTTTCATAAGGATGGAAATTTTTCAGTGGTTATTTCTTCTGTTATTTGTTCTGCCCCCTTTCCTTTCTCAGCTTCCTCTGGAACACCCATAGTATGTAGATTTGTGTGCTTCATGTTGTCATTTAATCTCTGAGACCCTGTTCATATTTTTCCATTCTTTTTCCTATCTGTTCTTCTGTGTGTAGGATTTAAGATGTCCTGTCCTCTAGTTGACTAATCCTTTCTTCTGCCTCTTCAAATCTGTTGTTGTAAGTCTCCACCGTGTTTTTCATCTTTTCTATTGTGCCTTTCATTCCCTTAAGTTCCACCATTTATTTTTCAAGGTTTTGAGCTCTTCTTTATGTACCTAATGCCTTCATTATATCCGTCATATCTTTTGCCATATATTTTCTCAACTCATTGATTTGATTTTTTACTTGATTTAGCAAGTTTGATTGAACATTAATTAGTTTTTTCAACTCTTGTACCTCATTTGAAGTGTTAGTTTGTTCCTTTGACTGACTATATCTTCTTTTTTCCTGGTATGACTTGTAATTTTCTGTTGGTGTCTTAGCATTTGATTTCATTGATTAGTTCATTCTGAAAGTTGTTTTCACTCTTTTATCTATGGTTTTCTTGTTGGGTGCCTTTGTTCTCTGTTCTTTGGTGTCCACTTCAACCTATTCTAGACCTCTAAGTAGCCTCTACTTAACTATTCAGAATTTTTCAGCTCTTGTTTTTCTGGTTCTTGCCCTTTCCAAATAATACCCTTTATTTTTATTTTTTTAGGATAGCCTCCCAGATATCATTGACCTCAGTCAGCTTTTTCCAAACAAGACAGTCCCAGGTATGTGTAACTAGTATCAAGGAGGGTGTGATTAGTATCGAGTTCCCTGAGGATGAGACCCAGCAGGTTGTTAGAGATTCCTTGAAGCCTCTGGACTCAGAGCTTTTCTTATCCTTCCCAGCAGGTGGTGCTTGTCAGCCTATAGCTCTCCACTGGCACAAAGTGGTACAGTACCTTTAATTCTAAACTGACCCTTTAGGAGCCAGGGATGTGGCTGAGAGAGAGGCTGAAGTAAAAACAGCTTACGGCTTAGCCCTTTGGGGTCTGAATTCTCTGAGGGCCACCACTTGAGATGGGTCCCTCCCCCCACCCCTGACCTGTCCTGGGGAAGATAAGCCCTTTAAGGAATTGTCTCCTTTATATGACTTGTTTCTTTATCTCTCAAACCTTTTTCAACTCTGCCCTCCCCTGGATTAGGTCTGACAATTGAAAATGCCTGAGGTTTTCTCTTATGAGCTATTTAGAATAGTTTTTTAAAAGAAAAAAAATGTTCAGCCCTTTACAGAGGAAGGTGGAAGGGGTGCCAGACTCTGAATAGGGGGGAGGGAGGGGGCTTCACTCACAGTGCTGTGCCATGATCTCAGCCCTTCCGCCCATTCCACGCTGGTTTCTGATGTGTGTCCAGTCACAGATGTCCCTTAAATAGTTGTTCAAGACAGTTCCCAGCTATTTACTAGCTGCTCTAAAGAACAAACTAAATCCCACACCTCCCTACACCTCCCTCTTGTCCTGACGCCTCTGAAGTCACACCCTGAAGGTGTTATCACACCCACTAGGTGGGTCACACTCAGAAGAATGTGAGCCAAGATCAAGAACGTGTCCATGCTGGGGTTCACAATTCAATCCACCACAAACTCCTTATTCATAATATCCTAATGTTATCAACCAAATGATGACCTATCAACTACCAAAGACTAATTGCTAAAATAGTGGCTTTCCATCTTGGCTGTCATTAGAATCCACTGGGAACCCTTTCAAAGTCCCAATGCCCAATTAATTCAGAATTGCTAGGAGTGGGGCCCAGGCATCGATACTTTCTAAAAACTCTGAGGTGATTCCAATGTGCAGCTGTGGTTGAGAACCACAACTCTACAAACTTCCTCAGTGGGACACTGTGATTCTCAGTGGGACACTGAAGTGGGGAAACACATATGAGAGTAACCTGGGGGATATTTTGAAACTACTCTTTACCCAAATTCAAGTAAGCCTCTGACCCTTGGGGAGAAGAACCTCATGACCCTCCTACTGGTAGAAAAGCACAGAAGGACCCAGTTTTTAATGGGATTGTATCATGTATCTAAAATGCAAGGGGTGTAAAAAGTTAAGAACAATGGACTTAGAGAGGCACTGTACAATAGGACTTTCTGTGATGATAGAAATGTTCTATAATCTAAGTTGTCCGATATGGCTGCCACTAGCCATATGTGACTACTGAGCACTTGAAATGTGGCTGGTGTGACCAAGGAACTGCATTTTTTATTTTATTTCATTTAAATTAATTGAAGTTGAAATTGAAATGTGTCTAATGGCTAGTATTTTGGGTAGCACAGCTCTAAAGACTTAGCCAAAAATGGTTTTCTTAGTGATATCTCACAGTGAGCACTCAAGGAGGTATCTATTGCTAAATAATATTACAAATAGGATTCATTATTAATCCATAAGGGTTCCATCTTTTAATCAAAGTGTGAATAGTTATTTTGGATGGTCCATCCTGTTAAACTCATTTCCTAATGTTAACAAAGACGTCTCTCCTACTTGATAGTCATATAAGCTACCTGGAAACTTCATCTAGTCTAGGGCTGCAAACCCAAATGCCTAACAGATCCCAGCAGGCAAAATAATGAGTGAAGAAAGTTATGGTTATAATAAACCCATAGAAATAGTGTTCCTTCCACAAGTGCATTAGACTCTCTGCCATTTTTCTTAAAACCAGGGGTCTCCTTGTCTACTTATCCTTTTTCTACCTAATATTTTCTAATGTAGTCTTAGTTCCTCATATCCAGAATGCAAAAGAAGAGAAAAATTGATGATGATTAGGGACCCTGAGATGGGAGAAGTCAGTAGTTGGTTGAGATCAGAAATAGAGTTGTAAGGATAAAGTTTTAAGGTTGAAGACCTTTGAACTCAGCACTTCCAAGGGCCTTGGAAAAACTATTAACCTCCATTGCACACCAGTTTTCTTTCTAATATGGAATATTTGCCATCTTTGCCATACTCACCCAAGGTCATAGAACTAGTTAGTGCCAGATCGCAGACTAGAACTTCAAGTAGCTCTGTAACTTCCCTTTCAACTAAACTCTTACACAAGCTTGTTGCAATGAACCAATCAAATCAGATCTGTGAACAAGCTTTGCAACCTGTAAATCGCCATACCAATATTTATTGTTATTGCTTATCTAAAACACCATGCACTTAAAACCATAGCAAATCTATCAGTAAAATAAAAACTCATTTTGGAATATTATTATTGTAATTTCATGCCCCAAAACTCTGCCAGCTTGTAACTATCATATAAGTTCCCCACATCAGCTAGGAATTATATTTAGCTGTTAATAACAGAAATTGAATATAAAAGTGCCTTAAACAAGACAGAAGTTTGTTATTCTCTTATGTAAATGAAAGAATTGGTCCAGGATTGGCATGAAGACCACCAACATTTTGTCAGTTCACTCAACAACTGAAGTGAATAATCCCTAAAAGCAAATGTGAATTTTTCATTTTCGAAGGTAGAAACTTTGGAGGATTTTTAGATGGCAGTTTTTATAATTTCTAAAAAAAAAAAAGTCAAAAACTCTTGTCTCTACCCAGCAGGTCATTATGGAAACTTCTGCTCTCTAGACACTGTACTCCAAAATGGGGCCTAAGAGTATCAGAGAATGATCATACTCTTAACAATATAACAATAAACAATATAACCATAACCCAGTGACTTATATACAAGTCAACATCATTGCATAGAAATACTTTGTATTTCTGGTTTTCTAATGATAGGTTTCTACAACTGTAACAGGTTCTTGACATGTATTGGCAAAATACTCTTCAGAAAGCTCTGGACCACTTTCATTCTCACCAGTGGGGCATGAGAGCTTTTATTCCCCATAAAATCACCAGAATTAAGAATATTCCCCTTTAAAAAATTTTTTTTTTCTTAAGCAGTGGCAGGAAGTGAGGAGCATAGGGAAGAGAGCTGCATAAATGACATTAAAATATTTGCTTATTTTATACCCTTCAAATCATGCCTGGGAAGCCATGAAATGCAGCTCAGAGGATATTGTCACATTGTGTGGGGGCTCTGGGGGTGCAGCTCCATGTGGGAAGCCATGAAAGCAACCCATTATCGGTAAGAAAATGTCACAGAAACTGGAAGGCTCATCAAAGGTCCATCTGAACCTGAATGATGAGAAGGGGGTCTCAAATATGCATCTCTAAAAATGTTGTCGAGCTCATTTTGATATGCTCATTCCTCTCCCAGCGCGCGCACACACACAAACACACACACACACACACTTACAAGAACTCCCTTAGGAATCATTAGAATAAAAGTTGAGCGCTTCCTATCCAGAGATTTTGAGTAGTTTCAGATTTGCTACAAAAATGAACAATTTACTAACCAAGATACTACAAGTTAGTAGTGTGCTTGATTTTTGAAACCACATTGGTAGATTAGCTGACTGTGGTTAATAAAACTGCCCCAAACTCCCAGTTGCTTTGGCACTTCTGAATATATACATCTAAACTGAATATGGCTATTTCCAACATGTAAGCATGGTTTTCAACAAATATTCACATTTTACAGTTACTGCATGAATCATTTAGAGGAAAGCACAGGATGGCATAATGGTTTGTAATTGGGTATAGCTCTTTAAGCAGAAATGTTAGGTTTAGAACTTTAATTAATAATTTAAAGAGCTGGAGAAGTAAGATTTGAAAGATGTTGAAAGATGCTAAAATGTGCATTCGTTAAGGAGAGCCACGCCTAGCAGAGGTAGTTGGGTCACAAGAAAACGACCTAGCTGTACAGGCAGAAGAATGACATAAGATCTCTTCAAACAGGTAGGTTTACTCCAAGTTGCTAGAGGCCTTCAAAGGCAACTGAAGAGGGATTTACAGTCATCAGGTTATTCAACGTAGGGTTATTGTAAAAAGTCTCGGGAAACTCTGAATTAGTGAAAACTGAACGATTGTTCCTAGGGGAAAACAGGGTTAGATTCTTGCAAGCCTCTGGTCACAACATTTTCATCAACCAATCAATACATAACCTTGTTTTATGGGTGTTTCTGCTTAAAGACACCTTATGTAGTATATATTATTGATTCATTAACATCAAACACATGCAGCAGCGCTTTAACTCATGCCTGAACAAAGTCTATTTAACACGTGCCTTCTTGCACTTAGGAACTCCAGACAACACATCAGCACTAAGCGTGGGGGCTAGTTTGAACACTGAAATCACCAGGAAAAAAACACACAAAAAAATGCACAAAAACATGGCACCAATGATCCCACGGAGAGCACACTTGCGTTCAGTATGAGAGCTGAAACAAGAAGGCAGAGCATTGCCTTGTTTCGTCTCACTGACCACCTGCATGTCGGTGACTCAAGTTTTTCGCCACACTGCACATGTCCCTGAATTAGTGTGAAAGCGCTGCGTGTATTGATTTTTAGGGTTACAAATAAATTCTCACAAGTAGGCGAATTGGCAAATATGAGACCTGTGAATAATGAGGACCCACTGTATTGATTAGAGCCGTGAAGCATCACAGGAGGATTAAGTCTTTGACTACAATGATCCTAGTGCCAGGCATGAGAAATTATTTTGGCAGCTGTGTGGAGAATAATTTAGAAGTGGGAAGAGATTCGGTGTTGGAGGCCAGAGAGAAGAATGTTCTGGTAATCCGAGAACGAGACCAGGGAGTGGGTGCAGTGGAGACGAGGGCAGAATTGGAAGCCTTTAAAGTGGGTCAGAAAGGAGCACAGGACGTGTGACACCAACTCACAGAACAGGTCCGCTGGGGGCAGTGTTCGTTTCTGGCAATAGAATCTACATGGCGGTGGCCTCATTGTGTGTATATATATATACACATGGCTATTGCTTCCTTTGACGCACCCAGGAAAGGTTAGCAATTTACTGCTTACTTCCCGTCACAAGTTCCTTAGAACTCTCCCTTGCCTAAATGTCTCCAAAACCTTGAGCCTATTTATATCTTCGGCAGGCACGGTTTCTTAGGGAAGTGGCTGTGTGGTGCACATGATTATTAGTGACCTAGGACAGGTAGGAAGGCATGGATGACGATCCAGAAGTTGGCATTTAATGGGCCATTGGACAATAAGGACAGAGGGTAGAAAGAAAAAGCAGTAGGGGGAAATCCCAGCAGCTGAAGAAATAGGAAGCGGGATTGTGGCTGCACAGCCACGGAATGCAGGTCAACAATTACTGCATTGTAGTGTAGGGGCTGGGGGAGCATCTCCATTCGGAATGCAGGGAGAGCAGTCCTACAAGACGGATCACATTAATATGAAAAGAATATTATTGAAACGAAGAAGGTACAACAGAGGGCAACCAGAATGATACAAGGACTCAAGGACCTTAATTATTTACAAAGGTTGGAAACACAGTTGCTCTACTTTCCTCTGTTAAAAAAGAAAATGTAAAGGAAATTCACTGAGAATATCCTCAATTCCAAGGTAGTAGAAGAGGGGAAATTTGCAAGGTCTAAATGCCAAAGAGAAAGAAAAAAGAAGGGGCATGTACTTAAGCTGAGAAGGAACATGGTATTAAATGTTTTGGTGGGATTTCTTTAGAAAGAGAGGGGGTAAGCTTACAGAACAAACTACGCCGTAGGCTCTGATTGCTAATATCCGTGTACTGTATATATGCATATGTGTACTTATACAAATACCGTATACTTTAAGGAGATAAGCATTACAAAGCAAAGTATGGGGTGGCGCAAACTGCAGACTCGAGTAGACTTACAGAGATTTCCTGTGTTCCATAGCCCTCCCATGTAATTTTCAGTTTTGAGTGCCCTTTGGCTACATAGACTAACCAGTAAAACAACCTCGAATGATATTCAAGTGGAACTTAAAGGTAAGTAAGTCTGATCTTGAGCCGCCAAAACACCATTTAAAATACAGTGTATTGATACTCAGTCAAAAGCCAAGGAACATCTGAAGAGTATCTTTTGAGGAAGAAACCAAAGAGGCATTAAAAATTCAGTTCACCCTGGCCACCCAATACCAAACCCACACCACACTCACATGTGTTTTAACCTAAATCTTGGCCCATATTGTTATATAAACAACAGGTATTTATCAGGTGCTTATGGTGTACACTAAAGTTTATTTTGCAATGTGAGATAAAGCAAAAATATAAGGTCTGATGCTTACTCCATGGAGTTAATACCAATCTTGTCTTGTCCAAAGCCATTCCCTGGGCAATGCCACTGTGGCTCAGTGGCAGAATTTTGGCCTGCCATGCCAGAGACCCAGTTTAGATTCCTGGTGCCTGCCCATGTGAAAAAAAAAAAGTAAAATAAAAATAAAACACGCACACAAAGCTGTAACCCCAGGACCAAGAACTGTGCCTGTCTTTTAAGGGGTATTCAATAAATCAGAGATAATAAGAAGACAAAATCAGTTTTATGGAGAGTCTACAAAGGTCTTTTGAATATGTTCTTGAACTTAATCTTCTATTTTATGGCACCACAGAGAGGCTAAGTAACTTATCTAAGGACACACAGTCTATAAGTAACAGAGCCAGTACACAAGCCCAGACCTTCCTTCTATGCCATGATGTGTCCTATAATCTAGATGGGGAAACAAGAGTAAGCACATGTGAAAAACAGTAAGAAACAAAACACAAACTCATTAGAAGTTAGGGGTTATGGGTGGGCCGCGGTGGCTCAGCGGGCAAAGTGCTTGCCTGCTATGCCGGAGGACCTCGGTTCGATTCCCGGCCCCAGCCCATGTAACAAAAACGGAGAAACAGAATACAATAAAACAAGAAAATGTTTAAAAATGTTTCCCTTTCTTCCTTCCTTCCTTCCTTCTATCCTTCCTTCCTTCTCTCTGTCTTTCCTTTAAAAAAAAAAAAAAAAAAAAAAGAAGTTAGGGGTTATAACCTAGACACGACAAGTCAAAGAGGTTCAGAGCAGCTGCCAGGAACTTCTTAGAAATGGAGCTTCTTAGGGATCTGCTCTGAACCGTGAGGGAATCAGAGGGGGTCAGAGGGAAAGGTTACCAAAGGCTATCTATGTGGTTATCTGGTGGAAAAGAGTAATAGTTCCACCACCTGACTGGCAAAATCTGAATTAGGATTTGGCAGAGGGAGCTGCTGTGTTTGTATCCCTAAGAATAATCTCTTTGTGATGAGAAGAAAAAAAATGCTTAAAAGCCCCGACTCCGGCCTCTTAGATATTTGGAGAGAAGTTTGCAATAATTCACAATAAAGGAAGGCAAAGGTATCTATTACTCCTTTCTAGTGGTACCTAAGACTTGAACCGGTCCCTGTCAAAGTCATAGGTACAACTTCAGAGTTTAGAGCAGTGTTTTGTGCTGCTACAACTACCATACCAATTGGGCAGGCATGAGCCCATATGGCTCTAGAGCACTTAAAATGTCACTGGCCCAAACTTAGAGGTGCTCAGGACTTAGTGGGAAAAAAGTAATGCAAAATATCCCACTGATATTTTTACATGGATTACCTGTTGTTAAAATTTTGGATATAAATTGAGTTAATAGAATATAATATTAAAATTCATTTCACCTGTGTCTTTTTACTTTTTAATGTGGCTACTAGAAAATGTAAAATTACATATGTGGTTCATATGCTATTTCTATCAATCAATGTGGTGCTAAAGGAAGAGAGCTGGAGAAGACGTTCTTTGATTTAGAACAATACCTTCTAATTTTTTTAATGCATTTTATTGTGGACCTGAGGCAAGAGAGAGGAATTCCATATTATGCTTAACAAAATATGGAAGGAAAACCTAAGGCAAATTTTATTAAGGTAGGGCCCAACCTTAGTCCAAGGAGAGGGAAGAGAAAGATAGATTAGTAAATATTAATGGAGACATGAAAGGAAAAGGAAGAGAAAAGGCAGGCCAGATAGATAAGAAAGAAAAGTTTCAGTGATAAATTCTGTGTGGCAAGAATTCCACAAACAAGGATATCATCTAATATTTAATGTGTCTGCTCTGCTGGGATTATAACAAAAGAACCTATTTCTGACCCGCAGACCTACAGGAAACATACAACTGCTTTGCCTAAGTAGTTGTTTTGAAAAACTAAAGGAAGAGGGATGGTATGAGACAGAGTTAAAAGATCAGCCACAGAAGGTAAGATGGGAAGGCAACCAGGAATCCAGCAGCTATAAGGAATTGGAAAGTAGTGACCAGAAGAAATGTGTGTCTCTTGAGACTCTCCAGAGGTGGAAAATCTGCTTGTGAGGGAATGAGCGCATACTCAGCCACCATATGTAGGCGGGGCATAAGCCATTTCATTTAACTGTTAGAAGAAGGATAAGGTCATAGGTAGAGCACTTGGAGATGCTGTGATGCCTGAATTAAGGTTGGGTTCTACCTTAATAAAATGTGCCTTAGTTTTGTAGACTGTCTTCTATGTCATCTCATTTATTACATCATTTCATTTGTATGAATGCACTGCACTGCACCACTTATCCTGCATATTTTATGGATGAGAAAATGGAGGCTCAGAGGGCTTAAGTGAGTTGTGGCCCTGGAACACCAAACAGAGACAGTGCTATTTCAGTCCCCCCACAACCATCTGCCATCCCCACACCAGTCAACTGCTGCCATCACACGCACACACACACACACACACACACACACACATTTACCTACAGATGTGTGCACTAGACTTCCAAGGTTCAGCCTTAGGTTAGAATTTCTCTTTTCTGGTGGATTAAAAAAATATATGCTAGAAAATGTCCAGGAAATGCATGTCAAAATTGAAAAACATAGTTTTTAAAATTACCAGCTATTATCTTACAGGTGTTTTACCAGAGCTATGGCCTAATTCAGGTGAGCGGTCTGAGCACCTTGGATCTGTTTTCTTTCTCATGGTGATGATCATCCAGGAATGGCTGGTTGATTTAAACTGTGTCAGAAAGGACAGAAGATGCCTTAAATTTTTTCTTCTTCTATGAGCGTGAAAATGGACATAAGAAATAGGAAAAAGGAGATTTCATTCTGTGATCAATTTTTTTTTTTTTTTAGTAAAACTGGTTCTTTTTTTTTTATATACATCACTCTTTTTTTTTTTAATTTTTTTATTAATCAAAAAAAAAGAAAAGAAATTAACACAACATTTAGAAATCATTCCATTCTACAAATGCACTCAGTAATTCTTAGTATCATCACATAGATGTATGATCATCATTTCTTAGTACATTTGCATCGATTTAGGAAAAGAACTAGCAAAACAGCAGAAAAAGATATAGAATGTTAATATAGAGAAGAGAATTAAAATAATAATACTAATAATATATATATATAAAAAGGAAAAAGAAAAAAAACAAAAACAAAAGATACAAACACACAAACAAACAAACAAAAAACCATATTTCAGGTGCAGCTTCATTCAGTGTTCCAACCTAGTTACATTACACTTAGGTATTATTGTGCTGTCCATTTTTGAGTTTTTGTATCTAGTCCTGTTGCACAGTCTGTATCCCTTCAGCTCCAGTTACCCATTATCTTACCCTGTTTCTAACTCCTGCGGGTCTCTGTTACCAATGATATATTCCAAGCTGATTCTCGAATGTCGGTTCACATCAGTGGGACCATACAGTATTTGTCCTTTAGTTTTGGGCTAGACTCACTCAGCATAATGTTCTCTAGGTCCATCCATGTTATTACATGCTTCATAAGTTTAGTCTGTCTTAAAGCTGCATAATATTCCATCGTAGGTATATGCCACAGTTTGTTTAGCCACTCGTCTGTTGATGAACATTTTGGCTGTTTCCATCTCTTTGCAATTGTAGATAATGCTGCTATAAACACTGGTGTGCAAATGTCCGTCTGTGTCTTTGCCCTTAAGTCCCTTGAGTAGATACCTAGCAGTGGTATTGCTGGGTCGTAATCCATTCTGCCATTCTATGTCTTTTGATTGGGAAATTCAGTCCATTAACTTTTAGTATTATTACTGTTTGGATAATATTTTCCTCTACCATTTTGGCTTTTGTATTATATATATCATATCTGATTTTCCTTCTTTCTACACTTTACTCCATACCTCTCTCTTCTGTCTTTTCGTATCTGACTCTAGTGCTCCCTTTAGTATTTCTTGCAGAGCTGGTCTCTTGGTCACAAATTCTGTCAGTGACTTTTTGTCTATAAATGTTTTAATTTCTCCTTCATTTTTGAAGGACAATTTTGCTGGATATAGGAGTCTTGGTTGGCAGTTTTTCTCTTTTAGTAATTTAAATATATCATACCACTGTCTTCTAGCTTCCATGGTTTCTGCTGAGAAATCTACACATAGTCTTATTGGGTTTCCCTTGTATGTGACAGATTGTTTTTCTCTTGCTGCTTTCAAGATCCTCTCTTTCTCTTTGACCTCTGACATTCTAACTAGTAAGTGTCTTGGAGAACGCCTATTTGGGTCTATTCTCTTTGGGGTGCGCTGCACTTCTTGGATCTGCAAATTTAGGTCTTTCATAAGAGTTGGGAAATTTTCAGTGATAATTTCTTCCATTAGTTTTTCTCCTCCTTTTCCCTTCTCTTCTCCTTCTGGGACACCCACAACACGTATATTTGTGCGCTTCATATTGTCATTCAGTTCCCTGATCCCCTGCTCAAGTTTTTCCATTCTTTTCCCTATAGTTTCTGTTTCTTTTTGGAATTCAGATGTTCCATCCTCCAGTTCACTAATTGTAGCTTCTGTCTCTTTAGATCTACCATTGTAGGTATCCATTGTTTTTTCCATTTTTTCTTCTTTGTCCTTCACTCCCATAAGTTCTGTGATTTGTTTTTTCAGATTTTCTATTTCTTCTTTTTGTTCAGCCCATGTCTTCTTCATGTCCTCCCTCAATTTATTGATTTGGTTTTTGAAGAGTTTTTCCATTTCTGTTCGTATATTCAGCATTAGTTGTCTCAGCTCCTGTATCTCATTTGAACTATTGGTTTGTTCCTTTGACTGGGCCATATCTTCAATTTTCCGAGCGTCATCCATTATTTTCTGCTGGTGTCTGGGCATTTGATCAGATTTCCCTGGGTGTGGGACCCAGCTGGTTGAAAGCTTTTTCTGTGAAATCTCTGGGCTCTATTTTTCTTTTCCTGCCCAGTAGGTGGCGCTCGTGGCGGGCCGTCTGTCTGCACGGCAGTCGGCCCGGGAAACTGCGCGTGGAGGCGGGGGTCGCTGGCTGCCGCGGCTTGGGAAAGTGCCAGTCCTAATTGCCCAGCTGGCCCGAAACGCCAAGCGTGACGGGAGGGCCCCGCTATCCAACGTTCCCAGTCAGACTGGGGAGCCACGTGCGTGGAGGGGACCCCAGTCGCCAGCCGCCCCGGCCGGGAAAACGTGCGCCCCTCGGGTATCTCACCGCAGCAGATTCTCCCTGCCCGTTCAGCTGTTCCAGAATGGGGTACGCTGTCTTTTTGGTCTCTGTCGTGACTCCGGGAGCTGTTTCGTATTGTTTCTGTTTCTTTAGTTGCTTTTCTGGAGGAGGAACTAAGACCCGCGCGTCTTACTAAGCCGCCATCTTCTCCGGAAGTCCTATACATCACTCTTATCCCAATTTGTATTATCCATGCATCTCCTCCTAAACCAAGGAAGGGGCTGTAAATTTTATATGGAAGTGATATAAGGAAACTAACTTGTCTTTACGTCTGTTCATGGATGGTTATTTGATTTTCGTATTTTTCTTTTTTTTAATTTGTAACTTACCCATGGTCACTGGGGTGATACACTTACAGTATTTCCAGAGCAGTCATATTTAAGAAAGCACATGAAATACATCTAAAGACATCTTTTTTTCATTGTCTATTTAGACGTATGGTTAGTGATTTGCTTGAAGAGACACGTTCTAGAAAAATTCAAGGATAAAAGAGGTGCATATTTCACTTTATACCAGAGGCAATTTCCATAGGTCTCCAGAAGAAAAATAGGGGATATGTCCAAAGATTCCCCAAATCAAGTTACTTCCCTCTCATCCTTGTTTCTCCAAGTGTGGTCCGTGGACCTGTGGCGTCTGCTCAACTGGGAGCTTGTTAGAAATGCAAACTCTTGGGCCCCATGTTTTAGACTTATGATTCAAAATTGGCACTAAAAACATCCCCAGCTGATTTCTACACACATTAAAGTTTGCGAGGCACTGCTCTAGGTACTTCTCAGTGACAGCACCTAATCCTCAGAGGGTCGAGTTTTGAAGCCCAGCACTTACAGTGATACTTGGGGTTGATGACCAGTGACCTCACAGTGTTGTCATGGGAAGCACCAGAGCAGTGCAAAGCTGGGTGGAATCATGGCAGTCTGAAACATTGGCATATGTTACTATTTCAAGTGACTCGTTTGAAATTCCATGGCAGGCTCATTAGCTCTTCTTCAGAGGAGTTGCACACACCCGAATGGGCTGCCGAGCATTGCAACCTGGAGCCGGAGAACTGACAGGGCAGTATTGCTTCTGTGAGCAAGAACTTGAGGAAGGGACAGGAGTAAGAAGGTGAGAGAAAGGGAGATGAAAGAGAAAGTGTCCTAGGCTGCCAAAAGGATGGCTTGTACACAAGAGAAAGAGGAGAGAGAAACCAGGCAGGAACCATTCCGAGGCTAATTGAATCCCCGGGGCGCCCCCTGGCAGTCTGGATGACGTCATGCCCCCAAAGAATAAACAGCCCTTTCTTGGCTCTCACAGAAGAGATGCACAGCATGTCCTGAGTCACCAGCCCACCCTGCAAACTCCTGCCGCTTCCCACCAGCATTTAGGACCAGAGGACTTCCCCTGGGGCCAGGAATCCCACCAGCCAATTCCAAAGTGGCAGTCGTGGGAGAGAAAAGGCCAATTGTCCAGTATACTTTTAAAAATAATCTAAAGATCTTTAACCTGTTAACAGTGATGCTGGCAAATCCTGATCTTGCTGATACTGGAAGAAATGATGCTTGTGCCAGAACTGAGATTGCAGATTGATTGATTTTTTTTAAATATGATATTTGCTCATGGGGAGCCTGCCTTCTTTTTCTGGTGGCACCTGCTAGTGCTTTATAGTTACAAGTCTTGTTGGAAAGGCTTTTTGGAGAAGGCTTATTTCTATTATAAATACTAGTTGGGAGGATAGTAGCTAATATTCCAACAGTTTCCTGTTATAGAGGAGGCTCAAGTTTGGCCCATGTTGTTAAGTCGCACATATCATCTATGCACAAAAAGCTAAAAATTAAATGCTATGCCAAAACCAACATCATTAATTAAGTTTTGGAAGAAATATTATCCAAGTCAATCTTCACATTAATCACTAACTTCAAATCAAGAATGTGGACAAACAAGTTGCTTAAAGCTTGTGACTTGAACCCAACCCAGTTGTTAAAGCTAAATTATTAGGGCTATATTACAAAAATGTATACATTTGATTGCAAGAGCACTACTCTCAGATAAGCAGCTCAGCACATTGATTTTCATTTGCTTAGAAATAATAAAATAATATTATTACACAGTTCATTGATCTGTCAGTCAAGCTATAATTACTGAGCAGTTACGATGTGCCTAGCAATCAGTCTGTGCTCTATCCCAGCTTTTCAAACTCCAGTACATACTGTAAGGTATGTATATGCACTGCCTAATAGTAATTACATACCCCATTCTCCAGAACAATATCTCAAAACGGGCTGTAGTTGGGAAAGGTGAGTTTTCCACCCTGCCTGGGCAGCAGCATGGCCTATGGTTCAGAGCACAAGATGGGGCCAGATACACCTGGATTCCAGCCCCTTTCCTCTTTCAGTCCCTTTGCAGCTGTGTGATTGTCAGCTGACTAATTAACCTCACTATACTTCATATTTCCTCCTTAGTCAATAAGAGTAATAATAGCATCCACTGCTGTTGTTGTTGTGAAGCTTAAATGAGGCAACAGATAGAGAAATGGCCAATTCTAGGCTTGGGGCAGGGAAACCATTCAATGAACCTGGACTAACTTGTCCCAGAAAATGAAGAAGTACTCAAGGAATTCTGGGGACACGTTGTAGTAGGTAGAAAATGGCCTCCAAAGACACCTATCTCCTAACTCCTGGGACCTGTGAATATGTTATGGCAAAAGGGAATTATGATGCTTAATCAACAGCATTGACGATAAGGCAGTGCTCTGGACTATCCAGGAAGGCCCCATGCAATCTCAGGGTCCGCAGAGGTGGAAGAGTGCAGAAGAGGGCTCAGAATCAGAGAGCGATTTGAAGCCACCGTGGCTGCTGACTTTGAAGCTGAAGGAAAGGGGCCCATGGCAAGGGTTGAGTGTAGCCACCTCTGGAAAGCAAAAAAGGCAAGGAAGGAGATTCTCCTGGAGAGCCTCCAGCAGGAACTCAGCCCTGCTGACAAGTTGCGTTAGCCTAGTGAGACCCATTTCAGACGTTTAACCTCCAGACTTACAAGATGACACATTTGTCTTCTTTCAAGCCACTAAGTTTGTGGTCATTTATTTGAGCACCAATAAAAAATGAATACATACACATGGCTTCCAGCTGGTTTTATCCAGTCTTTATCTTAAATGTAAGCTACAGCAGAGAATCACCAGACACTTGAGAAGTTCTTCTAACATGAAAGTCAGAGATAGAAACAAAGAGCAAAAGAAATGGAAACAATGCCCAAGGGAACGATGCTTCTAGAAAAATAAGCAGAGATACGGCATCCATGAAACAAGGACAGGGTATACTCTTTGCTTATTGTGTATATTTCACTATATAGAACTTGTTTTCTGCCAAGCGCTATTCTAAGAGCTTTAGAAATATTAAGCCATTTTATCATCATGACAATCCTGTGAGCTAAGTACTGTTATCCTCACTTTACAGACAAGGAAACAGGCACAGAGAAGTTAAGAGCACACAGTGGAGATGAGATATGAACCCATGCAAACTGATTTCAGAACCCACATAAGAATACTTAATAATTAAAAACATAATAGCAGAAATTGAAAAAATTAAAGGGTAGAAAGATAAACCTGAGGCAATATTTTAGGTAGGAAAACAGAAAAGGAAAGATTTAAAGGACAAGAAAATACAGTATTCTACTAATAATAGTTTCAAAAAATGAGAACAGAGAAAACATCAGGGTAGAAATTATTTAAAGAAATCTTTTCAAAAAATTTCCAGAATAGCCAAACATGAATTCCCAGACTGAGAGGGCTTATAGAGTACCCTGCACAATAAATTCAAAATAAATTATTATCAAGTCATATTAAAGTTTTATGACATCATATATAAAGAGTTCTACATACTTTCAGAGGGGAAAATAAAACAGGCCATATTCAAAGGACTGGTATATGAATGGTATCTGATGTCTCAATACCAGCACTGAAAGTAGGAACATAATAAAGCAATGATATAAAAATCTGAGGGGAAAATGATTTCCAGACTAGAACTCTATTCCACCCAAAATATCAGTCGAGTGTAAAACTAACATAAAGATATGTGAAGATATGTAAGGCCTTAGAAACTCTACCTTCCATCGACCTTTTATCAGGAAGCTCAGGATATGGTCCAACAACACGGGAAAATAAACAAAAAGAGAAAAACATGGAGACTGTGAAAGAGGTCTCAAATGATAGCTGCATAGATCTAGACAGAAACCCATTCATGTAGGAACAGGAGGGTGGAGGGTTCTAGTTTCCTAGACGAGTGAAAATAAAAATAACTGTTAGATAACCTAATGTGTCTGACTAAACCGAGAGGAGACTTACAGATTTTAGAGTTTGAAGAAAAACTTAGTGATATGTACATAGAATACTAGGCTCTTAAAAAGCGAAGCAATTATTAACTCCAAGCAAAATCAGAAGTTCCATAAAAAATTTCAGCTGTACATACAATTTAAATGGTCACAATAAAGCAAATGTTGAAATTGGATTTTTCAAAAGCTTTGAAATAACTATAAGTAAAGGACTGGAAGACGGGAGAGGTGTCATAAGAAAGCTAAAACCTCACCTTCCAAGGTAGAAAGTCAATAAAGAATTTGTAAAAATGAAAATTCAGGATATTGAAGTATAAGCTTGTCATTTCAAAATATGGATATAAATACCTGAAGAAACTGCCAAAACAGTTTGAAGGAGTTGTACCTGGGGCATGAGACTTCAAAGTCAGGGGGAGAGGATTAAGTAGAAAAATACTGTATTCCATTTTAAGCCTTGTAGTACCGTTTTACTTTCTTCTTCTTTTGATTTGTTATCCTTTGCATAGGCATCGTTTTGATAATAATAAAAAATGAAACCTAAATGCCCTGAACAAGATTTGGCATGTGGTAAGTGTTCAATGAGCATTTGATGTTGGCATGTGTGCTGCTGCCACCATTGTTAAAAGTGTGAATATTGAAGTGATGAGACTCAGTCCATATTCTGCAGAATAATCCTAAAGTCTGTTACTTTATACCTCTATACATTGCCATTCAAAGAAAAAAGCTGCTTAACATATCAAACTCTAGATAGGAGTACAATATATGTAAATGAGAAAATGCATTGAAAATATTGAGTCAATTCCCTAGAAACATACGGTTTAAGCTAGAGAAAAGTTTAGCTAACAACTTTTCTTATTATGTTGTAACCAGAATGTTTCAGATCTTATTCATCTCTTCCATGTATTTATTAGTTCAAGAAATGTTTATCGAGATACTACTATGGCCATACACTATCTGATAAAGGAATGAAAGAGATGGAATTCCATTCTTTTAAAAATAAATAAATGAAAGAATGAGTGAATTCTTGGTATGACAGATGGTGATAAATCACATGGATTAAAATAGTAAGGAAGCATATAAATAGTGGCAGGGGGTGCAATTTAAATAGGATAGACAAAGAAGGCTTTCTCTGAGAAAGCAACATTTAGAAAATACTTAAAGGAAGTGAAGGGCACAAACCATAAGCCATGGGATCCCCCAGGGGACAAGCAGTCTAGAGGAAATAACAAATGCAAAAGCCCCAAGGTAGAAGTAAGCTCGAGTGCTTTAAGAACAGAAAACAGGTAAGTATGACTAGAGCAGAGTAAGGGAGAACAAGAGAGTACAAGGAGATAAAGTCAGAGAAGAAATAAGGGATGGGCAGGGTCATTTCTTGAAGGTCATTTGTAAAGTCTTTTGGCTTTTACAGTTAATTAAAGAAGAAGCCATTGAAGGATTTTCAGCAGAAAGAGGCATAATGAGACTTAAATTTTTATAACATCACCTCAATTTTTATGTTTAGAATAGACTGAGAGGGTCAGGGTAGCTAGAGATGATGATGGATTAGACTGAAGAGAAGCAGTGTAGTTATGAGAACCAATTAAATTCTTGGTATATTTTGAAGATAGTAACAAGAGAATTTGTTGACAGACTTGAAATGAGGGTGAAAAATAGAAACTAAAAATGATTCCAAAATTTTGACCTAAGAAAATGAAAGTACCAGTTGCTCTCAGCTAATATGATGAAAGCTGTGGAAGAAGCAGATTTCAGTATTAACACCAGAGTTAATTTTTGAATTTAAGACTGAGATGCTTATTAGACATTCAAATGGACATGTCAAGAAAATAGTTGGTTATATGAATCCGAAGTTCAAAGAAGATATTGGGAAAGAAGATAAAATTTGAGAATCATTGACATGCCAGTCAAGGTTCAGTGCAGGATAAAGAAATCACTCACGATCTTAAACAGAAAAGAATTAATACAGGGAACTCAGTACCTACGAATTCACCAGAAGGGCAGGAAAAGCACAATTCAGGAACCACCACTGGATTTTTCATTCTGAAGTTAATCCATCCGAGTTGTAATACAAAAGTTAATAAACTATTACCACTGTCACCATATGCCTCAAAAGCCTGAAACTGGTGAAGAGACATGAAATGTGGAGTCCAGATACTGGAAACATCTATTGGAAATCACACATCAGAGGGAATGGCAACAAGAAAATGGCCTTAGAATCTTTTCTTTCTTCCACTGCTCATTGGCAGAACTTATATTGCATTCAGAATGCAAGCTGCAAGAGGATCTAAAAAATATCATTAATATCCTTCCAGCCCCTGCAATACAAAGGAGAACATCAAGAGAGTCCAACAGAAGAAAGGGACATTAGACAGTTTCTGGCATAAAGAGAATTTAAAGCCATAAGACTGGGTGAAGTCATCACGGGAAAAAATACAAAAGAGAGGAGAACCAAAGACTGTGGTACGAGTCACTCCAACATTAAGAGAATGGGGAAGTGGAAGGGAACTGAGAAGTGGCAGGCAAGGTAGGTGGAACACCTGAATAGTGTGTTCCATGGACGTTTAAGGAAACTTCAGGTGTAGATGATACTGGTGATATCCTGGTTCCCATTTCATAACCCCAGGAAAATTCTATTTATTTAGAGCACTCTCAACTATGACCCTACAGTGCTTTCTATTTTAGTGTGGCTTTTAAACAGCCTTTTTGCAGTAACTGTGCCCATAGTTACTGAGGCTCTGCATTTGAGGGTCACTGAACCTTGGTCATACCTCTCTTCCACCTGGTTTCACACTCTCCTCCTGTGTTGAAAGATGGTGGCCACTTCTTCAGACTGGAACCCACCATACATTTGGGTTTCTGAGACATCAGGATACTCCTGGCATAGTGTACTGGATGCCTTAGTGCACTGCCCAGATTCGCCTTTGGGATAGAGTCACTCATTTCCCCACTGCAGTGGGTGTGGGCTGCTGGTAGATCACAGTTGAGACCCCATCCGGGAATTGCTCTCAGCTAAAGAGAGCTCCTTTACTCTAAGTTATGCCACTTCCCAAGGGGCAGCCTAGATCCTGTGACTGCTTGATGTAAGGATACAGAGGTCTGGGCCTTTGTTTTAAACATCTCGGAAGAGCCATACCAGCTCTAGAGCTCCCTGTGGGAATGGCTGAGGCATCTGCTACAATTGCATCAACATCCAACGTCTCCCTCTGTCCAACATCTCCAAAGGTGTTGATCACCAAAACACACCCCAGTACACCTACTGTATCCAAATCTCTGTGTTGGAGCCTATGCCTTGAGGGCTCTGACTAAAGGGTCCAGCTGTTTATACCTTCTTATTAGATCCTCATCTCCCGACCCACTGAGAAGGCAGCTGAGACATTCTAAAAAGACTCTACTAGGATCCCTGGGAAACTGAATATCCTTGTGAGCATTGGCTGTTTAGGGAAGTCCAAGATGATCATTTTTGTTGCAGAGCCCTATATATCATCCCTGTAGTGGAAAAGAACCCTCTGGATGCCCAAGGAGTCCTACGAAACAGATGGTGTCCCGTGGCTCCTAGAGCCAGCTTCAGAGTGGTCTGTCTAGTGGTGAAATGTTTCCCTGAGAGTTTTATGGCTGTAGACTGTTTGAAGAGACCAACATATATCAACAGATTTAGACAAGGGAGGACAGCCTCCAAAAGGGGGAAGGAAATAAGAAGCCTTTAAGACTTAGATTTAATATTCTTGGAAACAGAAATGATTTAAAAGCGTATTTGTTTATGTTTGTTTATCACTTGGAGCCTAGTGTTCTTATGATATAATTTGCTACACAATTTTAGGATTCTATTTTACATACTAATAACACCTTCTACTTTCTGTATAGAGTGTCTTTCATCCAGAGACTGTGTGGATATCTAACTATGGCGGCACACACACTAACACACATGCACACACACACACACACACTCACGTGTGCTTATCAACACAGGGAAGCTAAAATTATACACAGAGGGGAGACACATAAGGTTACCCTACTCCAATAACAGTAGCAAATACTTTGCTATTGA
Organism: Tamandua tetradactyla; assembly: GCF_023851605.1. Lineage (NCBI taxonomy): Eukaryota > Metazoa > Chordata > Mammalia > Pilosa > Myrmecophagidae > Tamandua > Tamandua tetradactyla. Next base: position 70,049,509 of record NC_135341.1, read on the forward strand.
AATAGCTTGTTGGAGGATGATAAATATAATGCAAGAATTTCTACAGGCTTTCAGAGTCCGCTATCCAAAAGATTGGGTAAATTATAAAATGAGTTTTTGTTTTTTTTTTACTTCCTACCAAACTCAACCTTCAATTGATGGGACATTGAAACTCAACCAGAGGAATTTAACTCTGTATCAAATATTTTCATTTTATATCTACAGAGCATTGATGACTGATTTAACTATCAAATTATGATGTTAAGGAAACTTATGGGAAAAATGATTTTCTAAGTGTTCTAAAAATACAGTACTGTAGGTTGATAACAGCATAATAAGTTCAAAAGGACATCTGTGTTGGCATAGTCACCAAATTATAGACTCATGTGACTTAACATGAACTTTATAAGAAAACATTTTATTATATTCAACTTCAAGACACTAAGATCAGAATTTTAGTTTTTATAGGAATATCAGCTGGTTCCAAAATATTTTCTGCCTTTAAGCTTTGCAGTTCTGTGACCATTTCTAAATCTAATGGATTCTCTTTATCCCTAAATATTTGACCTGGCATAAAGAAGCACTGGACATCAAGAATTTTATATAATACTAACAAGGAGGTTCATCTCATATTATATGTAATATCGAAATATTAGAAACAACTTAAATGTCCTTCAATAGGGGAATGATTATATAAGTTATGGTATATTTACATGATGCATCCTTGAATAAATGATAATGCGGCCATATACCTGCTGACCTTGGAAACATATACATGATATATTATTGGTTGATAAAAACAGATGCTAAAGTAGTATAAATATTATAACTATGCTTGTATAATTATAGCTAGATAATAGCTAGATAGATAATAGCTAGTATGTCACGGTATACATGGAAATGTTACGTATATTTGTATATTATCACTTGCCAAATGTTAATTATAGTCTTATCTACCTGAATAGTGGAATTTTAGATGACCTTTACTCTTTGTATTGTTTTTACAATAACTATACAATATTTTTATACAAAAAATTAAAACTGCATAGCCTCTGAGGACATCGGACTGAAAATTGCCTCATCTCTGGAGCATTATTCTCATTTGGCTTCCAGGATAAGACACTGTCCTGTGTCAGACATTGTCAGTGCCCTGCTTATGGCCCTTAGGCACACCACTGATAGCATTTGTAGGGCCAAAGCATGTCAACAACTGCTGTCATCATTCTGCCTGAAAGGGGTCTCTTATCCCTAAAATGTGGGGCAGGCTGGAAGAACCAGGGATTCAGCACCTCAGGAGGGACCCTTAAACAATAAGGGTTGTAAGTTAGTGGATAAGTACCCCAGCTACCTCAACCCTCGGTGACACAATTGCAAAGCATGTCTTGCAAATTCTCTGAGGGTCCCCAGTTGCCTGCCATGACAACTTGCTCTTAAATGCACCATTTATTGTTCTTCTTGCTTCCTTATCTCACTCCTCCACTCCCTCCATCTGATTCCTGGAATTATCACCCAATAAAGGGCTTACATCCAAATCGTTGTCTCTGCATCTGCTTTGGAGGCAACCCAACTTAAGTTGATAAATGAAGATTATCTGGATCATGATTATTGTGAAGCCTCTAAAGGTAGGGTATAAATATATCCCTCCTTGGGGAAAGGCCATTGCTTCCTCCTCACCTTCTTGTGCAGAAATCCTATAGAGTAAATGCCCTCTAGGATTATCTCCTTTCTGTCATTTACATGTGGCAAAGAATATATAAATAGATAGATAGGTAGACAGATAGATGGATGGATGGATGAATGGACAGGTAGATACATACATACATATATATATACAGACAGACACACAGATAGACAGATAGACACATGAGTTCTGGTGTTTTTATTACTATTTTGCCCATGAACCAAGACCTGTAAAATTGTCTTCAGAGACAATTCTAGCAATATAACATCTTTGAGCTTGCTTGCCTGCCATCCATTTCCCTTCCTTCTGTCCATAGCCTCTTGGATTTCCTTTAGGGAAATGCCCTTTCCCACATTCAGACTGTGTGGATTCAATGGAGCTGAACGTCATGAACCACAGTTCCTCCAGAGGCGGAGGCTCTGCAACATCTTTCCCTTTCCAACCCCTAAGACTTCCTATGGCACTTAAAGAAAACTCAAATTTATTTCTTTGGTCTAAAAGTTTCCAAGTGATTCTGACCCTACCTGCTTCTCTGAACCCACCTCATACCTCTCTCCCCCAGCTCATTCCAGTACTCTCTTCTTAGACTTGCCAAGCTCATTCCTGCATTAGGACTTTGTTGCAGCACTTTACCTGGAAGATCCTTTCCCCCAAGTCTTTGTGTATCTTCTGGCTCCGTCATTAGCCTTCAGTTCTCAGACCAAATTTCACATCCCCAGAAAAGTCCCTGGCCAACCAATCTCAAAACCACCACCCTCAGTCACTGTCCAATAACCCCGTCTTACGTTTATCAGAACCCATGATAATCCCCAATTACCTTGTTCATTTATTTACTCATTTACTGTCAGATGCTCCCATAAAAACATAAGTTTCAAGAGTAGGGATGATATCATCCTTATTCACTCTATTATCTTCAGCATCTTGCAGAGTACCTGAAACATAGTAGGTATTCATTAAAGATATTTAAAATAATAAATAAATGAATGAATGAAATGTCTCCTGCATATGCAGCAAAATGTAAGCTTTGAGGAAAAAGGGAAAAACAAAGAAAACTCTACTCCAAAAATTAGTATTATTTTAAAGCATCTTAAGCTCAAATGCCAAAATATTAAATAAATATGAAGTATGTCTATCATTAGGAAGACCATAGGCTATCACATTTCAATTGCCATTCCAGATCATCTAGGAATAGAAGGTCTAAGGGTCTTTAGACGTCCTTAATACTGTGAATTTCATTGTCTCCGACTAAGCTATTTCTTGCTTCACCATGCTACAATAATAAAAGGCCAGTTAATAAAAATAATATAATGACAACAATAGCAAGAAGTTGATGTTGCTATTTCCTTTGATTTACAGAGGTTCTCTAGATGGGAAGATGGAAAGGCAGCTGATTTCTGAGTCAGGCAAACAAGTCCATCATAGTTATGGATACTTCAAGCCAAATCAGCAAAATGTGCCATCTGAGGTAACCTGTGAAATATGTATTGATAGATACTACCTGGCATGGAGGAGGGAGAAGCAGGTGTGCCAGCAACGATATGTGACTGTGTTGTTTTGCTAGGACAACAAGGAGCGGAGGCTGAAAGATTTAGTCTTCCAGGACGACAATTTTGAGAGCCTGCAGTGATTTATTTGACAGGGAAAAGGCGAGCTGACTCCCCTCCTCTACAGAATCAGCTCCTTGATTATAAACACTCAATAACCTTCCGGTTGAAAATGCATTTTTCGCCCCTTGACTATATGTTTCTGATGCCTGCTTTATTATTTCCTATTAGGAAATGCTTTTTAATTCCGTCCATAGCTTGGCGACCTTTGTGTGGCTTCCCCATTTAGGAAATTTACAAGTAAATCACCAAGAAGTATGTACACATACACTTATAAAATATACATGCGCTTGTAAATGAAAATGCACCAAACGGCAAAAAAAAAACAAAACAAAACAATGCGATATGCATTGCAAAAACCAGGCATATGTGCATAAGAGGTGGGAGGCAGGTGTTTGGGAAATCTTCACACCATCCCAATATTTTTCTAATGGTTTCCATTTCTAATGCAAGGGAGAATTTGGAAAACATTAGCCACTGTGGTGTGCTCTGAGCGGTGACATGTAGCTGGCAACCGGGTGGGTGGGATCCCCCCCTTTTTTTCCTCTAACAAAGAAATAGGGTGAGTTTATTAAAGCATAAATGCCATTTTCATCCTGCAATGTTAACTGCGTGGCTGGGATCCCTGAGGTACAGAGGCAGTCAAAGCAAACAGCTGTGCCACCTACTTGCAACAGTTGTACGCCCACCCCACAGCGCTGAGGGGAGGAGCAGGTCAAAGAGAGCCGCAAAGCGGGTGGGGAACCTTCCTTAGCCCCTGCCAGTTAGCCCGAGGGAAAATCCAGCCCTTGAGAGGGTAAGCATTGTGTGTGAGGCTCAGAGCTCCGAGCAGTCTCTCGCAACTCGTCTCCTATAAACCACCTACGGCATTTTTATATTCTACAGTCACATAGACTAAAACAGTGTTTAGCAAATTAACCGAATGCTAAATAAAAGGCAGATCAACCAACCTAGCAGGCAGCTTGTTGACGATCCTGAGTGGGGGGTGGTGGTAAGTGCTGTTCTGGTGGCAAGCGTTCGCGTCGCCATCCGAGTCTCTTTGTGGGGGTTCAGAAGGGTGGGCACTCTGGCCAAGCTGTTGTTAGGTTATCTTTGTGGAGCCTAAGGGTTGCCCCATGCCCGCCTGAGTCAACCGAAAATGCCGTGGGAGAACGCACGCAGAAGGAACAGGAGCCTCACTTCACAAGCAGGACAAACAGGGCAAAGAGCTCTCCTTGCATGTAACTGGGCTGCCGTGTCAGCCTGGGAGAGGCAGGCAGCAGAGAGAACACCCACCCACGGCGAGCCTTCCGCTGGACCCCATGGGTCCTCAATGGAAGTGTGTGGGAGGAGTCCTGCTCAGGTGGAAAGCAGGAGAATAGAAAACCCTAGAATGTGTCTTTCTTCCGAAATGGGGCTGCCGGCCACCCCATTCCAAGGTGGATCCAGCCTGACATGCTTTTCCCTCCTGACCAACCCCATGTCTTGTAAGATGACCCTGAAGCCCAGGCTCTGGGATGGCATCATCAAAGGTCCCAACTGGGAATTTAACCTTCAGTGTGGACCTCAGCAGCATTATGCCCTACTCACCGGAGACATCTTACCCAAGTCATTGTGCATCCCTCCACAATTGTCCATCCACCTCAGCTCTGGTATCACTGACTCTTCCTCTTCTGTGCCGGCATTGCATCACCATGGGACCTTGCTCCATCAATTGTCCCCTCTGTAGCTTCAGCAGTAAGTATAATAAAGGCTTGCCTTTAAAGAGCAAGTACCTTCTTTCATTCAACACCTTAATTGAAGGCCTTCTGGGTGCCAGAGACAGCTCCACAGAAATGTTGGTGGACATATGGGATACGTCAGTGGAATAAAATAGTCAAGAATCCCTTTAGAAGAGACTACATTCTAGGAGAAGACAGATAATTAACAATAGACATGGTACAGTGAGTAATTATGGGAAAAGAAAAAGTGAGACAGGATAAGAAAGAATCAGGAGTGCAGGGGTTGAAGGGCAAAGTAGCAAGGTCAGTCAGGACTTTTACTCACCGAGAAACCATTCTGGTGAAGCTGAAAGGAGATGAGTGGGTTAGCCCTGAGGGTGTCTGGAGGAAGAATGTTCTAGGTTAGAGGTGGTGGTGGGTGGTGCCTGCCATGTGGGCAGGAAATGCACTGTGGCTGGAGGGGATGGGGCAGGGAGTGAGCCAGGGGGGCAGCCACAGGACCTCAGGCTTATGGGGAAACAATCACAGTGGACCTTGTAGATTCTCCTAAGACTTTGGCTTTGACTCTGAGAGAAATGGGGAGCCCTGGCAGGTTTTGAGGAGAGAGATGGTCATGCCTTAAAAGTACTGTGTGGCTGCTAAGGGGAGAATAGCAGAGCCAAATCCCCCTCTGGTTACCAATCCCCATCCCTCTGTAGCCAAGCTTTTGAAAAGGTTGTCTCTGTTCATTATCTCCATTTGTTCACCATTCCTTCCTCAATCTTGCCTTCTATACCCACCAGTGTTGACAATGAGCCCCTAGTGGAGGAACTCAATGCTGATGTTTTGTCCTTACCATCCCTATAGTTTTGGTAAGTGCTGATGATTATTCTCTCTCCCATGAAACTCTCTCCTACCTTGATTTCCTGGATCCTATTCCCTCTCCTCATTTCCTATAATCACCTTCACTGCTCTTCTTTCTCAGCACAACTCAGACATTGGTCCTGCTCAGGATCTATATTAAGTTCTCTTCTCACTTGACACACTTTTCTTGGACAATTCCCTTCCCCAAAACTTACATTTCTACCTCTATGCTGATGGCTCCAAGTTTTGATATTCTGCCCCAATCTCTCTCCTGACCCCTAGATCCCTATATACAACTGCTTAATACACATCTCAACTCAAAAATTCTTGGATCCTAAAATTTTTATATAGGAGAGGTTTAGAAACAAATCTATTTGGAAGGGGAGGGCTCAGGCTTGCCATTAAACTGTATGTGCCAAGCACATATACATGGCTTATACTATGACTGTGTATTTATTTGGGATAACCAAGAGAAAGACTAATTGAGATTTTGGGGCCTATAACCCACTCCAAGCTACCCTTTGGCACTGCCACTGACACTTGGACTTTCAAAATTCAACATAAACAAATCCAAAACTCTCACCTCATATCCCCAACCTTAGGGAATGGTACCCCCTTCTACGTAGTCACCAAACTCCCAAACTGGGCAACTTATTTTTTAGTTACTGATTACCCCTCCCCAGCTTTTTCTTCTGGGTCACAAATTGTACAATTTACCACACTTCTCCTTCTTGGGCCTTGCCTGCTTAACCCAGCCTTCAATCTCCAGGGACTTAGCCCTATGCATTATTCCCTCCACCCAAGCAGCTAGCTGGGGTCCTGCTCCAAATCAGAAAACTATTCTAAATCACAGTGATTGCTCCCATGTGATCTTAAGCTCTGCCACTGCCCAGAGACTCCTGCTGCTGTGTCCTTCCCATTGTTTCAGACATTCTCAGCTATTAACCCCAGGTTAGAATAAGCCTCATATTCCGGAAACTGTTGAATGAGTTACTGAGCATACCTTCAAGGGCCAGCACTACAGATATGTAAGTTTCAAGCTTCCCCTTCTTTCATAGTCACATCCAATGAAGTCCCAGCATGTTTCTCAGACAAGCAAGCTTCACAGAGGTATGACAGTTTGTATTAGTTGGGATAGGATAGGCAATGCTGCAGTAACAAAATTTAATGCAACAAAGGCTTAATTTCCTCTTATGTCAGAGCTTGATGTGGGTCTGCTAGTTCTGCACAGCATCTTTTCAGGTGGTAAAGCAAGGACCCAGACTGCCTCCATGCTGCAATTCTACCATCTCAAGCATGTGTTCTCCAAAACTACCAAAGCCTGAAAGATGAAAACAAGGAGATGGAACACTCCTTCTTAACTGCATCAGACTGAAAGTGACACTGCACTTCCATCCACATTCTACTGGTAGGAATCAGGCACATGACCTCATCTCTCTGCATCAGGCTGGGCAATAAAGAAGGTATGAATGATTGATGAGCACTAATTAATAGTATTTAGATTATTTCAGGAAGCTAAACATTATCCCTTGGGTCTAAAAGAACTGGAAAAATAAAATAAAATAAGCTTTGGTCACTCTAAGAGTTACACACATCTGCACCTAATAAAAATATTCTAACAAGAATATTATTACTCAGCTGGGTGAATAAACAAAAGGGTAACTCCAAGTGGAGCTTAGAAGACTGATCCACATGCAGAGGGTCTGCTTTGCTAGATATTCACTGATAATGAAATGGTGGCTTGCTTGTATTTAGGGTAAAACTGAGTAATTGATGGCTGTCTGAAAACCTGGCAGAAACCATACAGACATCCTGAAAAGTTCATTAAAAACACACACACTTAAATATACCAAGATTACTTGTGACTCTCTTCCCGCCTGCAATATAATTAAATAAAGCTTTATCTAACCATTTTACTTGTATGCATTAGGGACTCCAACCAGGGCAGTCTTCCTCCCAGGACTTTAATATGCCCTTATCTGTTTCTACTAATTGAGTTTTCTCATACTGCCACATGGGCAGCAGCTAAAAGAAGATGGGGAGTCAGGTCTGATATGCCTATGGGATGGTGCTAAAGATCTTTGTGTGATATCAGACCTTTAGGGCTTTGGATTCATAATTGGAGGTTTTAAAATGTCGTGCCTTCATACTGGGTGATTCTGTCCACATACAAGGAGGGATAGAAATGCCTCACATGCCCACAAGGGCCAGATAATAACATGAGTGAGTGCTACAGGCTGAGTGGAGAGCTTGGCTCTCCATCCAGCGTTACCTGATTAGAGTCAACAGCCGTCATTCTCAGAAAGATGTTTGCATCAGAATCTCCTGGAAGACTTGTGAAAAGAGATTGTCAGACCCCATCCCCAGAGTTTCTGATTCAGTAGGTCAGAGAGCAGCTGGAGAACTTGCATTTTTACCAAGTTCCCACTGGATGCTGAACCTGCTGGTCTAGGGGCCACCCTTTGAGGACACTGGTTAAGAAGCAGGTAGGCTCACAATCCTGCCACATTTACTTTTTCAAGAAAAACTGGAAATCTGGATTTATATGTAACAGCTCCCAATTTTCTAAATCTTGGCAACAAATTCAAATTTATTTTTAAAACACCCTGTGAGCCAAACAGCATCTTTGGGCTGGATTTTGTCCTTAATCTGCCAGTTCACAAATCTACCATAAGCCTTTCACCAAGGAATCACGCTCATGCACACACACACACACACACACACACACACATACATATAGGGTGGCTTAGACTTATATATTCCAAAAAACATGTTTTTAGTCTCAATACATTTCTGTAGGTGTGAACCCATCATAGATAGGACCTTTTGATGAGCTTACTTCATTTAAGGTGTGGCCCAAACCAAATCAGCGTGGGTCATATTCCTACTGCTGGAAGCCCGATAGGGAAGGCCACAGAGAGAGAAGCCACAGAATCTACAAGGCAAGCAAACCTGGACGAAGAAGCCAAGGAACCTCAGATTACTGGCCAGCCAAAAGAGACTGACAGAGGAAGCAAGGCTTCTAGCCTCTGAAACCAGCAGCCAATAGATACCTTTTGCTAAGCCAACTTATTGTATGGTATTTGCTTTAGCAGTTAGAAAACTAACACACACACACACACACAAATGCACACACATGCACACTTTTATGTGGGAAGGTCGGTCACACCCTACAGGCTTTTGGAGGACATTAGCCAGACAACTCTGGTAATCGATAAACAGGTATTAAAGTCCCCTCATATTCCCTTCTCATTCTACTTTGTCTCCTTTCACCCTAAAACCACATTTGCCTAGAAGCAGTCCGCAACTCTTATAATTGTATTAGCATGATTCCCAAAGTAAGCCACACAACCCCTTTTAAATATTGCCAAGAAGGGTATACTTGAAGGCTATACATGTTATTTGGATCAAATTTTTAAAACATGAGCTGTAATCATTTTCACCAAAAGCATCTTATGTTCATGTCTCTATAAGCATTAGGTTTCATGTAATGTCACAAACTTTGTAGGACAAAGTGCTGGATGTGCTGGATGCTGTGTCAGATCGTGGCACAATGATGCAGAGATTGCTGGACTCTACCAGCCCTGTTCAGTTCTGGGCTCTGTTGCAACACAGACTTTGAAAAGTGGGAAGGCAAGTAAAGGGAAAGAGAAGTACAAATAGACAGAACCTCAACCTTCATCTGCTTTATCTATGTTGGGGATCCATTAAAGAGTTTATATGAAAAAGAGTTTTCTGTGTATAGAAGATTTGACCACTCATTTAGATAATGAGTAGTCAAATAAAATACTTCACTTGGGTAAATCCAAAATCGCTTGGCCATTCTTACTTCCTTCAATATGATTTAAATTTTGAAAGTCAGACCATGCAAAATAACTATTTTTAGTTTGAAAAACCCTGGGCTACTATTCTGTCAATTCTAACTAGAGTAGACAAAATATGATAGAATTATTTTTATTCCGTCTGGAAGACAGAGAACCCAACACTGGGGTAGGCACTGTTTAACTTGATGCCAACAGGACAAACAAATACAAACTTGCTTTAGGCAGAAGTTCAAGTAGGTAGTGAATGTGATAGACACTTTTCAAGCACTTACTTCAAGTATGGTCCAAAGTCACCCTAGCATACAATTTCTGCCTCCCGGATTCCATTTAGGGGGAACAGCTACCATAATAAACATCCAAGGACATATTGTAGCAAAATATGTAGGTCATTTAATGAATGAAATGCTGTGTTGTCTTTTGAAAGGGTATTTGATCAAGGTGATCTGAACCACAGAGCCCTAAATTACACAGACTCTTCATTAACTAAAATATATAATTTTATATAGTGGCACTTCTCAGGTATTCTTTCCTCTAGATAGATAAAGCAGCAGAGACGCTGAGGGCGACTCTGATGGGATTATGGGATTTGCATCCACAAGGTAGTCATTACTGCATTACCACGGTTTCAACCTTCCTGTACTCTCATTTAAGCGGAGAAATCTGCCCTCCATCGTAGAAATCTGCTGAAATGATGAAAGCATTCAGAGAGAGATCTTCAAAGTTGAGAATGTTTGGAGATAGAAGGAGCTCAGTAAGATTGGAGGTTAGAGAACATCTGAAAATGGAGGAGCAGTCAGCCTTTACTCTTCGGTATCCTATCCAGAGACCAGCTGCTACCTGGGGATGGAACTCTCTCTCTCTACAGCCCTTCCTCCCGGGCTCAGGGCAGAAAAGATCCCCAAGCCATAGGCATTAGATAGTGTGACCCTCACCCAAAGAAGACCCAGAAGAATGGGAAAGGGCTGCCTTGGAAATGCCACACTTAAAGGAAGGAAGTTCCCTGGGGTTTGGAAGGGACGTATGTGCCACTGTAACTGCTCTGATTGTGTCCAACTTGGAGGGGAATCAAAAAGCATCTATTGTTATCACAGAATATCCAGGGAGAAAAATCATAATTTGTAATGAATCTTTAACCTATTTAAAGTAATTAAGGATCTACTCCATATGTGAGAGTTGAGCCTTTGTCTCTTTACTCTCCTAATTAGTCCCTTCACTGCCTGGTACTGGCTGCACCTACGGCAGATTTTGTTCTTCTCCTTTGCCTTTTTGATGACTGCAATGCTCCTGATGCCTCCTAGAATTTGCTTCCTGCAATGATGAAAGGGTGTTGCTTTTGGCACACCTCCAATTGTCTCCTTGCCTAAAATCAATTCCTCTCTTCTTCCCTCCAACCCTGTGCCCCCAACTCTTCTATTTAGTGAGTCAGCTCGCATCTCCCCCTCATGCCTGTTAAGCTTCTATCTTCTTGGATACAGGAGAATCCACTTAGAGAGCTGAGCCACAGATGCCCATTTTAAACAAACATTAAGAAAATATATGTCAATCTGACAATTTCAAAATATAAAAGGCACACACCCTTTTGGCCCAAAGCTGTTTCTAAGAATCTATACATATAATCACAAATGCTCAGAGATAAATGCATAATATATTGCAGCATTTTTGTAATATATGTAATAAAATAATATCCCACAGTTGGCAGCAACAAGATCTCTATCATTAGAGGACTGTTTAAATAAATTCCGTTAATACTATACAGTGGAATACTGTACTGTCATTAAAAAGACCGAGCAGTGCTCTAATAAATGTTTTGGAATGCTCTTTAGGTTATACGGTTAAGTGAGAAAAGCAAGGAATAGAATAGTGTCTAAAGCAATAAAAAAAAATTTTTAATGAAAGGAGGTATCTTCTACACATGTAACTTCATAGAACAGCTCAGTAAGATACAAAAGAAAATTGGTAAAAGCGTTTACCTCTGGCAAACACAGCAGAGAGAAAAGGGAAAAAAATGGGAGCAAGTCTTTAATTTTACCTTTTAAACTAGTTGACTATTTAAACCATGTACACGAATCGCCTATGTAAAAACATAAAAACAAATTAGTCAACAATTAAGTTATATATATAGCCCAAGATGGCCACCATACTTGTCTTAGTTTTTACGAGCTGCTATCACAATACCACAAACTGGTTTAATTTAGACAATAAGCGTTTATTGGCTCAGTTTTGATACTACAGGTCCAAAATCAAGGCTTTGGCAAAATCACGCTCTTTCCCTGTTCTAGCTTGCTAGCTGCTGGAATGAGATATACCAGAAACAGAATGGCTTTTACAAGGGAATTTACTAAGTTGCAGGTTTACAGTTCTAAGGCCATGAAAATGTCCAAATTAAAGCAAGTCTATAAAAATGTCCAAATGAAGGCACCACCAAGAGGTTATCGTCACTCAAGAAAGGCCAGTGACATTCAGGATTTCTCTCTCAACGGGAAAGGTGCATGGCAAACATGGCAACGTCTGCTAGCTTCTCTCCAGGATTCTTGCTTCGTGAAGCTCCCCTGGGGCATTTTCCTTCTATCTTCAGAGGCCTCTGGCTGCAGGGGCTCTCGTGGTTCTTGTGGCTTTGAAGCGTCTCCAAAATGCTTCCTCTTTAAAGGATTCCAGTAAACTAATCAAGACCCACCTGGAATGGGTAGAGTCACATCTCCCTCTAATCGAAGGTTCATAACCACAATTGGGCATGCCACATCCTCATGGAGATAATCTAATCAAGTTTCAAACCAAAAGTGCTGACTAGGGATTAAAGGAAATGACTGCATCCATAAAATGGACCAGGATTAAAACATGGCTTTTCTATGGCACATAATCCTTTCAAACTGGCATACTCCCCAAAGACCAGCATTCTGGTGCTGACTTGCTGCAATCCCTGGGATTCCCTGACTGCCTTTTCTACCTCCTGTCACTCTCTCTCTCTCTCTCCCTATTTCTGCTCTTCTACTTCTGCTGACTTCTGACTTCTCCCTGAGGCTGTCTCCACTTCTGGCTTTTGGTTTCTTCTCTTCATAAGGTTTCCAGTTACATGGATCATATAGGGACATGCATTAACTAAAAATAACATCTTTAAGAGATCCTATTTTCAATGGGTTCACATCCTCAGGAATGTAGATTAAGATTAAAACACATCTAAATGGGAGTACAGACTCTAATCAACCACAGTATCTAAGGCCTTTCTCATTTATGGTGGAGCCAAGATTTGATCTCTGTGAGTCTAATTCTCAACATTACACTGGGCAGTGTTTCTGATAAAATTCTTAAAGTGATTGCAGCAAGTTATTACTGAGCTAAAGATTTCCTAATCATCAGGGAATGCTTAGCATGCTATGAATACAAAAGAGGATCTTAGAATTCCCTGCAAAACAGAGCCTGAGATTGAGTGCTGACACTTTATTTGGAAGGTATAATCCCAGGGTAGAAAGAGTGAGACTGGGAAAGATGGAAGCAATCCCAGGTCAGGTATTACTGTGTGGGCCACAGCTTCAAGACAAGCCTTGAAAGAGACACTGCTTATTGCCAGGCAGATGAAGCAGGGATCAAGACAGTCTTTACAGAGGAACTATTCTCAGAAAGCCCATCAGAGGGAGGAAAGAAAGGGAATTTATCGCTTCCCTCATGTCTCTACCTCCCATGGGTCAAAGTTTGCTCAACAGGGAGTCAACTCTCTTGCACTCCTTTAGTAGCTACCAGGGAGCCAGATCCTGCGTGGCATTTTGTCCAAGTCCAGAAGTGGTGGGAGGAGACCAAGCCACTGAGCCAGCAGCTTTCAGCATCAGGCAACAGTGCCACATGAGCCCAAAGGAAGTCTGGTGGCTATGGCAGTGGGTATGGCAGCGGCTATAGCAGAGCAAGTAAGTAGGAGTTCCCGAAGGTCAAAATAATCTGATGCAACATACAAGATGTGTCTTATACAATGAACAAGAAACTGTTTTCACCCTCAGCAAGTTTGCCAAAAGGAAGAAACAGACACCCCTCCTCCCCAAATTAAAGTGCCAAGTGCTTTTAATGAGGTACTGTATCAGGTGGTTTTTGCTGCATAACAAACTACCCTAAAACTTAGAAGCTTAAAACAAGAACCGCTTTATTATTGCTCACAAATCTGGGAATTGACTGGGAGCTGGTTGGCCTAGGATGGCCTGGGAGGGCCTCACTCATATGTCTGGAGGTGAGGAAGGCTGTCAGTTGATGCTGGCTACCACCAGAGATGCCTCCCATCATCCACCAGGCCAGCTCAGACCTCTTCACATCCCCCAAGCACTTTTCAAGCCTTTCCTCCTATCATGTTTGCTAATGTCCCATTGATCAAAGCAAGTTACGTTGCCAAGACTGGATTCAAGAGATGGAGAGATAGAATCTACTTCTTGATAGAAGTGGCAGTTATATTGCAAAAGCGTATGCGTAAATGGATAGGATGAATTTGTGGCCATTTTGCAATCTATCACCATCTGCCAAGTCCTCTGACAACATGGAGAGTTCTCTTCATCCTTTTCCTAAGCAGGGGTGAAGAAATTAATTTTCTGATTGCCTTTAGCATGGGCCGGTCCATTTCCTATTGAGCCTAACTGACTATTCTGGGTGTTTGCATAACGATGCAGGAATCCTAAAGATAGCAGCCAAGTCTCACCCTTCTTCACAAGACCTTGATAATTCACAATTCAGTCATTCAACCAGATGTTCAGAACACATGACCTCATGTTGAACTCCTTAGCAATAAAGAGTTTACAGGATGATTATTTACATCAGTATTATTACTTATGCTCATCCTTACTGATGGAATAACTAGCATTCTGGCAATTTGTGCAGAGTTTTATGAGGAATCTATTGTACTCAGCCTAAATTGACTAAAATGTCTCAGTGGCTAGGAGCGCTGCTCCTCTTGCCTGTTAAAAGAAAGGGACAATCTCTTTGTTGTGCGTTAACTAGGTAAAGACTGAGGGGTTTACCATCACCTTGAGAAGATTTGGTAAGGTTAACACTCTAAAATGTCTTTCCTTCTAGGCAGTAATTTCTTTTCAATCTACGTAAACTGCTCCCAAGTGCTCAAGCCACAGTTTCATGCTTTGAGCAGGCAGGTATCTTATGTGTGGTTCACTGAATCACAGAAGATAATAGCCTCCTTCTTAACCACCCTATTATTCTTAACCTTTAAAAAATGGAAACATTTATTAGACAATCATTATAAACAATTACTCATCATTAATTGCTATACTAAAATGATACGAAATTTAGAACACTATTTAAGCACCACCCCAAGGCATAATTAGTTATCTAAATAACAATTAATAACTGACCTGTTTTCTCACATCTTGAGAACTTTTGTCTCCAGCAGAATAATTTTCCCCAAATCTCCAATTTTGAGGTATCTCCCAGGATGGTTTTTCACAAAATATGGTGCCTGGATGACTTGCATTAGAATTGCCTGGGGAAGGAAGTTACATACAGATTCCCAGACCCTTGCTCCAGACATTATAATTCAGAGCGTGTGGGAGGGGGCAAGGATATGCAATTATAATAAGCTTCTCAGGCGATTCTAGTGTCTGCTAAATATTGAAAGACACTGCCTTAGGGTTTGATGATAGCTCTAGAGAAATGTCAAGTTTTTATCGAAGGTTTAGGTCAAAAGTCTTTGCAGTTGTTTCCTATCTAGCCTTTGCTTTCTTTTACCAGGTAAATTTTTAATTGACTGCTGAAAAGTTAACAAGTTGTCAGGGGAAATAGGCTGTATGTATTTCCAAGTGTCCTTCCTTCTTTTCTCCCCCTAATTTAAGGGTAGAAAAAATAAGGGAACAGAACAAAAAAGTCAAACTGCTCTATTGGGGTGTCAATCCATTTGAAATGGTTTTCCTTCCAATTGGTACCTTGGTTTATTGGTCTTAATATTTCCTATCTAGTAAAGTGGCCTAGTACTCTAATACTTGTTTTGTTTTTTCCTTTGTTAGAGAAGTTGTAGGTTTAACAAAAAAAATCATGCATAAAACATTATTTTACTATTATTAACAACTTGCATTAGTGTGGTATTTTCTTTCAACTGATGAAAGATCATTTTTATTATTGCACCATTAACTGTAGCCAGTAGTTTATATTACAGTTCACTGTTTGAGCTGTACATTCTATGTTGTTTTTTTTTAAATTTGTATTTTAGTAACATATATGCAACATAAAATTTCCCTATTTAACTACATTTAAATATATAATTCAGTGATGTTGAATTCAGTGAACATGAAGTCTTCAAGATTCATCCATGTAGTCACATGTATCAGAATTTGATGTCTTTTTAAAGTTAGATAATATTCCATTGTATGTATATATGACATTTTATTTATCCATTTATCTGTTGATGGACACTTGGGTTGCTTCTATATTTTGACCATTGTGAATAATGCCACTATGACATCAATATGGAAATATCTGGTTGAATCCCTGCTTTCAGTTCTTTGGGTATACACCTAGGAGTGAGATTGCCAGGCTATATGGCAATTCTATACTTGATATTCTGAGGCTTCTCCAAAATGTCTTCTACAGCAGCTACACTATTTTACATCCCCACTGTGCTGATTTGAATCTGTTATGTACCCCAGAAAAGACTATGTTCTTTTAATTTATTCTTGTGGGTGCAGATCTATTGTGGGTGGGATCATTTGATTAGGTTGTTTCCATGGAAATGTGACCCACCCAATTCAAGATAGGTCTTAGTCCTTTTACTGGAGTCCTCTATGAAGTGAATAAGACAGAAAACACACAGAAGGACATACAGAGAGCAGAGAGATGAAACCAAGTGAAGGACACACAGAGAGAGAAATGTCCCAGAGATGTTAAATGCCTAGAGATGTGTTGAAGGACACAGAGAGCTCAGAGAGGTGTCCTGGAGAAGCAAGCAAGGACACACAGAACCTAAAAACAATGGAATCTTGGAGGGAAGGACCAGCAGACACCTTTCTGTGTGACAGAGGAACCCGGATGCCATCTGCCTTCTTCAGTGAGGGTATCTTGTTGATGCCTTAATTTGGACATTTCCATGGCCTTAGAATTGTAACTTGTAACTAATAAATCCCCATTGAAAAAGCCAACCCATTTCTAGTATATTACATTCCAGCAGCTTTAGCAAATCACAAACAATGAATGATTGTCCTGTTTTTATAGTAGCTATTTCAGTGTGTGTGAAATCATATCTCATTGTGGTATTGATTTGCATTTCCCTAATAGCTCATGATGCTGAGCATTTTTTCATGTGCTTTTTGGCCATTTATATATCATCTTTTGGGAAATGTCTATTCATGTCTTTTGCCCACTTTTTAATTGAGTTCTTTGTCTTTTAGTTGTTAAATTGAAGGATTTCTTTATATATTCTGGATATTAAACCCTTATCAAATATGTGGTTCATTTCTGAATTCCTAGTGTATTCCATTAGTCTATATGTCTGTCATTTTTACTGTACCATGCTGTTTTGATTATTGTGACTTTGTTATAAGTTTTAAGATTGCAAAGTGTGAGTCTTCCAACTTTTTCTTTTTCAAGATAGATTTGGATATTCATCCAAATTTACCCATCCATAAAATTTGATGATTGGCTATTTCATTTCTGCAAAGAAGGTTGTTGGAATTTTGACTGAGCTTGCATTGACTCTATAAATTGCTTTAGGTAGGTAGAATTGATATTTTAACAATATTTACTGTTCCAACCTGTGAATCTGAATGTCCTTCCATGTATTTAGGTCTTCTTTCATTACTTTTAGCAATGTTTTGTAGTTTTCTGTGTACAAGTCCTTTATATCCCTGGTTAGATTTATTACAAGTATTTGATTTTTTAGTTGTTATTATAAATAGAATTTTTTTCTTCAATTCTTCTTCACATTGTTCATTACTAGTGTGCATAAACACTACTTATTTTTGTATTCTAATTTTGTACTGTCATCTTGCTGAATTCATGTATTAGTTCTAGTAGCTTTGTTGTGATTTTTTTCAGGATTTTCTGTATTTTGTAGATCACATCATCTGCAAATATGGGAAGTTTCTCTTCTTCATTTCCCAATCAATTTGGATGCCTTTTATTTCTTTCTCTTGCCTAACTACACTAGGTAAAACTTCCAGTAAAATGTTGAATTACAGTGGTGGCAGTGAGCATCCTTGTCTTCTTCCTGATTTCAGAGGGAAAGCTTTCAGGCTTTCACCATTGAGTATGGTGTTAGCTATAGAATTTTTTTATGTATGTCCTTTATTATGTAGAAGTTTCCATCTATTCTAAGGTTTCTAAGTGTTTTTATCAAGAAGGGGTGCTGGATTTTGTCTAATGTCTTTTATGCTTCTATTGAGATGACCATAATGTCTTCTCTTCATTCTATTAATGTAGCGTATTATATTGATTGATTTCCTTATGTTGAACCACCCTTGCATACCTGTTATAAATCCCACTTGATCATGGTGAATAATTTGTTTGCTAGCATTTTGTGGAGGACTTTTTTGTCTATACTCTTAATGAATATTAGTCTGTAATTTTCTGTTGTTGTGGCTTTTGTATTGCATCAATGTTGGCTTCATAGAATGGGTTAGGAAGTGTTCCCTCCTCCTCAATTCAATTTTGTGGAACAGTTTGATCAGGATTGGTGTTCATTCTTCTTGGAATGTTTGGCAAAATTCACCAGGAGAGCCATCTGGTCCTGGGCTAGTTGGGAGGATTTTGATTACTCCTTCAATCTCTTTACTTGTTATTGGCCTGTTGAGATCTATTTTTTCTTGAGTCCTCATAGGTAGTTTGCATGTTTGTAGAAATTTGTCCATTTTGTCTAGGTTATCTAGTTTGTTGCCATACAATTATTCATAGCATTCTTTTATAGTCCTTTTTATTTCTGTAAGGTCAGTAGTAATGTGCCCCCTTTCATTTCTAATTTTGCTGTCAGTCCAGTTTGTTGATGTTGTTGATCTTTTCAAAGAAACAGCTTTAGTTTTGTTGATTCTTTCTTTCATCTATCTTTGCTCTAATCTTTGTTTTTTCTTCCTTCTGCTCACTTTAAGTTTATCTTGCTCTTCTTTTTCTAGATCATCCAATTTTTGAAGTTAGGTCTTTGATTTGAAATACTTTTTTTTTTTTTGCAAAAACTTTTTTATTTGTACATTTAGTTATCATCATTGTCCACTCTAGGCATTCCTAAGTTATACCTTCTCAGTCTTTATTCTCTATCTTTCCTTCTGGTTTCGTATGTGCCCCCAGCCCTTCTTCCTCAATCATATTCACATTCAGCTTCGTTCAGTGTACTTATATTACTGTGCTACAATCAGGTAGTATTGTGCTATCCATTTATGAATTTTTACAATCAGTCCTGTTGCACAATCTGTATTCGATATGAAATGCCCAAACTCTACCCTATTTCTAGCTCCTGATAACCTGTGTTCTTAACTTCAACTCTCAAAGTTCACTCATTAATGTTAGTTTATATTAGTGAGACTGTACAGTATTTGTCCTTTTGTTTCTGGCTAATTTCACTCAGCATAATGTCCTCAAGGTTCATCCACATTGTTACATGCTTCATGACTTTATTCTGTCTTGCAGTTATACAATATTTCATCGTATGTATATACCGCAGCTTGTTTAGCTGCTCATCCATTGATGGGCATTTGGGCTATTTCCAAGATCCTTCTTTTTTAATGTAAACATTTAGAGTCTTTGCTGCATCCCATATGTTTTGGTATGTTGTGCTTTCATTTTCAATTTCCTCAAGATTTTCTAAACTTCCCTTGTGATTTCTTATTTGATCCATTGGTTGTTCAATAATATATTATTTAATTTCCACATATTATTCCACATGAATATTCCATTTTGTCCTCTGTTGTTGATTTCTAACTTCTTTCCATTGTGGCTGGAGAAGATACATTGCATGATTTTAATACTTTGTAATTTTTTGAGACTTGTTTTGTGACCAAGCATATGGAGAATAATGCATGTGCACTAGGCAAGAACATATATTCTGCTGCTGTTGGGTGAAGTATTCTATAAATATCTTTTGAGTCTTGTTGGTTTAAATTATTGTTTTTGTCTTTTATTTCCTTATTGATCTTCTGTCTAGAAATTCTATCCATTTCTGAAAGTGGTATACTGAAATCTCTTAATATATGTTCTAGTTTGCTAGCTGTCAGAATGCAAAATACCAGAAACAGAATGGCTTTTGTTCTAGTTTGCTAGCTGCTGGAATGCAATATACCAGAAACGGAAAGGCTTTTAACAAGGGGAATTTAATGAGTTGCTAGTTTACAGTTCTAAAGCCGAGAAAATGTCCCAATTAAAACAAGTCTATAGAAATGACCAATCAAAGGCATCCAGGGAAAGATACCTTGGTTCAAGAAGGCCGATGAAGTTCAGGGTTTCTCTCTCAAGTGAGAAGGCACATGGCGAACACAGTCAGGGCTTCTCTCTCGGCTGGAAGGGCACATGGCAAACACAGGATCATCTGCTAGCTTTCTCTCCTGGCTTCTGGTTTCATGAAACTCCCCGGGAGGTGTTTCCCTTCTTCATCTCCAAAAGTCACTGGCTGGTGGACTTCGGCTTCTCGTGGCTATGTCATTCTGCTCTGCTCTCTCTCTGAATCTCTTATTCTCCAAAATATTTCCTCTTTTATAGGACTCCAATAAACCAATCAAGACCCACCCAAATGGGTGGAGCCATGCCGTCCCTTAATCCAGTTTAACAACCACTCTTGACTAAATCACATCATTCAGGGAGATGATCTGATTACAGTTTCAAACATACAGTATTGAATAGAGATTATTTTACCTTTATGAAATGATATTTTGATTAAAACATGGCTTTTCTAGGGGGCATACTTCCTTTCAAACCAGCACAGCTTTTAAAAGGGGGAATTTAATAAGTTGCTAGTTTACAGTTCTAAGGCTGAGAAAATGTCCCAATTAAATGTCCCAATTAAACAAGTCCTTAGAAATGTCCAATCACAGGCATTCAGGGAAAGATACCTTGATTCAAGAAGGCCGATGAAGTTCAGGGTCTCTCTCTCAAGTGAGAAGGCACATGGTGAACACAGTCAGGGCTTCTCTCTCAGCTGGAAGGGCACATGGCAAACACAGGATTATCTGCTAGCTTTGTCTCCTGGCTTCCTGATTCATGAAGCTCCCTGGGAGGCATTTTCCTTCTTCATCTCCAAAGGTCGCTGGCTGGTGGGCTCTCTGCTTCATGGTGCTGCAGCATACTCTGCTCTCTCCGAATCTCCTTCATTGTCCAAAATGTTTCCTCTGTTATAGGACTCTAGAAACTTATCAAGACCCACCAAAATGGGCAGAAACATGTCGTCATCTAATCCAGTTTAACAACCACTGTTGATTAAATCACATCTCCAGGGAGATAATCTGATTACAGTTTCAAACATGCAGTATTGACTAGGGATTATTCTGCCTTTACAAAATGGGATTTTGATTAAAACATGGGTTTTCTAGGGTCCATACACCCTTTCAAACCAGCACAATATAGAAGCCTCTATTGCTTCCTTCAGATCTGTCAATATTTGCTTCATAAAATTTGGCTCTGTTATTAGGTACATATATATTTATAGCTATTTCTTCTTCTTAAATTGACCACTTTATCAGAATATAATGCCCTTCTTTGCTCCACATAACAGCCTTTTGACTTAAAAGTCTATTTTATCTGATATTATATACCCACTCAAGTTCTCTTTTGGTTACTACTTGCATGGTATATATTTTTACATCTTTCACTTTCCACCTACTTACATCTTTAAATGTAAATAAACTCTCCAGTTAAAAGGCAGGGGATTGGCATAATGGATTAAAAAGCATCACCAAACTTTATGTTCTTTACAAGAGACTTACCTTAAATTCAAAATAGTACCGATAATGTAGTGCTTTCTTCTGCCATTTTGCCATTGTGAGTCTTATACCATGTTATGACCTTCAAATATTCTGTTAATGCTTATTAAGATACTTATTTGGTTTTTTGTATTGTACCATTTTGAGTCCTTTTCATTTCTTCCTGAAAATATTTTTGTGTGTTTTCTTTTTGTTTACCACAGGTTAAAATTTAATATTCTGAATTATAACTATCATAATTGATTTGATACCAAATTATCTTCAATAACATACACATGCACTGTTCCTATGCCCCTCTGTCCCCCACCTTATTTTTGTACTTGTTATACACTATATATTTGTACATTGTATGTCCAAACCATAGATTTATCATGAATTTTTATGCATTTGCATCTTAGCACCTGTAAGAAGTAAAAAGTGGAGTTGTATACCAAGTAATATAATACAATAGTACTGGCATTAATAATTACCCATATGATTACTTTTACCACAGGTCTTTATTTCATTATGTTGCTTTGACCCACTGTCTAGTGTCCTTTCCTTTCAGTTTGAGCAACTTCCTTTAGCATTGTTTCTAGGACAGGTGGAGTGGTGATGAATTCCTTCAGCTTTTATCTGAGAATGTTTTTAATCTCTCATTTTTGAAAGAAAATCTCATTGGATATAAAATTATTGGTTGGAAATTCTGCTTTTCAGAACTTTAAGTATTTCATGTCACTGTTTTCTTGGCTCCATCGATTCTGATGAGAAATCAGCACTTACTCTTATTTGGATTCACATGTACATAATTTGTTGCTTTTGTCTTACAACTGTCAGAATACTCTCCTTGTCCTTGGCTTTGGACAATTTGGTAACTATGTGTCCAGGTAATGTTCTCCTTGTGTTCATCCTATTTGAAGTTCATTGTTATTCGTGAAAGTGCATATTCATATCTCTTGTTAAATTTTGGAAGCATTTTGCCACTATATTTTTAAATAGTCCTTCCTCCCCTTTGTCTCCTTCTTCTCCTTCTGGAACTCCTATAATGTGTATATCAGTAGGCTATATGGTGTTCCACAGGTCTCTTAGGCACTGTTCAATATTTTCTATTCTTTTTTCCTTCTGTTCCTCAGCCTGGCTCATTTCAATTGTCTTGTCTTCAAGATCACTGATTCTTTCTTTTGCCACCTCCAATCTGCCATTGAAACCATCTACAGAACTTTTCATTTCAGTTATATATTGTACAATATTTTTGCTTGGTTCCCATTGGTAATCTCAAAGTGATTCCAATATTGTTCAGTCATTATTTTCCTCACAATCTTTAGTTTTTTATTTGTGTTTTCTTCTATCTCCTTAAGCATCTTGAGGATCATATTTTTAAAGTCTCCATTTGGTAATTCAAAAGTCTGGTCTTTTTCATTGATGGTTTATGGATTTTTCTATCTTGTTCTATTAGATGGGCCATCTTTCCCTGTTTCTTTATTCATCTTGTAATTTTTCATTGCACATTGTACCTTTTAATATTTTAAACTGTTAAATCTGGGATTTAGTCCCTGAGCTGTCTGTTCCTTAAGTTTGTATCCAGGTAGTGTCTTGACACAAATTCACTTGAATGCCATGATCTGATAAAAGCTAACAAATCAAAGCAAATAGCACCTTTACTGTCTTTGCATATTGGCTCTGCTTTGGCTGATGATCTCCTAAAGAGCTTAAATCTCCTTTCAAGAAAATCAACCAGAAGCAAATGCAAAGTGCTGGGTCCTCTCTGTCTTATCTGAGCCTGTCAGAAGGCACAGGGTCTTCTTTTTATTTCTTTTTTTTTTTTTTCTGGGCTTGTGCTTGTTAGATGCCTTAGGAATTCCCATTTACAGCTTCAAGGAGTTTGAGTGAGCACCCCCTCTAATGCTCTGAAATATATCTTCACTCCCTCCTAGGTGTTCTCTGGAGTTACTTATTATAGGTAGCCCTTTGCCTTAGGCTGCTTCAAGTGTGCAAGTTGTTTCTCTGCCCTCAGGACAAACTCTGGGAAGGAGTGCCTGAAATAAGTTCCCCAGTTCAGTCTCTCAGACTTCTGTCACCTAGATTGGCACTGACTTACATGTACCCCAGTATGTGCACCCTATCCCTCTGGATTAGGGCCAAGAACCCACTGAGAGTGCAAGCTGGCTCCACCCTGCATTCTGAAGGGGGTAGGGGAGGGGTGCCAGGAGCTGCTTCTATGGCTTTGGAAGCTACACTTTCTTGATTCAGCACTTGCCCAGTAAATACAGCCATTTAACTGTTTTCTGTAATTTTAAGGAAAGTTATTGTCTTTAAGTTTCTTCAGCTGTCTTTGCTAAAGGTGTATAGGAACAATGGCTCCCCTCAGAGCCAGCCCCCAGTGACCTGAAGTAGCTGATGTAGAGTAGTGAACAGTGAGATTAGCCAGAAACAAAAGGACAAATACTGTATGACCTCACTTATATGAATTAACATTAATGAGTAAACTTGGAGAATTTCAGTTAAGAACACAGGTCATCAGGAGATAGAAATAGGGTAGAGATTGGGTAATTGGAGCTGAAGGGATACAGACTGTGCCACAGGACTAATTATAAAAATTCAGAAATGGATAGCACAATACTACCTGATTGTAGCACAATAATGTTAGTACACTGAATGAAGCTGAATGTGAGAATGATAGAGGGAGGAGGGCTGGGGCCACAAATGAAATCAGAAGGAAAGATAGATGAAAAAGACTGAGATGGTATAATCTAGAAATGCCTAGAGTGTACAATGATAGTGACTAAATGTACAAATTAAAAAATGTTTTTGCATGAGGAAGAACAAAAGCATGTCAAAATGCAGAGTGTTGAAAATAGACAGTCATGCATATTTTAAAACTTCAACTTCTATGTGAGACTAAAGCAAGGAGTGTTTATTTGGTACAAAATTTATATTTTAATCAGTGCATTTCCTAATTTAACTTATATGGACAGTTTAATTGAACACCATAAGTACACGGCACCTTAAATAGGGCATGAGATTTTGTTGGTTTGTCCAGGTTAGTGTGATGCCCCAATAAATCCCAGAGTGATTTGAACAGTGAATAAAGAAGTATTTGCAGTCCCCTTGAGGGAATGGGGAGAAAGGAGGAAAATTCAACTTCCCCATTTGGAGAATTCCTGATATTCTCACAAATCAATAGGCTGAACCCTCAATCTTGGGGTGTGCTCCTATGAAACATCCCCACAAAGGATAGGATATGTCTACTTAAAATTAGGCCTAAGAGTCACCCCCAGAGAACCTCTTTTGTTGCTCAGATATGGCCTCTCTCTCTCTCTTTCAGCCAACAAGGCAAGTGAATTTACTGCCCTCCCCACTTCTACATGGGACATGACTCCCAGGGGTGTAAACCTCCCTGGCAACATCAGACAGAAATCCTAGAATGAGCTGGAACTCGAAAGCAATGGATTGAGAAAACCTTCTTGACCAAAGAGGGGAAGAGAGAAAAATAAAGTGTCAGTGGCTGAGAAATTTCAGAGTCGAAAGGTTATCCTGGAGGTTATTCTTACTCATTATATAGATATCCCTTTCTTAGTTGATGGTGTATTAGAGTGGATAGAGGGAAGTGCCTGAAACTGTAGAGCTGTGCTCCAGTAGCCATGTTTCTTGAAGATGATTGTATAATGGTATAGCTTTGGCAATGTGACTGTGTGATTGTGAAAACCTTGTCTCTGATGCTCCTCTTATCTATGGTATGGACAGATGAGTAAAAACTATGGATAACAAATAAACAAATACCAGGGGGAACAAAGATGAAAATAAATTGAGTAGATTGAACTGGTCAATGAGAGGGAGGGGTAAGGGGTATGGCATGTATGAGTTTTATCTTTTTTCTTTCTTTTGCTGGGGAGATGCAGATGTTCAAAAAAATGATCATGGTGATGAATATACAACTATGTGATGATACTGTGAGCCACTGATTGTAACCATGTCAAGAATGTTTATATGTTTGTTTGTTGTTTAGAATAAAAATATTAAAAAAATTAAAAAAAAGAAGAAGAAGTGGGCTGAACCACAAAAGAACCCAAAGTTAGGTCTGCACTGACTTGCCACCTTCAGAGGCTACCAGCCTTCCAAAAAAAAAAGTGAACAGTGATCAGCCCACATATCTTCAAAGTTTGGAGGACTAGGTCTTTCTGTCTCTCTCTGGCACCAAAAAGCTGTGCCAAGAGCTTGGACTGCAGTCCCCACTGCTGCTGACCACAAAGCTGGGGCATGGGGAAGGTCGCCACTGCAGGGAACATGAAACTCACCAGTATTTGTCAAAATTTACATCTTCCTTCATCTCCTCCCTGGAGGCTGCTGCACAGTGTTCCTCTATACAAAAGTATTTCAAAATAGTTGATTTAGACATTTCCTGACAGTTCTACAGTTATTTTTGTGAAGGGACTGATTCTTGGAGCTTCCTACTCCACCATCTTCCCAACATCCTCTGGAACTTCATTTGTTTGTTTTTTGATACTTGGTTTCGATTAATGATCTATGTTCAGCAGATGTTCTAGTTTGCTAGCTGCCACCAAAATCAGAATGGCTTTTAAAAAGGGGAGTTTAATAAGTTGCTAATATACAGTTCTAAGGCTGAGGAAATGTCCAATTAAAACAAGTGTATAGAAATGTCCAATCAAAGGCATCCACGGAAAGATACCTTGGTTCAAGAAGGCCGATGATGTTCAGGGTTTCTCTCTCATCTGGAAAGACATGTGGCAAACATAGTCACAGTTTCTCTCTCAGCTGGAAGAGTACAGAGCGAACACAGTGTCATCTGCTAGCTTTCTCTCCTAGCTTCCTGTGTCATGAAGCTCCCTGGGAGGTGGTTTCCTTCTTCATCTCTAAAGGTCGTTGGCTTGTGGGCTCTCTGCTTCTCGTGGCTATGGCGTTCTTCTCTGCTCTCTCCGAATCTCTTATTTTCCAAAATGTTTCCTCTTTTATAGGACTTCAGAAACTAAGCAAGACCCCAAATGGGTGGAGATATGTCATCACCTAATCCAGCTTAACAACCACTCTTGATTAAATCACATCTCTAGGGAGATGATCTGATTACAGTTTCAAACATACAGTATTGAATAGGGATTAGAAGAAACAGCTGCCTTTACAAAACGGGATTAGGATTTAAACATGGCTTTTCTAGGGTACATACATCATTTAAAAAAACAGTACAGTAGGTCTCAGACTAACTATTGT
Source organism: Tamandua tetradactyla (assembly GCF_023851605.1). Lineage (NCBI taxonomy): Eukaryota > Metazoa > Chordata > Mammalia > Pilosa > Myrmecophagidae > Tamandua > Tamandua tetradactyla. Next base: position 70,076,212 of record NC_135341.1, read on the forward strand.
AGTTTCCCATTATATATATATATACTGTATATATATACTGTATATATAGACTGTAAATCAGAGGATTTTAAGTCCAGTTGTGCATCATGATCACCTGAGGGTCTTATCTTATTCTGCTGTCTGGAAGCTCCAGAATGCTCATTTTTATCAGCTTCTCAGGTGGTTCAAAGTCATAATCAGATTCTAGGATGTGCTTAAATCAATCCTATTCCAAAAACTTAAGGCTAGAAATTATAAATGATGTATTGATTAAAAGGTGACACATAGTGATTTTGCCAGTTAGGTATTTTGGCTCTGGTAGCCACTCCAGAACTCAGGCATAGAAGATTATATGGAACAAGGATCTATCCAGAGATTTCAAATAAATTTCTTATACTTGTTTCACAAGTTAGATCCTACCATGAGTTAGAAAAACAAAAGAGAAAAACATTACACTCTCAGACTCAATCCTTAACAGTAGCATTATCTTCAACCTTCTCGGGGCTTCAAGTATCTTCATGGATTTTAGAATCATACCACCTAGACTCAAATTTCTAATCTCCTGTTTACTTTTTAAATTAAATATTGGGAAACTTATTCAAACTTTCTCCGCCCATTTCCTTATTAGTAAAGATATTACTATCAGTGCCTGTTAGGAATCCTTTGGTTGCAAGGAATAGAAAACCCAACTCAACTTAAATAATAAAGGAGAGTTATGGATGAAAAAAAATCTAAAATTAGGGTAGAGTTTAATTGGATTAATGAGTTTAAGAGGACTAATATAATCTAGCTGCTCAGTGAAATCAGTAGTTCCAATTTCTTTTCCTTTCTCCTTTACTGGCGTCTTTGGTAATACTTGGCCCCAAGGCTGACTCCCCTCAGCCTTGGGTTCCACCTTCATATTTAACACAAAGAGAATATCTCTCCAGGTGTTTCCAAAAAAACCCAGGACCCCTCATAAAATGTCTCCCAAGATCTAATTGGTCCAAACTCTGTCACATGATACTCCTTAAACCAATCATGGTCATTGGGAAAATAAGATGTGCTGATTGGCATAATCTATCAGGGCCCAACCTAGAGATGGGAATGAGATGTTTCCCCCAAAGTGCATGGGCTATATGGGAAGGAAATGAAAATCTGGGTTCTGTTACCAGCAAAAGAGAGAGAGAAACTGGGTGGGCTAAAACAACAAACATTCACTACCCTTCCACATAGGCGTTTGTAGGGATAACATAAAACATTAGTGGCTGGCACGTGTAAACACTTAATAAAAGTTTACTATGATTATTACTAATGTCAACATCAATTAATGCACCCAGTACAAGGCAATGTTATTAAGGCCTGAATATTACCCAGAAAATATGGGCATCTGCACTTCATTTGTGGAAATGAAAGAAGGGATGTCATGCTTAAATCCTATTGGAGCATGCTTTTCTTAATCTTTCATGCTTGAAAGTACAGTGTTTAGTCTGACAAGGTATGAAAGTTCTAGAAAAAACTTATTGCTTGGCCTTGCTTATAAAGCTATGTTTTAACACTAGAACAAACACATTTATACCACCTCTAGACATACTATTAAAGAGTTACATAAATCAAGATTGCGTCTTATAGCTGCCACGCTAAGAGGACCTACGCAGTAAAGACCTCTATATATTTTACATCTATTCTTACACATAAAAATGTGAAAACTATTGCAATGCAGTAAAAATCTAACCTCCGAAATGCACTGCCTTTGCTATCCATTCCTTTTCTTCATTTTTGGTTGTGTTTTCACCATAGTGAAAACAATGGAGGTATGAGCTGGTGGAGGAAGGAAAGTTAGGGGGTAATACAGACAGGATGTAACCATTTATGTGCAAACATTCTGTTTAGGCAGATTGGCCCATTTAAATAAAACAAATATAAAACCATACCGAATTAGAAAATATCAAGGATTCCCACTAGATTGCTCAAGATACCTCTATACATCTTCTCTGTTCCAGCCAATTAGGCTCTACTTATTTTTCTTATAAGAAGCATGTGAGGGTGTCAACGTGTAAATTACATTCTTCTGTGACTCAGTTAATCACAATTAGGACCCTGGACCAGGTATCCCTTCTGTCATTTATTGGGTAGAAAGAAAGAGTGCCTTGAAGGAAATAATCCTGTTTTCCTGCAGGCACTCCAAGAGCTTGCTGTGTGATTTTCACAAAAATCCTTGCATCTCTCTGTGCCTTTGTCCTGTCAGCCATGAAATGAGGCAGACTTCTCAGGAAATTACTCCAAACAGAACATTCTAAATCAGTGCATCTGAACTGATTGTGCAAAAGGAAAACAAAGGGGTGCTTTTTAAAAACGTAGATGCTAAGACCTCACCCCAGAACACTAAATCAGAATCTCCAAAGGAAAAGTACAAATATACCTTTATTTTTTTTTTTACCTCCAAAGGCAATTCTGATGAACACATCCTAGTTATAAATCACAATAAATGTAATGTAAAGGGTCCAAGAATTATAAAAATGTGCATTCCATAAAAGGGGCATCCTATACATTTATTTTACTCTCCTTAAAAATGAATTAGTCAACTTTTTAAATTCTTTGCCTTACTGCATCCCTAAAATGACTAATAACAAATTGATGCCATAAATGGAGAATTCCAGAATTAAATCCTATGTAAAAAGATTGAAGCAATCACAAGAAAGATGTACCCTATTTGCATATCATCAATAAGGTGATATATAACTGTCATAGAGGTGAGACCACTGGAAATGAAGACACAAAACAGTAAGTAGGCTATATTCTCTTTTATCAGACTAAATAAAATTTAGAAAAGCAGGTTTTTTAAAAAGAGGAAAAGAATTCATGGTCTGTCTTTTCATTAGAAAGGGAAAAACACAAAACCCAAAAGGGGTGGGGGGAGGGAAGGAGGCAGGAAGAAAGAGAAAGAAAAACAGGTGTGTTAGTTCTGACCTTCTAACTTAATTGAGATATATAGTAATCCAGAGGGAACTGTATTTTAAAAATTAGCTACAAAGTATGAAGTGCACTAATTCCATTTCATAAAAGCTTTATTTGGACTATAATGAAAGGGGAACCAAAAAAAGAAAAAAAGAAAATGAAAAATCTTTGCTAACATTAATTAATTAACAATGTACTATACTTTTGAAAGAGGAAAAGCATAAATGAATAAATGATTATTTCTTGCGTCAATGTATTGGTGACTGTGTACACGAAAATTCTTTTTCTCTGGTCTAAATGCAAGCAAATTGGAAAAAGTAAGCCATCAGAATCAAATGATGACAGGCTAATATATTTTGATGTGTGCTTTTACAATGAAAAATTGGGCCATTTTCCCAAGAGATGTTCTCTATATTTAAGAACGCACTAAGTCTCTTTTATTCCAATAAGAAGGAAAGTTCTAGAAAAGAATGGAGACAACACTGCCTTCACCGTTCACTTTATCAATTAAAAAACAGCAGCAAAGGTGCATTGCAAACATACTTCACCACACAGTGGTGTGATGATTCCCTCTTCTTGGTGGACTAATCACTGTTTTTATCATTCAGACTATGGCAGGAACCAAACAAAGATGGAGAAACAAGCATAAAACAGAGAAGACAGCTGGAGGGGGAATACAGAAAAATATGACATTCCTGGGACAAAGAAGAGGCACTTATTAGAGAAATCTAATTAAAGCACTAGACCAGCATTTCCCAAAGTTTGCTCTGTGGAATACTTGTCTCAAGAGAGGCTCCACTAAAAATCGATTCCATGACCAAGTCAATCTGAGAAACATTGCATGCTCTATCTTCCACCCCCCCTTTGAAGACACACAATATGCATTAGAAAAATAAAGACCTTAAGAAGTCCTACACAAGACTGATGAACTTAATTTAAACCATGTTGCTAACAAATTCATTCAATTATGGAAATCTTTTTGGTCCTTATAGCACCAAAATAAATATAAATATAAATAGTCCATAGAGGTGGAGGTAGTATTCTGTAGGACACCTAGGAAATGCTAGAGAAACCGACATTAGACTGGTGGTTGAAAGTAGCACCCAAAAGAATCAAGGCTTCTGTGGCAAAATCATCTTCTCAAATTAAACTCCGTGCATGACATGAGTGGGTCATTGAAAATTCAAGAAATCTCAATCAATTCAAGAAGAAAACAGTGATGATAAAGACATAGCACCCTCAAATTACTTTATGAGATGAAATATATTTGAACTATATTTCACTGCTACAATGGAGGAGGAGAAACAAGTCATGCACACCAGAAAGGTTAGAGTACTAATGTATGTTAACATCTATGATGTGCCAGGTATTGGGCAACTCACTTGACACAGCTAATCTCATATTCATCAACTCTAGAAAGTAAATATTGTTACCCCTATTCACAGTGGGGAAATAGGGCCTTGAAAATAATATGTGAACTTTCACTACTTTGTGAGGTATTTTGAAAGATAGGTGGATATGATTAAGAAGAGTATAAAAAATGGAAGGAAGGACATTAATTTTGCAAAAGGAAAGATCCAAGAGACGTCAACTACTCAAGGAAGGAGAAGGTCTGCAGAGGTTATGGGAAGGTGCCCTGATGGACTTCTGCAATGCACTGGACATCATCACTCAGTCTGGTTGACCCACATGTGGGGGTGTTGCATGTGGGGTTAATCCCCAGTACCTTCCGCAGTGTTGGTCACTATCAAGTTCTTTTACTAGGGAGTCAAAGCAAGAGTAAAGGAAGACAGTTCAGGACTTCTCTGACCTCTCAACTGATCAAGACAAACCCCTGATTCAACTGATGAGCAACGTGGCATGAATGATGGTATCCAGAGTTGGGAGAGGGTAGCTAGGGGGATTGAGAAGTAACGAGGGCATTCCATGACCAGCAAAGCAATCAGAGAGGGAAGGAAAAGGAAGAGAAATGTAAATCTTGGGAATTTTATCCCCAAGAAAATCAAATACTAGTGTTTGTGGGAGGAAAAAAAGGTGTAAGGAGTGGGGTTCTCACAAGTAAGCAAAATGAAATTTCTCCATATTCAATCCAGCTTGAGGTGGAATGCCTAAGGTCAAGCATGAGTAAATGGACTCTATTTCTTTCTTTATCAGGAGGAAAATATCTTTTGTTGCGTATCTTATCCACATGCCAATAGATTTTGATATTTTAGAATGTTATACTTACAGTTTTAAACTATTTGCAAACTCAGAAGAATTTTGGTTTTGTATGAGAGAAAATCCTGCTCAAACTGGAAAATTTTTTAATTATATATTTACAGTTATAGTTATAGTTATATTTAATCTTCATTGAAAATTTCAAGAAAAAAAATTATTTCCAACAGCTAACCCCAAGAGTTAGAATAACCCAAATCATATTATCAGCGTACCCTCTCTCTCCTTTCTTCCTTGCTTTACTCCTCCTCTATCTCTGTCTCAATTTTTACTTCCAATTCTATCTCTCTCGTTCCGTTTTTCTCTCTGTTGGTGTGATTCTAAGGCAGACCTTCTACATGAAATCCCTCCAACAGCTCCAAACTCCCTTTACTCTTACAGCTATTAATGCAAGTGAAAAGAGAGCTTCTCTTTCCCCAAAATGTTAACATTATCTCTGACATTGACTCTTCTTGGGCTGACTTGAGTCATTCTCTCATCCCTACACAGAGTCCAGTGATGTGCTAGTTGACCACATGGGTGCCTCTGGAGCTAGAGAGGTGGTTCAGCTCCTCCCAAAGCCATGCACTCGATGTAAAGGAAGAATTTTCTCCAAAGAAAAGAAAGAGAATGAATGAAGGCAGACAAAAATAATGTATGTCCACTACAGGACACCATTCGTAAATCTGATAAGGTTCAAATGTAAAGCATATGGCCTTCAATTTCAGAGGGAAAGATAAGATCACCATACAGGATCAGCAAACTTTATAAAAAGTGTTTCCTTGTGAAAAGTGACCCCCCTCTTTCCAAGAAAATCAAATATTAGTTTTTGTGGAAGGAAAAGGAGGTACATAAAGTGGGGGTCCTACTTCCCCCCAAATACCACGTTTAGAGTGAATTAAGTGCATTAATTTTTAAAAAATTGTTTGATTTATTTTGTTATATATGTCTTATTCTTTATTTACTGCTGTGTAACAAACCTATTCAAAACCCATTGACTTAAAACAACATTTATGAGTGCTTACGTATCTGCAGGTTGGCTGGGGGCTGGCTGATCTAAGCGGCTCTGCTCCGCAAGTCTTTCTTCCTCCTTTGACTGATGAATAAGATATCCAGGTCATGTTCTTACAGGGATAGGATGAGTACATGAAAGCAAATGAAAATGCAGAACCTAGGTTCAGAACTGATGTATTGTTTTTCTGTTTTTCTGCCCTCATGGCTTTGGCCTAAGCAAAGACACACGGCCAAGTCCAAAGTCAAGGGTTGAGGAATTCACTCAATCCAAGGCAAAGTCATGGCAATAATATAGATCTAAGGATGGGAAAGAGTTAGGAACAATAATTCCATCTATCTCATACATAGTTATCATCATGGGAATTCGTGCAGACCTCAGAAAACATCCATAAGTTAGGTCAAGATTTCCCTGTACTGTGAAATCAAAGACAACTCTCCCCATTGTTCAAAATTTTCCTCATTTGGGCAGCTCAGAGGCTACAGGTGTCTGTCCCACCCTCTTCATCCTTCTCTGTCCACCAACGTGCTTCTTCCATGGCGTGGACCCCAGGAGTTTCAGTTCGGCCTTGCCCAGAAAAATCTGTGTCTTTATTTACCCGGTGACAAGCAAGGAAATGTAAATAGGCCATAAGGAAAGCTGCTTCTTCATTTGTACTACTTCATTTGTTTTGTATTTATAAGATATGCATCCCAGGAAAGCTATAAATAAGAGGATAGAAACAGCTTGAGGGGCTGGTGATAGAACCACAAATCACCAGAGTTACATCTTCATCAGTACTCTGATGTAGAAACTTTATAATTGCCAAAATACATTCATCTCTGCTCAGCTACACAGTTTATATATCAGAAGCTAAATCTAAGCAACCCCAATATTCCTACAATTTCTAAATTTACCATTCATCAGCCCAAATCTGGTTGCATTGGATGCTTTTACTTGCTCAAGGCAAAGTTGGCCATGCTGGGGCTTCTGTTGATATGTGATTGTGTGCATAGTTTGTCTGTTTTATGTTTATATAAGAACTCTCAATGAACCAGAATGTTCTAAGGGTTTAGGGCCACTAGTCTTCTTATCCTTATAAATTCTTACCATTTGAATCCTTTCATAAACTATGAAGATAAGGGGAAATAAAGGATGATGCCTCCAAAACACTCATTTAAAATGCATCTAAGTTGTCTAAAAACAGTTCCTTTATTCTTCCCATTAGAAAAAAAAAGTTTTATCAAATAACTGATCTGACACTGTGGATCTGAGAAAACAAGAAGCACATTTTGTTGGAAAGAGAAGCCTGGGTGCCAGAGCTTTGATTGGTAGAGACAGAGATGCAGGAAGCTCCCAGTGGACAGAATTAGGAGATAGAATTTGGATGGGGGAGAAAAGGCAGGATGGACTTGACAAGAAGGGATGATAAGCAGAAAATAAAACCTGCTGATGATGGAAATACATTTTACTTTCTTCACAATGTTGCTTAAGCTCCATCTTGAAAACTGGGTTCACAGAATAGCCAGCTGTCACTGAGCATCTCCTCCAAACCCAGGCACTGCACTCAGTGTGTCATCTGCTCCATCTCATTTATGCTTCACAACTGCTATTATTATCCCATCTTTAGATCAGGAAACAGGTCTTCTCAAGCTCACACAGTTCATAAGTGGCAACTGGGGGAAGTAGGGAGTAGGCACATGGCTTTAACCTAAACAATCTGATTCTTACCTCAAAAATGTGACTACTGCTGTGAAAAGATGCTCAACATCATTAGCCACTAGGGAAATGAAATCAAACCCACAATGAAATACCATTTCACACCCATGGGAAGGTTACTACTGAAAAAAAAAAAGGAAAATAGGAAGTGTTAGAGACCATGTGGAGAAACAGAAACCTTCGTTCATTCTTGGTAGGAATGTAGAAGACAGTTTGGCAGTCACTCAGAAAGTTATGTATAGAATTACTTAACAATCTCATTACTAGATATATACCCAAAAGAGTGGAAATCAGAGACTGGAACAAATACTTGCACACTAATGGTCATAGAAGCATTATTCACAATGGCCAAAGATAGAAGCAACCCAAGCATCCATCAACTGAGGAGTAGATAAACAAAATGTGATATTTAAATACAATGGAATGTTACTCAGCCATGAAAAGGAATGGAGTTCTGATACATGTGACAGCATGGACAAACCATGAAGTAATCAGGGTTGAGTTAAATAAGCCAACTAGAAAAGGACAAATATTTGTATGTTATGGAATAATTATAATAAGCAAATTCATAGAGTCAGAAACTACAATATTATTTACGAGGGATCAGAGTGGGGGATAGGGAATGGGAGTTAATGCTTAATTGGTACAGAGTTTCTATTTGAGATAATGGAAAATTCTGGTGATGGATGATGGTGATGGTAGCAAAACATTGAAAATATTATTAAGAGCACTGAATTATTATATATTTGGATGTGGTTAAAAAGGGAAGTTTTAGGTTGTATATATGTTACACAATCTAAAAATTTTTAAAAATCAGACTACACAATGCAAAGAATGAACCCTAATATAAACTATGGACTATGGTTAATAGTATAATTATAATAATATTGTTTCATCAATTGAAACAAAGGTATCCTATAAATACAAAGTGTCACTAATAGGGAAAGCTGTATAAAGGGAATGGTAAATGGGAACTCCGTATTCTCTGAAGGCCTGCAACTTTTTCCAATAAAAAAGTGCTTCAAAAAAACACTTGACCACTGTATTGCATTTTCTTAATTTTCTAGAAATGAATTGACCTGGCCATTAGGGTATTAAGAAAGAAGGTAGAAGAGAAAAAGAAAACAACAGCAACTAAAGAAATATTAATCAATAATGAGAGGAAAAACAATGCTGAATTTGGAGTCAGGAAGCCAGTAATTAGTCCTGGCTTTGCCATTTCATTATTTGAAAGCCAAGGCACAGATTTCTAAGCCCATTGTCTTCATCATTTCCAGTGCAAAAATTCTGAAAATAGTGGAATGGGATGTTGAGTGAGACATCATCTGTAGCCCCAGAATTGGTGACTAGGCCACAAAATGGAGGACAAAAAAAGGGGTCAAGAATATGTTTCCCCATATTCAAAAGGAAACTATAAATGACTGGGGCTGGATATCCACTCCAGGGATTACCAAAAGGCAACCAAACATGCTTTACTACCTCCAATTATCACCTGTAAAACACTGCCAATGCCCCATACACTTCCCCATGGCATTCACCATTTCCACATACTCCAGGTTCCTACAAAAAGAACCTACTGCTCCCTGCAAGATTTCTCCAACCAACAGGAGCATGTTCAGCCTGTGCATGGAGCAGTGTGAAAGTATAGAGAGTTATTTTTTCCAAAAACATCCCTTAACCAACCATGAGAAGGAATTGATAGAAAAATATACCAGCTTCCTTGCCTTCAGGAAGCACTTTCACAAACAGGAAACACTTGCTTTTCTCTCATTCTGAATTGTCACTTTACATGCTTGAGAAACACCTTAAATTTGTCATAAATAAGACTGCCTAAGTTGTGCTAACAAGTAATACTAAATTTCAGTAATTTAACACAACAGAGGTTTTCTTACTCATGCAAAGATTAGTATGTGTTGGGTACCTTTACTGGGCTGCTTTCATCCATGCAAAAACTCAAGATCTCATCTCAAAGTTCTACCATTTCAACATATAGCTTCTGCATATTCTGCCAAAGAATAGAGAAACGGAGGAGGCGCACTAGTTTTTAACTACTTTTGCCTGGAAGTTTGTACTTCCACTTAAAATCCTTCAGCAAGAGCTAGTCACATATTTCCAAATTAACTGCAAAGGAGGCAGGGAACTGTCAGGGAGCACATGCAAACTTTGTGAGCACTAACTGCCTCGCCATACTCTTACTCTTCCTTCAAGTCCCATCTTAGAGAGCACTTCCTCCATGAAGACTTGTGCAACTTCTCTGGCCTGCTTTCAAGGAGAAAAAAAACATATTACATACTCCTTTATATTTCCACAGCACTTTGATATATGTCTCTAATTAAGGCTTCTCAGATTGCCTTGTAATTTTTCTCTCCCATTATTTTCTGAGCTTTGCAAAGACAAAGAATATGCCTTGCTTCTTTTACTACCCCCAATCCAAATGACAGGGAAGTATTTAGGATTTAATAAATATTTAGTGAATGAATGAGTGGATGAATGAATGATGGCTTCATAAATAGCTATGACCTTGCTAGTTTCCTGCTATGTCTAATCACAAGAGCATGCACTCAGCATCTCCAATATGCCTTCCCTGACTCTTCTGATGTGGAAATGCAACTTGACAACATATATCCTTCAGTGAATGGCAAGGAACCAAAGTCAAGGAAATAGCAGATAACAGGATAACTCAGAATCAGGAGACTTGAACTAGTACTCAGGACTCAGAAGCCAAACAGATCAGGAATAAAAACAGGACTTGCGGGAATTAGCACACTCTCTGGGCCTGCTGCATCCACCAGTGCCCACCAAATACATGGAGTACCCAGCTCAAACCCCCTTGAGCAGCTGGCATTTCTAGACTGACAGTCCAAACCTTCACACGAAGAGATGAGCTGAGTGATCTCCAACTGGCAAGAATGAAAGAAGGACATGGAGATTTCTCAGCTAAGGAGTCTCTGAAAAAATGGAAAAATTTAAACTTTCAAAGATTCATCACTGTTGGTCCTGATAAGATGGCAGCGTGAGATACCTCAGATCTCTGATCACCCACAAAGTCTTTGAACAATCAGCAAGAAGTGGCAGAAACGTCTTTCTCAAAGCTCTAGAAAACAGTTTAAAGTCTGCAATAGGGTAAGCCCCAAATCAAGAAAAAGCCTACTTAGAAGGGGTAGGATCTCATGGCTACCCAGTTGCTCCCAGTGTGGATTCCTGGCCCCAATTCCAGATGAGGAGGGGAACCCTGGTGCATATACTGGGAGCATCTACATTTGGTCCAATTTGTCTGGTGGTGGCCTGAGGGACTTACTGTGCTAGAACCTTTCCTGCATATAGAAAGTGGTTCATGGAGCTCTCCTATACAACACTGGGGAGGCACTCCAATAGTGCTCTGGGGCAGGGGATTGTAGGATATACAGTGCAGTGCCTGGGACTGTGAGAAAACTGTTCTCTAGAGAACAGGTGATATTTGTAGTCATATAAATAGGATCATTTCTAAGGCTACACATGCATGCCCATAACAAGCCACAGGCATGGAAAAGATCAGGGAAGCCCCTATACTTTAGTCTGGAGCATTTTCTAAACCGACTAAATAGGTAAGTTCTGAAGGTTAATATGCAAAGATGGTAAAGGTATTTTCTTTCTTCTTTCTTTTTATATTAGCTACTGGCCTTCGAGGAAAGCTCTGTCATAAGACTAGCTGGATACAAGCTCAAGGAGCAGGTGCCTCAGAGTTTAAATTCCAACAGTAACACAAACAAAATATCAAAATGTTCAGGTTTTAACAAAAGGGTTAAAAAAACATACAAAGAAATAGGAAGTGATGGTCTAGGCAAAAATTTAAACATTAGAAACCACTAATGAGGAGTCTAAACCTGGAGGCTTTAAAAAAATGGTACTAAATATGCTCAAAGAACTAAGGGAAATCTGGGAAATGATAAATGAGCACAAAGAGATTATTAATAGAGAGATGAAATTATGAAAAGGAACCAAACAGAGCTAAAGATCACAGTAACAGAAATGAAAAATTCCTTGAGAGGTTCAATAGCAGATTGGAGCTGGCAGAAGAAAGAATCGAAGAATGTGAAGATAAGACCATTGAAACCATTCAGTCTGAGGAATAGAAAGTAGAAAGAATGAAGAAAAGCAAACAGAGCCTGAGGAACCTGTGGGACACCATCAAGTGTACTAATATATGCACTGTGGGACTCTCAAAAGGTGAAGAAAGAGAAAAAGGAACAGAGAAAATATTCAAAGAAATGATGGATGGAAATGTCCCAAATTTAACAAAAGACAGGAATATACACATCCAAGATGCTTAACAAACTCTAAACCAGATAAACACAAATAAGCCCATCTGAAGCATATTATAATCAAACCACCTGTTTTAGTCTGCTAATGCTGCCAGAATGCAACACACCAGAAGGGACTGGCTTTTAATAAAAGGGGATTTATTTAGTTAAAAATCTACCATCCTTCTGGGTTTGATTCCCGGTGCCTGCCCATGCAAAAAAAAAAAAAAAAGAAGAAGAAGAAGAATTAAAATTAAAAAAATAAATCTACAGTTCTTCAGAGGACAAGCAGCTAACTTTCATCAGAGGTTCTCTGTTACATGGGAAGGCACACACTGACGTCTGCTTGCCTTCTCTCCTGGCTTCTGGGTTCCAACGGCTTTCCTCAGGGTGATTCCTTTCTGCATCTCCAAACATTTGGGCTGAGCTGCCAGTGCTGAGATGAGGTATGTTGAGCTGTTTGGGCTGTGCTGCATTGAGCTCTCTTCTGACCTCTTTCTTTTAAGCCTCCTGCTAATTAAATTAAACATCACTCATTGCAGAAGGCAGTGCCGACTACACAGTGTAATGAGCCATAGATGAGTTTCACATGGAATGATTCAAGTCCATAGCAGCAGAACTATGGGGCAGCATCACCTGGCCAAGTTGACACCTGAAACTAACTACCACACCTTCCAACACCAATAATAGAGAATTCTAAAAGTCACCAGAGAGAAACAACATGTACCATGCAAGGGAAATTCAATAAGATTAAATGCCTATTTCTCATCAGAAACCATGGAGGCAATAAGGTGATGAGATGGCATATTTAAAGCACTGATCACAAAAAAATGCCAACCAAGAATTCTCTATCTAGCAAAACTATCTTTCAAAAATGAGGGAGAGATTAAGACATTCACGATGAATAAAAGTAGAGGAGTCTGTCACCAGTAGATAGTTCCTAAAAGAGATATTAAAATGAATTCTGCAGGTTGAAAGAGAAAGGACAGTTGACAACAGACCAAACCATATGAAGAAAGAAAGATATCTGGTAAGGGTAACAACATGGGTAAATTGTGCTCTTGGCTTGTAACTTTACTTTTTATTTCCTATGGGATTTGAAAGGCAAATGCATAAAATGTAATGACAGAGCAATGGCTTTGGACTCATAATGTATAAATGTAATTTGTGACAAAAAACTATATAAAAATGGAACAGAAAGGTATAGAACAATTCAGTTGGTATCAAAGCAAACAAGATTGTTACAGATTTCAGATGATAAATTTAAGTCCCATGTTAATCACAGAGAAAATATTGGGGGATACGCAAGCTCATAGAGACAGAAATTAGAGTGCAGTTTGCCAGGAATGGGCAGGGGCAAGGGAATGGGAACCTAATGCCAAATGTTTGTAGGATTTCTTTTTGGGGAAAGTCTTAAGAATGGAAGGTGGTGGAGGTAGCAAAACATAGTGAATGTAAATAATCCCACTGAATGGCATGCTTGGGAGTGGTTGAGATGCGAGAGTTTGTGTTTTATATGCTCAAAGAAAGAAAGAGAGAGAGAGAGAGAAAGTGAGGGTGGAGAGAGAGAGAGGGAGGGAGGGAAGATGGAAGGAAAGAGTTAGAAGGAGAAAGAAAGAAGGAAGGAAGGAAGGAAGGGAAAGAACAACTAAAGAGACAATGACAATTAAAGGGCAATGCATGATCCCAAATGGGACCTAACAAAGGAGGAGAAAAGGCTCAAAAGAACATTATTGAAGCATATGAAATAATTAGAAAATGAATGGTAAACTTTTTATCAATGTTAAATTTCTTGAACTTGCTACCTGCACTTAAGATGGCTATATACGTGAATACCCTTGTTCTTAGGAAATTTAAACGGCAGTATTAAGGGTTCAAAGGGTATCATGCATACAACCGACACTCAGGTATTCAGAAAATGTATTGATAAATAGACAAACAGATGAATGGATAGACAGACAGACAGATAGATGCATAGACAGAACGATACAGCATATGTGGTAAAATGTTAAAACCAGTGGATCTGAGTATCTGGGAGGGAGAAGAGGTATGCTAGAGTTGTCTGCATAGGGGTTATATATTTTTTTAATGTTTTTTATTGTGAAATATAACATATATACCAAAAAAAAAATCTCCAAAGTACATTTTAACAAGTAGTTACAGACCAGATTTCAAAGTGTGGTATGGGTTGCCATTCCACGTTGTCAGGTTTTTCCTTCTAGCTGCTCTAAAACACTGGAAGCTGAAAGAAATATCATTATAGTGATTCAGCAGTCATTTGTTAAATCCTCTTAGATACTCATTTGTTAAATCCTATCTTCTCTGTTATCTGTAAATTTGAAAGTATTTCAAAAACAATTTCTTTAAAAAAGGATTCATCACTCTTGTCAGATGATGTGACTTTTCCATTCAATCCAGCAACTATGAGAATTTCAGCTTCTGAATATAATATTGAGAAATTAAGAGCTTATAAATAAATCTTAACAGGAAGCAGGGCACTTGCTAATGTTCTTTAAGCCTCCTGGGAACTGAAGCTCCAACCCAGCCCGTCACTGTTTAGAAAAATCCCCACCAAGAAGGAGGTCCTCTCAACCCTTCGACCTAATTCCTGAACCTTGCTGCTTGTATCACACCCGACAGTTCTTGGATCTCTCAGTTTATGCCAAAAATCAAAACAGTTTGTGCACAGCACAAAAGCTGGAAGAAGGAAGGAGAGGATGGGACGGTAAGAATAGAAAATCGATGCGGGGCACTGCTTTGTGTGAGACTTCAACTGTATGAACAATTCGAATCACCAATATTAGAGGATCAGCACTATTCTGGCAGCCTGGCCTCCCCTAACCCTGCAAAAGACACACCATACTGCCCAGACTGAGCTATCTGCTTGCCAGGCCACTCTTCTGGAACCAGAGCCCATGGATGAAACTTCACCCCAGGCACGAGTCCTAGCGCCCCCTCAAAATATCTGGTCGACTTCCCATGGGGCTTAGAGGATCAGAGAGGGCTCTGTAAAGGGGGTAGGGGGCGGTGATTTATAAGGGGATCAGGTCCTGCTTTGGAGCCAGAGCGCCTAGCCTGGATGGCACTGCCCAAGGGACCAGTTGAATAATTTGCAGGGCCTGGTACAAAATGAAAAGGTGGGGCCCTTACTTAAAAATTATTAAGAACTTCAAGACCACGACTTTAGAGTCTTAAATCAAGCCTGAACCCTTCTAAACATTGGGCCCTGTGCCGCTGAATAAGTTGCTCACCTGTGAGGCCAGCCCAGACTCCTGGCCTTCTTTGGTCTCAGGCACTAAGAGAGAACTTAGAAAATTCTTAGGAAGATGCTCCAAAGTGTGGGGCACCCATAAACATTCGGACTGGGGCAGGGATTTGTTTGCCTGAGTCCAAGGGCAGTACCGAGCCAAAAATTCAGAGATACTGCACAGGTTTCAGTGACTTAGCACAAATATCCTCAAATATCAAAGAACTCATTATGGGAGATGGCTAAGTAATTCATGAGGCACTTACCCAGTAGAATATTACACAGTCATCAGAACTGATGTTTACAAGTGACTTCTAATAATACAAGGTGAAATTCTTGCAAAATAATGTTAAATGTATTAAGTACAATCACAATTATGTGTATTAAGTACAATCACAATTATGTGAATAGATATGCACACAGGAATAGTGGTAGTAAGCAGACTAAAATACAAACAGTGCATAATCCCAAAGTGGAAATATTATGGGTGACATTAAATCATCTTCATAATGTCTTTTTCTGTGATCAATTTTTTTCAATTAACAAATACGAATTTTACGAAGAAACATTTCAAAGATATTACTGAAATATAGTTAAAGATCATAACTTTATAAGGTACCTCAAGACTTCTCAGTTCTGTTAAGCTCTAGAGAATTTTTACTATGAAGCTTTATTATAAGTGAACTCTATGCTCTTCAGAGTGCTCTTTAATTCCAATTACTAGGAAAAATGCAATGTTACTTTACATAGTACTGATTTCCCTAACCCATTTTGACATCATAATATTAAGCATTAAAGGAAAAGTCATATTTTGAGTTCTTGATCTTCTTATATTGTATGCCAACTTACCTAATGTCAACCTATCCTCTTCTGCCAGTTGAAGGAAGTTGTGTCACCATCTCTGTATAGGAGCTGATGTCATTGAGCATCATTGAGGATCTGGAAGGCAAATGCTTAGATACAGATGTAACCAAGCAAATATTTGCATACTGTGAGATAAATTAAAATTATCATTTCCATTGTCTCTCTCTATCTGACCTGAACTTCCTCATGATCTCTTTCACCCCACACCCACAGGATTGTTAGACGAGAGGGGAAGAGGCTGTTGATTTTGCAGATTAAAAATTACCATCTCTGCTAGTTTAAAGAAGTCTCTTCAAGATTTTCTCAGCATAAGCTCAAATTTTCTCTTACTCATTACCCAAAAAAAGCTCAGTCAAGAGAAATAAGAGTCATGGAAAATTTCTTGAAAGACAATCAGAATATTAATTCCTCTAGCTCCTGTAAACATGACCCTTGGATTAAGCAGGAGAAAGAAACTAGCAGGCAATATTGTTCTGATACCATCCTCTGACTTCTTATTTGAATTACTCCTCTAGCCTATTTGAAAGAAGGTATAGAAACAACCCTAAAGGAGACTAATTTGGTTTGTATAGGGCCAGTGAGAACTAAGTGTCGGTTAGGAAAGCCCACAGGATGCATTTCTCTCAGGTGTCCATTAGAAATAGCTCATTTGTTTTTATCTTACGGATACTTTGACCAAGAAAATGCTGATGGGGTGGGCCATGGTGGCTCAGAAGGTAAGAGTGCTTGCCTGCCATGCCTGAGGACCCGGGTTCGATTCCTGGTGCCTGCCCATGTAAAAAAAAAAAGAAAGAAAGAAAAGGATCATGTTTCCTTCTTTGCTTTGGCTTCTAGGAAGTTCAGAGCCAAATTTATAGTTCCTCTCTAACACTGCATAATTTATACCAAGTATTTTGCTCATTCACCAAGTATGTTGGTCACCATCTACTTCCCCTTTCCTTATTTTTCTTTAGCTCCCATTTCCTCATGACTTGTTTTTATTATTACACTGTGTAAGCCACCTCAAAATTTTTTTGAAACAATGGAGCCTTCCTCGAATATCTTGTACCATCACATTCACAGGACCACTCTACCTTGCAGATACTTCAATTGAAGACTATTTTATAGTAGCTTATTCACTTGGATGTCTCTTCAACTGGACTGTCCTCCTTAAGAATATAAGCCATTCTTACTATTTGGCACCTAACCTAACAGGCAGTTGGAAAAATGTCTGCTAGAGTAAATGAATGCATGGACAGGGAAAAGTTTTGAAAATGTACAAAAGTGTCTTACTTTGTAGTATTCATTGCACATGACAGTTTGCTTTCAAATATTATGATAGCCTGTTATGATAAGATAGAGCTACAAAAAAAGGGATGAAATTTTAACATTCGATTTTTCAGTGCTATCCAGAAGCCCTTGTTCTTTGACATGAGCCTCTGGCTCTATCCATCCTATAAACAAATCTGTAGCTTCATGAGGTAGGGCCCATTGAATAAGATCTGCTGTCAACTTAAAACTTTTTTCTCAAGTCACAAAGTCTTTAAGCAAAAACCTTTAGTGTTTAAGGTTAACACAAAACTACCAGTCCTTTCTGGGGGGTAGCTAGCATGGTCTAAAAATGTGGTTTATACTCAAAACCACCTAAATGACCCCCAAAATTGAGCTCTCTGGGCTATGTAAAGGTTTCTATAATCTTAATCCCCATAATAATAAACAAGGTCTTACAGTTGTGTAGTGCTTTACAGCTTCCAAAACTCTTTACCAGGTACTTAATAATACAAAAATGATTATCATTTTGTAAACATTTACTAGGTTCCAGGCCCTAAGGTAAGCACTTACATGTATTTGGCAGGGAAAACTTTGAAATTAAAATCACCCCTTCCCTTCCCGCAAAGGGGAGTAGATCCAAAATCCCCTTCTGATGTGGACAGAAGATGATATGTACAGATGCAAATACAAAAGCACTTAGAAAGCTAAATCACTCTATGTAAGAAAAGGGACAGAAAGACCCACAGGGAAAGTGTAGGAAGGTGAAGAGGCATGAACAGCCAACAGGGCGAAGAGATATCAGAGAGAAAGGTTTACAGTAGAAGAGAGAGTCCAAAAAAGATGTAACAGCCACTGTGGGGTAATAGCAGAAATGGTTAAATTTGACATTTAGGGAGTTTCATAATGTGGTGTGCAATGTAATTCCTTCCATGAAATCTGCAGCAAATATGTGTGAGAAGCTTGGATATAAAAGCATGTGTGAGGTGAGGTGTGTGTGAGTTTTATATCTTTAATTTCTCTCTTTGTAAGATTCATTACTCTAGACCAGAGATCGGCGAACTACTACCCATGGACAAAATATGGCCAGCGTGTTTTGTAAAGAAAGTTTCATTGAAACACAGTCATGCTCAAATTTTAATATATTGTCTGTGCTTTCACTTTGCAATGGCAGGGGTGAGTAGATAACGACAGAGACCATATGTATGGTCTGCAAAGTAGAACATTAATTACCTGTCCCGTTACAGAAAAGGTTTGCCGACCCCTGCTCTCAATGCCTAAATATGAAATATGGAAGGATTAATGAAGTGGAAAATATCTTATCCATCAGGCCTATGGTTTGGGGGAAATTTGGAGTCAGCAAACTTGAGTTTAGGATGTGTTAGCTATTTCCTAGGCCAAGTTTTCCCATCTTTAAAATGGAATTAATATTACATATTTCACAGAATTTTAAAGAGGCTCAAATGTGAAAATACTTTTTTAAACCATGCTTGGTAATTCATAAACATTAGAGAAATGCCATGTACTGCCAGTAATGGCTCACGAGTGGTTATTCTGTCAAGGAGAAAGCAGCACAGAAGCCTCCAGTATCAGTGGTATATATGTGCATGTGTGTGTATGTGTGTGTGTATACGTGTGTAAATGTGTGTCCTCCTTAGGTCCACTCTGCCATCTGCCACAGGGTTTAGAGAACACGGCAGCAACAGGACATAATATCCAAGGGGAACTGGACAAGGGATCCCCATAAAAATTTTTGAAAAGACAAATACTCTTTCTAGTAGAATTATCAGAGCACTACTTTTATCTGAAAAGTTCCCTCCAAGGAGTTAGTTCGAAATCTTCCTCTGTGGGCACTCTCCATTTCCATGAAGCCCATCAACTATGGCGCTTCGTTCGCACATAGGAATTCCGCCAGTCTGAGGGATAAAGACGAGAAAGCAAAATAGCAACTGTAAATAAGGTTTATGCATAAGCATTGAAGATGAAGCCATCGTAACCACTTAACCATAAGAAGACTAAAAGCATTTTAGCCTTTCAATGAATAAAGGGTATTCATAAAGTCTTCGTATTTTTTCACTTTTGGAGCTTAAATTGTGAGTGTGTGAGACAAACAGTTTGCCAGTGGCACTTGAAGGTAAACTCATAAATGCTTTTAGGGCAACTAGAATATATTTCAGCATAAGCGGCATCCATCATGACATGAGGCTCAGATGCTCAGTTTATTCCTTCAGTCTCTTGAAGTCTAACTGCCTTAAATTCCATCATGAAATACAATTTTGTTGTATCAACAAAGTCTTTAACGTGCCCCGATAAAATATGATAGATCAGGTGAAAAGTGGGCAAGCAATTGATCCACCCTTCTCCAAATGACATTTAGGGGCTTATTTTATCAAGGTGTTAGGATAGCTAGAACAGAGAATTACACTCTTCCACTGAAACATTCATCTTCCACGTTGCCCGCTCGCTTCTGAAAGACACAACAGTCTCCTTGTTGATTTGTCATTGATGAAATCCATTTCAGTAAACTTCATCCAAGTAGAAGTTAAAATTTTATGCATTGCACTATTTTGATTGAGAGCAGAGAATTTTCATCTCACATCTGATATAAATTCAATTTGCTAGCCATCAAACAGTCATCATTGCAATTACAGTTGCCATGTTTTGTTTATTGGGCTTTGCAAAAAGAATAAATTGCATATCTGGAGTTGTGCTGAACTACTTTAATGAATTTGACTTTAAATGATATTCAAAAGGTATCTAGCTTACCTTTGCTATAAGAAATTAAAGATAAAAATCTGCAATAACTTCATAATGAACCTGTTATCTATAATTAGCAATGTTTGTTTACAATTCCTTCTTAGCTCAGAATTATCTTTTCTTCTGGTATTCTTTCAAATAGAGGAGCAGAGGGTAGAAGTATAAAAAAAAACCTCAAATCATCTTTGAGTGCAGTGAACTAGTGATGCCCAAACATTGTTGCCCATCAGAATTGCCTGAGAACCATTAAAAATTTAGATTCCTGCATCTTCTTGAACTGAATCAAAATCTCTGGGAGTGGATCTCATTTTGTTTCTAAGTAAGGCCCCAGGACACACTTTCAGATCCCAGTCTTTCAATACCAGTCTGAGAACTGCTTTGGGGAACAATTGGTTCAAAGGACACTAAATGGCATGTCCTTATTGTAATGGACTGGTCTTGAGCTGTTGAAAATGGCATTAATGGTTAATGAAAAAGACAAAGCTCAGAAATTAAAAGTGAATCCACAAGACCTCTGTAGATGAAAATACATAATTTTGTTAAAGTACCTAAAGGTCTACGTAAAACAAAAGACAGTTCAGGGTGGTGCGATGGTGGTTCAGTTGCAGAATTCTTGCCTGCCATGCCAGAGACCCATGTTCGATTCCCTTTGCCTGCACATGCAAAAAAAAAAAAATACTGACAGTTCATGCTTTTGAATGGGATGATTTACTGTGCATAAAGATGTCCATTCTCCCAAAATGCAATTCTAATTGTTATCCTAAAATTTATATAAAAGAAAATAATTTCTCTGAATGGCTAAGTCAACTTTGAAATGAACAGAAAAATCGGAGAAGAGTGCTGGCCCTACCTAATATTGAGACATATGTAAAAATAAGATAATTAAAAATAATATGGTACAGGTAAGAGGACATTCAACTTGGCTTACGGAAAAGAATAGGGAGATCATAGATGGACCCATATATGAAGGGAAGTGTATTTGTACAACCCAAATCCGTGGGGGAAAGACAGCCAGTATAGTAGGGGATACTGGGAAACTGGTTCACTGTCTACAGAAAAATTAAACTGGATCCCTACCTAGCACTACATGTAAGGTAAGTATACAGTAGGTTCAAGTCCTAGATCCAAAAAGTGGAAGTACAGATTTAATAGAAGAAAATATCATAGACATTTTTAGAATCTAATGGTAGAGAAGGACATCTTAAAGAAAACCCCAAAGCACAAACACTCAGGCCAAAAATACTATTAATTTAATTAATCAAAAGTAAGAATATCAGTTCAAGGAAGGACAATGTGGACAGAGTTACTAGCCATGTGACAGTCTGGGAGAAGATAGTTGTAATGCCTAAAAATATTTAGGAGCTAATATGTAGGACATGTAAGATCAAGAAAAAGCTCTGGCAAATCAACAGAAAAAAATTCAGGAACCCCAAAAGAAAAAGTGAGCAAAAGATATGAATACGGAATTATTAGGGAAGAAAACCCAGAGTCTAATGAACACATTAAAAAAAATAAGCTTAAACTATTAGTAGTTAGAAAAAGGCAAATTATAATTACAAGGAGATGTTATTTTACACCTATCAGATTGGTAACAATTTGAAACTAGGATAATGACAAATGTTGGCAATATGTGGCTGCAGAACTCATACAGAAGGTATAGTAAATACTGGAGAACCAGACAGCTGTGTAATCAAATTAAGTTTAGTCATATGTTATGACTCAGCATTCTAGCTCCTGGGATATTCCAGAGAAATTTCCACGCAAGTTTATAAGGATGTGTGCATGAGAATGGTTTATAAGGGTATATGCATGTCAACATTGCCTGCTGGGGTGGGAAATTAGAAGAAATCTGTGTGTCCAACACTAGAAGACAGATCCATTCAATGTAGAATATTATGCAGCAGTTATAAAAGGAAAAGAGAATGACATTTTTTAATACAATACCCTACATGCAAATTTAAAACCCATGTTCAAAACCAATGCACGTGTTATATGAGTGTGAACAAATAAAATGATGTCCATTTAAAAATGGTTGACTGTGGGTCAGGGGAATAAGAGGCAAAATAGGCCTAAAGAAGAATGGAGGAAAGGAGGGAGAAAAGGAGATGTGGAGAGGAAGGGTAGGCAGGACAAGGCAAGGCAGAAGAGAGATGAGCCTAACCAAACACAATAGTGTGCCCTGAAATAAGAAATATAATTAAGTCAACTCTCTGAACCTAAGAGCCAAAGAAAGGAAAAAAAAATCAAGATCTTAAGCATGTATCCTTTTGCATCTGAATTACTGAATTAAGCATGAGCAATTTCAAATAAAGGTACAGTTTACTTTGTAGCAAACACAAATAGTGTGTGAGATCACCCGGGCTTGTAGAATCAGACTGAACCCCTGGATTCCCTGAAAAGGCCCAGGTCATTGTCTTCTTAAGTTCCTCCCTCAGTGGCCGCAGAGCTGATCCTTGTCTTTCATCTGTCTGTCTGTCTGTGAATAAATATATATATTCTTCTTCTTCTTTTAATTCTGTAACCTCTTCAGAGCAGTTAAAAATTATGTTAAAAACTCATTAACTTTGACGAGATATTGATGATGCCAGCGGTTAATTATGAGCCAGCTGGTGTTATGGCAAGAATTAAAAAGTTAGACATTGGAAGTTTGTTATAAAAAACTAAATAAATAAAGCCACACTCATTCACTGGGGGGGACTGTTGAAGCAGCGACACTTGTTGATGACCTCACCATCCAGCTCAAGATGGAGATTGCCGGGACTGACCGATCAAATTGAATCCCTTCACTCCGTTACAGCATTAACGTCTTCCAGATTTTCCCTGGCTGAGAAAATAAAAAGTAAGGGCCATAAATTCCCATGCTTCATGGTGTTAATTGATTGCAAGCTGGGGTCAGAAAGACATTTCTCCCCAAGGAGCATGCCTGCACAATTTAGAGGCACCACGGGGGTTCTAACATGCCTAAAAAGCATTAAGCAGTGGCCACTGTCAAGGACCAAATAGCAAAATTTAGTACGCTTTCAGTCTGTGCTCACAAGGGAAGTGTGAAAATGTGGAGGGATTCCCCAGCTCCACAAGAGTGAAGATTTTTTACAAGGCTATCACCATCGAGGTCTTTGCTATTACAGACAGAAGAGGTCCTTTTTTTTTTTTTTTTGAAAGAGAAAATAGATTGTAGTATACAATCATGGTTTAAAAAAAAGAAAAGAAAAGAAACCCAAAGGAAAAAAAGAGTTTGCCTTTTCCAAAGACTTTTCAAGACACAAATAAAAAGAGTGTTAGATAAGTAATGTAGAACAAGGGTGCTGATTCTGTGACTGCTCAGATCTGAGTAAGCAGCTGAGCTGCCTGACATCCTCATCTGACACAGGTAAGTTCCTGAAACTTTGTAAGATTTTGTGCCTTATCTGTAATATAGACATCACATCTGTACCTGCCTCATCCGTTTTGTGATGACTAAATCAGGCGATGCACATAGAATATTTAATACCCTCGGGCTGTGTTGGAAACACACAGTAAGTGGGCATTATTTTCCAGGTCAGCAGTCAGATGTGGGGCCTGGAATGAAACTACAGGGTTTACTTCCCTACTTTGTCACGTATTTACGATGAAGTGGGCAACATAGGAGACCTCTTCCAGCCTCAGTGTCCTCATTCATAAAATGGGTGTAATAATAGTACCCATCTCATAGGGTAATATTAGGATTAAATGAAATAATCCGTGTAGAGTATTAGAATGCTTGGCATATGGTGAGCCTTCCCTAATGTTGGCCCTTTTTTTTTTTTTCTGGGTTGCTGTATGGCAGGGACCACACTTCATTCTTTTTCCATGCGAGTACCCTTTTATTCCAGCACCATTTGTTTCTTTCTTTCTTTGCTTGTTTGTTTTTGGGGAAGTGATTGGTCTGGGAATTGAACCCGGGTCTCCCGCATGGCAGGCAAGAATTTGAACTGAACTACCCTTGCACCCCGCTATTATTTTTTCACTCTGATTATTATGATTACTATTAGTGCCATTACTACTATATGGATATGCCCTTTGTCAATATGAACAGCAGCCAGCAGGGGTGAAAGCTTTGTGTGAAACTTTGTAACCCACATGAAAGATTGCTTTCAGGTAGAGGTAGAAAGTCACATCTTCCAAGGCCCGAAAGGGGCCAGAGCAGAAGGTGAAAGCTAATTTTTAGCACCTTTGGTTCTTGCTCTTCTGGAAGAAAGCTCTGTGTAAGCAATGATACCTCCGGCCATGCCCCACCCAAGCCTGTGGGCTGTGCTGAGCGGTTTCCCCATAATTATCACCACCCCCTTCGTTGTTTGTGGCTTGCACTTCCCCTGGCCTTGAGAAGAGGGGGTGTGGAGGCTCCTGAGCTGAGCACCTAATGATGGATTCAGCCCTTATCCTCTCTCACCTCATCAGTGAGTAATCATTGTTTACTCATTTCTCTTTCTATGAGGAGCTCAGTTACAATGAGATGGTTTTCTTTCCTTGTTTCCCATGAGGCACTTTATTTCATAGACCTGCTCTCGACAAAGCAAAGCTTTATTCTGTTTCAGAAAGCTACTCGTCCTTTACTGATGCTCAGCTTAAAAAAAGGTTTTTTTTCGTGCAAATCAAAATGTTCAGCCCAAACCTTACTGATCTTGACCTCTCTTATTTCTCTGAAAACAAACCTTCCAAACTCATCTCAGAACATTTGCTTTTTCCCTTGTACCTATTCCATATGGCTTCTCTCTCGTAATGTTATTTCATTTTGCAAAACTGAGAGGAAGCAGGTTTGTGCGAGAAATGCCATGAAAAATGAAGCTTAGGGTATTATAAATGCTAATTAGTCTGGAACAATGAGGGTCAAGAAATTCCTTTGTTTCCTCAGAGGTCATAGAAATTATTTTATCTCAACCGCCTGTCCCCATTCATGGCCCTTTATCAACTCCAAATAATTAAATACATTGAGCCACCAAGAGTCTGTATCAAAAATCAAAAGCATCATCCTAAATTCTTTCCAATTCTAGTCTCACAACTAATTTTCCATATTTTCTGATTTTTTTTCCCTGTGAAAATGTATTCTTTTTGTTATTAGCAAAAAACCATTAACTCTTTTTAAAAAAACCTATTGGTAAAACTGAAAGACAAAAGTAGACCATCCACCAAACCAGTGCTTTCCTGCTCCCTCCTTTGCTGGATAACTGTGGATGGAGCCCTGAGGGCAGTGGTGCCTGACTGTGTCACGGGCTGGATTTCAGAAGGCTTACAATATAATCTTTCTGCTAAGCATCCGGTATCACATTTTTAGCTTACTGCTTGGGGTCTCGTGTTTTTGCAATCCAACTCTCGACTCACTGTGTGTGTGTATGCACAGTTTATTCCAGGTTGTCTGTCAGAAGATCACTTTTTTCTAAATGAAGAAAAGTGTTCCTGATGAATGCCAAGATTATATGAGGAATCCTAGTGCAGAGTTACTATTTCTTTGTTCCTGCTGCTTAATTGCTTTGAAGACAAAAATCAAGGGCTAGTGTGGCACGAAGAAAACCTTGTGTAGGGCACACACCATTTGTACCTTTTGAATGATCACAAATTTCATCTTGCCAACTTTTGATCAACGTGACAAATCTTGGCTCAGAAAAGAAATTTAGCGATGTGTCAGCCCCATCAATAAGCTCTATGGAAAAGTAATTCATTTTTAGTGGTAATTCTGTTTACAAAATAGACTAGGTATATAACCAAACTCTAAGAGGAGATAACTCACCCTGGCAAATAGGCTGCATATCTAATAGAGTAAAATAAAAGTGAAGCCGAACACATTGTACTTACGGAAATGAAGTGCATACAACATTTTATAGTTACAACAGTGATTTTACATCATACGCAAGCTTTCATGTTTGGCTTTGATTTAGATTCAAGAAGTAGTAGAAAACAAATTGGGAACAATGAAAAAAGAATGGAGCCATTATATCAAGTAAAATTCTTGCTTATTTCTTTTTAATCTTTAGATCTATGGAAGTTTCTTAGTCCCTAGAATTTATTGGGTCTTTGCCAATTTCCAACCTTTACTGGCCTAGCTACTCTTGCTCCTTAATAAACGTTAATATCATTCCCATTACAGAAATTAAGATTTTTCCAAATTCTTTTATTTCTATCCTTCAGTTTGATTTTCACTACCTACAGGCAAGTGAAATAGTTAGCACTGTTCCCAAGTGGCAAATGAGGAAACTGAGGCACAGAGTGGCTCTGCTGTCTGTCCAAAATGAATGAACTAATCCTTTCAACAGCTTGGGTACTCTCCATTCCCATTTTCTAGGAGAAGAAACAGATGAAAGATGCCTCCATTCAGCTAAACAAACTTAAGTTATCCCTAAATGCATTCAGTTTCTACAACAAACTCAGAAACAAAGAGAACAAGGGGAAAAAGGCGGGAAAAACCAAAGCCTTATCAGTCTTCTGTAAGTTGTGAGTCTAAAGTACTTAGTTGTGAGTACTTAGTTGAGAGTACTTAGTTGTACGTACTTAGTTGTGAGTCTAAAGTACTTAGTTGTGAGTCTAAAGTACTGTGTGTGTGTGTCTACACAGTGGATAACCAGTGGCTATAACTGAGATTACCAAAAACATCTGAAGATATTCCTAAGAATCCAACAAACAAATAAACACCACCAACAATGAAAATGAGATAAAAAGCAAAAAGGACCAAGGTAGGAGTTTGAGAAAGGAATATACAGAAATGAAAATACATGATGCTGGAATAAAAGAGTTGTGAATTTATGACCTTCTGGAGCCAATTATTCTCCAGCTTCTAGTTTCAGGCATATAATTGGTGTATCAATCACCATTCTGAATATGGTATTTGAATTTCAAAAATGTGACTATATAAAAAATATATACATATATGCCCATTAACAACATACATTTGTCTAGGTGTTTTAATTTACATACATGTTTTGATAGCTTGTGGTCATTTTGCAACTGTCTTTTTTTCAGGCAACATTTTATTTTTGTAATTTACATATTGATCCATGTAGCTTTAGTCCCTCATTTTTAACTATTAATAACTATTAATTGCTTTTCTATCATATCAAGATATGCTATTTCAGTGATGCTTATTTCTTGATGTGAGTGCTGAATACAAGCGATTGTTAAGTTTTTGAAAATTACATAACCTGTCCATTTATAATATGTATACTTTTCTGCATGTTATATTTCAACAAAAATATATATTCCATAATTTGCTAATGTTTTCTCCTACTTGTGAACATTTAGATTGTCCCTTTTTCTTTCTTTTATGAACAATGCTGTATGAACACATCACCTTACTCTCCTGAATAAGAATTCTCCAAGTATATATTCAGAAGTCATAAAACTAGATACTAGGTGTTCTAGTTTGCTAGCTGCCAGAATGCAATATACCAGAAATGGAATGGCTTTTAACAAGGGGAATTTAATAAGTTGCTAGTTTACAGTTCTAAGGACAAGAAAATGTCCAATTAAAACAAGTCTATAGAAATGTCCAATCAAAGGCATCCAGGGAAAGATACCTTGGTTCAAGAAGGCCAACGACGTTCAACATTTCTTTCTCAGCTGGAAGGGCACATGGCAAACATGGCAGCATCTGCTGGCTCTCACGTGGCTCTACCAAAAAGGGACTCTCTCCAAAATGTTTCCTCTTTTAAAGGATTCCAGCAAACAACTCCACCTTCAGTGGGTGGAGACACACCTCCATGGAAATCATCTAATTAAAAGTTACCACCCACAATTGGGTGGGTCACATCTTCATGGAAACAATCAAAATGCTCCCACCTAGCAATATTGAATGAAGATCAAAGGGCATGGCTTTTCTGGGGTCCACCAAAGATTCAGACCAGCACACTAGGGTACATACATCTTCAGTTAACAGATATTTGTAAACTTTCTCTCCAAAGTACTTATAGTATATAAAAGGACTCACCTCCCTACACATTTGAAACACATAATGCTGTCAAACTTTTTAATATTGCTTTAGTCTAATGTTAAGAAGGCATTTCGTTACTTTAAATTGTATTTCCCTCATTACTAGTGAGGGTGAGCATCTTTTCATTTATTTGTTGCCTATCCAGGATTGCTTTTCTGTGAATTACCCATTTGCTTCTTTAGCTTATTTTTCTATTGAGTTCCTTGTCTTTTCTTACTGATCTTGAATGAATTTTAATATTCTGGACATGTATTTTTTATGGGTATGCACCTTGTAAAAATCTTCTCCATTATCTGTTCCATGCTTTTAATTTTGTTTTGGTGTGTTTTGTTATTTTTATTTTTTAATTTTTTTTTAGGGGAGGGGACGGGACAGTGAATGGTCTGGGAATTGAAGCCGGGTCTCCCGCCTGGAAGGCAGGCATTCTAACCACTGAACTACCCGTGCACCCACAATTTTTATTTTACTGCAATCAAACTTATCATTTTTTTCTCTTTTAAAGATATTTATGGAGTTATTCTTTATATTTATAAAGATATTCGTAATTCTGTTCAGAATAATCAAATTCTAAGAGTGGTGGGGAAAAAAATCTCCAGAAGTGGTTGTGGATTTGTCAAGTTTTCCTTATAATATACCTAGTTCATTTCATCTAAAAATGGCTGAAATTTTATTTTAATTACTGATACTTTTTAGTTAATTCTACCAGCATATTTTGGGGTTTTTTACTTATCTTAATTTTATAAAAACTGTTTTCCTGCCTTCAATTGGAATGATAAAGTTTTCTTTAATCCTCTTTCTTTCTCCCTTCACTATTTTAAAAGTTACACATTCTATTTCCATTGTTTTGTAGTTAACCTTAAATATTTAACATGCCTACTTCAATTAACAAAGTTTAAAGCTGTCCTTGGTCTCTACCTGCCTTTGAAGCAATGTAACTATAGAATAACTTCAACTATTCTCATCCTATCTTCTAATATTGCTCCCTAGGATTTCAGTTCATTTGTTTTTCAAAACTCCCTGAAATAGGTATAATTATGATTATTGTTCATTAAGGCCAATGGTTTTTTAGGCTTACCCATACATTTACCCATTTATTTATTCTATTGCTCCCTGCATCTTTTGAAATTCAATTTCCTTCTTAAAGGACTATATCCTTGAGCCATTTTTTTCAGAAGGGATATGTGTTTGAAAAACTTTCTCAGCTGTTTGTCAAAAAGTTTTATCACCTCTTTTAGAGTAT
Source organism: Tamandua tetradactyla (assembly GCF_023851605.1). Taxonomy (NCBI): domain Eukaryota; kingdom Metazoa; phylum Chordata; class Mammalia; order Pilosa; family Myrmecophagidae; genus Tamandua; species Tamandua tetradactyla. Next base: position 70,105,603 of record NC_135341.1, read on the forward strand.
ACAGTTTAAGGTAAATTCATTTTTCTTCAGCACTTGTGCTAGTGAGAAGTCAGCTGTCAATCTAGTTACTATTCCACTGAGCAAGATTTGTTTGTTTGCTTTTCTGCTTTGATTGCTTTTAAGATTTTTCTCATTACGTACAACAGTTTTTTAATTTAATGTTCATATGTCTAGGTGTAGCTTGTTTGTTTGTTTGTTTTTTACTTAACCTATCCAGTACTCAAGTGTATTCTTTCAATTTAAGATTCACATCTTTCTGCAATTTTGGAAAATTTCTGTCGTTGTCTTTTCAAATTTCCCCTATTCCCTCTAGTCTTTCTTGAGAACTCCTACTAAAATGTTAAACTTTCTTATTCTTCCTTCATCATCTTTTTTACCCTGTCTTGCATATTCTCTATCTCTTTAGTCCTTTGTATACTATTCTGGATAATTTCCATAGCTCTCTAGTCTAGTTCAGTATTTCCCAAACTTGCCAAACATTAAAAAAAAAAAAATTGCTGAACCCATCAGACATATTGAATCACATTTTTCAGGGAAGAATCCAAGTGATTTTCAATTTCAGACAAGTTTGAGAACATGGTACTAATTCACTGGTGCTTTCTGTATTGGAACCTACTGAGTTTTTCTTTGTATGACCATTTTCGTCATTCTTATGATGAAATTTTCATAATTTTTCAAATCTTCTGTGTTTTTTTCTTAGAAGTTGTTTCTTTCATTGTACTTTTCATTCATCTTTTAAACCTTTAATAATTTCAACATACTTAAGTTGTAGTCTTAGATTTCCCATTATCATAAGTCCTTGGAAGCCAATCCACCTTCTGGTTGTATCTTCTATCTTTTCCTTGATTTCTTATAATTACAAGTTCATCATCAAGGTTATGTTTCTTTCCTATGGTAGTCTCAGAGCCTAGAGTTGTGCAGTTGTCACTAAAGAACAGCCATTTCAGCTGTCAGGGATAAGGTTTTACATTAGATTCTTGCCGTTGCTTCTCCAAGCCAGTGACACTTTAAATGCAGACTGCATGAATATGCAGCCCATGCCTGGTATTTTATTTTATTTTTTCATGATATCATTATTTTCTGCCATAATCCCAGACAGAAGCAAGCATCCTTGCTATGTTTGGGGGCTGATGAACAAAATTTTTCTTCTCCCTTCTTTACTATAGGAACAGTATTTCTAGAGTCTTAACTTTATGCAGGAGTTCTTATGCCAACTCCCTACTTCTCAGAGGCCAAGGGTTCCACTCCTTAAGGATAATATCTACACCCAGTGTTCTCCTGAAACACCAGAACTAGGGTTTGCAGATTGGCAAATAAAAATATAAGATTCCTATTTAAGTTTAAACTTAAATAAGCAATGAATGATTCTTTTGTTATTATGGCCTGCGACAATGTTTGCACCATTCTTATACTAAAAATATATATAATTTATATATCCAAAATTTAAATTTAACTGGGCATCCTCTATTTTATCTGTCAACCCTAGCCACAACAGCTGCTCATACACCTGTCATTTTGGTAGGAAATCCCTTTAGCACTCAGGGTTTACTTTTTATTCTAGGTTTTTTATAACCTGGTATGGCTTAAATTAGTTGTTGTTGTGGCTATATTTTATCCATCACTTTTGCATTGTAATGGAAGGAGGCTTCTTGTCACATCATGTCCACCACAATATGTTGCAAAAGTAGTCATGATTATTCATTGCTTCTTAACAATTAACTTTGCAGCTCTCCCATCAAGAGATAGAATCTGTTTCCCCACCCATGAATCTGGGCTGGACTTGTGACTTAACCCAGTCAATAGAAAGAGACGAGAGTGAAAGATGTGTCAGTGCTCAGCCTAGAGTTCCAGAGGCCTTGCTTCTGTTTATTTCCATGGGACTTTGCCGTCACCACGTGAACAAGCCTGAGGTTGCCTGCTCCATCATCATCATGGGGAACACAACTGAGTCAGCTGATTAATCCCAGCTGAGGTCCCAGAGATGGGAGAGACTCCATCCAAGATCAGCAGAGCCTCCTACCTGACCTGCAGCTGTTGGCAGAGGCAGGAAGGAGCCCAGCTGAGATTTGAACTACCCAGCTGAGTCCAACCTAAACTGCCAACCCACAGCTTCAGGAGCTAAATGAATATTTATTGTTTTCAGCCACTAAGTTTTAAGGTGGTTTATTACACACAGAAATAGCTAAATGATGCATTCACCTTATCAAAATCTGCTAGGATTATGCTTGACTTTTTTCTTAAGACATCTAATAGATATGAGAGGAAGAATGCAACTTACAGTTGCCAAATAAAAAAATAAAATGGAGGCACAATGTGACAAACCATTGGGATTGTATGGCAGGAATGTCTCAAATATATAATCAAAATAAACTGAGACAAGAACCTTCACTATGGACAAAAGGAATGACGAATTAGAGAATGACGAAACCCTACATGGAAAAATCAGGTCAATTTGGAAAGAAGTTTGAGAGTTGTTTAAACTTTTGTCCATACACATCAGTTTCAATGTTCAGGCAAGAAGTTCACTTTAATTTAGGAGCCCATTAACAGGAGGGACTTAGAAACAGCACAAATGTTCTATGGTACCCTAACCTTGCACAAAGTGGTAATGCAACTTCAACTGAAATATCGCAGAAATATCTAGTTACAGCATCTCCAGAAAAACAAAATGAAAAGGGGTAAGTTCAGAGAAGGCCAAATAAATGGACCTTCAGATGAACAGGTTCTATTATGTCTGGAGAGAAGACTGAAGGTAGCTAATAACAGTATTAGTCATCTGTTGCTTCAGAACAAATTACTCCAAAACTTAGTGGTTTAAAACAATGCACATTTATCATCTCACAGTTTCTCTAGGTCAGAAATTTTGGCATGGCCTAGCTGGGCTCTCTGCTTCAGAGGGTCTCACGAGGTTGTTACCACAGTGTTGGCCAGGTCTGTGGTCTCACCTGAAGGTTTGACTGGGGAAAGATCTGCTTCCACAATCACTTACATGCTTTGGCAGGACCCAGTTTCTCAAGGGCTTGAGGGCCTCTGTTCCTCTCTGGCTGTTGACCAGAGGACAGCTCAGTTCTTTGCCACATGTGTACCTGCATGGGGCAGCCCACAGCATGGTAGTTTCATCTTCAGAGCCAGCACACAAGAAGAATCAGAGAGAAAAAGAGTACAAGCAACAGAAAAGTCACAGTCTTTTATAGCTTAATCTTGGAATTGACATTCCATCAATTTGCCTTTTTATATTGTTAGAAGCAAGTCACTAGGCCCAGCCCGGCATGAGGGAGGGAATTACACAAGGGCATGAATATCAGAAGCTGGGAATCATTGGAAAATATTTTAGACGCAGCCTACCCATAACTAAGCTCTAGAAAATCATGAAAATATGAATTTTGTAAACAGGGACTTATTCATCAAATCTTAAAATGCTAGACCTCATAAACCAACTCTTGAAACTTATGTGAGATGATTTTTTACAAATCATACAGTGATCTTATTGTCCCCAAAGAATAGCAAACAGTGAAACTATAAGTATTAAAAGGTGTAGCAAAATTCTCAGATGCTGGCTGTACCACGGAACTTTAAGGTGGTTTAAGGAATGTGTACAGTCGTACTCTGATGTTTTCAGAGTAATGCCAAAAAGACAACCTTAGCTCCTTACAAAACATCCCTCAAAGGCAGGCAAGATGGACCATTGGCCTAATGTGTTATGGCATTTCTTATATGCTTATGCATAACACTATGTAGGAATGCAATAAAAATTTAAACAAGGTACTAGAGTTCAACAATATAGGAGAATGCACCTTTTGAAAAATGGAGACACAGTTTTCCTACATGATCTCTAAGAAATTTGATGTACCACCGCTCTTTTATATTTGTTCCATCCAACAAAGCTCATCTAAATCAGAGATTCAAAAACACGTCGTCGTTCCTCGCAGAATTAGAGAGAAGGAAATAGAGTTTTGCAGAGTGTTATGTTAGAAAAAAGAGAAAAATATCTGACTCCATTTGACAGGGCTCTCTTTTATACCTACATTATGCTCAAGTGTTTGAAATGCCAGAGCCATCTATTTTGCCCTTAGGCTGTCTCTAAGTAGTTATTTTAGGCATATACCAGGGGTTTGGGAGGATTCAGTTCCCTCAAGTTTGTAAATAGAAGAATAAGGATGAGGTTTGAAGGTTTATGCTTTACAGACACATAGTAGGGCAAATCAATGTTCATCACTAATGCAGTACCACCTAATTAGAAGATAAATATCCTGAGTGAAAAGAATGAATTTAAAAGTTTCTGCATAAGCAGAGTCATATATTTTGACATTGTAAGAGCAGTAGTTTCTGTCAATCAACCTGAATTCTCTTTAAGCCTTAAACATATAAGTCACATTGAGAGGGTTATGCATTTCACAAGTGGATTTATATATAAATACGTTTGCTGGCTCCAGTTCAACACAACAAAAGAAGTCAAACATTAGTCTGTATTTGTATTTCTTTGCTGAAGTGTTTTGACATAAACTGCACACAATTCTAGCTGAAGAGCAGCAGATAGTTTGGAACTAACTGCTCCTCACACTTGTATTCTTTGTGATATGAATATTTTGTTTTTTTGCTACTTGGGAAATTAAAAAGCTTGTGAGTGAGAAGTTTACTCAAACTCAAGAGAAGGAATTTAAAAGGCAGCATAGTATTTCTGAAAACTTCCAGCTTCATACATAATTCGCTTTCTACAATATCTCAGAATGCCCATAAGTATCAAATTCCTAAATTCCAACTACACAATTTATAATCAACAATTTATACGTTTTGAAGACAGAAAGCAATACACATTACATCTAGAAGTTGCTCAAAATGCCCTTTACCAATTCAGTTCTTTTAATGCAGAGAAAATATGCTCTTAGTTTAAACCCCTAAATGTCTAAGTCACATCACAAACACTAAGAGATATGGAAATGAATATATTTAGAACATTTTAGTTACATATGTCTGCATAGAGTTGAGAAGAAGTCTCCAGAGATCACTGTATGAATCTGCTGCTGTCATGATCATGCTGCATAACAAACAACTTTAAAACTCATTGGTTTAAAGCAACAGTAATTTATTCTCATACTCATTTGTTTGTGGGTTGGCTGCAACTTGACTGAACCAGGTAGACTCCAGGGTGCAAGTAGGTTTAGGTCTACTCTATGTGTGTGCTGGTTTGAAAGGATGTATGCCTCCTAGAAAAGCCATGCTTTAATCAAAATCCCACTTCATAAAGATAGAATAACCCCATTCAATACTGTATGTTTGAAACTGTAATCAGATCATCTCTCTGGAGATGTGATTTAATCAAGAATGGTTGTTAAGCTGAATTAGGCGATGACATGTCTCCACCCATTTGGGTGGGTCTTGATAAGTTTCTGGAGTCCTATAAAAGAGGAAACATTTTTGGAGAATGAAGGAGATTCAGAGAAAGCAGAGAATGCTGCAGCACCACGAAGCAGAGAGTCCACGAGCCAGTGACCTTTGGAGATGAAGAAGGAAAACCCCTCCTGGGGAGCTTCATGAAACTGGAAGCCAGGAGAGAAAGCTAGCAGATGACACCGTGTTCACCATGTGCCCTTCCAGCTGAGAGAGAAGCCCTGACTGTGTTCTCCATGTGCCTTCTCACTTGAGAAAGAGACCCTGAACTTCATCGGTCTTCTTGAATCAAGGTATCTTTCCCTGGATGCCTGTGATTGGACATTTCTGTAGACTTGTTTAATTGGGACATTTTCTTGGCCTCAGAACTGTGAACTAGCAACTTATTAAATTCCCTTTTTAAAAGCCAATCCGTCTCTGGTGTGTTGCATTACAGCAGCTAGCAAACTAGAACAATGTGTCTCTTATTTTTCTTGGATCAGCAGCTATCACAGGCATAGGTCAGCTCCACAGTTCTCATTCTGGGGCTCAGGTTGAAGCAACAGCAGCTACGCAAACCATGTTGTTCTCCTGGAGGATCACGAGAAGACAAGAAGGGAAACCCAACCGCGTAAGTACAGGCAAAGCCTCTGCTCGCATCATGTGTACCAACATCTTTTTGGGTAAAGCAAATCACACGATCAAATCCAAAGTCCAAGGACAGGGGATTAAACCCCTGCCACAATTAGGCAATGGCAATAAATAAGTCTTTCACACTACCATTACTAGCTGTTTTTGCCAACTTTAAATAGTCAATGCTTCCTTCCACATTGAGTGGAACTTTATTGTTGTATTAAAAAATAAAGAATTCAGAGAGCCTATTTTCTCAAGAAATGTTTGTACTCCATTTACTGGAAATCTATACACCAAGGGCAATTCTATAGTTGAAAATTGACCATGGTTATGTAGATTAATTTCAGAATTAGTTTAGGTTTAGATAGAGAACTCTTTTACTATTTCCTTTTTTTCCTAAATAGTTTAATTGGAAGTCAACAGGCTGAAGCTCCCACGTTATTAAAGTTCTTAAATAAAGCATAGTATTCCACAAAGCAATGTACATTTTAAATAAAACGAGGTGAAAATGGTGAGCAAAAAAACCAATCACTGAAATTTAATAGCATTTTGCCCAAAATGAAAAATAAAACTTGACATTTTAGCGCCCTTGAGACAGGGCAGCAGTTTCAGCTCTTTGGTCAATTTGGGGCTTCATGCGCCACACCAAAACAGTCCAACACTTGTTCACTTTTCTCCAGAATCCCAGGTTGGCCAAACTCTAGTCATCTGAATTGCTAGAGATTTCCTCAGCCCGGCATGTACTTATTTCCAAAGGAAATGAGTGTATGAGGTTAGCTCAGTAGCCTTGTTTGCTCTGGGGCAATTTACTAAAAATGTCTGCCTATTGTGGTATTTGTTCTTCAATGGAGCACAAAGAATGCTAGCAAAAATGCTCTTTTCCAGTTAATCTATATGAACACTCACACAGTTGGGTTTGGATGCAATCTACATGTTCTTTCAGCAAGAGTTTAATAAAGAAGTTTTATCTCTTATAGATTTTATCCACTTAGCGGCAGGAAAGAATCATTTTATTTTTGCACATTTTCCCCTTTTATTTTGCCCATAATTTGATGTAAAGTTCCTCAGGTCAAGATCACTGTCTTTGCATCCCTGAAAACATCTTGCACCGTGCCTTGTATATAGGAAAAATTTGATGAATCTGACCATATGAATTGAACCAGATGAAGAGAGAAGAGGAAAATAGTCAAGGCAGAGAGAATAACACATGCAAAGGCCCAGATCTATGAAAGTTTGGTACATTTGTAAAAACCAAAGTTCAATATGGCTAGATAATAGACTTATCCTGGGGAAGGGGTATTGGAGGGAGAATATAGGAAGAAATGAGCCTTGGAAGATTATCAGGAGCCAGTTTTTGCAGGACCTTTTATTTGAGTGAAAGTAGTTCCAACTTAATCCTGAGGGCAATGGGGAGCTATTGATGAGCAAGAAACAGGGCAATGACATGACTGGATTTGATTTTAGAGCCATCATTCTTGCCACATGTGAAGAACAGACTGGGCAGAGAGGTAGAAAGAGGCAAGAAAAGAAAAGGGAAGATTTGCTAGAGGTGGTTGTGGTGTTGCAAATTAGAGGTGATAATAACTTTCTCTGGGCTGGAGGGAAGGAAGTGGAAATAGAGAGAGATTGAGGGATTCAAGGAGGACTATGGAGGGAAAAACAACAGGATTTATTGAACGGCTGGTTCTGGAAGGAAAAGATAAATCATTATGATGCTCAGGCTTCTGCTTGGCGAAGTGGGTAGATGATAGTGTTATGTGCTTAGATAAAGAGTTTATGTTGCATCTGAATTTCCTAGAATATGTCTAGTAGATACATTACACCTTGGGTGAATGAGACTAGATTGGATAAATACAGCTAATAGGAATCATCATGGAAGTGTAGTGGTCATTTGCTCTTTTTTTTTTTTTTAAGTATCCCCTATTTGGACACTTGCCCCTTTACCATTAAACCATCAACCTGATGAAGGGTGAAGGAGCTGGGGTCAGAAATTAGAAGACAATTTCTAATTCCAGATCTGCCACCTAGAAGCTGGGTGGCCCTGAGGAATCCCTTTCAGTCTCTAGGTTTCATTATCTGTAGAATAACAAGATTAGAATAAATTATCACCAAGTTCGTTTTCAGTTCTAACATACTATTGTTATGGTTCCAGTTACTTTACTCCCTGTGCCTTAACATTTACTCTTTGAAAGTAAAACATGAGCAAAAAATGTCACAGTGAAACTCTCTTTCCTTCCTTAATATCAGAAATACTTTTAAAAATCTTTTTTGATAGTAAAAAAGAATTCTGGATTGTTATGAAGGCAATTTGTTCTGGTTATTCCACAAAAGATATCAGAAACTTTTATTATTTAGCTTTTCTTGCTGTCTTATTCATATTGAAGAACCTGCATAACACATTACCTGGAAATTTAAATATACTTGGCTTTTTTTATAAGCAAAAACAACAATAAATACTTGACTTTGAAATTATTTTAGTATATATTTTCCAGCATCATTTTGAATTACAAAAGAAAGCAGTTTCCAACTTGTTTCATTATTCCTTCTGAAAGCACTACCTATTGGTCTCATTTCTTTGTAGTAATTTCCTTTGTTACCATGGGTCCTTTGCAGAAAATATACCTGAAATAGCTTAAGAGACTGTTTCCTTCCACTGCTACAAGGCCAACAATGGCAGCTGCAAACCATATCAGCAGTAAATGAAATCAATACTCTCACATCTCATTTAAATGTATATCCAATGGCTTCTAGAACAGTTCCACTGGCTTCCTCCTCAAACACAGTGGCACAGTGCCTAGCACGTGTTAATAACAAGAGGTGCCATTTATTGAGTCCTTAGTAATGCCAAGCACTGTGCTGGGAGGTTAGCATTCATATCTCTGTTAATTCTCACCTCAACCCTGTGAGGTGGGTTTCATGATTATGTCCGTTTTGCAGATTAGAAAATTAAAACTTAGAGAGCAACTCACCCAAAGTCCCTTCACAGGTAGGAAGTGGTAGAGCCTGGAGTTCAAAAACCAAAGCCATTCAATATCAGAGTCCCGGCCTTAACAATTAGTCTGCATTGCTTCCATGGTACGTACTCAACAGCTAGTACAGTGGAAAGGATGGGCAGATGCATGAATATGTCACCATTTCTTCCCAAATTATGGTGCCAGGACACCTCTACTTCTGTTAATCCGCACTGCAGTCCCATGACTGAGGTAACTTTTGGGTGCCTTTCCCTTTATCCATTCTACACGAGTTATGCAGCAGACCATGTTCTAATGCTCTCCCAGAGCTACAGGAGCTTTTCTCTACCTCAAGAGCAGGGGGCAATCAATAAACAAGTAAGCGCACAAACTGAGAAATGACTTTCCGATTGTGGAAAGTGCTTTGAAGGCAAAAAACGGGATGATGGGTAGAATGTGATTAGAGGGAGAACTATTTTCAATAGTCCTTTTGATCATTTCCCACTGCCAGACCCCAGTAGAGGTTTAGCTCTTGGAATCTTTATTTCACCATACCTTCAACATTGATCTTCCTGTTTCCAGGTTCTTTTTTCTTCAGTGCATCCTGCTAACCTCTTTAGAATAATATTTCTAAAATGCTACTTTCTCATCTTATCTTATCATTGGACTCTAATACTTCATCTTATCCCCAAGTCCCACCATTATCTGGTCTTATCCTATGGATGCAGCAACCCCTTCCTTCCTTTGTCCACCAGAGTATCTGGAGCATGGAACACGTGGTAGACATGATGCATTGCCCAGCACGAGTCATCTGGTCCTCTGCCCATTTTTCTTGGATCCTCCCATACTCTATGTTCATTTCCACATTCCTTATACCAGAACAATGTATTTTGATCCATCCACCTATCAAACCTTCTTTCTCATTTAGAGGCCAGCGTAAGTCCCAGTTTTGCAATTAAGTTTTCTCTATGCCATGCTACACAGTCTTATTTTTTTAATCGCATTAGTTTTCCATTCCATGGCTTTCTAGTCTTGTGTATGCACCCTGATAATTGTGTAAATTATGAGCATGAGTGTGTGTGTGTCTGTGCCAGAAGGTTGTACATTTGTTCAGGTCAAATCTTGTATTCTTCTCATATTCCTAGTGACAATGATCACAATAAATGAGCACCATCATGGCAGCCAAAATTTGTTTAGCTCTCACCATGTGCAAACCAATATACTAAGTGATTTATACCTCCCCACAGCTTTATGGAGGAATCACCCTTATTACTGCCATTAGATGAGAAACTAAGGTTTGAAGAGGTGAAACAACTTGCACAGGGACACAATTTTAGTAAATGGAGGGCATACAATTTAAACCTGGGGTGTGTATTTCTAAAGTCTGTCAGTCTAACCCTTAAGCGATGACTCTAGAAGCACAACACTCTGTACTGCTTTATAAACCCTATCCCAAATTACTTCCTACAGAGACTCAAGAGATTTTAGAAAAAGGCACCTGTACTGGGTGTGGTATGGTGGGGAAAAGAGAATATGTAATTGGAGCAGAATTCTGCCTTCTGGGGTCATTACAGTGAATGCCTGTGCTGGAAAGCCACTGCTGCCATGTCTGACCAGGAGACAATCCTTCCACTAAGGACTGGGTGGGCAAGGAAAGAGGAGAGTACAATACACTCAAAGTTGTTTGACAAGACATCAGTAAGAGTTGCTTCAAGGTGATGATAGCTCACCTCAAGAGACTCAAGGAATCAACTGTCAACAACAGAGGGTTCCAATGCACTTGTTCTCCTTTCTGTTGGAAGATTTGAGGCTTTCTGAAAACCCCTCTACAAAGAATTGGGACTGTTAAAGAAACCCAAAAAGAGATCAGGCTTTAATCAGAGATAAGAACAAAGCCAATCTGGTTGAGACTAGGTAAATCAAAATAGAGGGTAAAGGAAGACAGTGTCTGTATTTCAGAAATTCACCTACTGTATGAGACCAAAGGAAGAGAGCATTATTTTGCTGAAAGCCTAAAATTTCTAATTCAACCTGTCTGGATAGTTCCTTTAAACAGCCCAGACACCTGGAACCCAGCATGGGAACGAGGACTTGTAATTCTGTATAGCTTAACATAGTACCTGGATACATCCCAGCGTACGTTTAGGCAGATAATAAAAAAGTATTGGTAAAGTCCCTTGAGGAACTGGAGAAAAAACATGGAACTATTAAACTCTCCCACCCGGGAAACCCTGGATACTCTTTCAAATACTAACATATCCCAATAGGGCCAATCCCCTAATCTGAGATTGCTCTTATGAAAATTATTTCTCTAATGGAGAAGCTAAGCCTACATATAATTATGCCTAAGAGTTAATTCCAGAGAACCTCTTTTGTTGCTCAGATGTGGCTTCTCTCTCTCTCTCTCTCTCTCTCTCTCTCTCTGCCCAACTCTTCAAGTAAAACCATTACCCTCTCCCTTGGGACATAAAGTCCAGGAGTGTGAGTCTCCCTGGCAATGTGAGGGTGAAAAGAAATGTTACAAAATAAGGTATCAGTGCCAAGGGAGTTCAAGTAGAGTTGAGAGGCTATTCTGGAGGCTACTCTTTATGCAGCTTCAACTAGATATTGCTAATTGCCACAGTTTGCCAAACTCCAACCAACATCATTCCTGTTAACCCTAAAGAACACCCAGGGCTCTATCTGAGATCCTATAAAAGTTGCATGCACTAAATTTACTTTGCAGAAACCTAAAATCTAAACCCTAGGCCAGTAAGTCCTGATACCTGGAAGTACCAGTCTCTTCAAGAACATCAGCCAGTTCCATTTCCCTACCCCATATTGTCAACATTCCTTGCCAATGAAAAAGTAAGAATGGGCATAACCCAAATATCCCTAAAGATTGGAAGATGGATCAAAGGAGAAGGAGTAGTTATAACAGAGAAGCTAGGATTTAACAAATGAGTATGACTGCTGAAAAGGAGTTGTCTCCAGTGTCTTGGAGCAGCCAGATGGAAAACCTGAAATTGTGGAACTATCACCTATACTAAACTTTAAAATCTGTTCTATAACTACTTGTTAAAATGTATCTTTAAATTTATTGTTTTTTGTATATATGTTATCTTCACAATAAAAATATAAAAAAAAAGAAATTGCATTAATATATCCAGCAATCTGAAGAAAATTGACATCTTTATATACAAATATAATATAATCCTATACATTATCATCATATTATTTTCATTTGGGTATTTTTTGATTCACAGACCTTAAAATTTTTTCTCCATACAGGTTTTTCACACCTTTTCTTAGTGTATTCATCTGTAGATTAATTTTTTCAAATGCCATCTCTTTAAAATAATAGTTTTTAAAGTTTTACAAGTATATGAAATTGCAATTGATTTCTGTACATTCATTGTTTGGCCAACAACCACATTATGTTTTCTGATTTCCAATAAATTTTCTACAAATATCCTGTGATTTCCTACTTAAGCAATCATGTTACTTGTGAATAAACACTGTTTTCTGTCTTCCTTTCAATCCAGCTAGGTTTTACTTCTCTTTCTTGACAAATAATAGCAGCACTTGTGGGTATCTCTATCTTCTGACTTCATAAAAACTACGTCCACTTTCTTTCTCCGTGGGCGGCGCTCCTGCCGCCAGCCAGCCAGCCCTCCTCTCCCTCTTTCTCCGCCGGCGGCGCTCCCACCGCCAGCCAGCCAGCCCTCCTCTCCCTCTTTCGCCAGCGGCGCTCCTGCCGCCAGCCAGCCAGCCCTCCTCTCCCTCTTTCTCCACCGGCAGCGCTCCCGCTGCCAGCCAGCCAGCCCTCCTCTCCCTCTTTCTCTGCCGGCGGCGCTCCCGCCGCCAGCCAGCCAGCCCTCCTCTCTCTCTTTCTCCGCCGGCGGTGCTCCCGCCACCAGCCAGCCAGCCCTCCTCTTCCCCCTTCCCCGCCGGCGGCGCTCCCGCCGCCAGCCAGCCAGCCCTCCTCTTCCCCCTTCCCCGCTGGCGGCGCTCCCGCCGCCATCTTGCCCTTCTCTTTCCCCTCCTGCTCCGGCACTCCATCCGCCATCTTATCCTTCCCTTTCTCCTCCTGCTCCGGCGGCTCTCCAACCACTACCGTGCCCTCTGCCGCCTTCACCAGCTCCTCCGCCACCATCCTCGACAGCCTTGACACCCTCACCTTTCCTCCTCCAGAACAGCTACTGGGGCAGTGGAGATGACACAGAGCAGCTCCTGGAGCCACGACAGAGATCAAAGGGACGGCGTACCCCATCCTGGAATGGCTGACTGTCTGGGAGAACCAGCTCCGGTGAGATCGCCGAGGGGCGTGGGCTTTCCCGGGCGGGACGGCAAGCGGCCGGAGTCCCTCCCTTCCTCCTTCCCAGGCCAGCTGGCAGAATTGGGCAGGCGGTCCCCTCGGGCCGCAGCGGCTGGCGCCCCCACCACGCGAGGCCTCCCAGACCAACTGAGAGATTTGGGTCGGAAATCCCCAGACCGTGGAGAACGGTGACCAGGGGTGTCCCTTCCAAACACGTGACTCCCCGGTCCGGCTGGGAACAGTGCACTCTCCCGGGCCATGGCGGCTGGCGCCCTCCCGCCACGCTTGGCGCCCCGGGCTGACTAGGAAATTCGGTCGAGCGCTCTCCCGGGCTGCGGCGGCCAGCGACCCTCCGTGCGTTCGGACCCCCGGGCCGGCTGGCACTCTTCCAAGCCGCTTCGGCTGGCGAACCTCCCCCACGGCGAGAGTTTTCCAAGGTTAAAGGACCCACAACACCTTTTGCTGGTGGAACCCACAGACAAACGTGTGCCACAAGTGCCATCTACTGGGCAGGATAGGAAAGACAGAACCCAGAGATTTCACAGAAGGATCTTTCAGCCTGTTGGGTCCAACACCCAGGGAAGTCTGACTAAATGCCCAGACGCCAGCAGAAGATAACGGATCATGCTCAGAAAATTGAAAATATGGCCCAGTCAAAGGAACAAACCAATAGTTCAAATAAGATACAGGAGCTGAAACAACTAATGCTGAATATATGAACAGAAATGGAAAACCTCTTCAAAAACAAAATTGATAAATTGAGGGAGGACATGAGGAAGACATGGGCTGAACAAAAAGAAGAAATAGAAAAACTGAAAAAACAAATCACAGAGCTTATGGTTTGGATAAAGTAGAAAAGATGGAAAAAACAATGGATACCTACAATGATAGATTTAAAGAGACAGAAGATAGAATTAGTGATTTGGAGGATGGAACATCTGAATTCCAAAAAGAAACAGAAACTATCAGGAAAAGAATGGAAAAATTTGAACAGGGTATCAGGGAACTCAAGGACAATATGAACCACACAAATATATGTGTTGTGGGTGTCCCAGAAGGAGAAGAGAAGGGAAAAGGAGGAGAAAAACTAATGGAAGAAATTATCACTGAAAATTTCCTAACTCTTATGAAAGACCTAAAATTACAGATCCAAGAAGTGCAGCGCACCCCAAAGAGATTAGACCCAAATAGGCGTTCTCCAAGACACTTACTAGTTAGAATGTCAGAGGTCAAAGAGAAAGAGAGGATCTTGAAAGCACCAAGAGAAAAACAATCCATCACATACAAGGGAAACCCAATAAGACTATGTGTAGATTTCTCAGCAGAAACCATGGAAGCTAGAAGACAGTGGGATGATATATTTAAATTACTAAAAGAGAAAAACTGCCAACCAAGACTCCTATATCCAGCAAAATTGTCCTTCAAAAATGAGGGGGAAATTAAAACATTTTCAGACAAAAAGTCACTGAGAGAATTTGTGACCAAGAGACCAGCTCTGCAAGAAATACTAAAGGGAGCACTGGAGTCAGATACGAAAAGACAGAAGAGAGAGGTATGGAGAAGAGTGTAGAAAGAAGGAAAGTCAGATATGATATTACAATACAAAAGGCAAAATGGTAGAGGAAAATATTATCCAAACAGTAATAACACTAAATGTTAATGGACTGAATTCCCCAATCAAAAGACATAGACTGGCAGAATGGATTAAAAAACAGGATCCTTCTATATGCTGTCTACAGGAAACACATCTTAGACCCAAAATAAACATAGGTTGAAAGTGAAAGGTTGGGAAAAGATATTTCATGCAAATAACAACCAGAAAAGAGCAGGAGTGGCTATACTAATATCCAACAAATTAGACTTCAAATGTAAAACCGTTAAAAGAGACAAAGAAGGACACTATATACTAATAAAAGGAACAATTAAACAAGAAGACATAACAATCATAAATATTTACGCACCGAACCAGAATGCCCCAAAATACGTGAGGAATACACTGCAAAGACTGAAAAGGGAAATAGACTCATATACCATAATAGTTGGAGACTTCAATTCACCACTCTCATCAATGGACAGAACATCTAGACAGAGGATCAATAAAGAAATAGAGAATCTGAATATCATCCTCAATGGGGAAAAATTTAAAACTTTCCCCCTAAGATCAGGAACAAGACAAGGATGTCCACTATCACCACTATTATTCAACATTGTCTTGGAGGTTCTAGCCAGAGCAATTAGACAAGAAAAAGAAATACAAGGCATCAAAATTGGAAAGGAAGAAGTAAAACTATCACTGTTTGCAGATGATATGATACTATACGTCGAAAACCCGGAAAAATCCACAACAAAACTATTAGAGCTAATAAATGAGTACAGCAAAGCAGCAGGTTACAAGATCAACATTCAAAAATCTGTAGCACTTCTATACACTAGTAATGAACAAGCTGAGGGGGAAATCAAGAAATGAATCCCATTTACAATCGCAACTAAAAGAATAAAATACCTAGGAATAAATTTAACTAAAGAGACAAAAAACTATATAAAGAAAACTACAAAAAACTGTTAAAAGAAATCACAGAAGACCTAAATAGATGGAAGGGCATACCGTGTTCATGGATTGGAAGACTAAATATAATTAAGATGTCAATCCTACCTAAACTGATCTACAGATTCAATGCAATACCAATCAAAATCCCAACAACTTAGTTTTCAGAATTAAAAAAACCAATAAGCAAATTTATCTGGAAGGGCAGGTTGCCCCGAATTGCTAAAAACATCTTGAGGAAAAAGAACGAAGCTGGAGGTCTCGCGCTGCCGGACTTTAAGGCATATTATGAAGCCACAGTAGTCAAAACAGCATGGTATTGGCATAAAGATAGATATATCGACCAATGGAATCGAATAGAGTGCTCAGATACAGACCCTCTCATCTATGGACATTTGATCTTTGATAAGGCAGTCAAGCCAACTCACCTGGGACAGAACAGTCTCTTCAATAAATGGTGCCTAGAGAACTGGATATCCATATGCAAAAGAATGAAAGAAGACCCATATCTCACACCCTACACAAAAGTTAACTCAAAATGGATCAAAGATCTAAACATTAGGTCTAAGACCATAAAACAGTTAGAGGAAAATGTAGGGAGATATCTTATGAATCTTACAATTGGAGGCGGTTTTATGGACCTTAAACCTAAAGCAAGAGCACTGAAGAAGGAAATAAATAAATGGGAGCTCCTCAAAATTAAACATTTTTGTGCATCAAAGAACTTCATCAAGAAAGTAGAAAGACAGCCCACACAATGGGAGATAATATTTGGAAACGACATATCAGATAAAGGTCTAGTATCCAGAATTTATAAAGAGATTGTTCAACTCAACAACAAAAAGACAGCCAACCCAATTACAAAATGGGAAAAAGACTTGAACAGACACCTACCAGAATAGGAAATACGGATGGCCAAGAGGCACATGAAGAGATGCTCAATGTCCCTGGCCATTAGAGAAATGCAAATCAAAACCACAATGAGATATCATCTCACACCCACCAGAATGGCCATTATCAACAAAACAGAAAATGACAAGTGCTGGAGAGGATGCGGAGAAAGAGGCACACTTATCCACTGTTGGTGGGAATGTCAAATGGTGCAACCACTGTGGAAGGCAATTTGGCGGTTCCTCAGAAAGCTGAATATAGAATTGCCATATGCCCCAGCAATACCATTGCTAGGTATCTACTCAGAGGACTTAAGGGCAATGACACAAACGGATATTTGCACACCAATGTTTATAGCAGCGTTATTTACAATTGCAAAGAGATGGAAACAGCCAAAATGTCCATCAACAGACGAGTGGCTAAACAATCTGTGGTATATACATACGATGGAATATTATGCAGCTTTAAGACAAGATAAACTTATGAAGCATGTAATAACATGGATGGACCTAGAGAACATTATGCTGAGTGAGACTAGCCAAAAACTAAAGGACAAATACTGTATGGTCCCACTGATATGAACGGACATTCGACAATAAAGTTGGAATATGTCATTGGTAGCAGAGTCCAGCAGGAGTTAGAAACAGGGTAAGATAATGGGTAATTGGGGCTGAAGGGATACAGACTGTGCAACAGGATTAGATACAAAAACTCAAAAATGGACAGCACAATAATACCTAAGTGTAAAGTAACCATGTTAAAACACTGAATGAAGCTGCATCTGAGCTATAGGGTTTTTTTTTGTTTTGTTTTGTTTGTTTTGCTTTTTTTTTTTTACTATTATTATTATTACTTTTATTTCTTTTCTCTATATTAACATTCTATATCTTTTTCTGTTGTGTTGCTAGTTCCTCTAAACCGATGCAAATGTACTAAGAAACGATGATCATGCATCTATGTGATGATGTTGAGAATTACTGATTGCATATGTAGAATGGCATGATTTCTAAATGTTGTGTTAATTTCTTTTTTTCCGTTAATTAATAATAAAAAAAACTACGTCCAATGTTTATAAAATGTGAAAAAAAACAAAAAAAAAATTAAAAAATAGAATTGAGAATGGATGCTGTTCCTGGATGTTATGATGTACAAACTATGAACTATTTAATAGTTTAGATATTTTCCTTTTTTTTTTCTCACTTTTCCTTCATCCTTTTCTATTTTGAAAATAGTTCTTTTATAATATGGTGCTTAATACTGATTCAAAGCAGGTCCACATTATCTGGGTGTCTCATTTTAAAATATTAGGTATTTTGAATCCTGGTGCTCATTATTCCTTTTCATTTGTTTGTGTCTTATGAAGTCCTTGTGATCAAATATCAATCTCATTTATTTTTATTGTATTTAGGTGAGATTCACCTAAAATAAAGTTAGTCATATTAAAGAGCAGAATTCCATGGCATTAGTACACTCACAAAGCTGTGCAACCAACAACTCTCTCTAGTCCAAAGCATTTTCATCCCTCTGAAAGGAAACCAGTCTGCATTAGCAGTCACTCCCCAGCCCCCTTTCCCCCAGCCCCCAGCAACCATCATCCTGCTCTCTGTCTTTATGGATTCACCTATTCCGCATACTTCATATAAATGGAGTCATATAATATATGAACTTCTGTACATCTGACCCCTTTGACTTAGCATAACGTTTTAGAGGTTCGTCTATGTTGTAGCATGTATCAGCACTTCATTCCCTTTTGTGGATGAATAGATTTCCATTGTGTGCATCTACCACATTGCTCTTATCCATTCTTCTGCTGATGGACACTTGGCTTGTTTCCTGTTTTTCGCTATTGCAAATAATGCTTCTGGGAACATTGGTGCGCAAGCATTTGTTTGAGTCCCTGTTCCCAGTGCTTTTGTGCATATACCTAGGAGTGGAAATACTGGGTTACGGGATAATTCTGTGTTTAACTTTCTGAGAAAATGCCCTCCCTTTATTTCCCAAAGGTTTACATGGATCCTGTTGGAGAAGGCCATCTTTTCCAGGGGTGACAAGGCTGATCAATGGGAGTGGGCTTTTCCCTGGGGCTTGAAATCCTGGCCTGTGATTTTTCCTGTTCCTTCAGTGGGAGAGCGAAGTTTTCACAGGACTGAATGGTGAGAAGAATAGATGTCTCCTTAACTTGAAGTGATTTTCAAGTCTGCACCAAAAGAAAGAAAATTAGGTTGGATGCGGGAGGGTACAACATGGAATAATAACAATAATCAGTTCCAAAGGGGACTTCCCTGAAGAGACAATGTGTTTGAGGGTTTAAAAAACTTTTCAGAAAATCCCAAATAAAGAATGGAGGTCTTACAGAAACAGATCCAACAGGACACTGCTACCTATGGATTTTGTTTGTAGTTTTTGACCTGGGGCATGAGTTTTCAATGGCACACATTAAAACAAGCAAAATATTTGTGAAGTCTGATAAAATAACAACAAAAAATTACCACACAATAGGAGTGTAAAATACAAATAAAAAAGCCGGAAATCACACAAAGGATAGATGGCAATCAATACCCCAGAAATGTAAGTTCATATGACTAGTGTAAAACTCTCAGCAACTAAAGCAAAAAGAAATTTTAATCAGTTGTCAAGTTCTGAATCGGATGGCTTCATTTGCCATGGAAAGGAAATGATGTCCTCTTTGTTTTTCATGGAATTTCCACATTGTCCTGTGCTTCATCAAACATATACACCTATTAAATATTATATTTTCATATGAAATTTACACTAAATATTTATATTAAAAACTTTCTGAGACTTGATGGGTTTTCCCCTTTTATTTCTTAATATGCAAACTCAAATATCATCCCTGGGCTAACTGCCAGTAGCCAGTATTCTGTGGAGTGAACATGTTGAGACTTTCTGATTTTGATGAAAGCCTACACCTGAGAAAGTCATGAGTGTACAATGTTTCCTTCAAGTTTAATACCTCTTTCAGTCATTGCTAATACCTCACGCAACCACTACCAACCTGCACAAAGGTACTTGATTGTGCCTGAGGAGATGAGGAGAGCAGGATGTAAGGTGATAGTCTTGAAGAAAGGTTCAAAGACAACATCTCACCCGGAAGCCATGTCCTCACCCAGACACCCAAATCCCAAACTACACCCATTTAGCAATCTGAGAAACGCTTTCTCCAACTATATGCACTTCAATAACATGCTTTGAGAGGAGATGAAGCCACTGGTTTGTCTTCTTCTTATGTGTATTATCAAGCTTCCATGAATGACATGCTTTGGGTTTCTCCTCAGCTTTTTAAATAGATTTAAATCCCTGAGGCTGCTAATATGGGAATATATAAACATATTTTTTCCAAGACAGACATCTTCTCATCTAAATACCTAGCATATATACAGTTTGTTTTATCAGGAGTCATTCCTCCTCCCGCTTAAAAACAATGTAGGCTTTTCATTAAAAATCCTTTCCAAAGAGGAAAAAATATTTGTTTTAAAAGTATAGTCAGCTTTAATGTCACACATCGATTATTCTCTGCCAAGAATCCCATTTTAAATGTTTTATTCTGCACTCCCACCCCCACCCCACCAAAGTTGTGCTAAGGCACAAAGTGGGATATTATTCTTTAAATCTAAGTTTTAACAGCTTAATGAGTAGAGCCAATTGAAGTAATCATAATTGCTAAACAGGATTAAGTTTACCACACAGCCTTGTGGAAGTCGGCAGAAAAGTGCAACACAGAAATAAACCTAGACAACAGAGACATATTTGTATATAGCTGTTTTCCCAAGACTCCTTTCTCTAAAACACGTTATTATGAATCAATGCGGGCAAAGCAGTGACCTTCTAGTCCTGCATTCTCACTTGATCCGTATTATTTATGTTTCACACTCTATTATGTAACTGGCAAATGTTTTCAAATAGTAAGAATCACATGCCACCACTGATGATATATAATAGGGTTGAATTACTTTCCCTTACATTAGTAAATTAGGGCACTCCCACCCAGCCACACTTATTCGTACACCCTTTGTACTGCACAATTTATCTTCAGACTAATGGATTTTATGCAGGTGATCAAAAGTTGTGGGGTTACTTCTCAACTCAATTAGCTAAATTATTTCTTACCATTTCAAATCATAGCCTAAGGCTCCGCAAGGCAGCAATTTTTAAAAATTTTAAAATGCAGCCATTCATGCCAAGACATCAGAACTATGGTAAGAAAAGCCCCCATGCTCTGATAAGATCTAGAGGAAAAATAAAGGACAATAAGCAGGTGAATTGGAACAGTCACCAGCCCGCCTGTTCAGTTTTGTAAACCTCAGCCCCCGACTGTTTCCTTGTACTCACTCTTGGGTTTTCAATAGAGCCGTAATTTAGAGCAACCACTTTGGGGCAATCTTTCTCAACTGACTTTCGCCAGCATACTATTCCTGCCAGATTATCAGGAAAAGGGAGGTTCTGTGGTCTAATAAATTTGGGAAGTGCTGCATTTCCCAAAGCTCGTTAGCATATTAAAAGCTCCCCAAAGTCCTGCATAAAGGAATCTGCTTAAGTTAGCCGAGCACCCTGTTCCCAAAATTTGGAGACCATGGAATCTCATTCTCAACATAACATCCCATGGAACCACAGTGTTCTGCCAGGATTCACTTCAGGAAACCCAATTTGAGAGAGCCAAGTTGGCTTTCTGCTCATGTTGCCTTCACAAATTCCAAGTGGGAACAATATGTTGTAAATAATCCACCATGGCTTTGTGGAGAGCACCATAATCTCTAGAGTTTTGTGGGTGGTGAGTTTTTACAGAAATTGGAATTTCTTTTGGTGCTTAAGCAACTGGCTGATTTTGAGTCTGAACCACCCGTTCACTGCTACATGCCACCCGGCTTCACAGAGCAAAAGGGTCATGGTGTGTACTCTATTGACTTGTGGCTTCTGCAGATTACAGATGCTTAATTTTCTCCCAACACTAAATTTTGCTTACAGTCTTCGTTTGACTAGAATTAAGGCAGCCAAATAAATTGTTTAATACTCACTCACACTCTATTGAATCCTGTTCCAGGCCTTTACAGCAAAGACTACAGACTTGATAAATTGCACTAAGCCTCGTAGATCTGATTTCCTTCTCTATAATCCAGTAGCATCCTCCATGCCATAGGCCCCAGCTCCTCAGATTCAGAAAGCTGCCAGGGGTGCCTCCATCATCGATGTGATTCAGTGAGGACCTATATTAAAATACTAGTTCCAAAATGCTAAGTTTTGCCAGAGCATATGGGATTATAAAAGCAAATGTGTATTCTGTATAATATTATGTCACATTATGGGGCATGCTTTTTTAAAAGGCAACACCCACAGGTCTGAGCAACCTCAGTTTTATGCAAATTCTGCAAGCACTGAGACATGCTTACTTGTCACTTTTTTGTTATATCAGCACAGCGCCCTGGGGAGAAATCATGCCTCACTTTGCCTTGCTATTATTAGTGTCTACCTTTGCAAATACTCTCTCCATTTGCACGATAAAGGACTTCTGGCTCCGAGTTCTCCATCCACATCCTTCTTTTGTGACTTGCAGAAAGGTGCTTCTGTGAATACAATGATGCAACCCAATCCTCCTTGGGAATTCAATATGCTGTACCATCGATGCCCAACCCTGCACGCTTTTTATAATCATAGCCATCATCTTTTTATTATGTCTTGGACTTGAGGAGGCCTGAAAGCAGATGTAACTCATGATGACCTGACTTCAATGGGAGAATGAACCAGGTGGCTAATTGTCTCTAAAACAAATACACTGATAATTAGCAGGAGAGCACAATGCAACAGAAGCCTAACCACCAACCTTTATTTAAGTTAAGCAAATGGGTGAGCAAATGATGCAGCTGCACCGCACTTTGACAAGTTAATAAGGGAGCCATACTTCATCTCATCAGCCACACTAGCCAAAGCATGCCCTCAGGACTTGGTATCAGTGATGCTAAAACTGTGAACTTGGGAAATTATCAATGCTTACAGTGAAAATCCCTTGTCTAAGTACTTCATGAAGCCAGGGTTTAAGGTGCTAGAGTTTCTCACCTACAGAATGCTGGGGTCAAACCTGAGACAAGAGGAAGTCTGTGAGATCTCATACCAGCTGGAAGTGTTAGTAATTGTGGATCCCTAAAAGTGCAATTTAGTGACAGCATCATTGCAAATTTCATTTTTCTAGAATTTAGCATTACACAGCCTGGATTGGCTAATGCCAAGATCTGGGTCCAGCAAAATTTTTCTGTACAGGGCTGGATAGTAAATATTTTAGGCTCTGGGGTCTTACAATCTTTATTGCAAATATTTAACTGTTATTTTAGCATGAAAGCAGCTAAAGACAAGGTGTAAACAAATGGGTATAGTGTATTCTAAGAAAACTTATATACAGACACTGAAATTTGCATTTCATAATATTTTCACATCGAGAAATATTATTCTTCTTTTGATTTTTCTCAACCATTTAAAAATGTAGAAACTATTCTTAGCATGTGGGCCATACCAGAACAGGCCAGATTTGACCTGTGGGTCTTGGTTTGCCTACCCCTGGCCTAGATTACTTAAGCTGGAATTGAAATGTCAGAGATTTTACAGGGTGGTTCTCACTCTGGTATTCTTCTTACTTGTTTCTCAGCTGTACATGGGAATTAGTTCATGAAGACTTAGCATCGAAACCACAGGAAAGGGATATTCAAATTACTTGATTGAGTAAATTCATCCTGATCATCTTCTGTGCAAGTCATCAGGTCCTGAAGGGCACAGATTCTGAAGGAACTTAAAATTCAGAGTCCAGTTGGTGATGGATGAACCTCAGGGCAAAGGGAACCCGTCCCTAGATGATTTGTCAGTAGGTATTAAAAATACACGTTTGTTGGCTCAAATATTCCATTTTGAGGGGTGTTTTTCCTAAGGAAATCATTAAAAATCACATGCAAAAATTGAGGAACAGCCTCAAGGATGTATATTACAGTACTGTTTACCAAAGCAAAAAAGTTGGAAGCCACCTGTATGTCAAACAATAGAAACTTGGTTCAACAGTTCATGGTAATAGTCTACGAAATGGATTATTATTTAGTCATTAAAATATGAGGTATGAGACTATGTATTGTTATGGAGGATGGTCATCTGTTGAGGGCAAGCATGGAATGAAACAAAGACAAAAGATGTCACTTTTAGTTTGGGAATTGCAGAAAATGTCTAGGAAGATACAAAGAAGGTACTACTGTTCATCTCTGTGGAGTGGATTTATGGCTGGTTTTCAATTTTTTCTTCCTTTGTATTATGTTTCCTAATTACTTTTAATTCATTCATTCAGTATATATTTATTAAGCACTTACTATGTAACAGGTCCTGCTTCCTTACAATGAAAATCTTTTATTTTATAATGAAAAACTAATGGTACAATTTTAAAAGAAGTGGCACACTCAAAATTTCATGCAACTGTTTATGAACAATTGGGATGAGCATAAGGGAACCTACATCATAAAAGAGACACTGGAGATGATGAGAATCCAAGAGAAAACTACTCAGAGGGAATGAGGCAGAGGCATCAGGGAGCCAAGCCTCTGAGGTATCTAAAGCTACATGGGTAGCAGTTGTTAGCGATGTTGCATGTAACTCTGTCACCCTTTCTACCATTTTTCAAAACCAATCCTCACAACCATCTCCCAGTTTTAACAAAGGGCAGTGAGTGAGACACTAAGGCATGGCAAAGATCTAATCTAATAACATAGGCGGGCAAATGCCCCCTTCTTCTGGGAGAGAAAATGAAAGAAAGAGAGATTTGGGGAGTCGACTTATTTAATTCGGGGATCTTCCTGGGGGGAAAAGAAAGACTTGACAGTGTATCCCCATTAGAGTAAAGTCTAGGCTTCACAGGAGTGTTTGGGTCAACTTTGACATCTTATTCAAGCCAAGTATCAGTCTGAATACTTACAGCAAAGAGCGCTTACAGCGAAGTACCAGAACAATGTTGATGGAGAAGGAAAAACAAACCCTTCCATGCTTTTCCTCCAGACTTCTTTGATTTGCTGATTTTACTGAGATATATAATCTCTCCAGGTGCTGAGCCTTAATATTTGTTCTTCTGACACTCAAGCACAATGTTAGTTGTTTTCTATTGCATTTGAAGCTTTGTGATTCAGGAAACCACTGAGATAAGAAGTGCTTATTGAGTTATTTGAAGATAAAACATACAACCCTAAGACCCCCATGTATCATATATTTATTTCAGTGTTCTCACTCCCAGATACTATCATCTCAGTATCATCGGAATCTTCTCTCAATGAAGAAAGGTGGTCTGATATTTTATTCGTATATATCCTTCTTATCTGCAATGTAATCTACAATTTCTTGTGGACACATTAACTTTTCTGCATCTATAATGGGAGTTTCAAACCCAAATTCATCCTCCATGGTCATGATAATTTGCACTTGAGTCAAACTGTCTAAGCCCAGGTCTTTTATAAATTGGAAATCTATGGAGAGCTTTTCTTCGCATATCATGTATCATTTTATTATGAAAACAATAGAAACAATACAGGAATGTATTGCTTGAGGTAATTTCTTATGTGAATTCAACTGACTGTGATTTTAACTACACTGATGCCTTATGAAAGCACTTTTACAAAGAAAGCAATGATGGTCTTTCTATGGAGAGAAATTCAAGGCCAAGGGAACTTGGGAGTTTCCTAAGCAGAACTGATATTGAATGTCCCATTTGGTCTGCACTTTTCCCTCCCCCATACACATACAGAGTGTATATTTCATGTCCTGCCTTTCTTCCCATTGACATTAGATAATTCTCTTCCAATCTTCTAAAATAATAGTTCTGGTGTATGACTGGCTGAGAACCCAATATACAATCAAAACCATGCTGGCCAGATATGCGTAACTGCTTCTCAGCCATTGCTGATCCATCTGTCACTTTCCGTACATTGGGTTGGAAAAAGCATTCAGTGAGCAGAGAAAGCCCACCAAGCATGCCTGCTTGTGCACATACACACATTCACTTTCCCTGGATACATGTGTGTGTATGTGTGTGAGCATGTGTGTAAAGAGAGAAGGTAGGGAGAAAGGGAGAGAATATAAGCCAATATTTTTGAACATCAGCTTCACTTCCATTTATAAAACAGTTTTGTTTTTAATTTCAAAATAAGCTATCCCTTCCTTTCAAAAGGAAAAAAAAAAAAAACATAAAAACTGGAATACAGCTTTCACCACTGCCATTTTCCAAATATTTGCATCACTCAAAGAAGCAACAATCATAGGAACAAAAGAGAAACCCAGAAACAGTTGCTTTAGTCTTTAATATAGCACTTAATTTTCCCATTAATGTATGAAAATTCTCCAGAGACAAGTCAAATGAGCTTGTGCTGCTATTTTTATTTTTTCAACAGTAATAGTGATTTTTATTGGGCCTTTCTTTTCCGGAGAGCTCTAAGAAATTTATGTAAATTATCTTTGCATCCTCATATGATCTTTGAGGGACAGTTAAAGGGTAGATCATTCTATCTCAATTGAAAAGATAAACGTAAATTGATTAAGATGTCAACAGTAAGGAGGATAACTGGTCACAAATTCGATTCAGATTTTACTCTTGCCCACCATGCAGGTTTGAAAGGATTACGTACCTAGAAAAGCCATGTTTTAATCCTGATCCATCTTGTGGAGGCAGTCATTTCTTCTAATCCCTGTTCAGCACCATAGGTTGGGAACTTGATTACATTATCTCCAAGGAGATGTGACACACCCAATTGTGGATTTTAACCTTTGATTAGAGGGAGATGTGACTCCACCCATTTCAGGTGGATTTGTTTACTGGAATCCTTTAAAAGAGGAAACATTTTGAAAAAAGGCTTAAGAACCACAAGAACCACGAGAGCCCACGCAGCCAGAGACCTTTGGAGATGAAAAAGGAAAACACCCCTGGGGGACCTTCATGAAACAAGAAGCCTAGAAAGAAAGCTAGCAGATGTTGCCATGTTTGCCATGTGCCTTTCCAGTTGAGAGAGAAACCCTGAATGTCATCGACCTTCTTGAACCAAGGTATCTTGGATGCCTTAGACTGGACATTTCTTCATCCTTGCTTTAATTTGGACATTTTCACAGCTTTAGAACTGTAAACTTGCAACTTAATAAATTCCCTTTTTAAAAAACCATTCCATTTCTGGTATATCACATTCCGACAGCTAGCAAACTCTAACACCCACCTCCAACTAATTCTCTCTCAAGCCAATGGCATGCCAGCAAACAGTGATCTTTTTAAAAGGTGAGTTAGGTTATGTCATTCCCTGGCTTGTTCTATACCCTGACTGATCTTTCCGTCCCTGCAAACTTATCTCATGCTTCCTTCCTCCTTGCCCATCATGCTCTAATGCCACTAGCTGTCTAGGGTTGGTTATCCCAGAATCATTCAGGAAACAAGAATTCATATGAGAGCCATTTATTTGGAAGTGTTCCCAGAGAAAAAAAAAAAACAGTTGTAGATGACTGGGGAAATAGGAACAATGTTAACCAAGCAAGGGTGAGAAATCAAGCAAAGTCCCATGAGGACAACTCCAGCTCAATTCCACAGGGGAGGTCTGGGGAGGTATCTCCATGAGGGGGGAGAGAAGATGGGGTATTTATACCTCACAAAACCACATTGGTAAAAGGTTGCTCTGGGGGATGTACAGTTCCAGAACTTTCAGCTCTCAGAATGTGCCAGAATTCTGACTGCCCGAGGGCAGTCCTCCAACAAAGACTTGCAGTTGCTACTGCTGGATGGGAAGGTTAATGGCTCTGAGTGTCTGCACAGAGCAGCAGACTGTACTTGCTACCTTGGGCTCCCAGTCTTAAAACACTCTACCCAGAGATTTTTCCTTTCAGGGTCTTGAGGCCTTAGGGTCAACTCTGTTATGGAAGGCCCTTTGCCTGAGTGCTTTATTTTCCTTAAAATAGTCTCTGCTTAACTATCACCTCTTCTACTCTCCTCATAAATGGAGGTGGAACTGTCTCTACCTATTTAAATAAAGTTTTCCTTCAACCCATTCCTCCAGGGCCCTCTTATATATGTCATAGCATTTATCACAAAAGTTGTTTGCTTGCTTCCTGTCCATCACCCAGAACAATGTGAACTCTATGAAAGCAGTTTTGTCTTGCCCTCCACTGTATCCTGAGCATCCAGCCCACCTTCTGATCCCCAGGAGACATTCACACAACCAGTGTTTCTTGAAGAAGTAAAGAAATGAATCATATTTTCCTTCCTACAAAACAATTTCAAGTACCCCACTATGGATATACATATCATGGATATGGATACATTTTGACATACCCAAAGAATAACTTAAAGTAGAAAATATCTCCCATGCTATTAAAGGCCTAAACACTATAGTAATATATTAATTTTTAAAAAGCAAAAAAAAAAATGATTTGAGTATAAGCCAAACAAAAAAATAAGTTAGGAAGGAAAGTTTCTCTGTCTATATTACATGGAAAGGTCAACAAATGATAGAAATGAGAAAATTGAAAAAGGATTTGAGGTAAAGTGGCAGGATACATCTATTTTAATAGACCAGATTGTTTCTCCGTTAGATGTGAGAACTTCTTTCACACATAATGCCTATTTGTATAACATTCCCCCCACCAACACCAAAAATAATAAAAATAAGGTGTTTTCCATGGGAGCCAAGTTTTCCCAAGTTTTCTGTTTTGGATGGATGCCAAAATGACCCCAAAAGTCTTTCCCTCCTGTGTCCAGTGGAGGTTTGTAGCTCCTCCCACTAAGAAGTGTCATCTATTTCCCCTCCTCATTAATCTGGGCTTGCTTTTTCCAGTAGAATGTGGTCAAAGTGATCCTAGGCCTCGAGACACCTTATATGCTTCCACTCTTTACTGAAACCCTGCTATTGCCATGCAAATAAGTCCAGACTGTCCTGCTGGAGGGATAAGAGATCACATGGAGTGGAGCTGAGTCATCCCAGACATGGCCATTCTGGACCAGCCAGCCCCAGCCAATCCTCCAGCTGAGGTCAGGGACATGAGTGAACCCAGCCAAGATCAGCCAAGTCCAGCACCGATCAGTGGATCTACCAGTACATGCATAGACTTAAGGAATGATAGATGGTTGTTTTTCACCACTAAGTTTTGAGGGGTGTTGTTACACTGCAAAAACTAACCAAAGCATTTCTCTAATCATTCTGCTAGGGAAGCTTTTGGACCTGAGTCTCACAACAGCTTTGGTGGATCTCTGTACTCTGTGTTGTATTATAATTGCTTTTGTGGTGGTTTTTAAGCCAGTTTAACAAAAGAAGCCATTCCAGAATTATTTAATGCAAGTGATTAACATAAAAAACAGCCTCAACAGGTAGGCACTGTCAGAACAATAGCCCCTTCAAACCTCCAAAACACTACTGAGGCTTAAAAAGCAAAGTTTACCTTGGCAAAAAAAGATACACACTCACATGAAAAAAGCACATGCCAAAATAAAGAATCCCTTCTAGGCCTGCTCGCTATTATACCAATCAACCATATTCACTAACACTTACGTACTTTCTTCTTAACTTATAAATAATTAGCTATGATTTAATAGTAAGAATAAGGATTAAGTGAATCACTGTTCACTTCATTTTCCTTAAGCTACAGTTCTATGTGAGATTTTATTTTCATTGTTGCTTTTACCAGATCATCTGCTGCCTCATTGTCTTGTGCAAAGATAAAAATGTAGGCACCTGGCAAACCAAAAAAAAAAGAGAAAAATAGAAAGGGGGAGGGGGTGGAGAGAGGGAAGCTTTGTTCAAGGTAACTGCTCATTGGCCTAGATAAAAAAGAAGAACAAATAAACAACCTGCCACAAATTGAGGTGTACACGGAGGTGTAGACCTTTAAAGCGTATTGCAGTTGCCACAGTTACCATTTTGCAAGATGAAGTGATGGAATTATCAAATGAAATTTTGGCTGCAGTTCCCATGGGGGTTCAATAACACTATTTTTTATATTGATAGTTTTCTCTCCACATATGTGTGCAATAGTTTCAGTTCTAACTGTGCATTTTGTTTTAAGAAATGGCTCATCTTCTGATGTATTTGTACTGTCAGAAACTGGGATTTTTTAAAACCATCCCTTCTTTCTGTGTTTCTTTGACTCTTTTTCCAAAAATATATGCCTATACATGTGTTGATTATTGGTTTATAATTGAACAAAGAATATCTTTATCATTGCACAAGGAGTTTTGGCAACTAGCATTTACTTTCTTAAGGTATACAGAACCTGGCATTTTATTTATCAAATTTTTTGGATTTATGACTTATCAATGCACTCTGTAAACCTTAATTTTTCCAATGTAAACCTTAGATGTAAATCTTATATGAATGAAATAACAGATACTTGACTGACCCTTTGCTTTTACTTTCCATAGTAGACCTTTGTTTCAGGACTCCCTAGAACTCTTCATTCCTTCTGCCTTCTTAACATTACTGTGAATTTTTGAGATATGCAGTTTGGCTGGATTGACCTCCTTCCCAGTCCAATTAGGACTGTATTTTCTCAACCCGATCAGTATTTCATGTCTACTGTCTAGTTTCTTAGGCCTACCAGTGTCTTCTAGTCACTAGCCAGCAATTGGTTCAGAGACCCAAGGTGACCCTAGGTAAGCCAATCAGAGATGAGACCATGACCTAAAGTAAGATGGGAACATGACCTAGGCTGACCAGTGGAGGACAGGAACACGACCCAATCAGTACTGAGAAGACTCCTCTACATGATTTGTTGAGCTATTGAGGAAGAGGATTCTCTTTACCCTTATATAAACCTGGCAGCTGCTGAGAACCATCGTTACACTACAAAGGAGGCTGCCTCAGAACAAAACCAACCCTGTTAGGAAGCTTAAAAAGAGGAATTTTAAAAAGGAAAAAAACTTTTGAAGCTTTTCCAATAGATTATTCAATTAAAAGAGGCCATAAATTCTACTTCCTTCTTTTCTTGGTGGGGGGTGGGTGTGTGTGCAGGGTTTGGGAGTTGAACCCGGGTCTCCTGCATGGAAGGTGGGCATTCTAATACTGAACTACCCATGCACCGCTTCTATTTCCTTTTTAAACCGGTTTGAATTGGTTTTACTACATAAAGTGCTCTAATCAAAAAAAGGAAACTAGGAAACTTTGAAGCATACCTGTCTAAAGATAAAATGGGAAACCTTGGAAATTAATAAGTTTCCATTGGGAGTATTCAAGCAGTCTGGGGAGAGCAGAGAGGAAATTCAAACACCAGAGGAGTAGTTTTGTTTAAGATTACTTTCAGCCCTTTCTATGCTGAGTAGTGAATCAAAGTACACGAAGGCCAGGTCAATGTTAAACAATGTTAAACCATCTCATCGAGATGGGTACATTGACCAGGCAAGTGTACAGGATAAACTCAAGTCAAACACTGATTCCCTTGAAATAAGTGATGCACTAAATAGTGACCTCTGATTTCCTCTTAGTTTCATGTAGGTGTCTTAGTCTATGACAGCCAGCCAGGAGAACAGAAACTAGACATTAAACTGAGAAACTAAATTGGGACAGGGAGGTAACCAGAAAACAGCAGCTTCAGGGAGCTGGTAACATACTAGGCTGGAGGTTGTAGAGGAGGTGGTAGAACTGATGGAGCTCAGGGGTGAGGCAAGAAGCCAGAACCACAACAGGCCCACCCAGGGGGAGTTGGTGCCTCAGAGAAAATTCAGCCACTGCTAATGATGTTGCATGAGGTGGACAGAGGAGGAGAAATACCCTGGCTTCCTCCTTCCTTCCACTTTGTAGTCTCTCAAAAGGCCTGCTGGGAGCCAGGATAGCCAAGAAACAGCTAGCTGATCAGAAAGTCTAGAAAACATGGCCTGCAGGTATCAGTTCTTCTGTGATACAAAGCAGGGCAGAAGAAGAGCAAGGAGTAAATGTGTGCTAAGGGTCAGCACAGATATAGTCCACACTGGGGGATTACCTCCTGCAGATGGAAGCATGTCAACCTGGGTTAGCACACACTTATGAGAGACAAAATCATAGGATGTTCTATGTCTCCATCCACAGTCATATTGAAGCCAGCATTCTAAATGGTTTGTAACATTGCCAAGATAAATTTTCAACCAAATATTATGTATTTAATGAAACCCTGCTGATGATTTATAATAAAAATGTTCCATTTTTCCGGAATCCCCTTAGAGCCTTCTTTTTTCATAACTTTCTATGTCTCACTGAACTGCAATCACATCCTCACAGTTCTTAGGCCAAAAATTGTGACTTTTGCTGCTTCTCTCACCCCAGATCACATCTGTCAGAAAAGCCTAACAACTCTATCATCAAAATGTATCCAGAAGCTGAATCTGACTCCAGCTGTGGTTCTACCTCCCTTCTCCCAGCCACCACACCTTTACCTGTATCAATGCAACAGCCTCCTACCAGATCTACTTGCCTATCTACAAAGCATCCAGGGAGATTATTCTGAAATATAAATTTGTTCATGTCACTTCTTTGTTCAAACCTCCAGTGACTTCCAGGCCTTCACAGAAAAAGCCTGGCCTCCCACTGCTTCTCTGACTGCATCTCCTTCCCCTCGCCTCCCTCTAGCCATACAGATCCAAGGGGCAGCAACTCTTTTCTTCACCACTAAATCACCATCACCTAAAGCAGTGCTTGGCTCATTGTGGGTGTTCAATAAATATTTGTCAAACATTGAATATGCTTTCTACAGTCTCAGAAAGCCGTTATTTATAATACCCATGGCTTAGGATTTCCCCATTTCATGCTGTGGTGGGATGAATATGGACCCCCAAAGCTGCCCACCTCCCTAAGGTAGCTGTGATCGTTACCTTATATGACAAATGGGACTTTGCAGATGTGGTTAAGGATGTTGAGATGGGGAGATTATCTTGGAGTATCTGAATGAGCCTTATATAAGCACAAACATCTTTATAAGAGAGACACAGGAGGAAACAGAGTCAGAAAAGACTTTGATATGATGACGGAGGCAGAGATTGGAGTGATGTACTCTGAAAATGGAGAAAGAGGCCACAAGCCAAAGAATACAGGTGGCCACTAGAAACTGAAATACAAGGAAACTTATTCTCCCTTCAAAGCTTCCAGAAGGACCCAGCCTGACTTTAGCCCAGTGAGAATGATTTTGAATTCCTGACTCCAGAACTCTGAGAGAATACATTTGTGCTTTTTCAAGTCACTAAGTGTGTGGTAATTTGTTACAGCAGCCATAGAAAACTAATATGCATGCCTAAAATAGAAATACCCCTTGGTTATCGCTTAGTACAATGACACCACATTCTAAATATTCTTGGAAACCAAGAGAGTTTATTTGCTTAGTCCATTTCTTAGTTCATTTTGGTTGACAACTTAATGAGTGCAGTTTGAGACAGGAGTTTCAATGGCCCTCGGGTACACAGTGTTGGGCGAAAGCAGACACCTTCCCTGTCCTGACAAAACCTCCCATCTAAGGCACCATACTGCTTCAAGGGGGGTTGCTCCAAGACTCTGGGTTTCTGAAAACTCTGAGTCCAGTCAAAGGACATAAAATGCACCTGCTACATCCTTGAAACGTACCCTTATCTCAGACCTCATCTTCTCCACATGGAAGCTCCTCAAGGAGTGGAATCCTTTGGTGGAGCTGGGCTGGGGACGAGTTTAATACCTCTCCTCTAGAATTCATTTTTTTCCCAGCTTGACTTTAGCAGAGTATTATTTATACCTATTCAAAAGACAAAGAGAAAAATTGTTTTAAAAATTCAATAGTTCATTTTGGGCAGTCCAAATAATCAAATAAATAAATGCACCCTCATTGGTGATTAGATAAAGGGGAATTGGGCCAACTCCACTTCCCTCTGGGTTTTTGACTGAGGGAGAAAATCATGGCCTTATTGCTTCAGATCCCACTTCTACCTGGCATAGGAGCATGGCCAGGCAATGTTAGGGCCAAGCTTGGGACAGGTGACCAGCCCCTGCCACAAGTTCACATAGAGCAAAATTTGACCAGTCTGCCTCAGCAGAGCAGCTCCTCTTAGAAGCTGGGAATGTGGGCAATTAGTTCTGTAAAATACTTAAAACAGAAGTCTTCTATAATCAGGTCCCAAGGGAGACAGTGGTCTAATAGAAGGTCATTGCCAATGAGAAACTGGTTATGCTGTGTATTAACAATTGCAAAGCAAACCTCAGAGCCAGAAAGCATCTTAGACCTGGAAAAATCCCACATTTACAAAAGAGAAAACTGAACCCCAGGAAAGAAAAATAAAGTCCTCAAAGAATCATAATTCAGGTTTTTCTGTCATACCATCCTCTGACATGGCTCCTCTGACAGAAAATAAAAGAGCATATCCAGCTTTGTGCTGACCACTCTATTCCTCTAGCATTTTCTCATATACTCTTGTCCAGTCATTGGTTCAAGTCATAGTACTTCCCCCTCTTTTGAGCCTAAGTTTCTGTCCCTCCCATCACTCTCTTTCCTCCTCTCTCAGTTCTGTTACTTGGTGCAATCCTTCTCAAAGTAGGGGTGTACGGAATGAGGGCCACAGGTGGAAACCACCTGGGAACTTCAGAACCATGCAGAGACCTAGGTGCCGCTGTGGACCAACCAAATCTGTATCTCTGCAGGTGTCATTTAGGGGGTTGCCTATTTATTCAGCTCCCCAAGGTGGTACTGGAAGCTGGAGTTGTTGAAGACTCACAGTTTTCATGTTTTGAGTTACCATCAGGCACACTAAATTAAAAGGTCTCCTTCTGTGTTCCATGAGTCCAAAGAGATCCTTCAAGAACAAGACTACCACAAGCCTAGCAAATTCATCTTGGAAAATTACCCCCTTGTCATCAAACCCATAAAATTCATCCACAATTTTGTGTTTTTTTCCAAAACAAGCCACCCACCACCACCACACACAGTCCTGGCCATTTGTACCCACCATGACCTAAACCACTATCCCATGACCAAAGCACTGTTCCAGACACAGAGGAAATATTTGTTGCAAGGTGTCCATGTTGAATGGTTGGATGCATGAAAATATCAAAATGCACAAGATTAAAAGGGCTGACTTAGCAGTCTGAGCCAAACGGAACACAAGTACTTTGGTTAGATTATTTAGTTATGACTTGAAAATAAATCATTCAAGCTATGTTCTAAGCTATTTATAAAGTGAGCTATATTATGTAACATATTTTTGTAAATCTGTAACTTTCTGAGCTGGAATAAAAATGGTTGTAAAGGATGAAAATTAACCCACACATAGAGGTTTCCAAACCAGAACTGTCCAGAACCGAACTCAACCACGAACATACACTGAGTGTATGAACATAGAAATGATAACGGAAGCCATCAAGGAAGATGTTAAATAGAGAAGTGGCAGAATCAGGTCTGCACCTTAAGGCTCACTGAGGTTCTCATGTGGAGGATAAACAGAAAATGTAGGAGGTCTACTTAAGGCCACAGAATTGTAGCTAACCGGGCACCGTAGCTCTTTGAGCTCACTCATGCCCCAGCAATATCCCAAGGTCCCTTTTTATTCTATGATGCTTTATTTCTCTGCATATACAAAACGATTAACTGTCATATTTAATAGCATAGCATCAACATGAAGAATAGAGGAGTAACAGAGAGACTATTTTGGTTAGCAAATATTTGGACTTGGTCTTACATAAAATCTAAAACAAATTATGAGTTTAGTTTTTCCTCTTTTACAACGTTTATGTGTGCAGAATCGTTCCTTAGAAAAAAAGTTATTTCTCTCATCTGGAGTGACACTGGATTCCTCATGTAAGCAAAAGACCTCTGAGTTTACTTACCTTCCAGTAGAGCTGCTGGCCTATATGGGACTGCCAGGCCTCAAAGCGGACCTAAGCAGGCCATCTACATGCTAGTGGTAGGAGTGTAATCAGGTACAAGCTTACCGGAGAGAAACTACAAAATATGTATCTAATGTCTTGAAGTTGTGTGTTGGAGCTGGCTTGTATCTGCTCACAAGAACAAATTTTTAAATTTTCAGGAATTTTGCAAGATGGATGTTGTCCCATTGGTAGTTTGCCATCAGTACTGGTGGGAGTTTTTACACCACAGAAACAGATAAACCCTACAAATTGGGGCTTTCTTTTTTCTCCCCCCTCCGCCCCCACGCAGAGACAGTTGTTAAACATTTACCAGCACACTACTGTTTTAAGATGTTCAAACCCCCAACTTCAGCAACTCTACTCTAAGAAAAATTCAGGGACGCACACAAATACTACATTTACGTACAAGAAAGATCTTTGCAGAAAAGAAAGTTAGAAATAATCTAAATATCCAAGAAGAAATGAGCTACACAAAATGTTACATAGTCAGTAAAATCATATTTGTATACCTATTTGATGACATGGAAAATTATTCAAGATATAATAAGGGGAAATCAGAATATAAGACAATATGTAATATAAGAAGAATCTGGGGGAAAATAGTATGCACATATGCATAGAATTTTAAAAACTAAATGGTAGTAATGATTATCTTCGAATGTGGGATAAAAAGTCGCTTTTATTTTCTTCTTTATGTCTTTGCGTATTTTCTAAATATTCTATGATAAATATGTATTGCATTTGTAATCATGCAAAAAAAGTGCTATCAATTGGGTAGATTGAAATACTGGTGGTCAATGAGAGGGAGGGGTAAGGGTTATGGGATGTATGAGTATTTTCTTTTTGCATTTGTATTTCTTTTTCTGGAGTGGTACACATGTTCTAAAAATGATCATGGTGATGAATACCCAACTATGTGATGATATTGTGAGCCATTGATTGTACACCATGCATGGAATGTATGTGTGTGAAGATTTCTCAATAAAAACATTTCTTTAAGTGCTATCAAGAAAAAAATAAGTATGGTCAGAAGGAACTGGAAATATAGGCTTTAATTCGACTATTGGCACACAATAGTATTTGTTGTGCCAAAATGACACCTACCAACTGATAAACTACATATATTTGCACCAAAGGCATAATAGGATAATGACTTTGTATTGCATGTTGTGTGTGCTTTTAGTTCTCTATGTGGCCAGTTTTCAGAACATTGCATAAAATTTCACTTCTGACCTCAAATTCATCAAAGCTGTGAGTTAAGCACCTTTTCACCATTTACAAGTCTAGTGCCCACTCAATAGCCCTTCCCAGGCTTCTGTCAGGGAACAGCCTTATGTAGAGGGACTTTAGCTGGAGTGACACTCTAGGCTCTACCTCACACTAACTTTTCTCCATGGCAGGTGTGACATCTGATTGGAGAGCTAGGGAGAGGCTCTTTGGAGGCAGCCTGTCCAGAGGGCACATGCATTCTTATCTTCTCTCTGCCTCCATGCAGCGGACTAGAGGTAAAAGTGCTGATTTCACTGGGGAAGAGGCAAACTTTCTCAGCCACAAATCTAAGTCAAGTTCTCCTATCAACTTTGTTAGTAATAACGGTAATCTGATTTTCCACTCTCCAACACCTACCTACCAACTGATCCCAAATTTGAAAGGAGATGAAAGAGGTGTTAATTATTAGCCTCCTTTAAACCCCAGCACTATCCATTAGATACTTCAGATACTGCCGAAGACAAGGTTCCCATCTTCTTTAACCTATATTTGTACCCATAGTCCTTAATACCAACATTTATTCACAGGATACACTCCATGGAAGATTTAGGGAGGAGGAAGGAGTTTCAAAGAAAAAGACACAGAATGGAATCTTTTTACCTTTACCTCTTACTCTTTTTTCCAACTGAATTCAGTGAGAGTAGGGCCCTTCTCGAAAGCAGATTTTGGCCCATTAGCCCCTCCTTGGTTTAATGGCTGCACAGCATTTGTGACTTAAATAATTTATGGTAATCAGTGGGAAGTAACACAAGGTGAAATTGGGTCTCATCTGAGAAAAATCCTTACTTATGACAGGCAGGGGAGAGGTCTGGCCATCAGTTCTTAATTACATTCTGTCTTCTCTTGGCTGTCTCTTGATTTCTCCCTTTTTCCCTCCTTTAACACATATTTTTAAAATGTGAAACATTTCAACTGAGGGAGACCTCTTAGCACTCAAGGCAACTTTCTAGTCCTGGCCTCAGCCCCCTGACGAACCACTCCTGAAAGTCATAACATCATTTCTTCCTTCACACCAATTGGTACCAATTAGACAGACACCTTTTAGGTAGAGAAATAATTTGTTTAACTGCATAAGAAAATGGCCACTTCAAGTCCTTTAAGAATTTTAGTTCTCAATTACCCAGCCTTGCTTCTCCTGTGAAGTGATAATTAGAGTCTGGATGATAACTGGATTACCAAGGACATCTCTCCTGACAGTCGTTTAACACCTAATCAAGTGTTAAGGTCGTAAATTATGCATTTCTCAACAGCATTCAGACCCATTTGAAAACAATTTGAAACAGTTCAAGAGTTCCTAGATGGTCTTCAGTTTTACAGGGCTGTGAAGGGTCCTGCTTAAAGGAATTACCTGCTTAGAATTACCCGGTTAAAGGAATTACCCACTTAAAGGACTCAAAGGGTAAGTCTCTTTCAATTCTTTAATCAGCTTCAGATCATTATATTTTAAACTGACAACTGAGTATCCTCCCACCACCTCAGAGAAAATGGAGTGTTTCCCACAGTCAGCCTGTCTCTCCAGGAAGCTCAGATAAAAGGATTCTAGAGAGATTTTCAAAGGTGCGGGGGTGGGAGGGTGTACGGAGAATAGAAAGGGAAAAGCCTTACAATTTTTTCTCATGACTTTCTCAAAACCAGGTCCAAAAATTTAAAGCTCAAGTCTGAAAACTTAAGTTAATTTCTCATTTGTGATTCAGAGGGAGAAAATTATACCAGGTGAGTGGGGGTGGAAGAAATATAGAGGAAAATGTTGATCAAGAAAGTACCAGGTCTTGCTTTGCCTATCTTAAAAGAAAACCAACCTTCCTTTAAGTAGGAATCTTCTATGACAGCAGCCATGTTAGAACAATTCAACCTCCACTCTCACCACCTTCTCCACCATGCCTACAACCACCAGTGACCTGGAAGCCTAAGGAGAAAGTCCACATCTGCAAGAGATGAGACCACCATAATATATATTTTACTTTACAATTTCCCCATCAATTGGTCTGACAGTTCCTCTTTAAAGGTGCTGGGTATCATGCCCTTTTATGCAGCATATCTCCTATTCCCTTTAATAAGAAGAATCACACTACTTTCCGAGCCTAAGGTTCTGTTAACATGCTAAGTCTGTTTCTATTGAATGAAGAAATGGTATAATTGGAAGCATAGATTACACCCTGTAATTGTACTAAGATAAGGATTCATCTTCAGTTCAGCCCAACTCAATTAGAATATTTTTACTGCTTAATTTGATCTGAAGAGCCTCACAAAAGAAATTGGTCTTCTTGGAGGAACAGGCAAAGCCTGGTATACATGGTTTCCTTCTGCTTGCATCTCGGTAATGTCTCAAATGTTGAAAAGATGAGAATCAGAAATCCAAAGTGAGAACAGTCCTTTCCTATCCCTCTGCTATGTTTTAGGGCTTGATTCCATGAAATGACCCAAAAGCACGTTGTGTGACAAATACATTGAGACCCACCAAAGTAAAGATCCTTTATTTCAGTATACTACTTCGGAAAAGAGAACAAACTTTGGGTAAGATAAAAGAGATTATTTCACCTGGACCAATGTAAAAAGTCTCTTCCTGCTTAGCTTTCTAAATTATAAAGACCCAATCATCGTCGTCTTCCTGCTTAAGAACCTACAAAGGCAGCCCATGATCAGCTGAATGATGTCCAATCACTTTTAAAGACTTGAGCTCCCCCTCACTTTTCCAC
Organism: Tamandua tetradactyla; assembly: GCF_023851605.1. NCBI lineage: Eukaryota > Metazoa > Chordata > Mammalia > Pilosa > Myrmecophagidae > Tamandua > Tamandua tetradactyla. The sequence goes on from NC_135341.1 coordinate 70,145,094, forward strand.
TCTGAGCCTGTAGTCTTCCTTCAGATAGAACATCGCTCTCATCATCATTCTCATTCTGCAAACAGGCCCAAGCATTCTTGCCTCTTTGTCTTTGCTTCTGCTCCTAATGTCCTTTTCCCAATCCTTGCAGTATCCTATTCATCCCTCAAGAACTAATTCAAATATCACCCTCTCTACAGGCCTTCCTTCTACCAGCTGATGTAAAATGACTTGTTACCTGTCACTCTTCAATACCTCTAGTCTAATTTTGCCAGAGTTTTCATGCCTGCTTCCCTGGGGGAACTGTAGACTTCCTGAGCATTGTGACAATGTCTTATAATTTACGGATACACTACCCCACAGCACCTTGACTGGAATGAATGTGTATTTTCTAGAAAGAAATGGAAGAAAATCAGCTTTTTCGTCTTTTATTCTAAATAAGAATTTGCAAAACCTATTTTAAATACTTTATAGATTCATTTTTATTTTGTTCAGACCCAAATTTTGAATGTTGGACCTCATGGAAAGCCACACTGTTAAAATTCAAAGAAATTTTAGACTTGGTCTTATGATTACTTTTCTTCTTCCTTTAATCTTTCATACAGAGTTGTGTGTATTTAGATACGTTTTCACTTGAAGTCATGTTTGACGGGGTTTGTGGTTGTTTTTCTTTTTGCTCTTTGTAAATCCCCAATGTCTGTCACGTAAACAAAATGTCCCACTCTCACTAGAATATTGACAGAAATAAATCCGTTGAAAAGCAGGCTCAGGTAGTAATCTCCTGAATTCTGAAAGGATTTCTTTTATCAGGATGCTAAAAAGTATATGATAAATCATGATAATCAGAATCATTAAAGTAGGATAGTTAACATATAAATTGTTTGACTTAAGTAAAAGCAATGTCCCAGCTGATGTACAAATAGATGTATACAGAGCTGGGTCAACAAATGTACCACTTAAGTGAGTAGCATTTCTGTGGATAAGTCCTCGCTTTTTGCATTTTCAGGTCAGGGAGTTTGGTCACGGCAGAAACTCATTCTCAGAGAATTGAGAATGGTGAGGTCTAAATGCAGGGCCATACTTCCCGATTGCTGTAACCTTCCCTGTCCCTGCTCATTTGAGGTCAGTTTTGCACCCATACGTGTTTCACACTGCTCTAAATCTTGCCTTGGGTCTGCTCTCTGGCTGCATTCTTTGATCATCCCATATGAATGGCCACAGATCCACTATACAGACGTCCCTTTGAACAAACAAAGCTCATAACCTTCCCTTTCAGCCGGTTTCCCCTCTATGGTCTCAATCCCCCCGGTTTCCAGATTTGGGGATCTATCTGCAGTCTCTCTTGCTCCTTCTCCCTACATCCCAGCAGTTATCATCTTGGGGGATAAGACAGAAATATCAGTCAATGTCACTAACAAATTAAGGGACAGTTAATGAATGCTGAGAGACAGAAATAGGAAACTGAAGCCTAAGCAGCTCCTGAAGAAAAGAAAGAGAGAGAAGTCACTGCTAAGGACAAAGCAAAATGTCTATCTAACTGTCTTAGTTTCCCAGAGATCTTATGACGAATACCATGAACCAGTTTTGGCTTACCAAAAGGATTTTATTGGCTCACAGCTTAGAGGCTAGATGGCTTGCCCGCCCAGGGTTGGTGGCATTCCTGCACTGTCTGGTGGCAATCCTTGGATTCCTTGGCTTTCCTGATGGTGATATCCTCTCCTTTTCTTCCAGGTTCCTGCTTCTCTTCTGACTTCTCTTTGGGACTTTCTCTGACTCTGACTTCCAATTCTTTTTTCTATATAAGGCCTCCCATTGTCCAGATTAAGACCCAACTGCATTTGGTTGGGCCACACCTTAATTAAAATAATGTCTTCTAAAGATCCTATCTACAGTGGGGTTAAACCTACAGGAATGTGGGTTAAGTTTAAGAACATTCAAATCGAGGTACGTAATTCAATCTACCATGCAAGATTTGCCAGTTAGCACATGAGGATCAGCACTTCATCACAACCATATTTCCCCAGGACTGAAACACCAGTGCCTACCTCTATGTCCTGGCCTGACAGTTCAGTCTCTTTTGCCTTCCAGAAGGAATGTCCTGAAAAGGTGGGGTGAGCTGTTGTGGTAGGAAAGGAAAGTTTTCTTGCAACAAGGAAGAAGGGGAGAAAGGGACACTTCACAGTGTCTGCCCCACAGATAATGTGCATAATTTAAGGTGGTAGTCAGATATCATTAAATAAAATTAAATCTCATAGAGAGGAAGTTAGTCCCATAAGGCTCAATTGTCCTTAGAGCCTTCTGGTGAGTCAAAGCTAAGTGTTGGGTTAGAGCTACCAGGTGTTTAATGCCTCTTTAACACTTAAAAGTTTCCCCTTTTAACAAAGAGAGAGACCTCTGGCTCAGAGCCTTGGCCAGACTACTGTATGCAACCAGATTTTAAATACCACTGCTTTGTGTCTAACATACTTATTTTTAAAGTTACTTCCTATTTGTGGCAAGTGATACAGACTTTCTATTCATTTATTGAATCAAATTTCTTATAAAATAAATTATTTAACCTGGAAAAAATGAGTCAGTTTAAAGTAAAATATAAGGCAAATAATACTGCAATTACAGCAAAAATCAGAAAAAAAAATAGTATAGAAAAGTAGTATATTAGTTTCTTAGGGCTATCAAAACAAAGTACCACAACCTGGATAGCTTATTCTCTCACAGTTCTGGAGGTCAGAAATCTGAAATCAAAGTATCAGCAAGATTGCATCCTTCTGGAGGCACCGAGGAAGAACCTGTTCCCAGCCCCTCTCCTGGCTTCTTTTGGTTCCCAGCTATATTAGTGCTTCTTGGCTTGCAGATGCATCAATCCAGTCTAAGCCTCTACGTGCCACTTTGTGTCTTCATACAGCCTTCTTATTAGAACACCAGTCATTGATTGAGGGCCCACTCTAAGTGGATCCACTATGAGTTAGGAGGTTTCTCACCTCACGGTCTTTGCACATGCTATTTATTCCCCCGTTGTTCTTTGCCTGACTCAATTCCACGCATCCCTCTTAAATGTTACTTTTTTACAGAAGGCCTTTCTGTTTTCTTCTTCCCCATGCTGAGGCCCCTCCCAGGAGACTGAAGTCTTGCTTTTGTTGGGGTCCTTATTCCACTGCATAAAATTGTTTATTTTCCCTGTCTGTGTCTTCCATAGATTGTGATTCTTTAGGGCAGTGGTTCTCAAACATGAACTTGCATCAGAATCAAGTCTACAGGGTTGTTAAAGCACAGATTGGGGCCAGCCTCCAGGGTTTCTGATTCATTAGATGTTAGGTAGGGGCCAAGAATTTGCACCTTGGGAACAACTTCGTGGCTGATGTTGATGCTGCTGGTTCAGGGATCCACTCTAATAACTACTGATTTAGAGCAATGGTCCTCAAACCTGGCTGCACATTAGAAACACCAGAAGAATAAATTAATATTTTCTGCCCACAGTACCCCCAACCAGACTGATTAAATCAGAGCTTGGAGGTGATGGTGGTGGTGGTGGTAGTTCCAGCAACAATATCTTTTAAAAGCTCTCCAGATGTTCCAGAGCTGAGAATCACTGCTTTAGAAGAATTCTTCTCAAATCTTAATGTATACATGTGTTGATCTGACTAAAGGCAGTAGGTCTGGGTGGGGCCAATCGATATTCTACATTTCCAACATGCAAGTGAGGCTGATGCTTCAGGTGTACAGGCCACACTTTGGGTAGAGCCTTAGAGCAAGATCTGACTCTTATCCATTACTATCAGCCTCTGCCAAATTGCTAGCAAAAGTCATTGATATCACTAACTAAGCAAACTCTTGCTGCTTACCCAGGAGTACCTAAATAGAGTTGCCCATATGAGAAACTCTGTTCTCCCTCAGGTTTACCACAGTCCTCACCCGTCCTTATCATCCCCTAATACTGAAACCAAGTATAGGCTGTTACTGGTCAGCTTTATCCTATTTTACTTGAGGTGTGCTTGCCTTACACTTGGCCTTCTTCTTTCATTAACATATCTGCCCAGCCCTTGAAAGCCCTTGAGTTTGCAAACCCCAAACCAGACATTGTTGTCATACAAGCAGAGTAAGTGACCTCCCATATATTGCTCATCTCTTTACCTTTTTTAAAACTTGAATGTGCACACTGTCATTTGGTCCTGGTAATTCATGCTCAAAGCATCAGGAAAGTAAAGTTCTCCCTGAATTGACCTTGACTCTTTCAGCATAGCTTTCTGTTTATCCTTTCTCCTGGCTACAGGCCTTAGTATTTGATACCATTATTTTCCAGATCTCATTACCTCTCAGGCCCTTTGCTCCTGCCACAAGTATTTGCCCACAAGGTAAACCTGTTGCCCTCCCAGGAGATAATAACACTTAACAGGACCTTTTATAGAGTTCCTGGACCTTTTGTGATTGGACCTCACTTCACACACATAAAGCCCTCCATTATCACCACTATTGTTCTCATTATTATTTTTTTGGGATTAGGCAGCCCTCTCAGAAGTCTTGCCAACCACAGGCAGGTGCCACAGCAGGGCCTCACCTGGCCCAGAGTGGTGACTCAGGTGGACGCACCTAGCTGTAGGACCCTGGTTCAGCCTGCCAAGTCCTGATTTTTTGCCAGGGCAGAAACCTACCCTAAAATATTCATTCCTCTTCTACACAAGGGCAGAGACTGGTATTCCATGGAGCTCTAGGAGCGAGCAGGAGGCCTTTCCAAGGCCACCCTTGCCATTGCTGCAGCTGGCATTGAACGAGTAGAGCTAGTTGGTGGGGCCCTTAAAAGGTCAGATTCTCCCTCTAAGAAGTGAGGGACGCAAAATATAGTTCAGGGTCATAAACTGGGTTCCCATCCCAACTGTGACTCAATAGCCGTGTGAATCTCAGATACTCTACTTTACTTTTCAATCTCAGTTTTCTCATTCATAAAATATGTATAATAATTCCCAATTTCATGATAATATCATGAGATTTATATGTAAAGACATGTGGAATTACACATTTAGCATATACATAAAATATGTATTTATTTTTGTGTTAAGCATATACTATGCTCTCTATTAACAAACAGAAATTCCTATTCAGGCTTAGCACCACCACCAAGTTAACTACTTTAGCTGCATACTCACAGGCAACCTGCTCCCAGCAAGCAGTGGTGAATACAAGCAAGAGAACAATTTCCACTCAACAGCATGCCTGCCCCCCACCTGAATTCCTGTCTTATCACTCTTCATCAGCATTGTCCCCAACCAAATGTCTTCCAAGAAAACATGAACCTTCTCCCCTTTAGGATACTCAGTCTGCCCCTCTGTGATAGCCGTCGTAAGTGGAGTTTGCCCCCAGTGAAGGGCTAGGATTTGGAGTGTCAGCACTGATTTATAATCCTTTTATTTAACCTCCCCTCCCTGACCAAAAATAGAAACCAAGCCCAAACCATCTTAAGAAGAATTTGTTGAATCAGAGGTTCCAAGGAAGAGTTGGCTATGAGTCAGGCAGAGATGTAGGTAGGTCTCAAGACAAACTGGAACCATGGAATGCTGTCTCCTATTTCTTATTCCTCCTTCTGTTTGCACACTGGCTTCACTCTTTCTCACAGAGCAGCAGAAAACATGTTTGCAACAGCGCTACAGTTTTACATGCATTAAGGAGTCAATCATGAAAGAGAGAAACTGGGCTGTAATACTTTTATCACACCAAGTTTTAAAATCTCAGGAAAGGGATTTGACTGGTCAGCTTTGGTCAGGAACCTACTCCTGGACCAGTGAAGCATGTTCATTGTGGATGATTTACTATTTTTGATGCATTTTGATTAGAGACCCACCCCCAGTCCAACCAATTGTTTTCAGAATAATGAGCTCACGTTAGAAAATGGCAGCCTCTATTGTAACCATGTGGTTGGGAGAAAAAGAGGCAAATGCAAGAAGAGAAGTGCCTTATCATAGAATTCTATAAAAGGAAATAGATTGTCTATTTATGAAGCTTTCTAGTTTGCCAGCCCATGGGACAGAATCTTTGTATCCTGGCTATGGCAAACACTCCAAGAAATATTTGTAAAATTGAATTGAAATGCATCCAACCACTTCTAGAGTTGTGTGTCCATCCTAGGTCTTGTGTGTCCAGAGAAGGATCAAAAGCAACTGCCAAGATGAAGATTCAACACTGCCTGAAGAAGAACTTTCTAACAATTAAAATTGCCTGAAAATGTAAACAGGGGCTCAGGAAGTTGAGTGTCCCTTTCAATGGAGGACTTCAAACCCAAGAAAATGATCACATGTCAGGGATATTGAGGAGGTTATTTATGCACTGACCTATATACCTTTCCAAACCATTGATCTGTGAACTCAACCAAGGAAGATGAACTCACCAAAGCTAGACCAAGCACCCCAGGACACCAAGGAAAGGAGAAACGGCTATAGTGAATACAGCTAAAGCTCCTTCCTGGCCATATCTGAATGTACCCTTTGATGTGATCCTAGCCTTTTGCTCTCTCCAGGAATGCTGGTCACTGAGGATGAAATGAAGCCCTTCCTCATGTCTACATCAGCATCTGCGTGTTTACAGTAGAAAACGTGTCCAATTTGTAATCTCCCAATTCCAGTTTTATCCTAAGATAAAATACATCATTTAATCACATCTAGTGTACAGTAAATAAAATGGGCTATTTGGGCATTTCTATTCTGAGTTTCACCTAAGATCTCCATATAAATTGGCATATTTGATTATTAACACTTTCACTCTTATTTTCCCCATACAAAACTCTGCACACTAGAGAGATTTCCTTGAGAAGGCCTTTCCTTAATCACCAGCCACTGTAGAAGGAGATGTCATAAAGGGGACTAGCATCATGACCATGATGAAAGCACACCTGGGAAATTCTGGAAAAGTATAGGAAGGAAGGCTATCTGGGCCAACAGTTCTCAGGCATGCTGGAGCTAGGTTGAAGAGCCACCTGTTAAATTTTCAGGAATTTTGCAAGTCCTGATTTGCAAGTCTTGACTTCAAGGTGTTTGAAGAATTAACCCTCTGAATCTGTGCTTATATATCAGAAGCAAAGGGTACTCAGGAGTTTCTGATAGCTTTTATAGCTGTAAACATGGAAGCAGAATCCAGTGGAAATCTGTTCTAGTTTGCTTGCTGCCGGAATGCAACACACCAGAGACGGATTGACTTTTAATAAAAGGGGATTTATTTTGTTGGGTCTTAAGAGGAAAGGCAGCTAACTTTCCACTGAGGTTCTTTCTTATGTGGAAGGCACAGGATGGTCTCTGCTGGTCTTCTTTCCAGGCCCCTGCATTCCAACAACTTCCCCGGGGTGACTTGTTTCTGCATCTCCAAAGGCCTGGGCTGAGCTGCAAGTGCTGAGATGAGGAATGCCAAGCTGCTTAGCAGTGCTACGTTGCAATCTCTCATTTAAGCACCAGCCAATTAAGTCAAAGGTCACTCATTGCAGCAGACATGCCTCCTAGCCGACTGCAGATGTAATTAGCAACAGATCACGTTCACGTAACATTGGCTTATATCCACAGCAACAAGATTAGGTATGCTCACCTGGCCAAGTTGACAACTGAATCTAACTAACACAAAGTTCAAATCAGTTCTAGACCCGAACAAACTCTGTTCCTTTCCACACCAAAATTGACAATCTGAGATACCATAGAGACAGCGAGATCTTCTTGGTTTGTTTGTTTTCATTTTAAACTTGTATTTTGAAATATTTTCAAACATACTGGACAATTACAAAAATAATACAAAACCCACCCAGAAAATTCCAATATATCCCTAACCCCTACCCCTCAGATACCCAGATCCATAAATTTTAACATTTTGCCATATTTGCCATATCATTCTATCTATGCATCCAGCTATCTATCTATTTATCTATTCATCTATCTATTTATCAATTCATTTTCTGAACACTTGAGTATAGAATACATCATGCTCCTTGAACACCTAATAGTTCTGTGTACACTCCTTAAGAACAAGGATATTCACCTATGTATACACCTTAAGTGCAGTTGTCAAGTTCAAGAAATTTAACAGTGATATAAGGTCATGAGCTATATTCCGATTTTTCATATGTCCCAGTAATGTCCCTTTGAGTCTTCTTTTCCTCCTTGTTTTAGATACTATCCAGATTTATGTGTTGTCTTTAATTGTCATTGTCTATTTAGTTACTCTTTCTTATTTTATTGTGGGACTATAAATACAGCATAAACTTTCCCATGTCAGTCACTCTCAAACATACCATTCAATGGAATTAATTACATCACTATGTTGTAGTACTTTCACCACCTTCCATTACTAAAACTTTCGCATCTCCCCAAACAGAAACCCTATACTCATTTTGCATTAACTCCCCATTCTCTCTGTCTACTCACCCCATCCCTGGCAACTTGAATGCTTATTTCTATCTCTGTGAGCTTGCATATTCTCTGATATTTGATTTGTACTTATCATGGGGCTTAAATCTAACATCTTAAATCTGTAACAATCTCGTTTGCTTTGATACCAAATTAACTTCAGTAGTATATGCAAACTATGTTCCTATATTCCTCTGTGCCCCCATCTTTATGTAGTTCTTGTCACAAATTACATGTTTACACATTATAGGTCCAAAACCACTGATTTATTATTGCATTTTATCCATTTTTCTTTTAGACCCTATAGAAAGCAAAAAAAAAAATTGGAATTACAAAACAAAAATACAGTAGTACTGGCATTTGTTTACCTTTCATTACCTTTACTGTAGATCTTTATTTCTTCATGTGGCTTTAATCTATCATTTTTAGTTCTTTCCTTTCAACCTGCAGAACTCTTTAGCATATTTTTTTTCCTCCAAATGAAGATAGCCAATTTTAATGTATATCACATACATAAATATACATGCATACATAAGTCACACTGAATATACATTGAATATGCATTTTTCAAAGTTGTTTTTCAGTTACCATTAAATTTTTCAATAATATAGCAAAATAAAGAAGCAAATAATAATCATTATAACACCATAACCAGAGAGAAAGAGCAAATATTTCAAGTACTTTTCTCCTTTCATTATTTATATTTTCACATACTTGAGATCATACTTGTTTATAAATTTATATCCTGCATTTTAAATTTAATATTGCCTACCAACATTTTCTTGTCATAAAATTCTTGATCAATATCATTTTGTCCAAGGAAATTTCTGTTTTTTTTAGGAGATTTAACACAAATACACAAAACAAAGCATTTTTCCAAATAATATATTAGAATCAGTAAGAAATATTATTGTCTAAGAAATAAAGCTATGTTGTTTTGTTTTTTTTACTTTTTTTATTAATTAAAAAAATTAACAAACAAAACATTAAGATAGGGCGGGCCGCGGTGGCTCAGCGGGCAAAGTGCTTGCCTGCTATGCCGGAGGACCTCGGTTCGATTCCCGGCCCCAGCCCATGTAACAAAAAAAACAAAGAAACAAAATACAATAAAACAAGAAAATGTTTAAAGATGTTTCCCTTTCTTCCTTCCTTCCTTCCTTCTATCCTTCCTTCCTTCTCTCTGTCTTTCCTTTAAAAAAAAAAAAAACATTAAGATAACATTCCATTCTACATATACAATCAGTAATTTTTAATATCACCACATAGTTGCATATTCATCATTTCTTGGAACCTTTGCATCGATTTAGAAAAAGAAATAAAAAGACAACAGAAAAAGAAATAAAATGATAACAGAGAAAAAAAAAGATTATACATACCATATCCCTTACCCCTCGCTTTCATTTATCACTAGCATTTCAAACTAAGTTTAACATTTGTTCCCCCTATTATTTACTTTTATTCCATATGTTCTATTCTTCTGTTGATATAGTAGCTAAAAGGAGTATCAGACACAAAGTTTTCACATTCACAGAGTCTCATTGTGAAAGCTATATCATTGTTCAATCATCATCAGGAAACATGGCTACTGGAACACAGCTCTACGTTTTCAGGCAGTTCCCTCCAGCCTCTCCACTACATCTTGAACAACAGGGTGATATCTACTTAATGCATAAGAATAACCTCCAGGATAACCTCTCAACTCTGTTTGGAATCTCTCAGCCATTGACACTTAGTCTCATTTCACTCTTCCCCCTTTGGTCTAGAAGGTTCTCTCAATCCCTTGCTGTTAATTCTCAGCTCATTCTAGGGTTTTTCTCAGTCCCTTGATGCTGAGTCTCAGCTCATTCCAGGATCTCTGTCCCACGTTGCCAGGAAGGTCCACACCCCTGGGAGTCATGTCCCATGCAGAGAGGGGGAGGGTGGTGAGACTGCTCTTCATGTTGACTGGAGAGAGAGGCCACATCTGAGCAACAAAAGAGGCTCCCTTGGGGGTGACTCTTAGGCCTAAATTTTAAGTAGACTTGACCTATCCTTTGTGGGGTTAAGTTTCATATGAATAAACCCCAAGACTGGGGGCCCAGCGTATAGCTTTGGTTGTCCACACTGCTTGTGAGAATATCAACAATATCAATTGGGGAAGTTGAATTTCTCCCCACTCTCACCGTTCCCTGAAGGGGGCTTGCAAATACTTTTCCAGTCACTGATCAAATCACTCTGGGATTCATCGGGGCATGATGATGGGATCTTGAAACCCACCTGGCAAATAAACTATTTGTCCAGTAAGACATCTTGAAGTATTATCTAGAGTACTTTTCTATTCTTAAAAATACAGCAGTGTTATAGTATCCTATTGGGGACTAAGGAACTGGAGATTTTAGCATCCCAGATTTCTTTCTGGTCATAGCATTATCAAATTTCCAAAACCTGTGGAAGCCTTGGACTAAAGCTCTGTGGAAAGTTTTGAAACCTGAAGTTACCAATCTGGGGGCAGTACTTATGTGGTTTGACTGGCCATCCATCTCAACACAAGCCTGTGCAAGAGGTTGCCTAGAATTTGTACATGAGCTGGCAGAAAAAGTAAAGCAGAATTGAAATAATATAGTTCAGAACTAAATAATATCACATACATAAAGAACATGGTACAATATTTAGCATGTACAATATATACTCAATATATGAGATCTGTTATTATTTTGGTTGAGGTTAGGGTTAGTGTTGAAATTGGGGTAGGGGTTAGGGTTGAGGTTGGGATTGAGGTTGAAATTAACTTTGGTTTTGGAATAGGTGAAATATTTGGAATCCTCTCAAATCATGATCATATTCAGATTCCAAGCCATCTATATCTAATAGAGACCTATATCTAATAGAGACCTCTATCTAACTCTCCAATTTGATTATGAGGTTCTTTAGAAGTAAGGCCTATATCCTAGAGTCCCTTTATCCCCACAAATGCTAGTTCCGTGCTATACACATCAACAGTGCTTGGCAAATGCTTAACTTCCCTAAGATGTTAACAATGTGATCTGATCCTCAAAGATATTGTCAGGTGATTTTGTGAATCAGAGAAAGGGAAACAATATCTTGGGAGCTAGCACTCAAGGTGCCTCTGACTACTTCATCTGCGTGGGCCATTTATTTGATTGTATTCTACACAAGAAGCAATCACTTGCATAAATCTTCAGAGTTTCAGGTAGAATCTGAGATAACCAATAGGTCATCTTAAAAATCCTCATTGTTCTTATACATTGACACCAGACACTCACAGGTTGCCGCATCTAAAAAAAACATGTAGTAGAGACATTTCACAGAAGTTGGTGGAGACATTGTATAAGTAGTTCTTATTTATCCATTAAAATAATGAAATACACACTTCTTTAAAGATAAGTTATCCCCAATCCAGCCCCAATCTGTCTGATATGTGTCTAAGAGTGAACACCTCGATGACATATTGGCTTTGCTTCTCCAGGGTGAAAACACTCAACCAATGTCACTTACACTTTCTCCTTAATGCCCACAGTCACCCCTGAGGAGGGAAAAGCTTTAGCAAATGTCATACCAGAAAAATAGCCTGTAACTGTTCATGGTGCCAGTAGGTATTAAAAAATGAGAGAAGAACTTGAAATTCTGAAAGATAAGATGCTTAATGAATATTTCCTAGTTACAAGCTGCTGCTGGTGCTATCTAACTGTACCATCTCCTCCACAAGGTGTGCTCTAAAACTTGGTGATAATTGCAGGGTGACTGAGGGCCAGAATTTCAACCTCAGGTAAGAACCAAAAGTATATAGCCAAGCAGCTATTAATCAGGATTAACCTCCAAGGATGCCATCTATGGAATCTTCTTCACCAATAAGGACTTTCATGTACACTGTTAAAAGAAAAGATGTTTTAGCCCCATCATAAAAACAAATTAGTGAACACCCTGAAAGCAGTCAGGGTAGGTCTCATGAGACTCCAATAGTCCACCTGATGGGCCTGTCCCTGCCTTCCATTTCTATGAGTATAATTTTTCTGGGAAATCTTTGCTTATGGCCAATCAGAAGCAGTTTCTGTAGGTAAATAGAGAAGTGAGGCGATCTGGTGCTTCTTTAGGCCAATTTCAATTGTCTGCTTATATCCAGAAAAAAAATTCTTATCTTTTTTTACCTCACTACTCCTAAGGAGAAATTTTTTTTTTAACATACCTCAAAATTTACTTTCATCCAAATCTGTTTCCTTACTTTCTCATTTCTCTACTTGCAGAGGGGCTGAGTGGGCTAACCTGAGATCAGGGAATGAGGCAAAATCCTCCCTTGAGACAAAGCTTGGAAGAGTATATAGCAACCCTGAGGTCCCAAATATTCAGAACTAAATCTGGAGCATCATAAAAATCCTGGGGATGGATCCACATCACTAGCAAGCACCCAGAATACATTTTGTGGTTTACTGATTACATGCATGAACACATGTGCTATATGAGTGGGAGTCCAGGCACCAGAGAATTTTCAGAGCTTTTACCCTCCCAACACATTTAGAATTCTAATTTCAGTTTCTCTGTGTCTCACTATTAACAAGAAAGTGGCCACTTAGGTAAGTGGGATCTTTTGAAGATGAAACTCTCCACAAAAGGTAGATGATAGACCTTTGGATGAGCAAGTAAGAGCCTGTGGGAAACTGAGCTCCAGTCTGCCCATACATAAAGAGGTTGCTTAGTGTTTGTTATGTAAAGGAAGCACTGCCAATCAATTTGCAAACACTGAAATTGTGTAGCTCAGTCAACCTATTGTCTATTTAAAAGTATTTAGAGCATTGTACTTTTTGTAAAAAACCTCATAGATGACCACAAAGACAAAATTGGACACCATATAAAATATGCCCTCTAAATCAGAGGAGGCTGTGTATATATACAAGAATATAGTCGTTTAAGAATCTGTTTGATCAAACATACTCTACCAAGATATTTTCTGGTTTAACATTTTTAAAACACATTTTATGGACACCTGACTATTATTTTAATCTTTCATCCAAAGTATAGATGGATTTTTACTGAACTCCATGTCTTAAAATTCTAACTCTTCATTTTGATCAGACTTTGTAGTATGCATAAATTAGCAAACATACAGCATCTCGCTGTTAAAAACAAGTTGCTTTAATGAAAACATAACCTGAAAATCAAGCACTATCTTTTGGAGAGGAAAAAAAAAACATTGGTTGAAATAGCAGTGTCTTATTGACATTAAAAACAGTTGACATAACTCTGCAAAAATGTTGAAATTTAACTTTTGTATGTTTTTATAATACCCAGAGTATCAAAGATAACAGAATTTATTCATAGAATGGCAGTCATTGAATTCAGTTTTCTGGTACAATTTTCTTCCCATATAAACTCATAAAAAATGTGATGGGTGAACCATTAGGAATGTGTAAAGCAGCCCCTGATGTATGCCCATACAGAAAGGACAGATAGATTGCAAAATGTTTATGCCTTTTACATTTTTTACAGTATTAATAAGGAAACGCTGTGATTACCAATCAAAAAAGACTCCAGAGTGCTGCTTGTAAAGTGCACCGTTACAAAGATTTATATCTGTATCTGGGGAATAATATGGAGCATTGATATTTTAAGGAGCTCAGTTCAAAAATCTCTTTATTCACTGAAAGCCTGAGAGTGAACTATCTTCTTGCCTGGAGCAGAAGTATGTGTATCATTAGTTCATGATCCATATGGTAGGAAAAAATAGACTTTGTCCCCCAAATATTAGCCACACACCTGAAAAAGGATTCCAAGGGAGCTAGGCAACTCCTCAGCAAAAATGTCTATTACAATTAAAGGTTAAGCAGGTGTGGGACTATCTGTTTACTGCATGGTTTGCCTTGGTCAGCTCCTGACCTGGGGCCCATCCTGGTCAGAGGTGTGTGTCAGCCCACCCAGAGCTCCCCTGCCCCAAAAGTGCATTTTCACTATCTGAACGTGCGTGCTTTCAGCCGTCTGGGACTGGGCATAAGAAGCCCTTAGGAGACAGGCCCTGTATGGTTCCAGTGTGCTGCTGCTATTATGGCACAGTTGGTATACAGAGAGTAAATGCCCAGAGAAGGTCACGTTTTCTGTTTATAGCTGTGGTCTATACTCATTCTCGAAGTTTCCCAAGCAATAGCTATGCAAAGACAATAGCGGACATCATATAAAATATCAGATCTCTAAATCTGAGCAATATCTATGCAGAGTTTGACCATCAGTCCCACTACTTCCCAAGGCAACATGAATGCTTATGGCAGTGGTGAGGACCTACCTTCACCCACAACCCACTTAAAATAATCTGTGCCAGTCATGAAGCTCTGTGCTGCAAGTGTCAGTGCTTACAGCTTTAATTTGTCTCACTCAGAACAGAGTCTGGAAGTAGGGTGGCCAGCGTTAGTGCAGCTAACAAAGGGAGGGATCAGCACTCTGGCCCTTTCCACCTTCTGGCTACACCATTCTTAGGGTGTAGCTTTCTTCCTGCAATGGTGATGTGACTGCTGCACCCCCAAACACGGTGTCTGACCAAGCAGGAAGAAAAGGAACAGGTGAAGCCCAAACACCAAGATGCTTTCTCCTCTCCAGACATGGAGCTCCAGAAGCTCCATGACCACTTCTGTAAGGAAGTCTGGGGAATCAGGTTTTGTTTGGGTTATTTTAGCTGGGCACAATGACACCTGAAAGAAAAGTAGAACAGACGTTCAGTAAGAAACCAGCTTTGTCAGCCCCAAACTTGTTGGTTTTTTTTGAAGCCCCAGAAAGGGATTTAGTCTAATGTCTAAAGATGTGCTATCCAATACAACAACTGCTAAACATGTAGCTATGTAAATTTAATTAAAATGAAATTTAAAATTCAGGTCCTCAGTCAACACTTCTCATATTCAAGTGTTCAGTAGTCACATGTTGGCCAGTGGCTACCAATTGGATAATGCTGAACCAAAACCTTCTTTCCAGAAAATGGATGTCTGTGTCTTGTAATTCTTACATGTTCAGTTCAAGGCCATCTTCTTGACTTTTGTCTTCAATGGAAAAAAAAATAGCAAGTCTCCACCCTTTATGTAACAGTCTAAGATTACTGTATCACTGTATCACTACTAGATTCTTTCTTGTCTTGGTTTAGCTTCTTCCAAAAGTGGAAGCTAAGAAAAGATAGGTACAGGTAGTTAGTTGGTATGGGAGTTGGCTACCCCCTCTCTTGCCAAACAAACAAACCAGGAGTGGGAAAAGTGAGACTGGGAAGAAGAGAAAGTCCATATAGGTGTGTTATTGAGGTCTCCGCTGTAGGTAGTGGGGACTCAACTTCACGGGCACCTCTGCAAAGCAAACAAATGCCTCCCAGAATTGTCTGTTCAAAGAACAGCAGGCTGGGGTATTTGTTCACTAGCTCCCATTCCTTTTTGGCTGACAGTTGCCCCTGAGAGGTTAATTCCCCTGTTCTTCCCCACAGTCTCTATGTACTGGCCAAGTGGGCTCTCACAGCTTTGAAGAAATCCATCAGGCAAAAAAGTGAGCAGAACTGGAACTCCAGGTGAGGCCCTGCTTAGTGCACAGCACTGTTCATTAAAGGGGGAGCTGACATCAGAGAGGGGCCTAAGAGATGAGGCACGGCAACCAAGAGCTTCTGCTATGCTCCTCTTTCCTCTTTGTCAGTGACTAATTTCTTTTTAACTGTTTTTCTTTGTAAAAGTTTTTGGGCATACTCAACTACAGGCAGCTGAGTGGCTTATGAGGTCACATTTGGCGAACTTAGCCATGATAACTCTCTGTGTCATTTTCTTTTTTCACCATAACTGGGAGTAAGAGCTTACATCATTAGATGGTAAAATAAAAAAATGAAATAAAGAAACAAGCAAAAAGAGAAGCCACTGATTTGAAGTCCCTTACAAAATATATTTTTTTCTCAGTATGTTTTGTGAATTGCATGGGATTTTCCTGTAAGAACAGCAAATTCCTCATTCAGATCCAAACCTTTTCCCTGCTGCTGCTTCAGAGCAGACAGCTGACAATGCACTATGATTTGAAGGATTTAAAGCATGGGTCCTCTTCCAAAGCTTATCCCACCCATCCATCTGCTTCAGCCTAGAAGTCCTACCAGCAGAGAGCTATCCTCTGATGTTAGGGCTTTGCAGCCCCAGACCTCTCTGCTAGAACCAACGACTCCTGCAGAAGGAATGCACTGTGCTCATGTCTGCTGTCCTGGACAGGCTTTATAATATGACAGGTGAGAGGGGGCAGTGAAGGGCTAAGTTTGTGGTAGGGGAACTTGATCACGAAACATAGCAGTACTCAGATTTTCTTGACCCACTAGAAGGCAGCATAAGTATGCACCTGCTTAAGAAAGAGGGCTCCCCTCTGCACCCCACCCCACCCCAGAAAGACAGGAGCGCTGATAGGAGTGTAGAGAGCACCAAAGGCAAAATTGCATTATTTTTCTTTGAACCAAGTATGACCTTGGATAAAATGGATTGATCATTCATTAAATATGTATTGAGCATCTATACATGCCAGATACGGTACTAAACGCCAAATACACCAATGATGCCCAAAACAGATATGGTCCAGATCTCAAGGAGCCTAAAGTTCTAATGGAAAAGCTATTCAAACATCAAGTAAACAAACAGACAGATAACAAGACTAAAAAATGCCATGAGGGACAAGAATATATCCTCTATGATTTACTCTCTGAGGAAGAGATACTTAAACAGGAACCTGAGAGATGAAGTAAGAATGAGAAAAAGAACATTCCAGGGCAAAAGAAGAGTTCATCTGAAGGCACATGGACCCAGGAGGAGAGCAGGACATCAGCTCTTTAGTGGGCAGGAAGCGAGGCCTGGGATAAGTTTGTAGAGAAAGATAGTGGCCAGAACACACAGGGCCTTATTTGACATCCATTCCTCTAATTTCCCTGTTCTAGAATGATGTACACATTCACAGGTCTTCATTTATCCATGGGTAATTCATCTTTCTCTGCCTAAAAATAATAACTAATATTGCATGATGCCCATATGGCTCATAAAGGCCTTTCACACTAGCATTTATTCATTTACTAATATTAATATTACTAAGTATCAAAATAATAACATTTAAGGGCAATGCTGGGAACTTTGGGTGGATTCTCTCAATTAATCCTCAACACAGCAAGAATCATTCCATTCCATTTTACAGATGTGGAAACAAAGCTGAAACAGGACAAGCATCTCCCACGGGGTTGCATTGTTAATAACCCAGATGTATCTAAGATCTGTGCTCCAGCCAGAGGTGGGCTAACTATAGCCCACGGACAGGCCCCTTTTCCTGTAAAGTTTTGTTGGAACACCTCCACACCCATTCTTTTCTATATTGTTTGTGACTTCTTTCCCACGACAAGGGGGAGCTTGTGACAGACACTGCAGAGCCCACAGAGCCTAAAATGATTACTGTCCTGCCCTTTATAGAAAAAGTTTGCTGACCCCAACTGTAAGACCAGGGTTTTTTTTAACATAGAAATCCATGGAATCCCCTAAGGGCAAATTGTTTGACATTGTAAGTGTCTTTGTTAATCTGCGTATTTTTCCTGAGAAAAGGTTCTATGGCTTTCATTGGATTCTCAAAAGAATTTATGACTTAAAAAAAATTAAGAGCTCAATTGAACCAGAAGATATTTAGAACATTGATCCTCAAGGTAGTGTGAATCCCAAACTGGCAACATCAACCTCACCAGAGAACTTGTTAGAAATTCAGATTTCTACTGTATTAGAAATTGTGGGGGTGGGTTCTGGCAACCCACCCCCACAATATGGGTTGTTTAACAAGCCCTCCAGGTGATTCTGATGGGCTGAAGTTTGAGCATCACTAAGCTAGATCTAACTTTATGAATTTAAAACTCACAAAACCAAAGTGAAAATGTGGAATGCCTACACCCCAGAACTTTTTGGTTTGACCATAATTTATTTCATTTTGTGGAGAGCAAAAGAAAAAACTGGCTAATTTAAACAGATACTTGAAGTTGTCATCTTATGCATTGGCTGTGATTGTCAACTACGGCTTTTAAACTAAACGTCTAAGTTCATCTGAGATTTGAAATTAAAGGGCATTGCAGCATTTGGCTTTCTTGCCTTTCAACATTGGCCTCTCATTTAAGCTGTTCAGACTGATTGTTAATGGCCACCCAGGGTAAACCCCTCTGCAGACGCCACACTGTGAAAAACATACTGGAGACCACCATCTGGCTCATTCTTTTTTAGTGACACAAGTGACAAAATGGCCAAGCATAAAAATTCACTGCGTCTGAACTAGAATTTTCCTCCAACAAACTAGCTATCACGCGTCTGCTTATCGCAGCCACCATCTACAAACACATTTCTGGTCCAGTCCTGGGCTGCCTCTCCCTTCATAGCCCTTCAAACCACTCCTTGCGCTCTTCTCTCAACCATTTGTTCGTTTGCTTTCTGGCTCTAAAATCATTATTGTTACATTAGTTACACTAGGGTTGAAAGTGAGTTTTTGGTTTTTTTTTTTTTTGGATTATAGTGTTAAATGAAAACATAATTATTTGGCAGATTCCCCACATTTTCCATTTCTAGTCTTTTGTTTTAACTCTTAGGACAGTCAGGTAAGAGTGGCCATTTGGGGGAAGTCTTACCCCTGGTTTGGATCAGCTCGTCCAGAGAGCTATGTACCTACAGATGAACACAAAGTTAACCAGCTGCCCAGTTCAACCATAACATCACAGCATTGTCTTCCAGCTCGAGCCCCATGCAGGGTTTTTCAATTGTCTATACCACTCCTGCAGCGTTTCCAGAAGTTTCACATAAACCTACCCTACACCTGCATAATTTAATAATTATTATATCAATATTTAATTACCCTCCACCTGCATAATTTAAATTAATTTTTTGATTGTTTTCTCCATTTGGAGCCCAGGGTGTATGAAGCAGGTGTGCCGATGTTGAATGTGGCATTTTCTGGAAGATTCCCTTTATGTAGCATTAACAGGACCTTATTGCCTGGAAGCAGAAGGGAAGCCTTGTGTTGGGCAATTAGTGCAGGTAACCCTGGCCAGGGAAGGACCCTTTCAGTGGATAAGTGGGATTTAGTCTGTACTTGCCCACAACCAGCTGAAGAAAGTGCACTGCTCTGCTAATTACTGTTCCTTCCTCAAACACTTTCTACCTTTTATGTTTCCTCACTTCTTTAGCCGTTTGCTTCAGAATTCCAACAAAATCAATATTCTTGAAGAAACTCCACTGCTACCCCTGTGATGGAATAAAAATAATTATAACAACAAATAATTAGAGCAAACAGTGCCTGACATTGTTCTAAGTACTTTGTATTTCTTAACTCATGATTCTCAGAACAACCCTGTGAGAATTCTAGTATCATCCCCATTTTACAGATGAGAAAACCAAGTTGAGAGAGGTTAGCTAGCTTGCTCAAGGTCACACAACTAGTAAATAGTGGAGCTTGGATTTGAACCCAGGCAGCCCAGGTCCTAATTTCAGGTTCTTAATTAGCAGGCTATGCTGCCTCCAAAAATGCCTCCTGTCCTCTTTATAAATTTTGTTCTTTGGCTGTAAGCAATATCTTTCCACTGAACATGAAAATGAACCACCTGCAATGGGAACTCAGGAGACTGTTAAATATGTTGATACTTGGTCCCCTCTCCATACTGAATCAAATCTCCAAGATGGCACCCAGGGAATCTGCATGCTTAACAAGATTCAAGGCAATCTGATACCCACAACAACTTTAGAAACACTCATCAATCTCAGGATCTTTCTGAGTTTTGCCAGTTACCATTTGGCCAGGTTTTACCTCTAATATGTCTTCCATGTTTACAAATTCTTCTTCTGTTTGAAATTCTTTCCTTTGGACAATTCTAAACCCTCAGGTTGGAAGCTCCAATTATGATATGCTTCGATACCCCAAATGCCTCGGCTCCCACCTTACCCCACAGAACCCAGGAGATGGTGACTCAAGGTCTCAGAGGCTTCACCCATTCTGAGGAGTATTCCTAAGAGGAGTGGTGGTTAGCTGATATCAGCAATGTAGCTCGAGCCATGGGCTTTGGAAACAGGAGAGAAAAAGAAAGCACCAGGAGAAGGGAGGGAGGAGCCAAAGAGAAAAAGGGTTGGAGAGGACAAAAATACACGTGGACTTCTTTAGCAACAGATGGCCACACAGGCCATGATCCCTGTGCATCTTATCTCCAGCAGGAGCAGCTCTACAATTCCAGAAAAGAATTTCTGTTTATAAGGTAGAAAGCAGAAAAGAATGTCACTATTTTCTTTTATAGGTTATAATGAAATAAAGCGTCTTCTTATCTGCAGGCCCATCTCTAACTTTCATAGAGCCTGACACAAGAGCATACCAAATGCCCAAATATTTAAAAGTTATGTCAAGGGAATAAATAGTAAATAAAATAGGTTCTATTTCTTGCCTTGACAATTATATCTTCATAATGACCTGGAAGGCTAAATTCCAATTGAGAATTCTCCAATTCCTTAAAGTTCTAAGTTGGATCATGGAGGTGGTGGAAACTTGGCCTCTGGATTCTGACCCATGGCTTGTCCTCTTTTCTTCTTACCCCTATCTCAATCATGAGTGCCAGCAGGCACAGGTAGGGACATACAAGTCCTCAAGCAAATAGCTATACCATGGCCAGGCCTCAGGACAAAGGGTGCACACATCTCTAAGATAATCCATTATGAAAGGGGGTGGGGGGAGGAAAGAGGCCCACTAAGTCCTAGAAATGGACTCAGGAGTGTTTGGGTTTATAGATAGCCAAAATCTCAAATATCCAGAGAGTAGTCTAGTAGGTGGGGCATGGGTTCTAGGTGGATCACCGTCCCCTTGGCCCTGTGAGAAGGCACAGTCCAAAGCGGCCAAAAGTGGGGCCCTCTAAAACAGAGCTACTCGAAGTGTGGTCCATGGACAGCAGCTCCAGGATCAACTGGGAAATTGTTATAAATGTGCCTACCCCCTACCTATTGAATCAGAAACCCAGGAGGTAGAGCTCAGGAATCTGTGATTAAACAATCCCTCCTTAATTCTGATGCATGCCAAAGCTGGAGACCCACTGGTCTAATAAAGTACATGGCCAGCACAGGGAGCCTCCTTGCCCAGGTCATAGAACAATATTATTTATATATGTTATTTCTGTCTTTCCTTGGAGCTATTGCCCCAGGTTCCATGTGCATCTTTCTCAATTACCTTCCTCCCGTTAAAATCTATTTATTATCTGAGGTTTATATGACATGTCACTTTTTCCTCTGACCTCCAGCTCTGCCCTCCAAAAGCACCATGTCTCTTTATTGTCTGGCATTCTAGTGATTTGTGCAGCTATCTTGATCCCTCTTTTAAATTACAAGGAACTGTCTTCTTCATCTTTGTGTGCCCTATCCCAAAGCTTTTCACACACCACAGACTATGTAAGTACACATTGATTGGAATCACAGAAAGAAGGGAGAATGGGATCTAGAAAGGAAAAATGGCCAGCTCTCATCCTTAAAGCCATGATTGCAATTCCGTGAGACACAGAGCAGGCACAATCAGAGTCTGGCAATTCAAGGAAGCACAATTCATTTAGGAAGAGGTATGGTTTCTTGGAGTACAAGAGGCATAGACATTGTGTGTCAGTGAGAGTCAGGTCCAAGAGTAGGTCCAGTTTTTGAAGTGCCTAAAGCATATATGATTTGAAGACCTCATCAAGAAAAAGAATATCTTGCTTTTACAGTTTTTACAATTTTTATAAAAAGATCTAGCCACATGAACCCATTGCTAGGCCTCTCTCAGGGTCTTGGATGTGGCCCATGCAAGTGACTGGACCTGACACAAAACTTCATTAGCTTTGTGATAAATACACCTCTGTTAGGACTGGACAGCAATAATTAGAGTTTAAGAAAGCTCAGATGCTTTCTCTGTCTGTCTTTCAGTCTTACCTAAATGGAGCTTTCCCTTTGCTTTGTTCCAGGAAGGTCTCCAAGTGGATGAAATCCTTTTCCTTCACACATCTCAAGTCAGATCACATCACTCACTCATCATCTCCCTAAAACCTCAGGGGCAGCTCCTTACCTTGGCTGTATCGTGATTGGATTTGCCTCCTTAAGATTCTGCTCAAACTTGTCCCCATACCCGTGGTTAAAGAAGTGATCAGAAATCAAGAACCCCATATTCTTCTCCCCTCCTGGCCAAGAACTCATTGAACTCTAAGAATCAGTTTCTGGGGACTCTGGGTCTTGATCTCTCACTCGGCAAAATGGACTTAGTGGGCATTTCCTTTATACCTCCACCCTTAGATGTGCCCTATGAGCTGGTAGGAGATGAGAGATGAGTGAGCTCATGCTTTTGAAAGACTTGGCACTCTTGAATGGAAGTGCACAGTTTAATTACAGTAATAAGAGTTCACTATTTAAAATAAAAAGAATTCTGGGAGCAAACTAAGCTGGTGCATGTGTGTGCAGCACTCAGCACTCATGGCATGAGAAATGTTTATCTAAGGAGAACAAACCAAGTTGTGGTTTGAACAAGGGAAGGAAGAAAAGGAAAGCAAGATCATTATCTAGTTTATTGACACTTAAAAAGTG
This sequence comes from Tamandua tetradactyla, assembly GCF_023851605.1. Classification (NCBI taxonomy): domain Eukaryota; kingdom Metazoa; phylum Chordata; class Mammalia; order Pilosa; family Myrmecophagidae; genus Tamandua; species Tamandua tetradactyla. The sequence goes on from NC_135341.1 coordinate 70,168,000, forward strand.
AAAAAAAAAAAATAGTGAGAGAGAGAAACCATCTTAATGAGAGAAAGCAAATAGAGGAAATGGCAAAAGTTTAAACTTGGACATTTTCAGAAACATGCCACCCTAGTTCCTGTCCTTCTCCTTGCTTTCATTAATTCAGGCTGGGACTGTGATACCCTCCTAAATTTACAGCTAAAGAAACTGAGACCCAGGGAAGCAGTTTCACTGATAAGAGATGCCGTAGCTAGTTTCCAGCAGAGATGAGGTTAGAGCACGGACTCTTGACTCCATCTGGAGAAGTCTTCCCAATGCACTATTCTGACTGTATCAAACAAACGAGCCATTGAGAAAATGCTACTGTTATGCGTTTTATTAATTTCAAATATTTTTATACTAATATTATTAGAACTTTCAAATGAGAGCCCTTTAAGGTCTGCTTTCAAAACATTTATTTGTAATTAACAGCATTCCTTGTACAATTTTCTGGAATTCATTAACCCACAGATTTTTGTGCTAGAGGTGAAACAGAAGCCATGGAGCCTACTTTCTGGCAATTTATAGTCTTAGTTGAGGAAACAGAACATAGACACATCAATAGTTGACAAACAATACCAGGCAAAATTAAGACTGTGATGAAGGAGACCCAACAGATGTGGGCAGAGCTTGGGAGGGGAGCCATCCTGGAGGCTAGATGAGGAAGGACTTAAGTAGACTTGAAGAATAATGGGTTTCAAGGGGAAAAATCATTGTGCATGGCCAACATTATGAACTGTATGTTCAAAGACTTGGAGACAGGAAATTTAAGCCAGAGAGACAGTAATTTCACCAGTTTGGCTATAGTAAGAGACTTGGAAAGAGCTGGGAATCAGACTGGGAAAGACAAAATTAAATTTGAGCAAAGGGAGAGAGACTTTATCCTGGAGGCAAAAGGGAGTGATTTGTGATTTTGGACAAGGTAATGGCATGATGAAAATGTTGGAATTAATATGGCTATGGTGAGCAATAAGGATTTTAGGTAAAGTACCAGAGGGAGGAACATTAGTTAGAAAGGTTTTCAAATGTGGAGTGAGCGCTCCTTGATAAGGAAGAAGGAAACTTCAATCAAATCCCAAATACCAAAATAGTAGCTTTTCCATCAAACAGAAGTCACATTCAATGAAAAGTGACACCCAATTTGGAAAGGTTGTCCCCTTCAAAATGTTCGTTGGGCAGCATGTTTTGCTCAAGGGAGAAGCTAAAATTGTCACAACAGTAATGACAATGGAGGACTGGAGTCAGAATTAGCACCACTCAGAATTAGCCCCCAGCCTCAAGCCTCCAGCCTTCCCCCAACATTAACTGCTAACTTCAGGCAGAGCCAAGAGGAAATCCACAGCCACAAGTGGCTGTTTGTGCCGGGCTGGCAGTTCACCAGGGCCAGCCGTAGTCCTTGCACAACCACAAGTGTCAGTTGAAAAGAGGAGGAAGGACACCTGGGGGGCTTCAACCTTAAAATAAGATCTGTGAACCTTTGCAAAAAAAAAAAAAAAGCTACCCCCGTGCAAGCTGCCTGTTAATGTGTTTTTATTACTCTTGGCTTTGAATGTCTGGACCTCTGCAGCTAGAGAAGCTAGCTGGAGTGTTTTGTGTGTATATACACTTGTGTGTGCACAAGTGTAAGATATCCAGGTCTTATCTCGAATAACTAAAGAAAATGCCAGTTATTACCTGTAGAAGGTAAAACAGTGTTTTAAAACAGTGTTCAAATTTAGTTTACTCTTCGAACAAGGAGAATCCCTAAAAAGCTGGTCTTTTCACCCACCAAACTTGTGCTTATGTGAGAACACCTGGCTATAAGGCTTTCTCCTTCTCCACTGAAATCCTCCTTGCCTTTCAAATTTCTCGTCTGTCAGCCTCCAATCCTTGTTCCAAATTGTGGCAGGTCACGCATGCCCAGTCCTTTGCCAGGCACTAGGAAAAATAAGCTCCTGCTCACAATCCATTAGAAGAAATGAAAGCTGAGGCACCTATCCTACCAAGACAGGAACAGTGACCTCACGGGTACACACGTTAAACATTAGCTTTAGTTCCTGCCTAGAGCCATTGCTCAGACAGCAACGAGCCACAAAGTCAAGATGACCAATTGGCGGGCTGGTCAGCAGCCTATGAAGTCTCTGGGCCTAAAACAGTCTGCTGCACAGGGATAAAGTGAGCCAATCAGATTCTTATTCTTGGGAATTTAAATGGGAAAATATGATGAGAACATGGCAGTAACCAGGAGTAAAAGATATAAGATTGTAAGGGAGGATGAGAGAAGAATGGCTACGATGGGCCTGGTGAGCCAGCAGCAACCACGATAATAATTAACATTTACTGAGTGTCTACTATGTGCCAGACATTGTTATTGTTCCCATTTTATGGTTAAGGAAACCAAGACTTAGATCAAGTAATTTCACGTCCTTTGGGTCGCAATTCAAATATTCCCTCTTCACATAGATCTTCCCTGACTGTTCTATCTAAAGCAGATTCCCTCTCCACCACACGCCCCACCTGGCTCATATCACCCTAGTTACATGCTTTACACCCTTTCTCCAAGGTGAGGTCCAGGGACCAGCAGCATCAGGACCACCTGGGAACTTGTTAGGAAGGCAGAATCTTGGTCCACCCCAGGCCCAACAATCATAATCTGCATTTTAACAAAACTACCAGGTGATGGTTTGCATATAAGGGTTTAAGAAGTACTTTATATTATGCATATTACCTTATTTATGACAGTCTGTAATTTTAAAACTATTTTTATTATTTGCTTATTGTCTATCTTCCCAAGGAAGATTGTAGGTCCTGTAAGGACAGGGGTATTGTCTGAACAACTTCACCTCTTTATCCCAGAACCTAAAACACATGGTAGGCATTCTAAAAATATTGGTTGAGTGAATAAATTAATACATGAATGAGTGATTTTGCCCCAGTGTTCACAGATAATAAACAGTGGGGTCAAGGTAGCTCCATGTCTGAGGCATTCATTTCCCCAGGTGCAGGGAGTACTGGCGGCTCATGACTCTCAGCTGAGCCCCTCCCTGGGACCTGCCCTCAGCAGCCTCACGTGGGTCACATTCTCTTCTCAGGGACAATCTATAATTAACAACAGGTGAATGTGGGCATCCAAAGACTCAACCCCTCTCCCCCCAGTTTGGGAGAACTCCCCACGGTTATCCAGTTCTAGAGCTCCTCTTGGGATCAGCTGGAACCCTGGTATGACTGCCTTTCTTCTCCCTCTGCCCAGTCCTGCTCCTTTCCCTCCCCCACAGGAATTGATCCGAAGGACATTATCCTCCCACCCCTAAACTTTTTGTATCAAAATCTTCATCTCAGAGTGTGTTTCCTGGGGAACCTGAATTGAGACCAAAAGACACAAAGGGGACAGAGGTGGAGTCACATTGCTGGCAACAACGATCTCAGAAGAGACCTGAGAAATCCATTAAGAAGCTGCCTTAGATTCTTTCCAGATTCTGTGAGGACCAGCTGTTCATCTTCTGGAGTTCTCATGATACCCTGTTCCCCTGTGAGTGAACCTCTCTTCCTTGCAACAAAAGGAACTAAGTTAAGGGTGCCCAAGTGGTTCAGTGGTAGAACGCATGCCTTTTCACCTGGGAGACCCGGGTTCGATTCCCCAAAAATCCCCATGGGTCCCCATGCACCCAAAAAAAAAAGTAAGAAAGTTAGAGTGGTATGAAGAGGGATCTATGGGAGTTTAGAGGAAATATAGCTGATTTTAATGAAAAGGATAATAGAGATTTACAATTGTGTAAGTATTACCTCCAATACAAGGTTTTAAAATCAGGGGCAGTATAACTTAAAAAGTACTAGGCACATAGTATACATTTAATAAATATTTAACAGGGCAGAAAGTATCAGAAACAAACATCTAAATATCAAATTTGAAGTACAAATAAAAGAAAAATGAGTGTTTGTCTTTTAATGAAGGCATGAAACAATATTTGCATTTTATCCATAAGATAGACTATGCACTCAGACAGTAATCTCAGATTTGTAAAATAAATGAATTGACACTGAATTATATCCAAAAGAGTTTTGGTTACTGAAGTCTTAAAGGACCTACCAATTGGTCCCATACAACAGACCTGAAGGTAGAGTTCCATAAAGAAAAGAAATAGTTGAGAACAAGACCCGTCTATAAATAATGGACCAATTTCAACCATCGAACATGTTTGTTACATTGGCCTTCTTCAGCAAAGAAGACCCTTCAAGCTCCCTACAGAGGTTGGAACTTGATAGTATGAGGCTAGATGAACTGCCACAAAGGGACAGCAGTTCTCTGCTTGTAATGCAACTGGTGCCAGGCAGAGCAAGAGGTAGGAGGTAATAGGACACGAGTTCTATCCATCCTCCACTCCCTAGCCACTGTGCGACTTTGGGCAATCTAGTTAACCTCTCTGATTCCTAGCTTCTTGATCTGTAAAATGAGGATGGTAATGATAATAATAATGCTCACTTTGTAAGATTATTGAGACAACTCAATTGCATTGAAGAAATGCAACTGAAAGTTCCTTGTATAGTCCAAATACTTGTAGCTATTTTTATGTACCACAAAAGCCAGGGTATAGGTACCAACATCTCTGGGTGTAGCATATGTTCTTTTCCTCAGCCCTCTGCTCCCACCCCAGGAATCTCTTAATCATCTTTATCTTTTTATTGGCAAGCCTCAGACATTCCTCAGAACTTCTTAGTTAATAGTAAATAAGATAAGAGCAAGTAAGACATTAGAGAAACTGAGAAAGGGAGAAAAATTTTAAAAGCTGTTCTACTTTTCTTTTGTATAACAAATCACCCAAAACTTAATGATGTAAAACAACAGCCATTTAATTATGCTCATAATTCTGTGGGTAGGGGGTTGGTCAGTACCTCGTGGAGATGGCTTGTTGCTGCTCTCATGTCTGGGACCCCAGCTGGGAAAAGCTGAACTGCTGCAGGCTGGAACTATCTGAAGGCTTCTTCACTCATAGTCTGGCATCTGAGCAGGAATGACTTGAAAGCTGGACTTGGCTGGGGCCAACGCGCCTACACAAGGCCTCTCCACGGGGCTTGGGCTTCTCACAACATGAAAGCTGGGTTCCAAGAAGGATCATCCATAGACACTGCTCAGAGTGAGTGTTATAAAAGAACCAGATGAGAAGCATGGCCGTTATTCCCTTGCCAACAGTATGCCATGGGTTGAAGCAGTCACCAACCCACCCAGGCTCAAAGGAAGGGAAAAGAGATCCCTCTCTTAATGGGAGAAGTGTGAAAGTATCTGGGACTATGTTTTAAAAGTGCCATTCTTGTTATCTAAATTCACAGAAACAGTAACATTAAGGCTCATTCAAGTTTCCAAAATAAACTATGGTCAATAGCGCCATCTTTCCCTAGATGAGTCTAGTCCAAGAAAATCTATCTTCAATAGTGCATCTCTCTTAACTATTTGGATCATCATGAACATCAACCACTTTTCATTGTCATTAAGGATCGCAAATGCTACAATCTGCAGTGTAGCTGCAACCATGGAAATTAGGCTTGGCTTGTCAGAAGCATAACATTTAAGTCACCCTACAAAATTATTAACAGGATGCCCTCTGAGCTTAATACATATGACCCTAGGAGATGAAAAACCTGTTTCCCTGAAGCAAAATGAAATCTCAGAAACATGTAACTGACATGTGTTTATATTAGAATCCTTAGTCTTCAGGGGTTACTCCAAAGAAAGTCAAGGTTAATAAAAGTGTGTTTGTAACAAGTGCATAAGTAGAAACAGACTTGCTTCTGCAGGTATTAGGTTTGATACTTTTCAGGTTTCAAGTAAAGAATGACAAGTCTGGTCTGAATTAGAAGGGCTCTGGCTCAATCATTATTGTGGGATAGGATGGGATGTGTTAGGATGCAAAGAAAAAAAAATGCCAGCACAGAGCTTGGGAAAAACTTTTCCTTCAGGAACAACACAAAGTTGCCCCTAGAAGTTGAGATAAAGCAAACTGACAGCTGTCATAAGGTGGAGGCAACAATGTCAGGAAACCCTGATCATTTGGTTTGGTTTGAACAAAAATGTAGTCCTTGACTTAGGCAGAAAAACAGAATCACCAAAAGTGACAGCTCTTGTGAAAAAAAAAAAAAAAGAGATGGTATCAGGGTCTAACCTGATAGAAGATCTGGCTACAGAGCTGCCTCTTTGGCAGCCCCTTAACAATGAAGAAAATTAGTGCCACTTTTCCCATTTTCAAGTTTTTACATAAAGTATACATGAACACCAGTAATTCAGAGAGGTAAAACAATGTAGAGGTTAAAAGCTTTGGGCACTGGAACAAATTCCAAATGGGTTTTAATGCTAACTCTGCTACTTATTAACTGTGTGAACTTGGGCAATTACTTCATCTCTCCCTAAGATTTAGTTTCTTCATCTATAAAATGAAAAAAAATAATATTTACCTCTCTCATAGAGTTATTGATAAAGAATGTAAAAACTTTACATGGTATAATTAATTAAAAATGTACCCTAAAGTCTGATTTGTATCATTTTATTTCTTGTAGTTTATATTAATTTTATTTTGTAAGAGTAATCTATGCATATAATAAAAATTTGGAAATTAGAGAAATATACACAGAAAAACAAAAGCCACCATTAATCCATGACACTCAGAAGCAATTCTTGTTAACATTTTAGTAGATTTAGTATATTTTATTTAGTCTTTCTTAAGTGAATTTTCTGTACCTGGAGGTATAATTTTTCATACGGTACTTTTTCCTTCCCATCATAGCATCAGTTTCCATGTAACTAAAAATCCCCCTTGTATAAGTCTCTTAACTCTAAAACAAAGACTTACATTCTAGAAAAAAAAAAAGAAAAAATTTCATTCTTTTCTTTCAGAGAGGAGGGGCTGGGAGTCACCTGCATTGCAGGGTCTACTTGTATTAACTACATGTGTAAGACAATGACAGTAGCACAGGGTTTGAGTCATGAAAACATTATTAAGGTATAGTCCTAGATCTGCTCACATAAGGAACATGGTCTTAGCCATCAATCCATAGGATACAGTTTTCCAAGCATGAATTCACGCATAATTTCTACAGCAATATCCAAAATCTGTGATTTTCACAAAGGAATGATTTAGATTTTCTGATATTCATTTAAGTATCTCCTATTCATATAAGTATTTCCTAACTCTTCTTCTTTTTCTAGAAAGCACAAGAAAGCCTGGTTGTAGTTGTTAAAAATTGCCTTCCTGCTCCTCACAAATAAAGCTATTTTCTTCTATTTAAGTACTCTGAGAAATCAGCAGGTAAAAAAGGGAAGATATTTAATAGTAAATATATGTATACTTTGTAATTACCGGACATTCAGGAATGAAGCTGGAAAGCAACGCAGATGTTATTTCTGCTCAACAATATAGCCTTTGGTTAAGCTGGCTTCTGTTTAGCAATCTTGAGATTTTAGTTGTTCATGTTTGTTTTCATCATGACTTATGTCAACATGTAATTCTCCATTGCAGTGTTTCATAGAAATCTTTAATAAAATATGTTATTAAAGCTTCTTATGCTCTGGTTTGGGGCATGTCTCCTTCTGCAGGCCACAAAGACCAAACAAAAAATGCCTTGAAATGCAAACAGTCCCTGAATTATTATACCTATTACTTTTTATTAGTAGTAAAAACAAAAAGAAGCAAGGAACAGTTATATTTATGTAGAGCAGCGAGAACATAAATAATAATAAAATGCAAAAACTGTAAAAATACTTACATGATATTAATTTAATTCTAATAAAAAGCGGGTTTAGATATTGCCTCCATGATATCGTATGTGATACAGTTTTGCTTTCATCTGATATTTATATCCAAAAAACATTTTGGTTTAGAAAATAAAGTAGTGATAAAAAATTACAGTCTTTGAATATTGGGCTTTGACTAGTCCCCTGCCGCCCTTTATTGTATGTTTCAGTAAAATACAGTACATCTTGCTGTTTTATTTCATTGTTTGTGGCCCGTGCAAAATCCTATTGTCCAGCTGCCCAGCGTAAATGAACAACAAATCAGAAGAACCACAGAGACACTTTAACTGATTAAACCAGGTCTGGAATGTTCCTTTTACTGATAAACTATCATCTTATTGCAATTATTTTTACACATTGTGAAAATCTCTGCATAATCCCATGATTATGGGAGATGATAATCGGAGAGCTAGGTCTATAGCACTCCATCTTAAAATCGCAAGCACAATAAATAATTCACTTTTCATTTTCTAAAGTTGTGTCTTTTCCCCCCTAAAATTACTTAAATTAGCTGATTTGTGTTGCTTGTGTAACCCAGAATCCTTTATAAAATTTTGCGCAACACTTATCACTTTATTTTGTTTGTAAAAGTTCTTTGGCCTACAGAACTCTGTCATCAGTTGAAGGAAAATAATATTATTTTGGCACAAAACAAAATGAAAGAACCAACAGAGTGAAGACACAATTCACATTTTGCCCATAGGGTGATTTAGAGCTAGATAAATATGCTACAGTGCATGTGAGGAATTGCAGAAGATATTATAGCAATCAGGTTTGCAATATAAAATTAACACATGAAAACACCTTTGCTATGTTTAAGGATCTCCTTTAGAGGTACCCAGTAAAGCAGAACAAATGCCATGTGAAAACAAAGGAAATACAACGTTTCAACCAAAATTGCAGATAGATTTGTATACAGACCAAACAGAAAAACTGGACCTGCAATATATGGGTGTACAGGATGTGCACTGCACAATTCCAGGGGAAGCTGTTCACATAGATTACAAGGTGAATGGTGCCCTGATCAAATCACATTGACTTCATGCCACCTATTCAAGAATGTGTGACTGCAAGAACAATATTTACTTTTATAGGACCTAAGATAGAGAGCATTGCCAAGTCAAGGTAAATTAACAGGAATGAATTAAACCCATTAGGAGGAATTTTATTGGCTATTCAAGAACCAGTAAATATGATTTCATCATTATAGGAGCCTACCTATAGTTGAACTGCATGGGGAATTTTTAAGGTATATAAGGAAACAATTTTCAAATACTTTGGGAGCATTCAGCATCAACAATTAATGTGCCAGTTACATATGGTCATTGTCCGGACATCAAGGCAAAGCTGGCCAGACTTTCCTCTGCCTGATTACACTGGAGCAGCCATTCTTTTGTACTTCAAAATAATAAAATAACATTTCTTTTCAAAAAGCTTACTATTCAGATTTGTCCCCAATTCAGACTCACCTTTTTACCTTTCATCTGAATTAATAAAGTATAAACACATCTGAGGAAGGCATCCACATATTCACAGCTTCATTCTAATTATAGCATGTATAATAGAAGAAGGTAAAGATGCAGACAGCAAGTCAATTTAGATGGCAAGCTTTTACTTATAGGTAACATCTCTACTGGGTTTGTACAAATCACTTTCTTTTTTTTTTAAAAATCCAAATTATTTAAATGTGTTAATATATGCTGGAGAAGGACTTTTAATTACTTTGGTTTTCTTGAACTGAACAAACTTGCCTTGACTACGGCTGATGCCAATTGTTCATTCAATCATACATCGGAATCAACTCAAGGTATAGTTCTATGTGCAAAGGAACTCTGTTTAACATAACAAGGAAGGCCAAACTCTTCCTCACATCCTCATCCAGGTTTACCGGCGAGCACATGCTTGTACATACCCAGCCAGAAAAATCCAATCCCCCAACTTGTATCCACACAGACAGGTATTCAGCTATTTGATGGCAGCTTGCACTGAAGGTAAGAAATTCCTCTGCAGAAAAGGGAAGCCCTTCATTGGCATATCGGTGGCATGGGAAATTGCTGGAATTCTCAGAGTGCTAAGATGCAGGCAAATGATTAACATGTCCCCATAAATCAACGTAGGTTTAAAATTTAAATGTGTACTAAAAATGGCAGGGACTCCTGGGTCTTCTATTTATAAGTGCAGTTTTTTTTCTTTTGCTTCTCCCCCACTTTTCCCCTTTGTATCAAAGAGAGAATTACAAGCAGACTGAATAACAATGGTAAATGTTTGCATTGCTGAAATTCACTCTGGTGCCATAAGTGGATTTAAGGCAGACTGGGCTCTATAAACAAAATAAAAAGATGGCATCCAAATGAAAATATGTAAAAAAGATACTGGGGGGGAATGCTTCAGAGAAGCAGTCTGGTTAGTTGTAAAATGACTTTAAATTAGGCTTTAAAAAGGATTGCTAAATCTTGACACATATATGAGCAGCTTATTATCATGCAATTGTGCAGTAGTTGCTTGATCTTGTTACTGATTCGTCACATATGAATAAATGATTAATTACCAGAAAGGCTAAAACAGAGTAGAGTGAGAGTACTGAAGCTCACCCTGAAAGAGGGGCTTAAACACGTTTATTGCCCTTTAAGTGCATTTCATTAAGGCCAATTAAGGACTTTCATGTCTTATTAGAAAAATGAAGTAGATTTATGAGGTTTTCGTAGGTTGTAAATGCTGGGCCTAGCAGATACAAAACTGAACAAAATGTGGTAGTTAAGAGCTAAGAAAATATATACAAATGCTCCCAGAAAGCAAATATTTAATGGCAGTAAAAAGCTGGTTCAACATGAAGGCAATCTTTAAATAAAAGAAAGGGCATACTTTTTATTTCCTTGCGCCTACTCACTATAAAACTTAAGGATTTGTGCCTGGGGAAGGTTTCTCTCTGCAGTTCAGGATGGGAAAAAACAAAGCTAACCCTAACATGGCCTGACAACCACTGAGTCTTTTGTCAAAACCAAAGTATACACCAATAAAAATCCTCTTTTAATTCCAGGGGGAGAAACACATTCTTGAAAAAGAGGAGGCTCGGAAGTAAATCTAGCTCTGACATGGTTGCTAATAAACAAACAGCAAGTGAAATTCACTGGCGAGGGTGAAAGCCACATGCCTAACTCACGATTTTCAGTCCTCAGATGGTGTCGAACATTAGCCCTACCAAATGGTTATTATACAGCCTGGATTTCCTGATTCATTTTCAAAAAAATTACCACAACAGGTTATCAACCATTCCCTGTTGCCCTTTGGGACTGATTATCACCCCCATACCATGGGCTTTATCTATTTACTCAACATTCAAGCGTCTCCTTCACTCTTACACACACACACACACACACACACACCATACACAGACAGGCAGTATTTTCTCGGGAGCCTCAAGCAGCTTCGTCAAACGTGGAAACACGCATTTATGAATGTTTTGTAAAATGCACATTTTTACCTTGCGCACTACTATGGAAAGCCTCAACTGTTTATGGTGTGCTCTCTTGGATAAATAATTTAAAACCATATGAGACTTCTTCAAGAAAATATCAACTGAAGATGTACTGTCACAACTTTTTAAGCTCAAATCTCTCCTCCTTTAAAAAAATGACTATTGGCAAGTAAGTATATCTTCTTGATTTTTTAAAAAAATTCAAGGAAAGTGCCATAAAGCACATGAAACATGTCCAAAACTCGCCAACAGTTTTGCAGCACACACATATTACTTTAAAATAAACGTCTCAGTGTTGCTTTTTGAAAATCCATTTGCTGCCACGGAAAAGACTGAGCGTGGAATTTTAGCACTTATTCAAGAGCACTGGCAAATTTTTCTGCTGAGAACCTTTAAAATGGTATTACTAGAATATCTAACAGCAGGAAATAAGATTAACTGTGATGTTTTACAAGAAAAGACGAAGAGAGAGGTCGACGAAATTTTTAAAGGTGGAAGTTGTGAAACTGAAGGTAAAGTCCAATAAGCATGTTTGTGGCAAACTGTAACAACCAACACATAAAACCGGCAAACAAAATATTAATTCCAAAGTCCTTAGTGTAACTCTATTTTGTTCTATGGATTTGATTCACCAAACAAACAATGGCCTGGACAGAGACCTAAAGCAACTAGCCATGTATCTGTTCAGACTCTGCAAAGAATTTTATTGAACCAAAATGTGATGAGCATCTGTCCTTAGTGATTTATTCCAAACAGCGGAGATGTTATAAAATGAACACATTGCATCTCCTGCTATAAAAGAGAAACAAAATGATCTTTTAGCTAATATCCAATCAAACTTCAGGACACCTTGTGGAACATCAGGATTTCATGGGATCTTTTCATGCCATTGCCCCTTTCTACAGACCACTAAGACAAGATGAGTTTAAGAATTTCTAAGATGCAGAGCTAAATGTATAAAACCAGTTTTGTTTTTTTCCAGTTAAACAGATGCCTCTTGATTTTTATTTTTATTTTAACAATGCACAACGTAGACCCAGGCTGAGGTGTTAATTATCATTAAGTTCTTATTAAAGAAGGAAGAGTGCTTTTTCAGAAAGATCAGTACCAGCATCCAAACAGGAGTTGACCCTTCTCGAGTTCAGGTTTGGAAATATTTTGGCAGGCACAAGGGACTATTTCTGGGGACAGAAAGACATTCCATTTAAAAGCCTCCAAAGACTTCAAGCATACGAGTTTTATTCAACAAAGACTTTTCAAATGGCTTTGGTACAGATGAATCCCAAATAAATCCACACCCATTGGGTAAGTGCAGGGACATTAAAATTACAATTCACACCCCAAATATTTCCACAATAAAGCAGTTTGAGACTGTCAAATAAAAACAACACAAGGTTCATCTAATCTATCCCATTTATTTATTTTTATTTTTTATCCCATTTATTTTTAAGGAGTTTATTCAAATTAGGGAATTAAACTTCCAAGTGATGAAAAGGTAATTTCTATTTTTTCACAATTTAGAAAAAAAAGAGCCTCAAATTATTAGAGTTTAGAACAAAATGAAGTTTTAATATTAGAAAACGAGAATGATTTCTATTGACTTGTAGAGCCAAATATGACAAACACAAAGAGCAGAGATGAGATGAGAGGGTATTTATTATATTCAAATAGCATTGGACAATTTCAAACTCAACATGGGTTTATTTCTTCCTTAATTTTCTAGGCTATCATCCATAAATCTTCAAATGAACAACTGCCAAATCTTGCCCTTTCCTTTAGGCTTTTCAAATTCTAATGAAATTCTATGAGGCGCTGGGCATGCTTGCATATACACAGTACATAATGTCAGGCAGAGCTTCGTGGTGCCACGTGGGGGTGGACAGTTTTGAAACAGTGGGAAGACTTTAAGGAAGCAGAGTAAATCTGATAAACCCTTGTAAAATTCAGACCTTTGGAAAAGCCTCCAGCATCATTGCAAGGCACCTAGCAGCATTTGAAAAGTGAAACACGAAGGTCAATAACTACCAGCCTGCAGGCCAGATTCAACTAGCCATATATTTTGGCGGGCACCTTAGTGTTTTTAAAAATGGTAAGCCAATATTTAAAAATCAGATTTTTACCAGATTTCTGGCTTGGTTTGAAAAAGTGGACTATGTGGAAGAGTGGGCCCAGGTTCTCTTATGGCAATGGTCAGCTAGAACAGAGGGAGTGCTCTCTAGCTGCCAGCCCACTGCCCCAGTCCCTCTTAGGCTGCTCTTATCATGTCTCCAGCCTGGCCCTTGAGTTTAGATCCCAGCCTTATAGACTCTGAACCCTTTTCCCATATCCCTTAAAATCTTCACCAACCTCAGTTCAGCAAACTGTTAACCAAAAAGAAAGAAATGCTGTATTTTGGTGACTAGGTGACCAACCTAAAAGTTGGTTACAAAATAGATTTCTGAATATTGCCTCCTCACATTTTCAAATTCTTATGTAATTCTATGAAGCACTGGACATGCTTGGTATATCCTACACATATGGGTAGGAAGAGTCCTTCTACCAGGCAGGGCTCAGCAAACTATGGCCCAAGGATGGGCCAAATCTGGCCCACCACCTGTTTTTATAAATAAAGTTTTATTGGAACACAGCCAGGCTCATTTGTTTACATATCGTCTGTGGCTGCTTTGCACCACACGGGCAGAATTGAGTAGCTGTGACAGAGACCATATGGACTGCAAAGCCTAAAATATTTACTATCTAGCCCTTTACAGAAAAAGTTTGCCAACCCCTGTCATATTCTCTAGATTTAGAGATGTTCTCTCATTTCTTGGGACCATGAATAGTGCTAAAGCTTAGCTTAACAACAACTGCTCCTTCCTGATGTGCTTGGCACCGGCTAAGGCCACCTGCATGCATCATTAACTTTTATTTTCTGGGTGGGCATGGCAGCAATTCCAAACTCTGAAAATACACAGTTAATAGAATTATTTCCTCAGTACCTATATGGTAAAGATTTGACATTTCCTTTGTTGGCCACTGCAGGAGATGCTTTTTTTGACAGTTATTTATGACCTGGCCTATGGCTCTACTAAATGTTCTAAAACAATACACTCATGGGTATAAACCTGAAGTCAATTGTGCCCACTACTATATAGCAAACATTTAGTCATCACTGCCATGCCTGGCATTATGGTGTATGTAGCTCTGAGGGCCTCAAGAACACAGGTTGGTCCTTGCTACAAAGCAACAAAGTCAATAAATATGAGGGTCAACCAAGGAGTTAAGAATGACACTGGTCTATAGATTGGTAGGTGGTGATCTTCCTGCCCCAGCCTATGGAAAATCCTAACAGTAGCCAACATTTACTTAGGTCTTACTCTTTGTCATATATTGTCCCATGGATTTGTCATCTGACCCTCATAGTAGCCCTATGAGATAGAGACAGTTATCCCATTTCATAGATGAAAAAACTGAGATTTAAAGAGGTTCAGAAATTTACTCAAGGCCATGCAGCTAATAAAGAATAGAACTGAGATTACAATTCAGGTTTGTCTAACTTTAAAAGACTTAACTCTCATTGAGATTCCATGAAACTTGAAAGATTGCCATTGGGACAAACTCTTATTCCAGCTGCAGAAATCAAACCATGAATAATTACTCATCATAAGAGGATGATAGATTTGAAATTCGGTCTGAGATTACTCAAATTTCCAAAAGGTCACTTAGATATTGGGATGTGGAAAGCAAAGTACCTTCTATTTAACTGTAATTCATCCTTCCCTTTGAACTTTAGCTATTACTCCAATGAACAATACTCAGTCACAAGGAGGACAAATACAAAAGATTATAGAGTATGAACAAATGCCCAAAATATCTTATATGTGCAGAGATATTGCAGCAGTGACTACTTTGAATTGCTGCCATGTGTATTTAGCATCCCTAGTAGTTGGTGAACTTCTCGAGGTGACTTTCAATTCTTAGGAAAGCCTGAGGTTTCCTTTTTCCAGCAGAATTATCCATGAGCTTTATCAAGAAGCAGTCAAATTTATTGACTGCCCTTCTCCAACCCCTACCCTCTCACCAGCTGAATGTGGTCCAATATTCTCACCCAGTGGGAACCCAATTCAATGTCAATTTGTTGATAAATTCTCTAAGTATGTTATGAGCTCTTGCAGTCTGGGGGAAGCCACCCTCTTTCTTATAAAGTCAAAAGTCTCTGTGGATAAGGAAATTAGTTATTTTTCTCAGTAAAAGGTAATGGTGCTGTGTAGAAGCAGAAAGTTACAGGAATTGAAAAAGAAAGAAGATATTTCTTGTGTTTCTTCTTGCTTTGTTTGGGATTTTTTGTTTAACTTCATTCAGAACCTTCCCTATCAATAAGAAGAAAATAAGGGTTTGTGTCTGAACCATAAGCTTTTGTATTCCATTTCACATCTTCCTACCTGAAAAAAGAGCGTTCCATTCCAGGAGCTTTCTTGCTAACAATGGCTGGTAATTTGAGAGAAAGCCTTCTTTTTAGCGGTGAAGGCACATTGTCTAAGCAGGCGCCTGGGGAGGAATGTGTCATAAAGGCGCATTCCTCATAATCAAGGATAATTCAAAAGGGAAACAGTGACCAAACGTCCACAGGAGCCAGCAGAAGCCTAATCCTGAGCCCAGCTCTGCAGACGGGGACACAGGCTGCTGCAAAGCCAGGGCAGATGCCAGGGAAGGGACCAGCCACAAACTCAACAGAAGTCCGGTCCAGAGCTTGGCATCTGGGTTCTTCAGCTGCCAGCCTTGCCTCGTGAGTAGCCACAATGTTTGGCTCCTGTGCAGAAAACAACAGAGGACGAGGCTAAAGAGGTCCACGCTCTGTCCTGCCAGCAACAGGATGAGGCAGTGCCAAGAGAAGGCTGCATTGCCACACGGGTGCCAATGTGCCTTGGAATGGCTTTTATATTTTCTAAAGGGACAACAGAATTCCTGCAAAAAGAAAGGGCTGGATCCAACATTCAGAACTATTTCCCCCATTTTCTTTAAAAAGAAAAAAATGCTATTTCTGTCCGCAGTCCATTTTTCTCACAGGGCTAACGTGTTCAGGACTCTCTCTGCTTCTCCCCTACATCCCATAGTCTTACATCAAAACCAAGCCGACAGTTTCATTTCATGGTTGTTTCTGCACTTCTGTTTTTTTAACCTTCCCATTATTATTTGCCTTTATCCAGTTTTTAGAAAACATTATGAGTAGAATGTGTCTAGTGGGGAAAGGGATGCAGAAGGTGGTGGTATTGCCTTAGATACTGTTTTGATTATGAGTTGGGTAAGCCCTTTCAACCTTGTGGGTTTACAGTAAGCTTTCAAAGGTCCAGTGTTCTTTGTGTAACAAGTCTTTTTGTGGCTCTTCATATGGGAAAACTTTGAGAAAACAAAGCAGTAAAATGACAGAAGAAGTGAAATATGTTAACTAGATGCAATGATTTTTTCGAGATGTCGGAAATCAGGACAAAGGGTAAAATCCTTTTGTCCATTCACACTAGATGAAGGACGAGAATGGAAGAAGAAAGTAAAGAAGCCAGTGGAGGACAGGGAGAAACTTCTTTGTCTGGGGCTCCTCCTGCCTTGCTCGTCTGAATACTCAGGCTTGTCAACCAGAAAAACTCAAACATGTTTTTGGTAAGAAAATATAAAATCTCTTGTTATCATGCGGGAGGTCTTAATTTTGTGACTTCATTACAGGACTCACGGATATGAGTGAATTTGAGACTATATGCTAAGCCTTTAATTTAAAAATCAAGGACATTTTATTTATATGGGAAGGCTGAACCTGTTAGTAGGCTCTCATTTTCCTATTCAAAATAAAAATTAATAGATACTGAGATCAAGCATTAAAATCATCATATTTGGAGTGGTTCAACAGCAGTTCAGTGGCAGAGTTCTTGCCTGCCATGCCCAAGACCCGGGTTCAATTCCTGGTGCCTGCCTATGCCACACACAAAAAAAGAATCATCTTATCTGTTACAAAAACTCTTGTATTTTAGTGTTTCTTTGATAAATACCTGAATGTTTGCCAAGTAAAATGTAGGCACAGGCCCTCAGCATCCTAGAATGCAATTCTTACATCATTTTCTTAGGGAAAAAAGAGGGCTTTTAAAGGTCATTGTGAACACCCCCTACTCCTTACCACAGACCAAATACCACCTGCTACTCATTGCTATCATTTTACTGTTCCCCTTTCCAGCACTGTGGTTTGCTGGAGTTTTTCCCCTTCCTCATGCTGACTTTTCTCTACCTTCTTTTCTAGACTCTGCTTAAGTAAGTTATGAAACTTTTTCAGTGACCTTTTTTTTGGCCTCCTCTTTTTCTATTCTATATATATATATATATTCTCTGCCAGGGAGCTCAGCATTTGATTATATTGCCCTGCAATTTTTACTCATTTCCACCTAAGCATTATTGCATACAGTGGTGGTGTCCTTGAAGGAAGGGGTCATGACTTCTCTTTTTCTTTTTTCTTGCAAAACATCTGACCCAGAACTGGGCCTGTGATAGCTTCTTGAAAGTTTAGTAAAGATTACCTGGTTTTTTAATTGAATTTTATCCCAACACAGATTTTTTTTCTATATATGGATGATGAAAAAGAAAATTTTGACAAGATAAGGATATTTACACCTCTGTGAAAAACTACAATTTTTATGGTGTGAATATAAATTATGGGCTCCCGACTATGGCTAAAGAAGGCTGGGGTTCAAAGAAGAGTAACCCAGTCTTCAAAGGAGGGCAAATACAGACGCCATAAAGCTCAATAACAAAGACAGATGACTTGGCCCACAGCCTTCTATGAACAAAGGACACAAGCATCTCATTGGTTGGCTGTCATCACGGTCTCTGCAACCCACTCCCCAATATCATTGTATAATTACAGCATTTTTCACTGTTTATGGCATACCAAGGCCATTCCAACATCATGAACATAGGGACAGAAAGGTGCCTTAAGATGTTTTTCTTGCGGTGTTCCCAGAGTCATAAATTTATCTGAAAGTGTAACTTCACAATAAGGGAGAAAGGAAAAAAGGAAATCAAGGAAGTCAGCACTAATTGCTAACTGAACAACTACCATGCCTGGGGAACGTCCCTCGTAAGTATTTGAGTTTTTGTTTTAATAACATCATATTAAAAGCCAACACCAACCTGCAAAATTAAAGGCTACTAAGAAGAACAAAGAGAATAAAAGAGAAAACTAAGGAAGTTGACTTTCAGCAATGCCAACAGAAAGATTTATTTAGAGAAGATTTGAGTATCAATATAATTTTATGTCAGATGTCAGCATATCAAAAATAATTGTGTTTTCTTGAAATAATAAAATCTCTTCCTTTCTTCTCTTTCTTCATAAATGCATATACCACATAAAGCAAGAACTTCTAAACCATGCCATTCTACTTAGAAACGATATTTGCACTCCTAGTGTAGATTGAGGAACTGCAGATAGAAAAGATGTTAAAAAGCAGATGCCTTTACCTGTCCATGGGAAAAGGTAGCCAGTTGCTAGGCTGTGAAAAGGCTTTTGCACTGAGATATTTCTCTCTCTCCCTTCCTTATTCCAACTGCCACCTAACCCCAACCCTAACCCTAACCCACCAACTAATAGTGGAGAAAACTGTTTTATAATAATTGAAGAAAAGATGATTCTTTTAAAAAAAGTATAGTCTACTGACATGCTAAGGCATTGCCATCCATAATTTTATGCATCTGTTTGTTCCCTGACAAGACATTTGTTTGAGGTTGAGTAAACACAGCCAAAATGGCAACTGAAAGGACCGATCTAGGAAAACCCATTAAATGCAGCCAGAACAGGATATTTATTATTCTATTCATAAGATTTCTCTTTTCCTCACTGATCATTCCAGTCTTTTTCAAGGGCCTTTTCAGTAAGTTATAGTGAAACTTTTATAAGTACTCTCACTGAGAAACAAAATGGGGCTTTAATAAAAGAAAAAGTTTTACTTGCTTTTAAAATTGGCCCAGTGTGGATTTTAGCTTTCTATGTATTATGGAAAATTAAGCTTTAGGCAACACAAAGATATTCACACCTCTGCCAAAAATTAATATATTTTTAATGGTAAATTAACATCAAAAGTTTTATACATATTAGGGATGGTCTGACCTCCAACTGTTCACAGCCAAGTCCAATCCACACACACAGAAGGAGAAAATCTGTCTGCTATGAATGTTCAATTTGTTCAATTCCCTGCCATGTCTTTTCAGCTGTTAATGCTGCTCTGAGAACGGATGATGACTTTAGTGGGAAAGGAAAACCAACAGGAATAAACTACTTTAAGTTTTTTGAGTGATAATTTGTAATTTAGGTGTGCTTTCCCATTATGTTTGCTAGAATGCATACATACATATGTAGTTTTAAAGCAAGAGCCCATCCCTGAAGTTGATAGATTTTTAAAATAAAATTTTCTATGGTTTTGAAAGCAAACTGTGTCTCCCATATTAGAGGGAAAATTCTACAATTCAACTCAATAATCATTTACTGAATGCCTACTATTGGCCACACTGGAGCGGTGGAGATGGCAAAAGTTGCAAAAGTGGGCAGGCCACGGTGGCTCAGCAGGCAAGAATGCTTGCCTGCCATGCCAGAGGACCCGGGTTCGATTCCTGGTGCCTGCCCATATCAAAAAAAAAAAAAAAAACAGGAAAGAAAAAGTTGCAAAAGTGAATGATTTGATGAAACTCAGTAAAGAATCTAGTATACCACCCAGTTGCAGACACATAACTAAAGGGCAATCGGAAACTATTTCAAAATCCAACAAAGTCCAAGCCCAGGTTAAGTAGCCAATAAGAAGTTGGCCATTCTAACAACTTCCCATACATTCTTTCTCTATGAAATCCTTCTTGTGGCAATGGAAACTGCAGAAAGACCTCAGAGAGGGAAGACGGGGTCCTGAAGTCACAATCAGCATGGTACTGGGGGCACCAGCAGAAACAAAAAGCAAATGTAAGTGACCTAGGGATCCACCAGAAAGAGTTAAAACATCTCAGAGGTGAGATCCCAGTAGAAACCAAGTCAAACTTAAGTCCTATAAAATTTCAACTTACACATTTTTTGTTTGTAAAAATTATGAAGGATTTATCTTCAATAGACTTTATTACAAAATGTACACATTAGAAAACTCACTCAATAGTCACTATTGTAAATGTACAATTATGGACATTTTCAATGCTATATATGTACAAGGGTATATAAAAAAGTGTCACATTGCACCCACATTTAGCTTCAGGACAACCATTCTCTTGAGTCATCTTCTAGCTAGCGGTGGTGCCTCTTTGCTTTCCCCCCACCCACCCAGACCATTTATTGTTGGAGTTGGCCCAGTTCTCAGACCTTGTTGGTCCTCTTCTCTTCTCTACCTACATTCACTCCCTGGGTTTTAAACATCACCTGTATGCCAATTACTCCCAAATTTATATCTCCTCCTGGGCCCACTTCTGAACTCCAACTGACTACTCAACATTAACACTTATAAGACTAAATTCAACATGCACAAAACTGAAATGATCTTTCCCAAAGAAAGGTACTCATCCATGGCTTCCTGTGAGCTGATGACAACTACATCCTTCCATCTGCTCAGGCCCAAAACCTCAGTGTTATCCTGGATGCCTCACTCTTTCTCATAACCCATGTCTATACTGTTAGCAGATCCTGTTGCCTCTTACTTCAAAATATTTCCAGATCCCAATCACTTCTCACCACCTTCACTGTCACCACCTAGTCCAAGCCACCATCACCCCTTCTGGTGTCTATAACTTTCTCTTCACAGGTCTTGCTGCTTCTATCCTTGTCCCATATCTATTCTCAGCACAGCAACCAGACTGATCCTTTTAAAGCCTGCTCAGGACCCTCTAGTGGCTCCACATTTCACTCAAAGGAAAAAGAAAAATCCTTAAATAGCCCGTAAGGACCTATAATTTGGTACCCAATTGCCTTCCTGGTCTCATCTCCTCCACCCTCTTGCTCTACTCCCACCACTCTGACTTTTTAGGACCTTAGCCCTTTCTGTTCCTCTGCCTGAAATGCTATTCCCTAGAGATCTGCCCAACCAACTCCCTTACTTCAGTTTTTGCTCATATTCCACTTCCTTAATAAGGCCTCATCTATTCTGTTTAAAATCACAAACTCCCCCTTCCCACCATTCTACTTGACTTTTTTCCCTTATTAACACTTATTAACTTCTAACATACTATATAATTTACTTATATGGTATGTTTTCTGTTTTCTGTTTACCTACTCCTTTAGAATATAAGCTGTATGAAACAGGGATCTTTATTTGTTCATTTCTCAGTGCCTGGCTCACAGCAGGTATTCAGCAAATAGTATTCAAATGAATTTCATTTGATAAACACCTAAACTCTTCTAGGCACTTTTACACTAATAACTTGTGTCCCTATACTCAAGGAACTTATATCCTAGTAAGGGGAACAAGAAATTAACAGGAAAATGAAAGAACAAGATAATTTCAGATGGCAATAAGTACTGTGAAAAAAACCAGAGTGATGTGAGAGTTATAGAGAGGCAACTTAGCAGGGATGGTCAAAGAAGTGACATTTCAGTTGAAATCTAAATGGTAAGAATTAAATGGACCACAAAAATCTTGGGGAAGAACATTTTAGGCAGAGGAGACTAATCATCTAAATGGTCAAAGGCAAGGAGAAGATTGGCCTATCGAGAAATACAAAGAAAGACAATATGGCTGGTGAAGAGTCAGCAGGGAGGGTAGGTAGAAGTTGAATTAGAAGAGGTGGACAAGGGCCAGATCACACATACCTTATACGCCATGGTAAGGAGTTTGAATTTTTGTCTAGATAAAGCATAATCTAATTGATGTTGTAAAAAAATTTATTCTAGTTACTTTGTGGAATCTAGATTGAGGAAGGAATGAGCATGAAAACTATCAGGTTAAGAGGCTATTGCAAGACGGCAGACTTCCACTTCTGGCAAAATGGTAGATTAGATATCCTACAGAAAAAAAATCTTTGAAGAATACCTACATGCTTTTCAATACTTTTTTTGGCAGGGGTGGGGTGCAGCGGTCCATGGTCTGGGAACCTCGAACCCAGGTCTCCAGCATGGAAGGCACACATTCTACCACTGAACCACCCGTGCACCCTTCAATACATTTTTTATTCATTTTTTTTATTAATTGAAGAAAAAAAAGAAATTAACACAACATTTAGAAATCATTCCATTCTACATATGCAATCAGTAATTCTTAACATCATCACATAGATGCATGATAATCATTTCTTAGTACATTTGCATCGATTTAGGAAAAGAACTAGCAAAACAACAGAAAAAGATATAGAATGTTAATATAGAGAAAAAATAAAAATAATAATATAGTAAAAAAATAAAAAAGGAAAAAGAAAAAAAAGACACAAACAAACAAACAAACAAACAAACAAAAACCTTCAATACATTTTTAAATACTTTATTTTGTACACAAGAAAATAAGGGAAAACCACAAGGACAAACAAAATCAGTTAACAAGGAATTGAAACCAAAGCGCTAAGGAAACGTGGAGGTCAGGACAGTTCTGAGAGTAAAAGTCAACATAGTTACCTACACATGTGGAAAGTAGCAGTCACTTCCATTTCACAAAATGAAAGGCCAGACCTCAAGCCTGTATATGTATATGTATACGTATACGTACATGTATATATATGTATATATACATGTATATGTAAATGTATTTGTAATGTATATGTATACAGAATTGTCTTCTCATTCTAATATATATATTTCATTATAGGAAAGAGAAAACAATTTTAAATTTATTGCACTGAATAAAGTAACTGTGAAATGCATAAAATTACAAGGAAAAATTAATAAATATGACTTTCTAGAAGGAGATTTAACCCACCACCCTTAATAACTAAACTGCTAAAATCAGTGAAGACATAGATTTGAACAGCAAAATTAGCAGACTTGATCTAAACTACATATAAAGAGCCCAGCCCCAAATAACTAGAGAGCAGCTTGATCAAGTATTAGGACGCAAAATCACAATGAATTTCAAAAATAAATTCCACACATCTTAATCAAAATGCAATTGAGGGTGGGCCACGGTGTCTCAGTGGCAGAGTTCTCACCTGCCGTGCTGGAGACACGGGTTCATTTCGCGTTACCTGCCCACGCAAAAAAAAAAAAAAAAAAGCAATTCAGTCTAAAATATAATAAAAGGATAACTTTTTAAAAAATTGTTTGGACACGTTTTAGAACTGTGTTGGACACTAAATTGCTCATAGATCAAAGAAAAAACTATGAATTTTAAAATTCAGCAAGTCAAATGCAATGAGATACTTGGTGATTTTTAAAACTTTGTAACAGAAAGGCTAAAACTTAATAACAAAGCGTCCAAATTAATGCATTAAAAGTTGGGAAAATAAAAATGGAATTAATGTACATAAAGTAGAATGAAGGCAATCGTATGTTTAGTAACATAAATTGTCATTTAAAGTTAATTAAACAAAAATTTTAAAAGTTTTAAATTTTATTTTAATTAAAAATTAATTAATTAAAAATAAGAAACAACAGTGCACAGCAAAGCCAGAGGGTTTTTTTTTCTTTTGAAAAACTTTTCATTTTGAAATAATTTTGAAATTACAGGATACTAATAAAATAATACAGGGGCCCTTTCCCCTCCTGCTCTGGCGGCTCTCCAACCACCACCGTGCCCTCTGCTGCCTTCACCAGCTCCTCCGCCATCGTCCTCGACAGCCTTGCCACCCTCACCTTTCCTCCTCTAGAACAGCTACTGGGGGAGTGGAGACGATACAGAGCAGCTCCCGGAGCCACGACGGAGATCAAAGGGACGGCATACACCATCCTGGAACGGCTGACTGTCTGGGAGAACCAGCTCCGGTGAGATCGCCGAGGGGCGCGGGCTTTCCCAGGCGGGACGGCAAGCGGATGGAGTCCCTCCCTTCCTCCTTCCCAGGCCAGCTGGCAGAATTGGGCAGGCGGTTCCCTCGGGCCACGGCGGCTGGCGCCCCCACCACGCGAGGCCCCCCGGACCAAATGAGAGAGTTGGGTCGGAAATCCCCAGACTGCGGAGAACGGTGACCGGGGGGGTCCCTTCCAAACATGTGACTCCCCGGTCTGGCTGGGAACAGTGCACTCTCCCGGGCTGCAGCGGCTGACACCCTCCCGCCACGCTTGGCGCCCCGGGACGACTAGGAAATTCGGTCAGGCGCTCTCCCAGGCTGTGGCGGCTGGTAACCCTCCCCACGTTCGGATGCCCGCGCCGGCTGGCACTCTTCCAAGCCGCTTCAGCTGGCGAACCTCCCCCACAGCAAGAGTATTCCAAAGTTAAAGGAACAACAGCACGTTTTACTGGTGGCACCCGCAGACAAACGTGTGCCACGAGCGCCACCTACTGGGCAGGATAAGAAAAACAGAACCCAGAGATTTCACAGAAAAATCTTTCAACCTGCTGGGTCCCACACCCAGGGAAATCTGACTAAATGCCCAGACGCCAGCAGAAGATAACGGATCATGCCCAGAAAATTGAAAATATGGCCCAGTCAAAGGAACAAACCAATAGTTCAAATGAGATACAGGAGCTGAAACAACTAATGCTGAATATACGAACAGAAATGGAAAACCTCTTCAAAAACGAAATCAATAAATTGAGGGAGGACATGAAGAAGACATGGGCTGAACAAAAAGAAATAGAAAAGCTGAAAAAACAAATCACAGAGCTTATGGAAGTGAAGAATAAAGTAGAAAAGATGGAAAAAAACAATGGATACCTACAATGATAGATTTAAAGAGACAGAAGATAGATTTACTGATTTGGAGGATGGAACATCTGAATTCCAAAAAGAAACAGAAACTATCGGGAAAAGAATGGAAAAATTTGAACAGGGTATCAGGGAACTCAAGGACAATATGAACCGCACAAATATACGTGTTGTGGGTGCCCCAGAAGGAGAAGAGAAGGGAAAAGGAGGAGAAAAACTAATGGAAGAAATTATCACTGAAAATTTCCCAACTCTGATGAAAGACCTAAGATTACAGATCCAAGAAGTGCAGTGCACCCCAAAGAGATTAGACCCAAATAGGCGTTCTCCAAGACACATACTAGTTAGAATGTCAGAGGTCAAAGAGAAAGAGAGGCTCTTGAAAGCAGCAAGAGAAAAATAATCCATCACATACAAGGGAAACCCAATAAGACCATGTGTAGATTTCTCAGCAGAAACCACGGAAGCTAGAAGACAGTGGGATGATATATTTAAATTACTAAAAGAGAAAAACTGCCAACCAAGACTCCTATATCCAGCAAAATTGTCCTTCAAAAATGAGGGAGAAATTAAAACATTCTCAGACAAAAAGTCACTGAGAGAATTTGTGACCAAGAGACCAGCTCTGCAAGAAATACTAAAGGGAGCACTAGAGTCAGATACAAAAAGACAGAAGAGAGAGGTATGGAGAAGAGTGTAGAAAGAAGGAAAGTTAGATATGATATATATAATACAAAAGGCAAAATGGTAGAGGAAAATATTATCCAAACAGTAATAACACTAAATGTTAATGGACTGAATTTCCGAATCAAAAGACATAGACTGGCAGAATGGATTAAAAAACAGGATCCTTCTATATGCTGTCTACAGTAAACACATCTTAGACCCAAAGATAAACATAGGTTGAAAGTGAAAGGTTGGGAAAAGATATTTCATGCAAATAACAACCAGAAAAGAGCAGGAGTGGCTATACTAACATCCAACAAATTAGACTTCAAATGTAAAACAGTTAAAAGAGACAAAGAAGGACACTATATACTAATAAAAGGAACAATTAAACAAGAAGACATAACAATCATAAATATTTACGCACCGAACCAGAATGCCCCAAAATACGTGAGGAATACACTGCAAACACTGAAAAGGGAAATAGATACATATACCATAATAGTTGGAGACTTCAATTCCCCACTCTCATCAATGGACAGAACATCTAGACAGAGGATCAATAAAGAAATAGAGAATCTGAATATTACTATAAATGAGCTAGACTTAACAGACATTTATAGGACATTACATCCCACAACAGCAGGATATACCTTTTTCTCAAGTGCTCATGGATCATTCTCAAAGATAGACCATATGCTGGGTCACAAAGCAAGTCTTAACAAATTTAAAAAGATTGAAATCATAAACAACACTTTCTCGGATCATAAAGGAATGAAGTTGGAAATCAATAATAGGCGGAGTGCCAGAAAATTCACAAATATGTGGAGGCTCAACAACACACTCTTAAACAACAAGTGGGTCAAAGAAGAAATTGCAAGAGAAATTAATAAATACCTCGAGGCGAATGAAAACGAAAACACAACATATCAAAACTTATGGGACGCAGCAAAGGCAGTGCTAAGAGGGAAATTTATTGCTCTAAATGCCTATATCAGAAAAGAAGAAAAGGCAAAAATGCAGGAATTAACTGTTCACTTGGAAGAACTGGAGAAAGAACAGCAAACTAATCCGAAAGCAAGCAAAAGGAAAGAAATAACAAAGATTAGAGCAGAAATAAATGAAATTGAAAACATGAAAACAATAGAGAAAATCAATAAGACCAGAAGAAGTTGGTTCTATGAGAAAATCAATAAGATTGATGGGCCCTTAGCAAGATTGACAAAAAGAAGAAGAGAGAGGATGCAAATAAATAAGATCAGAAATGGAAGAGGAGACATAACTACTGACCTCAAAGAAATAAAGCAGGCAATAACAGGATACTATGAACAACTTTACGCTAATAAATACAACAATTTAGATGAAATGGACAGGTTCCTGGAAAGACATGAACAACCAACCCTGACTCAAGAAGAAATAGATGACCTCAACAAACCAATCACAAGTAAAGAAATTGAATCAGTCATTCAAAAGCTTCCTAAAAAGAAAAGTCCAGGACCAGACGGCTTCACATGTGAATTCTACCAAACATTCCAGAAAGAATTAGTACCAACTCTCCTCAAACTCTTCAAAAAAAATTGAAGTGGAGGGAAAACTACCTAATTCATTCTATGAAGTCAACATCACCCTCATACCAAAACCAGGCAAAGATATTACAAAAAAAGAAAACTACAGACCAATCTCTCTAATGAATATAGATGCAAAAATCCTCAATAAAATTCTAGCAAATGGTATCCAACAACACATTAAAAGAATTATACATCATGACCAAGTAGGATTCATCCCAGGTATGCAAGGATGGTTCAACATAAGAAAATCAATTAATGTAATACACCATATCAACAAATCAAAGCAGAAAAATCACATGATCATCTCAATTGATGCAGAGAAGGCATTTGACAAGATTCAACATCCTTTCCTGTTGAAAACACTTCAAAAGATAGGAATACAAGGGAAATTGCTTAAAATGATAGAGGGAATATATGAAAAACCCACAGCTAATATCATCCTCAATGGGGAAAAATTGAAAACTTTCCCCGTAAGATCAGGAACAAGACAAGGATGTCCACTATCACCACTATTATTCAACATCATGTTGGAGGTTCTAGCCAAAGCAATTAGACAAGAAAAAGAAATACAGGGCATCAAAATTGGAAAGGAAGAAATAAAACTATCACTGTTTGCAGACGATATGATACTATACATTGAAAACCCGGAAAAATCCACAACAAAACTACTAGAGCTAATAAATGAGTACAGCAAAGTAGCAGGTTACAAGATCAACATTCAAAAATCTGTAGCACTTCTATACACTAGTAATGAACAAGCTGAGGGGGAAATCAAGAAACGAATCCCATTTACAATCGCAACTAAAAGAATAAAATACCTAGGAATAAATTTAACTAAAGAGACAAAAAACCTATATAAAGAAAACTACAAAAAACTGCTAAAAGAAATCACAGAAGACCTAAATAGATGGAAGGGCATACCGTGTTCATGGATTGGAAGACTAAATATAATTAAGATGTCAATCCTACCTAAATTGATCTAAAGATTCAATGCAATACCAGTCAAAATCCCAACAACTTATTTTTCAGAAATAGAAAAACCAATAAGCAAATTTATCTGGAAGGGCAGGGTGCCCCGAATTGCTAAAAACATCTTGAGGAAAAAAAACAAAGCTGGAGGTCTCACGCTGCCGGACTTTAAGGCATATTATGAAGCCACAGTGGTCAAAACAGCATGGTATTGGCATAAAGATAGATATATCG
Source organism: Tamandua tetradactyla (assembly GCF_023851605.1). Taxonomy (NCBI): domain Eukaryota; kingdom Metazoa; phylum Chordata; class Mammalia; order Pilosa; family Myrmecophagidae; genus Tamandua; species Tamandua tetradactyla. Next base: position 70,196,450 of record NC_135341.1, read on the forward strand.
ACCAATGGAATCGAATAGAGTGCTCAGATATAGACCCTCTCATCTATGGACATCTGATCTTTGATAAGGCAGTCAAGCCAACTCACCTGGGACAGAACAGTCTCTTCAATAAATGGTGTCTAGAGAACTGGATATCCATATGCAAAAGAATGAAAGAAGACCCATATCTCACACCTTATACAAAAGTTAACTCAAAATGGATCAAAGATCTAAACATTAGGTCTAAGACCATAAAACAGTTAGAGGAAAATGTTGGGAGATATCTTATGAAACTTACAATTGGAGGCGGTTTTATGGACCTTAAACCTAAAGCAAGAGCACTGAAGAAGGAAATAAATAAATGGGAGCTCCTCAAAATTAAACACTTTTGTGCATCAAAGAACTTCATCAAGAAAGTAGAAAGACAGCCTACACAATGGGAGATAATATTTGGAAATGACATATCAGATAAAGGTCTAGTATCCAGAATTTATAAAGAGATTGTTCAACTCAACAACAAAAAGACAGCCAACCCAATTACAAAATGGGAAAAAGACTTGAACAGACACCTACCAGAAGAGGAAATACGGATGGCCAAGAGGCACATGAAGAGATGCTCAATGTCCCTGGCCATTAGAGAAATGCAAATCAAAACCACAATGAGATATCATCTCACACTCACCAGAATGGCCATTATCAACAAAACAGAAAATGACAAGTGCTGGAGAGGATGCGGAGAAAGAGGCACACTTATCCACTATTGGTGGGAATGTCAAATGGTGCAACCACTGTGGAAGGCAGTTTGGTGGTTCCTCAAAAAGCTGAATATAGAATTGCCATATGACCCAGCAATACCATTGCTAGGTATCTACTCAAAGGACTTAAGGGCAAAGACACAAACGGACATTTCCTCACCAATGTTTATAGCAGTGTTATTTACAATTACAAAGAGATGGAAACAGCCAAAATGTCCATCAACAGAAGAATGGCTAAACAAACTGTGGTATATACATACGATGGAATATTATGCAGCTTTAAGACAAGATAAACTTATGAGGCATGTAATAACATGGATGGACCTAGAGAACATTATGCTGAGTGAGTCCAGCCAAAAACTAAAGGACAAATACTGTATGGTCCCACTGATGTGAACGGACATTCGAGAATAAACTTGGAATATGTCATTGGTAACAGAGTCCAGCAGGAGTTAGAAACAGCGTAAGATAATGGGTAATTGGAGCTGAAGGGATACAGACTGTGCAACAGGACTAGATACAAAAACTCAAAAATGGACAGCACAATAATACCTAAGTGTAAAGTAATCATGTTAAAACACTGAATGAAGCTGCATCTGAGCTATAGGGTTTTTTTTGTTTTGTTTTGTTTTACTATTATTATTACTTTTATTTCTTTTCTCTATATTAACATTCTATATCTTTTTCTGTTGTGTTGCTAGTTCCTCTAAACCGATGCAAATGTACTAAGAAACGATGATCATGCATCTATGTGATGATGTTAAGAATTACTGATTGCATATGTAGAATGGTATGATTTCTAAATGTTGGGTTAATTTCTTTCTTTCCGTTAATTAATTAAAAAAAATAAATAAATACCCACACCAAATAAGAAATCTAAACCTCAAAAAAAATAATAATAATACAGGGTGCACGGGTGGTTCAGTGGTAGAATGCTTGCTTTGCAGGCGGGAGACACGGTGATTTCCGAACCGTGCGCCTAAAAAACAAGTAATAATAATAAAAATAATAACAATAATAATAAAGCCTCCATACACAGAACTCCACATATCCCACTATACCCCCAGATACTCAGATGCTTTAACATTTTGCCACGTTTGCTGTATCATTCTACCTCTCTATCCATCGATCTATCACTCCATCATCCATTCATCTATATCTTTCTATCAGTCTATCTGTCTCCAGAACATCTGAGAACAAGTTACATACATCACATTCCTTGAACACATAATTTTTCCATGTACATTTCTTAAGAACAAGGACGTTCCAATTACTTAATCACTTTAAGTGTAGTTATTAACTTCAAGAAATTTAACATTCATATAATGCTTACATTCCATACTCCAATTCTTTCTTATGTCCCAATAATATGTTTTTGAGCTTGTTCTTCTCCATTCTTAGATTCCCTTACAAGATCATATATTGAATTTAATTGTCATTATCTCTTTAGTTTTTCTTTGTCTTTTTTAATTGTAGAAATATATATGCAAAATAAATATTTCCATCTCAACCCCTCCCAGGCATGCAATTTAGGGGACTAATCACATTCCTAGATTGCTATACCCATACCACCATCCTTTACCAGAACTTTCCCTTCACCCCAAACTGAAAACCTTATACTCATTTTGCCTTAAAACCCTACTGCCCCAGAGGTTTGTTTTTTTTTAATTTTGAAATAACTAATAAAGTAAACAAATTTGTGGTGAGACTGGTCAAGAAAAAGAGGTACAAATAAACAATATTATAAGTGAAAATGGGATTACACATCCAGACCCAGAAAAAAAAGATAATCAGAATACCATAAAGAACATTAAGATAATAAATCAAAACTTCAATGATGAACTGGATCAAGTCCATTTTAAAACAGAACTTAATCAACCTGACTAAAGAGAAATTGAAAATTTCAGTAATTTCATAAAACTTTTTAAAAAAATGTATCTGCAGTTAAAAATCTTCCTCTAAAGAGCACCAGGTTCAGCAGGTTTTGTAGAATTCTTCTAAACTTTCAGGGAACATTTTTTTTAATTATTCAGAGAATACAAAAAGAGGGAACACTTCCCACCTCATTAATAACCTTGATGTTAACATCAAATAAAGACCATATATCCGTAACGAATAAGAATCCAAAATTCTGAACAAAATATTACAAAGCTGAATCCAGGTTTATATATTTTTTAATGTAATGAATTTTGATCAAGTTAAATTTATCCCTGGAAGGCAAGACTGGATTTATTATAGAAAGTCTCATAAGTCACTATAATAAAAAAAAAATGAAGAAAATTAATCATATGATAATCTTAATAGATCCAAAAAAAATCTTAAAAACTCAGCACCTATTCATGATAAAAACACAATAGCCAACAAGAAAATGAAGATAACTTCCTTCATTTCTGTTTTCATAACAGAAAAAAGGAGCCTACCAAAAACCTATACAACACATAACATACAACACTAAAACATTAGAATCATTATCTTCAAATTAGAAAAAGGAAGGGTGACCTCTATTAACTTTATACAGGTGGTCTTAGTCAGCAATCTATGAAAACACTTAAAAAAAATTAGTTAATAAAGGATAAAAGTTTAGAAAGTAAAAAGAGAAATTACAGTGTTTTAGTTTCCTAGGCTATTAAGCAAATACAATGAAATGAGTCAGCCTAAACCACAGGAATTTACCCACTTACTGTTATGAATCTTTAAAAAAATTCCAAATCAATGCGTGGTCAAGACCATGCTTTCTTCTCAAAGACTGGCATTTTGGGGCTGGCTGCCAGAAATCCTTGGTTCTCAGCTCCTGTGTCACAGAGCAATGCATATGGCAGCCTGTCCTGGCCTCTCCATTCTCTTTGAGGGTTCTATTGAATTTCAGTTTCATGACTCCATGGCTTTCTCTCTCTCTCTGAGTTTCATTCCACTTATAAAGGACTCCAGTAATAGGATTAAGACCTAACCTGATTGGGCTGGCCATACCTTTACTGGAGTAACCTTACAATGCATTTATGCCCACAGGAATGGATTAAATTTAAGAACCACATCATATAGTAATGAGCATATGACAGGATTTTTAATGTAGAAACCTCAAATAAATCTACAATTTATTTTTAAAAAGCAAGGTTTTAAGAAAGGATATATGCTATGTTTAATATACATAAATTAATTACATTTCTACAGCCCAGCAACAAACATAAAATTTATTTTTAAAAAGACAACATTTACATACTGAAATCTTTACAGGTGAACTGACATGCTATTTAAGACTTTTTCAAAATAATGTGGGATAGGAGAGTGAGTTGATAGGCCATATAATGATAATTATTGAAACTGGTGATAAATAACCAAGTAACCAAGCCTCATTACACTGTTTTCTATACATTTGTAGGCCTTAAAGTTTCCATGATAAAAGATTTTTTAAAGATACTAAGTACTGATCTATGTACTAGAGGAAAATAAAGGTTTATTTCTTTATAACCTGAGAATAGGAAAATTTTCTTATTTACACACTTACATGGAAAATTCAAATGTTTTTTTAAAAGATACCATAATTAAAGTCAAGATATTGAATGTCTAACTAGAGAAAAAACTTTTTTAACATTTCCCAAAGAGTCAGAACTCTAATATACAAAGAGCTCCTAAAATTTGAAAAGACCAATAATCAATAGAAAAATATGCAAAAAAATATAAACAGCCAGTTCACAGAAATGAAAACTCAACCTTGCTCATGAAAAGAAGCTGAACTTTGCTCATAATAAGAGAAATGCAAATTAAAACTACTCTGAAGATCCCTTTATTACCTAGCAGATAAGAAAAAATCCAAGTGCTCAACAACATGATCTGTTGGCAAGACAGTCTCCTATAATGGTGGTGGGAATGCAAAATGGCATAACTATGGAAACAAATTTAGCTATATTTAGCAAATTTCATACACATTTTTGATACAGCAATGCCACTTCTAGGGGTCTATCTCAAAGATACACTGACAAAATACAAACAATGTATGCACAGAGCTATTCACTGTGGCATTATTTTCAATAGCAAAATATTGAAAACCACCCAAATGTCCATTATTGGGGACCTGTTGGATAAACTATGCTTCATCCATTCAATGCACTATAATGCAGGTATAAAAAGGATAAGGAATATCTCTAAATGTTCATATGGAATTATCTCCAGATATATATCACTAAACAAAAATAACATGCCAAAAAGCGTTTTTTGTAGACTAACTATAAACATATTACTGTGCAAAAGACAGGAAGGTAAGTAAGATTTATAAATAGCTATGTATTTAAATTTTTGAAAAGATAAATCAAAAACAAACAAACAAAATAAGCTTACCTACAAAGGAGATAGGGGACTGGACAGAGGGGACAGGGGTAGAAGCCAGACTTCTGTGAATGTATCTTGTCATAACAACTATATAAAGATGTAGTTACTCTGGAAACACATCATTTTTTAAAAACCAGAAATTAAATATATGAGGAATAATCAGAGCTTAAAAATTGAAAGCAAACTGAAAGAAATGCAGCTCACTAAATAACAAGTTTGTGACATAACTAGCCACAAAAAAAAATTTACTTCAATTGACTCTAAAACTCTATATTTTGACTGCTCTTCCCTGGTAGAATATATCCAAAACCAAAAAAAATACAAAGACATATCACATTGTATTCAGTGTCTAATTGCTAGTAGTAGTACTAGTCTTGTGAAAATTTTGAAACTATTAACCTTATATTGTAGGACAAATTAAAGTAATTATGCCATTATGAACCAAGATTTTCTGTGTAAGACAAAAATATATACAATCAGTAAAATAAAGTAAAAGTTATATAAACAAGTTTGAATTGGAAAAATCTCACAATATTCTTTCTCTTACAAAATACATATATTTCCAAGCTCTGTCCACTGAAAACACCTACAAGTAAAAGCAACCCAAAATCTATGAGCATCCCTTGCACCCAGAATTGAACCTTCTATAGATCAATTGCAACAGAAGAAACCAGGGCGTTTTGGAGAAATTACAGTGTTAAGCTCTTGTACAGGAAATAGACTGGATAAACTTGGAATATCTTGTGCTAGAAAGGAAGCTCTAAAAGACTAATGAAGTCATCTCAAAAGGACACAGGAACCAATCTGAAAAGGCAAGAAAAACATGCAAAGTTCCTAAAATAAAATTTGCAATAAAAGTAAAGTACCTTGGTGGAAAAATTCCAAAATTTTTAAAGAAATTAAGGAAAGCTTAAATAAATGGAATAATATCTTTTCATGGTTAGGTAGTATACCTATGGATATTTAACATAAAGAAGTCAACTCTGCCCAAATGTATCTTAAAAAGTCAGTGCAATTCTAATCAAGATTCCAATGGGGGTTCTCAAGGAAATTGAATTTTCAAATTTATGTGGAAGAATTAAGAATCAAATATGGCCAAGCACTCTTGAAAAGGAACAAGATGAGGGAATACACCCTACCAGAAAGCATTTTTAAAATTCACAGTAATTCATACTGTTAAGGCATAAAGACAGATATGTAGATCAATTGATCAGTTAAAGATCCCCGATGAGACGCAAGCATATATAAAAACTTGATTTCTGACAGAGGTGGCATTGCACATCAAAGAGGGAATGATAGATTGTGGTTGTGCATCAAGGAAAAAAAGGAATAAAATTGGATCCTTCCTTTTGACTTAGACAAAAATATCAATTCTAAGATAAATAAAAAATTAAAAGTTTAAAAAAAAAACTTTAAAGCTTTTAGGAAAAAAATATATGCTAATCTAAATGACCTAGGGTTGGGAAGGATTTCTTGACCAAAATACTTTTAAAAATCACAAATTATAAAGCAAAAGATTAATAAATTTGACTCCATTATAATGAAGAACTTCTGTTCATCAAATGATACCAGAAGGAGAGTAAAAATATAATCCACTAATTGGAAGGAGATATTTGCATCATATGTAACAGAAAAGGATCAGCATCCTGAATAAAGAATCCTTATTAATCACTAAAAAATTAAAAAGTGAACAAAACATATAATATTCAAACAGTTTAGGCCATGATGGAGCAAAAACTAAACCTCAAAATCTCGGTGGTTTAAACCCAACAAAGATTTATTTCTTGCTCAGACATGGTCTACTTGAGGTTGGTGTCTCCCAGTGCAGTGGCTCAGCAATCCCAGCTGTTTCAGTCCAGCAGCTCCCATGATCACAACATAAGCCTCTACGCCCACATTGTCAGGAGAAGAGAGACCTGGGTTAGGCACCAGCTCTTAAGTGCTCTCTGTTCCTCTCACAGCCCATTCACCAGGATTTTTCAGATGGCCCCACATAAAAGTAAAGTGGCTGGGAAATTTGGGGGACTACAGAAGTAATGGTGAGCAGAAATTCCTTCGTGATGGAATTACATGATGGGAGACACGGTGATTTCCGGACCATGTGCCTAAAAAACAAATAATAATAATAATAATAATAATAGTAATACAACCCCCATACAAAGAACTCCACATATTCCACTATACCCCCAGATACTCAGATGCTTTAACATTCTGCCACATTTGTTATATCATTCTACCTCTCTATCCGTCAATCTATTAATCCATCATCCATTCATTTATATCTTTCTGTCAGTCTGTCTGTCTCCAGAACATTTGAGAACAAGTTGCATACATCACACTCCTTGCACACATAATTTTTCCATGTACATTTCTTAAGAACAAGGGCGTTCCAATTACTTAATCACTTTAAGTGTAGTTATTAACTTCAAGAAATTTAACATTCATATAATGCTTACATTCCATACCCCAATTCTTTCTTATGTCCCAATAATATATTTTTGGGCTCTTTCTTCTCCATTCTTAGATTCCCTTACAAGATCATATATTGAATTTAATTGTCACTATCTCTTTAGTTTTTCTTTGTCTTTTTTAATTGTAGAAGTATATATGCAACATAAATATTTCCATCTCAACCCCTTCCAGGAATGCAATTTAGGGGACTAATCACATTTCTAGATCGCTATATCCATACCACCATCCTTTACCAGAACTTTCCCTTCACCCCAAACTGAAAACCTTACACTCATTTTGCCTTAAAACCCTGTTTCAGATGTTTCACAGAACAGGAACCACAAATGGTGAAAGAAATACATGTAGAAAGGTTTTAATGTAATCAGGGATGTGCCAACTAAAATCACGATTAGAAAGCAATTTACCCACACCTAACTGGCAAAAATTTAAAAATCTGATGATACCAATTCTTGTCAATAAGAGTGTAGAAAAACATATTGTCATATACTGTTGGTAAAGTACATATTGAAAAAAACATGACATTGTGTTTGAAAACTGAACATACACATAAACTATGACCCAGTAATCCCGTCCTAAATGGTCTTTAGAATGAATTAGAACAATTTACTCTTTCAACTCTAAGAGAACTGTTTTTAATCGTTACCTTCTTGCATGGTTTTGAGTGATAAAAAAAATTTTTTATTACCAATTTGAATATTTACAGTAGATCTACCTTCTGGCACATTAAAAATATTGAACTTTTTACATCATTCAACATATATCCAAAGGAATCTAAAATCTCTAATTATTTAATAAACTCCATCATCCATTTAAAAATACATGGACAAATCCCTCTGGGGTTTATCAGGGTATCATCCAGAGGGATTTGAACAGTGAATAAAAAAGTATTTGCAAAGTCTCCTTGGGGGAAGGTGAGAAAGGGGGAAAATTCAACTTCCCCAAGTGGGAAATTCTTGATATTCTCACAAACAGTGGGGACAACCAAAGCAATAGGCTGAGCCCCCAATCTTGGGGTTTGTTCATATGAAACTTAACCCCGCAAAGGGTAGGCTAAGTCTACTTAAAATTAGGCTGAAGAGTCACTCCAAAGAGAACCTCTTTTGTTGTTCAGATGTGGCCTCTCTCTCAGCCAACATGACAAGCAAACTCACTGCCTTCCCCCTCTCTACATGGGACATGACTCCCAGGGGGTGCACCTTCCTGGCAACATGGGAGAGAAATCTTAGAATGAGCTGGGTCTCAGCACCAAGGGATTGAGAAAACCTTCTAGACTGAAAAGGGGAAGACAGAAATGAAAGAAAATAAAGTGTCAATGGCTGAGAGATTCCAAACAGAGTTGAGAGGTTATCCTGGAGGTTATTCCTATGCAACAAATAGAAATCATCTTTTTATTTACGTGTAACAAAGAGGCTGGAAGGAACTGCCTGAAAATGTAGAGCTGTGTTCCAGTAGCCATGTTTCTTGAAGATGATTGTATAATGATACAGCTTTCGCAATGTGACTGTGTGATTGTGAAAACCTTGTGTCTGATGCTTCTTTTATCTACCTTATGGACAGATGAGTAAAACATATGGATTAAAAATAAATAAATAATAGGGGGAACAAATGTTAAAATAAATTTAGTAGATTGAAATGCTAGTGATCAATGAAAGGGAGGGGTAAGAGGTATGGTATGTATGACTATTTTTGTTTTCTTTTTATTTCTTTTTCTGAATTGATGCAAATGTTCTAAGAAATGATCATGATGACGAATATACAACTACATGATGATATTGTGAATTACTGATTATATATGTAGAATGGAATGACCATAAGGTAAGAATGTTTGTGTTTGTAAGTTGGTACATTCAATAAATAAAATAATAAATAATTTTTTTTTAAAAATACACGGACAAATTCTTTTTTAAAATCAGAAATTTTACATTGTTCCTTTGAATTACCATAATTCATCTCTTTTATGTTTAAAATATTTGAGTGATCATCTTATTGTACTTCTCTGCAACAAAAACATATCTTTAACAAATTAAAATATATTTCTTTATTTTTCTTAACCTTGTGGCTCTTAGTGTTAATATTTTTTTCTGGATAGATTTACCAACATAAATGCAGCTCTTTGTTGTTACTGGGTTCATGTTTCTGCAAATGGATAACTTATTCATAGAAAAAGATGGCTTTCAATATCAATTCCTATTTTAGGTTTACCTGGAGGAAAGTGCTGAGACTTCAAACTCACACAAATCAGATGGTGTGATAGGATTGGAGGAGGTATGTTTCAGCAGTGTCACTCCTTTCTTTGCACTCCTTTCAGAAGTCACACAAGGATCTATCATCATGCATTGTCTGTAAAGGTCTACTAGCTAAAAATTGTTTTCAACTTGGTGACAAATAGATTTGGTAACCATCCAATTTGCAAAAGACATTAAAGTCTTTCACCTTCTCAATTTCTTGGAAGATGAGTCCAATCAAATCACTATTCATTATATCTGTTATTCTTTCACTTAATGGCACCTTGTGTAACCCAATATGCTCAGAAAGGTTTGGGAAAATGAAATATTATCAATATAATTATTCATAAGTGTTTTTAGTTTTCACATGCTTTAAGGTTTTTTTTTTATCAAGTTTAGTTCATTCATTTTATGGAAAATGCCCTCCATACAAAAATAATCAGACTAACTTCCTATGAGAAAAGTCTGATTATAATTTTCAACTAAATAAACCATTAATTCCTGTCCTCATAATATCATCTTATTTGTGAATTCTAATGCTGAAAGAGAGAGAGAGAAGGGAGAAAAATGAACAGAGAGAGAAGGTATTGATATCTTGAGTATATATTTCTTATCACTGCCCTTTTTGCTTAGCTAACATGGACTTTTTTCCCTCTGGAGTGGTACATTTAGTCCAGGGATGAAAAAGATGTCACAAATCAAATAGAATTAACCCAGAGTTCCTCCTTATAAATATCTATATCCAGAACATCACAAAATTGGCCGTTAACAGTAAAAGACAAAGTCCTACGTCCAGTTTACAACATCTTGATTAACCAAGTTTCATGCAAAGTTCCAAGAAGACTGTGAGAGAGTGCTCATGGCACTGTGCATTGTGACACCTGAGAGACAGAAACAAAACAAAGCACTGTCAACAGGCAACTGGACAAATAAATTGTGATTACTCATATAATAGGGTGGAACACAGAAAACTCTGTGTATTACTGCTGCATATATCAACATGAATGAATTTCAGACACGTGATTTTAGTGAAGAAATCAAATAATGTAAATTACACAGAGCAAACAATATGATACTATTTGTAAAAAAAAAAAAAAGTACAAAACTAACAAAATAGTACTGACACACATCTTTGTAGTAGAACTATAACAAATGGCTAAAGGCTGATAAGCCAAAATCAGAACAGTGATTATATTACTGCCAATGAGGAAGATGAAGGATAGGTTTAGAATGGGTCAAAGAGGGTGTGATGGTTAATTTCATATGTCAGCTTGGCTAGGTTACGGTTTCCAGTTGTTCAGACAAGCAAACACTGGTCTGATTGTTTCTGTGGTGGTATTTGTAGTGTTTACATCATTAATCAGTTGATTGCATCTATGGTTGATTGCATCTACAATCAACAAAAGACATTGCTCTCAGCAATAAAGGAAGTCTCCTCATCCAATCAGTCTGCAGGTCTTAAAATGAGAACTGAAGATTTCAAAAGTTAGAGAGAAGAATTTTTGCCTCTTCTGGAGACAGCCGGCTTCTCCTTCATCAGAGTTTTCAGACTATGGCTACCCTGCAAAATTCAGGTATTTTAGTTTCCTAGGCAGCTCAAAACAAATAGTATGCAATGGGTCAGGTTAAACAATGGGAATTTATTTGCTTACAGTTTAGAGGCTGAAAAATGGTCAAACCAAAGCATCATCAAGACTGTGCTTTCTTCCCAAAAACTGGCTGCTGGCGATCCTTGGCCCCTCTGTCACATGGCAAGGCATATGGCAGTGTCTGCTGGTTACTCTTTTTTCTTCCAGGTTTTGTTCATTTCAGCTTCTTTTCTCCATGGCTTTCTCTCTGTGCCTGATTTCATTCTGCTTGTAAGGACTCCAGCAATAGAATTGGATCTCACCCCGATTGAGGTGGGCCACACCTTAACTGAAGTAGCCTCCTCCAAAGGTCGTACTTACAATAGGTTTCCACTCAAATGAACAGATTAACTTTAAGAACACACTTTTCTGGGGTATGTACAGCTTCAAACCACCACAGCAGTCAATCCCCAAGGTCACATTAGGCAATTCCTGTAATAAGTCAATCTTTCCCTCTCATCCTTCTCTCTATCTGCATATCAGCTCTGTCTCTCTGGAGAACTCTGACTAGAACAGGGTGCTTGAGCAGCATTTGCAATGTTCTACTACTGGCACTGTATGTTTATTTTATTGCTCTTTTACATAACTTTAATGCCTGATTTTTTTTTTTTTTTAATATTTGCCAAGAGCTACAGACTAACCTAATGTCAAGAGTCTTTGGAACAACACAGGTGACATGCCTGGGAATTCCCTAGGGTCCTCCCTGACTAGGGAGGCTGTTAGTGTTGGGATGGACAAAGAAGACACCTGTCCAAGCAGTCAATCAGCTCCCTGCTAGAGAGCGCTCACATCTGATCTAATCTTGGCTCAGAGTGTGTTACCTGGTAGGACTGAATATTTTTCTCTGAGTTCATCTCCAGATTTGACTGGTATTATATTGGTTCTTTTACACTTTTGTTTGTCCACACAGGAACTCCCCAGACTTGTTGTACTTCAACAGAGTATTTCATTCATCAAATGTTTCCAGAACATCCAATCCATTTCTTAATTTCTGTTTACTTTTTCATAATCTCCTCCCCCTCCTCCTGCCACCCCTGCTTTATTTCAATCTTTGATCTAAGTCTTAGATGTTGACAAAGGATTTGGCTTATTTTGCCTCACTGCACAGGATTCCATCACCTCCCTAGTAATGAAGCAAATAGCACTAGAAGGGGATATAATGTAAGTACTTTCTATGTGAACGGTAACTGTGACATATCAGGAGCCTCGTAGGTTGCTTGATTGCACGCTTAATCAGTCATGGCAACTCATCCACCAGGCTGGATTTGGTGGGCAAGGCTTTTCAACGTGCCAAACCTGACATCCATCAAAACTCAGCATCTTTACAGAAAGTATTTGATAGAGATCTCTACGCACCCATCTGATGAAATGTGGTCCCTGCACTCATTTCTCATTTGGGAGACTCCCCAAGCACTCCTTCAATAACAGCCAAAGATATGAATATCTCCAGTCCCAGAAGACAGAAGCACCTTACTGTCTATTTCCTTCTCTTGGTCAGTGCCTGTTTTTCCCAAGAACTCAGTCAGCTATATCTACCATATAGCGTAGCAACAGATGAAACTATTGTTTCATAATTCCTTGCATTGTGATGTCCTTTCTGATAATTGTCATCAGTTCACATAAAATATTAAAATATTTACCCTTCTAAATGAAGACTTAATATCTTCTCTTTCTCTCTCTCACATACACACACACACGCACCTCTACCCATCACCTTCTCCCTCTTTACCATCTCAAAGTAGAGAGAGGAATAAAAAATTATAAAATATTAGATATTGCCTTTTGACTTGACTGCTAACACAATAACGCAGCATTGTAAATAGAATCACGGGAGTCTGCTGTTCTTATTGCTCTCTTTGCTGGTATTACTTCATGGATATTAGAACCCTTAGGGATACTGGAATATGAATAAAGAATTTTTTTTTAATCGGCTGGATTTTTTTTCTACCTTTGGTTCTGTTTCTAAAAATAATGCAGTTTGCAAAAACAGAAGGTTCGGTTTATAACACAAACAAAATTGTTACATTCTGAATGGGTTGTAAGTACCTGATTCTTTGCCTTTTTACTCATCCCTGCAAAAAAAAAAAAAAAATCTGCAAATCCATTTGCTAACCAGCTGTACCTCTGTGCGAAACAGATAACAACCTGTGCAAGCCAGGGTTTGCTGTGAATCGGTGCTGATAGGCCTGAATCTCATAGCTTTTTTTAAATGCTAATGACAAGAAACATTTCCGAAGCCAAAACGCTCTTGTAGATCTGTCTTCCTCTATTATGACTGATATTTGCTTGTAAGTACATAGAACACTTGTTCCCTGTCCCTTATCTGCGGCGCTGCAGCATGCTGACCTACATACCGTTCAGCACAATATGATGCACAAACATCTTCTATATAATTTTTCATTTTCGACTTAAAAACAGTAGAGGCAAAATAGGATTGCAGCAAATCTAACAAAGAGATGGCATTATTTCCAAATAAAAATGTGCATTTTTCCAAAGAATTTATTTGTCTAGAAGCATGAAGTTCATACATAGCGATGCTGGAAAAGGGTGTTGAATTGCGATTAGGAAGGAAGGACTTAGGGAGCAAAACAAAACCCAGCTTTTCTACTCCTCGAGAATAATTAAGCTAACTTATTTCTCACCACAATTAAAAGTTCAGCTTTTCTGAACCGTGTTTTTGCAGTGCCACGAAATGCGGCAGATATAATAATGCTGAAATACATTTGATAATAACAGAGGAATGAGAGTAGAAAGTGACACCGCTGGCTGTGGGAAGGGAAGAAAGCATCTATTCTCACATCTGTGGTTGTCAGAACACCCCAAACCACGTTGTTTATGGTTTTAAATTTCTTGCTGCTATGGCTGTTACTCTGTGGGTCCGCCCTACTATTGTTATGATACTTGGGTTTCCAGTTAAACTGCTAATAGCTAGAGTTGAGACCTCAAGTTTGTGGCTTTATCAGAGGAGTCAGCCTTCTCAACACTCTTCAAGACCATTGTCATTGCAAAAACAATCACATCACGGGAAAAGAAGGACTGTACTAGGATGCACAGGAGACCAGCAGAGGTGCCAACAAGGTCAAAGGGCAAATGAGGTGACTGGCCAAACTGAAGATGCCTCATTAACTCAGAACACAACTGGAAGGCTCAGCTCACACTGCCTTCCCTTTACCAACCAAACAGGTAGCTTACAAATGCTCCTAGGTTTAATTTTTAATGATCAGCTGTCTTTGTTTTCCAAGTTTGATGTGTCAAAAACAATCGGAAAATCGCCAGTAAGATGAAAATGGTGTGGGTTGTGACCCAAATGACCTCTTTCCCTGAACCTGAAGGAGTTTATTTTGTTCCCTAATTATTTTGAGGGGCCCTGAGCAAGAGGACTGAAACAAATACTTTTGCCTCGATCCAATGGTAACAGGAGAGTTTGCATGAATCACATTTGTGAATCATTATTTTATGGTTTCCTAAAAGTAAAGCAACGCTTTGCAAAGAGTTGGCAATTATTTGAATTTGACCAGCTAGAAGCCTCTTTTCTAAAAGCCCAAATCAAAGATAAAATAAATTTTCACACTTTTTGCAGTTTTGCAGTTATTCTGTTTGTTTGCACCAGCCAAATTTATCCATCAGCTGCCAGACCCCTGCTTATTTGTGAGCAGTGTTAACCCAGCATTTTAGAATTTCTGTGTGATATGGTGAACGGAGCATTCTGCTGAGAATCTAAAGACTCAGGGTTTCATCTTGGCTCTACCACGAACTAGCTGTATGACTTTGAGTAAATCACTTGACCTCTCTGAACCTGTTTATCTGGGAGTCAGAGTATTTAAATGATAAGAGCTCTTCCGGCTGTAAAATTCTACAGTTGGCTCGCCGTATACTTTTCACTTGAGACCACTTCTCTTTCCACAGTTGGCTCATGTTAACTGCTAAATATCATAGAACAATTTTTTCAAATGCTTATTTCAGATAATACTGAAGGCTCTTAGAAAACCTTGTCTTTTGAAATTACCATGGCTTAAGTGATAACCAATTTCCACTTTACTATACATTGCTAATGGCAACTGTATACGCCCACACTAGTTCCATAGGTCTAACTTACTAATGGTCTATGCTAATGCAATTTCCAGAAAGCATGTTGTTATTAAATTTTCTGGAATTTTAACACAGCAAAACAACATATAACTGCTTGATAAATTACTCTGAATAGATTCAGTAATTTGTGTAAGGGTAGCTCTCATTTATGTAAGAAGCCTAAATCCATTTAAAGTTAATTTCTAATTTTCTTATATTTATGTCATTCAGAAATACATAGCTGGTCCAGGAGCAATCTTTCAAAAACCCAAGTGAACTATTAATTCTGTTTGGGTTAAAGCATGCAATTTTAGATGTGTACAGTTTCCACAATTTGCCAGCTACTATTCACACTCCCTCCA
This sequence comes from Tamandua tetradactyla, assembly GCF_023851605.1. NCBI lineage: Eukaryota > Metazoa > Chordata > Mammalia > Pilosa > Myrmecophagidae > Tamandua > Tamandua tetradactyla. The sequence continues at coordinate 70,212,262 of NC_135341.1, forward strand.
AATACATCCATGTAGATACTATGACATTTTTTTCTCACATTTTTTCTCTCTGAGTTTTGTGTAGCATCTCTGTTGTTTTATTATTTTTTTTTAAATAAAAGGGAAATGATAGTTGGCTTTAGTAAGCCATGGTCCCTAGAAAATATCAAATTAACATTAATGTTTTACATGTTTATTAAAGATAGCAGACTAAGCTATCTACAACTTTTACTACTTTTAATGATTTGGATGAAAATATCATAGTCAAAAATTCTGGGTCCCTTTCCTTGAGTTTCAACTTATAAAATAAACCTAAATAAAGATTCCACTTCTTCATTGTCATTGTTATTTTAAAAGCATCACTGCATTGTTAAATTCTATCTGATACTATCCAGTAGGTAAGGTCATTTTCACAGGTGCAATCGCTAATCCATGAAAGATGAGAAATGACAGTAAGATGGATTCATCCACACAAAGCATACAGATTATGAAATATAAGTATAGGGTAGAATTCCTACGAGGAATGTAGGAAAGTGGTGGATTTTAAATGCTATGCTCTTGTAACATCTTATGCTTCAGGCTTCAGCAGACAGTTAATTACACACCCAGACCCGACACACACAAATGCACTGCAATAATACAGGTAAGTGACTGTTAAAAAGGACTCACAAATATGAATTGATATTAGTTTTGCTAGAGGACAATTTCTTAAGGAATTTCAAAGACCTATAAATAAGTAGGAAAGCAAATGAGATGGCTGATTCTTATTTTTTTCTAACCAAATTCATGTATTCATTCATTTATTTACCATTTATTGAGCCCTTACTATGTACCAAACAGTATGTTTTTGCTAAGTTCAATGTAACTGATGAATGAAATAAAATGCTCAAGAAAGAAATCACTCTGATTCCTAAAGGACTTTACCACAAAATTTACAAATCAAGTGAAATGGATAAGATGTTAATACAACATCATAATTTTTTTTTAAAAAATCAAAGAAAAAATAATGCACTACTATCTTAATGATATTTTCATTCTATGACTGGAAATAGTTCAGAATTTCCTGTCAGGCATTTTGTGTGTGTGATAAACAGAATATATTATCCATTACATTTAACTTTGAAGATGTAACTAACCTGGTAACTCTAGATTATCTGAAGGTAGATGATCCAAATCATTGTCAGGTTTAATCCGTAAACCAGCATCTGTTTCCAAGCAGAACTGGCCCTTTGAGTTAGTGGAACGATAACTAAGAAGGGACATATTGCAAGCAAAGTATAACAAAATAAGCACAATGGACACCACCATCAGGGTTGCATTTCCACATCATTTCAATTTAATGTCCTTTGGTTCTGGAGATATTACACTGGATAATTTCAGGGCCCTCCTGCTCCTTACCCATAAGTATACTTAGAAATCTTTATCCTACAGTTGCTTCAGTGACCTTACATCCCATTTGCTCAGGGATACTCCAATTTACTCCAGTTGTCCCAGCATATTTACTGATAGCTTCCACTTATGCTTTCAAAAGTGTCCCAGTTAGGACCATCTGTATAGCTCATTTGAACAACTGAAACACAGGGAGCACAGAATAAGAAAGAGGTCCTTTAATCCTATATAGATTATTGTAATGCCTGGATACATCCTAGAGTATATTAAGCAGATAATCAAAAAGTATTGGCAAAGCCCCTTGAGGAATGGGAGAAAAACATGGAACCATTAAACCTTACCCTCAGGGAATCCCCTGATACTGTGTCAAACTTTAGAGACACCCAAATCAATAGGTCATGCCCTCGATCAGGAAGCTTACTCTTGTGAAGCTTATGTAGATAGCAGAGAAGCTTAGACTACCTATATGCATGCCTAAGAGGTATTTCTGGAGGACCTCTTTTGTTGCTTAGATGTGGCCTCAATCTCTAAGTTCAACTCTGCAAGTGATATCCTTGTTTCCCCCCTATGTGGGACATGACATCCAGGGGTGAAAGTCTCTCTGGTGACGTGGGAGATGACTCCCAGGGATGAATACAGAGCTGGTACCATGGGATCAACAATTCCATCCTGACCAAAAGGGGGAAAAGAAGTGCAATTAATAAAGTTTCAGTGGCAGAGAGAGTTCAAATAGAGTCAAGAGGCTACTCTGGTGGTTGTTCTTATGCAACCTTCAGTTAGACATTGCTACCTATCATAACCCACCAACCCCCAACCAGGACCATTCCAGCCAATTCTAAAGAACACCTAGGGCAATATATAAGATTTCACAAGGGTTCCATGCACTAGAATAACTTTCCAGAAATCTACAACCTCCAGATGAGTCCCTGGTCCTGAAACCTAGCCCAGTCTCCAAAACATCAGGTAGTTTCATCTCCCTACCCCATATTAGTGACAGCCTCTTCCAATATGAGAAATTTAGAATCTCCATAGCCCAAACACCCCTAAAGAGAGGTATGGAAAGAACAAAGTGATGGTGGAGTTATACAGAGAAGATAGGATTTAACAAGTGAAAATGAATGCTAAATCATTAAATCAATACCTCTTTTAGTCTCCAGTATTTTAGAGCAGCTAGAAGTAAAAACTTAAAATTGTGAAATTGTAACCCATGTCAAACTCTGAAATATGTTGTACAACTAATTGTGGTGCTGTGCTTTGAAATTTATGGCTTTTTGTATATATGTTATTTTTCACAAAAAAAAAAGAAGGAAAAAAAAGTCGATTGTGATGATAAAAAAAATATTTAAGCCCTCTAGCCTCCTATATTCTGGAGCAGCTAGAAGGAAAAATGCGAGAGGATCATATGGTAGCCCATGACAAATTCCAGGATCTGTCCTGTAATTACTTGTTGAAGAGTGTTTTGAAAACTATTGCTTTTTTATTTCTTTGCTTTGTATTATGTTATACAACAATTTAAAAAGTTAAATTAAAAAAAAAGTGTCCCAGCTAGGGGTGATTAATTACACTCTCCCCCGAGCCATAGCATTTATTTATGATACGTATCCCCAACAATTTTTGTTGAAGAAGCAGGCTTAACAGACTACCTGTCCTATTCACGGGTATGGTCTATAGACATATGGCGTGACCAACCATATTTTCCTTCACTGGTATGCACTGAATTCATTAGAAGTTTCCTAAAGTCAACTAGGTGCCATAGGATTCTGCACAAAGGCTGACTCAATTACAAACTTATTAAGAAAGGAAAATTTATGTCATTCACCTTGGTGTCTCCCAAAGCCCTGTTTGCAAGAGCCACTCAATAAAAGTTGGTTGAAACGCCTGCAACATCCAGTCAAACACCTGGATGGTTAGCCTAATTGCTTACTTTCTATCAAGCTATTTTTCATCATGTCAATTCAAAGAAATCCAGAAAACAAACAAATGCCAGGCCTGAGCACGCTGGTGGGGGGATGTGTACAGGTGTATGTGAAAAGAAGGAACATCCATGCTGAAACCACTGCTTCTTCTCCAACTGACTTCTCAATCTATCTTAATGTTCTTCTCTAAGGCAAGTAATTAGCCACATTCTACAACCAGATATTCTAGAGGTAGGAGCCAGGGCTTCCCTGAAAAACCCATCAATAAAACAGTTGTTTCCACCTGGATCTCCTGGACATAGAGTCAGGTTTCAAGGCAGAATCTTTCTAAACAAACATCACAGCTTAATGCCCTATTCTGCCTAACTTGTATAACATCTCAGAAAGTCTGGGCTCCACAGAAAAACCATCCGTGATGACAGGAGAATAGCGAGCGATGCTGTAGGAGATAAGGAAGGAGTTAAAAAAATAAGTTTTTTGTTAATTCTGATTTAAAAAAAAGTTCAAGTTCATCCACAGTTATTAGCAGGAATCACAGTATCTGTTTAAACCCTCATATACTGGGCTGCAGCATTTTGCCTCGGTTTTCACAGTCCTTAATTTTATTTTGTGATTTTTCAAGTTGCCATTTTAGCCCACTTGTGATTTTTATCAGATCACCCAGGCAGACTAGATAAATGCTATGGCTGTGCCTAGTGAAATAATTTTTATGAACCTATCACATGCAATGGGATCATATAATTTGGTGTTATATAATTCAGTAACATCTGGTAAGGAAAAGACTTCCTACGTTATCCACCCATCCATCTTTGAAGCACAACAGAAAAACAAAATGGATTTCAAGGTAGAGAGAAGAAATCTAAAGAGTTGGGCCTTGGAATTTAGAATCCGCTGTTTTGTTTTGTTTTTTAAAAAGTGTTTTTGTCAGGAAGTTTGAGTCGAAGAGCTTTCTCCTCAGTGCCCTTATGATTTCCCTTTCATCGGCCAACATAAAAGTTGTTTCAGCAAGAAGTAGGGAACAAAGGAATACTTTCATTTACAAAAGCAAGTCTAATGGCACAGCGTTTGTTAGGAACTTTTATTTATGCTGCACCTGGCATTATTTTTAACTGTCTGTGGAACTGAGTTACCTATGCCAGCTCCCACCAGGGAAATAGTATGTTTCTGCATTCAACCCATAAACTTTTTGTGTAAGTATAAACCCCAGGCTTATGACTGCTCTGTCAGTTTTTGCTGGAGGACTCTGGCAGAGAAGAGGCATGCTTGCTTTTTTGGTAGGGATGGGTCTGACTCCCAGCTTCTACGTGTAGAGAACAGTACTCGGAATTTTCTGGTCCGAGCCTGCAACAGTGTGTGCCGGCTCACAATGGCAATTGAAAAACCTCAGTATTGCCCTATCTCTGAAACTGTTCTTGGAAATAGCCTTGCAAACAGCAGATGGATAAAGTTGAATTGAGGAAATCTTTTCATTCATTGCATAGCTTCTCCTGGTCAAGTTATGATTTTGGAGTTGTCAACTGTAAAATCTCTCACTTCATCTAAAAGCATTCTCTTTCCTTTTTTACATACGTAATCAAAGAAGATATGCTCCAGACATATAGTCATGTCTTGCTCTGCTGAGGAGAACAGGTCCAGTTGTCAAATCGATCTGGTTCAATCATAGAGGGAAACATACAGGACTTGGAATCCAGAAACCTGTTTTCAGGGCCAGCTAAGCCACTTAACCGGCTGCTGTGTTTCTTTGGACTTGCCATTTAATCTTCCTCTTTATCCCAACCGCTTCATCCATACACTAAGAATCTTGGCCTAGATGATTGCAGATTTCCATTCCAATGCTACAATTAATACACGATCCTCTAAGAGGAATCTAGCTTTGCTATCATGTGAGTTTCAGGTGAATGAGAAAAAACCCAACATTTTAAAATATTACCTTATATATTTAAATGCCGATCATTTATGAAAATAAAGCCTCAAGGTATGAAACCTGCAGATCCTGACCATCAGCCCCAGCAAACTTGTGGACCAAATGCAAATGTGAGATCCTGCCATAATCAGATGAACCCAGATAGAACACTAACCAGACATTCTGACAAAGATTTTTCAGAGGCATATTATACATCTGCCTTGTGCTTAAAGAAAACGGAGATGCTGCATTTAATTCCCACCAGAACCTCACAGAGTTCAAAATGGGGGTTAGGATTAACTTCTAACCAATTTTAAATTAAGAAAAACAGACTCTTTCAGAACATATAAAAACTTAAATAAGAATAATTTCTAGTTAAATATGTCACAAAGAGTCTGGAATTTTAACATCATGTTGAAAACCCAAATATTAATAACTTTTCCTTGTGGTTTTGAAACTTTTAAAAATCCAACCTAATCTCCCCAAACCGACAAGCTTGTAATTTTAAAAAATTAGAATTATAAGCTTGTCCCTGTGCCCTAAAATTCTAATTGCTCTCTCCTTCCCACCCTCCATCTCACCATAGAATGGCAGCATATTGCCCAGCTTTCCAATTACACGAGCCCCAACGAGGTTAGCCAAGGGAAAAACTGAATTTACCATGTGACACTGAATTGCTGGTGTATCCATAAAAGCTTGTTGCAGAGGGCAAGTGGAGGAAATGGCTTCAAATTCCAAAACTATTTCTTTACCCTTAAAGGGGCAGCTTGCAGGAGAGCTGCAAACGGTCACCTTTAGATCAGACATTCATTCGTTCAATTGGCCGCAGGAGGTCATTCTCCAAATGGAGCTCCCACATTTCCTGGGAAGGCAGGCTGCAGTCTGAACAGGTTGAAGCTTTCCTTTGTCACTAGAGCTGTCAGCTACATTCATAGTTTTCATGCACCACACTTGGTTAAAGCTGGGAGGGGGTGGGACAAAAAAAGATGTACACAGATGTACAGTTAGCATTTATGTCCTGTAGGGATATCCTTGAAACGTGTTAAAAAATGTCAGTCAGGACATCTGGTCAGCTGTCCTAACCCATATTGGGGTTTTTAGGCTACTGTTATGCCCCAATATGCTCTGAGCATTGCCAATATGCTTTCTCCACAGAAGCAGCAGAGTGTCCCCTTTGGTTTCTCCGTTCGTCCCCAGCATTGGTGTTTATAGAGTCACGTACTGAGCAAAATGAAAACCACATACTGTATCTCGTTGTCTGGCTAATGAAACGGGTCGGACAAACCTTGTGTAATCAGGGATGGGGGCCGATTGGCTTAGGTCGGGTCCATCTTGCAGACTGCAAAAGAATCAGCTGTCACCAGTGCCATGCGGCAGATGGACAGTTTGCATCCGATTTCCAGCCGGGCGCCAAACCCTTTAGAAGCCTTGGCAGCCCAAGCCCCATCAGGCAGCCGCCTCTGAGGCCCTGCAGATGGCTGCGGCAGCCATGTTGCCTCCGCGCCGGCGGAGTCCCGGGTCTTACTTTCAGGAAGCGTTCACTCTGGCCTAGGCCCGCGCTCAGCCACAGGGATGGGCCACTGGCTTCCGAGGCGCTTGACACTTGCCAGAACCTTCCGCCAGCTCCTACTTCTCTGTGGAGAGGAGCTAAAAACGTTCTTTCTTTAAAGAAAGGAGAAGGGAAGCACACGCACGCATCTGACACCTCTTCCCTCAGCTTTCCTGAGGTAAATATGCTGCTGTCCTTCCGCTCTGGTAAGTGAGAGACTCTTGATACTTGTCAAAACTGTCCACCCACTTTCCCTTCTGTAACAGAGGAGCACCTACGTGCTCCTTTAGGACAAAACAAAATCCCAAAGAAGGAGAGGAAGAAGCCTACAGGGTGGGCCGTGCCGTCCCGCCTCCTGCTCCCCTGAGGTAAACAGGGCAGGTTTCTCCTTCCCAGGTCACAAGTGCAGCCCCGGGACGGTCTGCAGACTCCTTCCTTGGGCGCCGCCTCCCTCCGCGGCAGCGATGGGGGATCAGCATAGTCAGGCTTGCAAACTGGGAGGTTTCAAGTGCCGCGTCCGTTTTAAGAGCCCTCCGAGCCCCGCTTCGTCCGGGTCTGCCTTGCCCTGAGCCCGAGCGCGGAACAAAGCCGGGTCTTCGCGGGGGTCAGACTCGTCTTGCTCGGTGAATAGGCCCGAGCAGTCTGCCGAAAAGCTGCGCCTGGAGGTGTTCCAGCCCGAGCCCTTGCACATTTGGTAGAAGCAGTTAGGAATTCTGACTGGCACGATTAGTTAGAAGTCATGTCACTGCACCGGGGAAGCAAACCGTGGCTCTCTCCCGCCCGCAGGGTCAACCTAGAAATGTCTACTTCCCTCTGCAGCCCCCCACCCGCCCCCCGCCCCGTGAAAGAGCCCGGCAGGCAGGGGGGGAAGTGGAGAGCAAGTGGCTGACAAAAATGAAAAACGAACTCAGCGAAAAATAAATTCAATAACGTGTGATTTCCAGCCACTCAAAAGTAACAGAAATATTTGGTAAAAATATATAGATATAAATTGCCAATTAATGCAAACTGGTTACAGCCAGTAAATGGAAAAAAATAAAAAGTTAATTAGCGCTTTTTGAAGCTTTGTTATATATACATCATTTGCAGGTGCTACAAAAAGTGAAAAATAACCATTATAATTACTAGTATTCAAAGATTCATATTTTTCCCCGTGTAATTTATTTAGGATTATCAGTTTCCTTGTAGTTACACAAAAGGCCTGTCAAGGTGTTTCCCACGTGTTTGGCTCGCGTGTGTTCCAAAAACGAGCCAAAATGCTGTTGTATTTCACCCAGGACAGGGAAGCTACTCCGAGGGGGGAAAAAAAATAGGCCAAGTTTTACCTGGAACTCTATCTTGGTTAAATTATCTTACATATGTTTTAATTTTTTTTCTTGTTCTTTTCTGTCTTTATCTTTCTCTCTCTCTTTGTTAAAATACATCTGTGTTTGTTCACTGCCCCAGATTATATCTAAGTGAGGAGTGGGTGTACTAGCACCTGGTATAGTATATGTAGCTTAACAATACATATCATTATATTATTTACAGCTCATTTTATGTTATTCAATAGTAAACTGCAAATTAACCCTTCAAGTGCCAATCAGAAAAAAAAAAAAATACTGCTCCGTTAGTCACGAGCCATCCAATGAAGGTTCTTTTTTCCCCGGCAGAATTGTTAAGAGTCCATCTATAACTGCATTCATAAACACCGAAGTGTGTTCATTACAGCAGGGATGCCGCCCGGGCCGGCTAATTCCTCTCTCAGGAAATCTGTTTCATAATGATATTCCTTCCTACACCACGCTTGTACTTATGCTGATAACACAGGTTATAAAAGGATCTGAGGACTGGAGTCAATTAATGTACTGGCTCTTTAACCTCCTTTATGAGAGTACATCAGGCACCAAGGGGACTCGATGTTATGCTGCTGGCAGTAGAAGGACCCATGCGGTGCCATTTCATGCCATCTCAGCCCAGTCTCCGGTTCTCAGGACCTGCATCTCGACCTGACCTCATTAGGCAACGGTTCCGCCATGCAAGAAGGATGCAGCAGGGCTGGTGGCGGTGGGTGCGAGGAGGGCGCCCTTCTCACACCTGAGACCATCTAAATCGAAGCTGACCTCGGGGCCCTGGTGGTTTGAGCTTCAGTCATGTTAGCCTGGATCTTTCAGGTCATCAAGTCCTACTGACTTTTGGTCACATTGGAGGAAACTGGAGCCCAGAGTGGCAGAAACAAAGCTTCCAAGGCCACCCAGCTTGTCAGGAGCAAAATCAAAGCAAGAGAATTCAGTTTCTGATTCCCCAAAACGGGGGTGGCTCCCCGTCTCCTGAGAGGCACAGTAAGCAATAACTAAAAACTGGACCCAGGAAAGAGAAAGGAAGAGAGGCGTAAATATAAATAAATATAAAGGTAGATTAGATGGATGATTAGAGAGGGAGAGAGAGAGATGGGATTTTAAGTTGGATTGCAAGAGAGAAATGACAAGTTTGTAAATAAATTGTCTTTCCTGGTAAGAAATTTGGTTTCTCTTTTTTCCTCTCATTAGCATTACTGGGGAAACAAATGCATGCGTTGGAGCAAAATCGAATGCATTTGTAATAGCATGGAGTTTTCTAAAAGAAGGATGTAATAAAAGTTGAGGTGAAAATAGATCCTATGCTACCACACTACCCAGACATTGCCACTAACCTTTATGGAACCTAGCAATACCTGGATGCTGAATTAATCAGTCTCAAGATTATCAGCAATTTAGCTACGTTTTCTTGGTAATTAGCTTGATAAATTAAGATCTGCCACAGAAAACATGACATCTTATTGTTCCCGAGGTTTTATGATATTTTTCCAAAAAACAGCCTTCTTTTAAGACGCTCATTTTTATTGCAAGGAAACAAACAACAAAACCCAAGTTTGCCAAGTCTGGCTCCAGACAACAGCCTTCCCCACTGGGCAAAATATCAAAGATTAGCCATTCATAATGCAAACTTCAAACATGTGGTTTAAAATAATATTTAAATCCTAGGACAGTGGGCAGTGGCTTCTAGATAGTGAGAAACTCTCAGTTCAGTTCCTTCATGTTCTCTTTTCTTTTCCATAATCATGGCAGAGTGGAGAAATACTATGGAAAAATGATGAAACATGGAGAGATGTTTCCATGTTTATCTGAATGGCTCCCTGTGTATTAAGAGTGCAAAAATGGCAAACTAGAAGCCGAGCCCTTTTTCATTGAAACTATCCACAAACAAGATGGTTTCTCCGGGCTAATTTCTATTCAGGGGCTAGTGAAAATTATTTTAAATGACCAAAGCCATTCCAGAAGGGTCAGAGACTATCAATATGTCCACAGGGTCAGAATTGCTCTCTTGCAAGGATTTGAAATGTTCCAGGAATGCCGGTGAGACAATTCCCTCCATTTCACAATGAATGGAAATGAGAATAGATATCTTCCTCCAAAACATGCTAAAAATATAACAATTACAAGATACAGATGTGGTGTTGTAAACTCCTGTTCCGATGCGTTCTGTTTCAGCCATGATTTCCATTGCAGAAAACTGTACTAATAGAAACATCCCTATTAATCTGAATTTGAGATATTTCATACAATGTATATTACCTTTCTGCTGCCTGAAACCTTCTGCCAGGTTTTTTTTTTTCTTCTTTTTAGGAGGTGCTTTGAGGGGACCATACCATGAGAACAATACACAGCTGCTGCTGTATAGAGATATCTAATTGTCAATATTGTGGAAATTCTACAGCTTATTACGTGCATTCAGTCTAATTCTGGGCAAATTGCCAGTCACTTCAGGGACAATCAAGTGAGCCACATTACACGTGGTACAGCATCACAGCTTTAAGATACCCGGCTGTTTTGCCTCTGGCCAGAGAATGTTTGTACCAGTGCTACCGAGTGAAGGGGGGTAACTACAAATAAAATAAAATTTGTATTTTTTCAAGTGGGCTGCATTTCAAGCCCAGATGTTAGTAATGAAAGATTCAATTTAAGGATTTAAATTACAAATAAATAAAGTATGAAACAGATGTGATTTTTAAGGAAGTTCAAATTATCCAGGAAGAAAAATATCTCTGTGCATGACAAAGTAATAGGGATTGTCTTCAAGAGTCTGTTGAAAACAATCTGCTAAGCGCAATTCACCCTTAGGACAGGATTGGTTTGCCATGGGAAGGACTGGTGGAGCTTGTCATTAAACAAAAATTGTGTTTAATAAAACTTTATAACCGTGATTAATCCTATGAGGCCCTAAAGGAGTTTGCAGTTTCTGATAAACACATTTTCCTTGTTTGCAATGGTAATGATATCTTGAAGTGAATGGAATAAGAACAAAAAACTCTAAGGGTAAAAAAAAGAAGAAGGTTTGGCAGGTACCACCTAGGCAGAAATTACAGGGACATATAAGGAAGAAGGACCACCCATTAGGAAACTGTCTAACGTGTGTGTGATACATTTGCAATTATATGGGTGCAGATATTACCGAGAAACAAAGCTATTGGGCAGGCAGTAATAGAACTCATCTTTATTTATACAGACAAGCTAATAAGGCTTTTTCTCTTTATTCTACGCTGATCACTAGGTTTGCCTATCAAAGGATGCCAATGATTTAAGACATCTTATAGCATATCATATTTGGAGAATATTCCATCAGAATGAAATCAGAAGGGACCATCCAGAGCTACACTGTCCAGTACAGTAGCCACTAATCACAGATGGCTATTTAATTTCAAATTTAAAGTAATTAACATTAAATAAAATTTAAAATTCAGATCCTCCGTCACATTAGCCCCATTTCGAGAACTTAATAGCCACAGGTGAGTTGCAACTACCATAGTGGTCAATACAGATAAAGAACATGTCCCTCATCACAGAAAGTTCTTTGAGATGATGGTGCTCTGGACAATGGGGGAAGGTTGGGTTTGGATAGCTGACTCTCAGTTCTGCTCTTCATAGCCTTGAGCTCTTGGGTCATTTGCTCCCTCTTGTCTTCCATCCTGAATCTCATGCACATCTGTGTGTACAGACACACATCCACATTCCTTGATTCTCAAACAAGACTGACAAAATCAACCATCCAGGTAACATTCATGAAGCACCAAAGAAAGGCCACCTGCTGGCTGGTTATCTCCAGCAGGTGACTGAGAACAAACACCTCCAGGATCTCATTCTTGCTACACAGGTGTTACGTGGAGGCCACAGCACCAAGGACCAAACCTCATCTAGTCAAAAAAGTCACAAAACTAAACAATTTCACAGCACCTTGGAAGTGGGAAACTACAAACTGCAAAGCAAGAGGCCTTTAAGAAGAGAATTAGTTCAGAAAAAAAATATTAATCTCCTGACATACAGGCTCTAAACAATTGCATTTTGTCTTCGGTGGAAATCTTATCTCCTGGGCATGTCCCCTGCTGCCAACCCAGCACCCTGGCAGCTCCAGCTCATACACAAACCCATCCTGGAAAGGCAGCACAGCTTCTTTGTGCACGGGGCATGATCCCTCTACCATATGAACTTTTTTTGACTCCTTGGAACTGCCAGAAGCCATTTTGCTTTGGATTCTGGCTGTGACAAAAGCAGCACTGCTTCCCTGGCATCAGATGGAAAATATAATTTTATGAAAGCTTAAAAGTCAAAACCTTTCAAAAGTCAAAAACCTTTAAATGTGTGTGTCTTAGTTTGCCAGGGCTGCTGCAACAAAGTACCATAGATTAGTTGGCTTAAACAACAGTAATTTATCTTCTCACAATTCTGGAGGCTAGAAGTCCAAAATCAAAGTAAGCAGGGCCACACTCCTTTGAATTCTGCAGGGTTCTGGTGGTCGCTTACTGGCCATCCATAACTCAATCTCTGCCTCTATCATATGGACATCTCTTTGTGTGTCTCTGTATTAGTCATATGTCTTTCTGCCCAAATTTCCTCTTCTAACAAGGACTCTGGTTATATTGGATTGCACCCAATCTAATCCAGTTTGGCTTCATCTTAACTAATACCATCTTCAAAGTTACAAATGAATTCACATTCACAGGACTAGGGCTATGAATTGAAAGTATCTTTTGGGGAGACACGATTAATCCAAACTAACTAAAAGACTTCACAGAATCTTCATATTCCAAGAGTACTTTCAAAATTTGTCCTTTTTCTCGTATAGTAAAAAGATGCATTTCCATTTTGTCAAACCATGGCCTTCCCATCAGTCTCCGTTATTGAAGGAATTTTATCTCATAAATCACTCAGATTCTCTTTCTAATAGATTACGGCAATGTAAGTTACTCCTATAATATCAGAGAGCTAGCTGAGACTTTAGAGATGATCTAGTCCAAGATTCATAATTTGGGGTTCAAAGACAACTAGAATATTCATGAATGGGCTTCAGGGAAAGCATGTGAAACTTTCCTTGTATATGAAATTGTGCGTGGTCCTGTAACTAGAGGGCTATAGTAGGTGGAATTATGTACTCCAACAAACACATTTTTAACCTAAATCCATGTCCCTATGGATGTGAGCCCATTGTAAATAGGACCTCTTGAAGATGCTTTTTTAGTTAAAGTGTGACCCAACTGAATGTGAGTGCATCTTAATTCATATTACTGAAGCCAGAACTCAGGCAACAAAGAGAAGTAGGAAGTCAACAGAAACCAGAAAAACAGAAACAGAAAGGAAAGGATCACCATACGATAGGAAGCAGAGATACAAGCCAAGGAACCCCAAGGATTGCCAGGAGCTAACGCCAGAATGCCTCAGATTTCTGGGGTAAACAAGCTTTGCCGAAATCTTGATTTTGGAATTCTTCTAGCCTCAAAACCATGCGCCAATAACCCATTGTTTAACTTAACCCAGTGTATGGTATTTGCCATAGCAACCTGGCAAAGGAAGAAAAAGTTCCAAAGCATTTATCAAACCATCAAAGGCCAATGAAAGAGCAGAACCACAGATGAAGTCCATCTTAAAAAGAAGAAAACTGAGGCTCAGAAATGAAGTGACCTCCCAAAGTGAAGTGACTAATGAAGTGACCAGCAGTTAGTTGGGACTGAAGTTCAACTAAGAACCCTTCTCCAGAGTTATAAGCCGCTGCTATTTCTACTACTATAGACTGCAGAGGGTATTTTTCTTCTTGTCTATAGGTAATCCACATAGCAAAATCAATTTGAAATCCTTGGATCTGTTGTACACCAAAAAAGCCAACAAAATTACTACTGAGGAGTTCAAGGAAATGCTTGATTGAAGGTTTGTTATGCTCTGTGTTATCTATGATGAGAGGAATTTGGGGAATTCAATATCACTTAACTTTTTGTCTTTCCCAACCTTTCAACACTATTTTAGAAAGAAGACACCACCACTGGTTATTTCCTAAGAGGTATAAGATTTGCTTCATTTTCAAATGGATTCACTTACTGGATAATGCTATGTGCCTTGAATTTTGGGTATAGATAAGTACATGAATAATTAGAAAACGCATGTGGGTTAACATTAGTTGCTTACCAACAATTTTTAAGAAGATGGGGGTAAAACAGAACATTTGTTTTTAAATGAGGTTTTTAGATAAGTAATGCATTTATTTCTTCCACAGCATAATGGTTAAGAGCCCAAACTCAACACAGAAGACCTTGGGTTTAATCTTGCCCACCCACCCACCCCCCACATACCTCACATCACACAAGCTCTGGGACCTTGAACAAATTACTTAAACCCCAAAACTCAGCTTTCTCATCCATATGGTAGAAATAATAATAGGAGCTACTTCATAGAATGGATATGAAGATTATTATAAAACAATAAACTCAAGGGCTTTACACAGTATACGGCAACAGAGAAATGCTGAGTAATGGCAAGTTCACAATTACAGTAAATTTTAGATGACAAACATCAGACATTTTAAAGGATATAAAAAGATCAACAAACCCACTGTTCCTTAACATAATCATGTACATTACTAATACACACATAATCCACCACAATACAAAATTGGGATAATTTTTTTTGAAGATGCAGAAGTTTTTATTGGCCACCCATTCTCCAAAGAGCACCCTGCATCTGCTGCCTCAGTGCCTCAGAGCTTTAGTGTCATTGGTCTCAGATACTACTTTGCCATCCATGATCCTGAGGGTGGTGCTCTTGTGGATGGTTTGCATGGAGTTGCTGCTGTCCTGGGTGTCACTGAGACTGAAGTCTTCTCTATCTTCTAGCAGATGGCAGTAGGTGGTGATCTCAGCCTCCAGCTTGACCTTGATGTTCAGCAGGGCCTTATACTCCTGAGCCTGGTGCTGCCGCTCTGCCCAGGTCACTGCCAGGTCTGACTCCAGGTGCAGCAGGACCCTGTTGAGCTGCTCCATCTGCAGGGTGTAGCGGGCTTCCACCTCTCACAGGCTAGCCTTCAATTTCTCATGGTCTTCTACAACATAATGGCTAAGTGCACAAACAACACAGAAGACCTTGGGCTGGCCTTCAATTTCTCATGGAATCCAGGTTAATTTCTAAGAACTGGACAGTATGTCTCAGCTCTGTGAGTGTCATCTCAGCCACTGTCTCAGCGGACTGAGAGGTGACCACTGTGGTGCTCTCTTCAGTCTGCAGAGACCAGCACTTGTCCAGCTCCTCTCAGTTCTTCCAAGCCAACTCATCATACTAGGCCTGGATGTCTGCATGATCTTGCTGCAGTCCTAAGACTTGGGGGCATCCACCTCCAGGGTCAGCCCAGAGCTGGCAATCTGGGCTTGTAGACCCTTTACTTCCTCCTCATGGTTCTTCATGAAGAGCAGGTGCTCCTTGAGAGCCTCAATCTCTGCGTCCAGCTGCAGTCGAGTGATGTTCATGTCATCAGTGAGCTTGCAGACCCGTGGATGTTGCTCTCCACAGACTGACCCACAGCCAGCTCAGTCTCCTACTTGACTCTGAAGTCATCAGTAGCCAGTCAGGCATTGTCAATCTGCAAAAGAATGTGGGCACTGTCCATTGAATTTTCAAAGATCTGAGCCCTCAGTTCATCAGTGGTCTTCAGGTAGTGGTGCCATTCCCTGACCTGGGGTCCCTTCTTCTCCAGGTGTTCCTGAATTTTGCCTTCCAGGTTCCAATTCTCAGTCTCCAGTCCCTTCACCCTATCCAGATAGGAGGCCAGGTGTTCATTTAGGGCCTGCATGGTCTCCTTGCCCTGGATGTCTTCCATTCCCATCAGACTCTCAGCTATCCTGTTGGCCAGGCCTCAGGACCTCTAGCACCCCAACACCTAGAGGAGCGGGACACAGAGATCCCAGAGCCAGAGGCGTTGGCTCCCGCATATACACTGCCCAGGCTGCTGGCCAGCCAGACCTGGTGGCTGGGCAACTGGATAGAGCCCAGGGATCAGCAGTTGGTGGAGAAGGTGGTGGAGCAGATGTGAAGATCATGTTGTCTGGGGAGGAAGGTGAGAGACTAGAACTCAGGATACGGCTGCCAAATTGGGATCATTTTTAAGCAAATCTCACAAATGATATAATATTTGATTTAAACTTGACAAAAAGGGATCTCAGTTCACTTGAGGATTTCCCTGACTTATGGAACCAACTGTCTCTGAGGCTGCAGCAGATCTGACACAGGCTGCAGAAAGCACAGGGTCACCTCAGAAACTCATTCTCCTCTCCACTGCCTCAATTCCTGTTATCTTGTACTTTCTCAGAGAGAACAGGCTCATGAGAACCTCCTCACTTAGTTTCCCAACAAGAATGGGAAAATGCACAGTCAGTCAAATCCATGGATGACCCAACCAACCAAATTAAACCTGTAAGCAGAAGTCAGGGTGGTCCAACAAAGGCACACACTGATTAAGTCTTAGGAATGGAAATTTTCTCCTCCCTTTTTTGAGGGTATAAAATATTCAAAGGAGAGTGGTGCTCAGAAAAAAATATATAAAGCAATTCCATTTCACTTTGCAAGTTTTATAATAATATCTTTAAGAATCTTTTTATGCCTATAGAATAGTATTGCCAGTCTGTACTCAGCAATGCTACCCCAGTGTCATCTTCAACTGTCTTTCAATCAAGACCAAACACGTGAGCATTTCCTTTTAGACATATGTACTGGAATAACTTTTTAATGAAAATAGTCAAGCCTGTTTTATCACCTGCCTTAATGACCAGTGTGGTTAAAGGCATGGTTGATCCAATCATGTCAGTGTTCAGCCCAGATCGTTTCATATCCCTTTGATGATTCTGTGAATTCATTCCCCAGCGCCTGCATTCTTTGCCTACTATACAAATGCTATTGCAGTCATCTCCAGAGGAGAGCTACCCTTGCGATACTAGAGCTGCTTCATCTCACATGCTGAAACTGGAAGCTTCTGGGAGTTTATAACACCTGCCCTTATCCCATCCCATCCAACAGCCAGTAGCAAATGGCTGAGTGGTGCAAGGCAGAATAGGCTCTGAGATGGTATTTATGCCCCAGATCGCCCTGAAGAATACTAGACTAAGGCTGTAATTTCAACGGAGATCACCCTCTGTTTGACTTTCTCCCCTTCCTCGTCCTGCTTCTCTCACTCCCTTACTGGATGCTCTGGGAGTACTTTCATAATAAATCTTTTACCCAAAAATCTTCATCTCAAGATCTATTTCTAAATAACTTGACCAAAAATAGATCTCATGTACTGAAATGAACCATTAAGTGTGTACTTGTAATGTGATTCTACCAAAATTGGAGTCTGTTATCCCAAATATTGAATAAAACTAGTTCATGCAACCTACTGAGTCAAATGCTTCAACATTTTGACTTACAAAAGTGAAGGGACGCTCCCCCTTCAGCACCCTAGAAAGCAGAGAAAGAAGTGCCTTATCTCCTTTATCTATTGATCATATTTTGTCTTTATTATATGTCATTCTAAGAAAACTGATGGAATTTTTGTCTCTGGGGTAGAATTGGTCAATATACTGAGAGTTTCTTGGTGGACGATAATAAGCTATATTATTTGTACAATGTTTTATCCCCAAGCTCAAAGCATAATATAGACTTACCTGCCCTCCCCCCATCCCATACTAGAAACCCTGCCTCATGAGAAATGTGCTAACCAAATATATAGCCATTCTGAGGAAGAATGGATTCGATGAAGTATCTTTTACGTGTCCTAACTTCTGCCATAAAAAGAAAAAAAAATTAAACTTATTAGTCTGTTGGTTTGGTCAATAAGAACCATGTGGTTTCAAATCAGGAAGGAAATTTCCAGTAAGTCAAAAATTAGAAGAAATAGATTAGAGTGAGATAAGAGGAAAAAATAATCTGAGAGAACAGCAGAAGGAGAAAATAAAGTAGTTACTGAAGAAAGATGTGGCAGAAGAGAATAAGCACTGGACAAAGTTAGGAGTTATGGTTCAAAACCCAATATTCTGTCCTACCAAATTATTCAAGTCATTTAGTCTACCTGAGTCTAGTTCCCTTATGTAGAGGGGGCATAACAACAACCCACTTTCAGAAGATTTTGAGGATCAGCTGAGATAAGGTATGAAAAATGTGTTGTGAACTGTAGCATGAAAAATTGGTATATTTTGCCATTTATGATAAACAAAAATTGGCAATATTTCAGGATTTGTGGCCATCCCTTCCCCCACACCAACTCCATCACCTGCCTGGCAAAGAGAACCCCGACTTCTGCAGTTTCCCTTCTCAAGCTCTGCCCCAGCATATCTGCAGCATTCCCTATGGAAAAACCATCTTCCCCAGGCTGGTTATTTGGGGTTTTTTTTATATCATATTGAGAGAATGGGGAGGAGACAAGAGAAGCAAGAAGAAAAATAGCTAAGGACAATTAATATAACAAAGTGCTAAGAGAGGGCTAGATGGGAGAAGATGAGAAGAAACCATGCCCATTGGAGATGGCAGAATTTTTAAGTGACTCTAGGAGAGAGGTGCTAAAGTATTTGCAAACAGCGTGCCAAGGGGATTGAAGAGAAAAGAGTTGCTGTGGATTGGTGTATTTAGATCCCAATCACAGGTTTCCAAAATTCAAATTGAGAAGAGAATTCATTTTTAATTACTTTTGGCTTTCAAAATATGCTTCTTAAATAAGACATGGCTCCAGACTGATCCAGATGGGACCCTAGGTTTATAAGAGCTATAAATTGTAGCTGGTTGGACTGGGAGGTTGAAATTACCAAGGTATGAACATGAGATTATTTTGATTTCCTAGTAAATATTTCCAACTGCGCTTTTTCCAAACCACCCAATTTTTTCTGCAGATTAGTGGATATCCTTAATGATGCCTCAGCCCAATTCCATAACTTTTCAGCCATTTTCAGTTATAAAACAGCCCCACTGGGGTTACTAAGATGTAGCCCTGACTAATTAAGAACTTGTGTTCAATTCAGTTTTCCCTTGAAATATGGAATATGATCTACTCTTTCTTTCCCACCCCTTTCTCTTCCCTGTGCTTATTCTTCTCATGTTCCCACAGGAAGGAGGGGGAGAATAAGGGTTATTTCCTGATGTGACTGCTGTGACCAATAGACTGTCTTTTTCTTTATTGGGCAAAAGCATTATTCCCAGGGGTGTGAGGGTAGTTTAGTGACACAATTCTCACCTGCTGTGCAGGAGACCCAGGTTCGATTCCCAGCTCATGCACTTCCCCAAACACAAATAAACAAGCAAAACAAACAAACAAAAACAAACAAAAATCAAAACAAACAAAAATTCAACAAATGGTGCCGCAATAACAGGATACTCACATTAAAAAAAAAAAAGAATGAAATGTGACCCCACAATATAGCATACAAAAAAGAGAAAAGCACTATTCCCTTACACGAACACCCACTCTACCCCTTGCCCTGGGGTGTCCCTGATTTAAGTAACTGATCTACTTCATGGTCCATATCCTCAAGGAGGCAGCTGGAGATCTCCCTACCGTCCTTCCTGTCTTGGTGATTCCTTGAAAAATGCAACTGTATCTTCCTCTGAAATAAGGCGACCTCTAATGTGTAGATATCTTTGTCCCATGGTGCAGGAGTTTCCAAAGAAGTCAGTAGCCCCTAATTTCATCTATCCTCCATATTTCCAATTCTAGAAAGTATAGGCATGGCAGCCCATCTTCAGCATCATTAAAGAATTAAGAATTCAAGGAGGCAACTCACTCCTGTCTCCTCCCACCAGTACCACAATACCTTCTCTCCCTGTACTTTGCCCCCACTCAGACAGCACTAAGGAAACTTAGCAGTCCAGTGACTCAGCAGGCACCCAACCCAGGAATAAGATGCTCATTTCCCTCCCCTTCTGAGCTTCTGAAGGAAAATCAAATGAGGACCTGCTCACGGTGGAGGGAAGGAGATGAGGCAACCTCTATAGCAAAGTGTGATGTTTAGTGCTGACTCTTAAGCAAGACTACCAGGGTTCCAATCCCAGCTTCACCATTTACCAGCTGGGTATGCTGTTTATGTCCCTGTGGTCTGTCAGCACGATGTCCACCCCTTCATCCTTCTCCATGGTGTGTCATGAAACTGGAGCTAATCATCTGCAAACTACATTGTCCAGACTCCCCTGCCAGGTAGCCCCCACTACAGATTGGAAGAAAAGAGGAAGAGAGAAGAGACTTGACTTTCCTGCTTCCAGTTCCAGTCTGCTTTATTCCAGCAACAGAAGACAGCGATGGCTCCAATCTACCAGTTCCTTCAGCACTCAGCATCAGCCTTACCTCGCACCCTCAGCAGAACTGGTAGCAGTCATACTCATGGCCCCCTTCCACCTCCACAATTTAAGTACCATCTGACCTTGGCCTTTGGACTGTGTGATACCAAGCAAATAGTACCACATGCGTGTTTGGGCTGTGCCTCCTAGAGCTCAGAGTGCCTGCCCAGCCATGTCTCCTTCAGAGGTCTTAGCACCAGTTCCTCAAAACTCTCTTTGGAGACTTAATCACTTGCCCTGCAGAGGCTCTTCCTCCAAGTCCCCAGCTTCTGACACCTTTACTTTACTTCCCAACCCTGGGGGGAGAGCTACTTCCTGTAGTTATTATCTCTGGATTACTTCAGCATTGTCTCTTTGTCCTTTCAGCCTATCAACACTAGAAGAACCAATTCCTATATTAAATTCCATCTGTGTGAAATATCTAGTGTGGTTCCTGTTTGCCTGGCAGGACTCTGAATGATAGGACAAATTATTCAACTATTTTGTGCCTTACTTTCCCTCTCTTTAAAATGGATGTAATAATTGTACCTACTTCATAGGATTATGGTGAGGATTAAATGAGCTGACACATGTGAAAGTGATTTAAACAGTTACTAGCACATAGTAAGTACTATATCATGATTCAAAACAATTATTATTAATCACAAGCTCTTCTTGCTTTCACCTCAAAAAGTTCCTTTTCTTTCTCTCCCACTTATTAAAGAATGGGGAGTGAGTACTAGCTCTGCTGAAAAAGTGGCAAGCCCTGCAAGGAGACAGCTGCTCTCTGAACTTAGAATGAGGGAAGGTTAATGCCTCTTAACTTCTATCGGTGAGGTCTCATCACCAGTTCCAGGAAACTAGAATGCTCCCAGTCATGCCAGTTGTAACTACATAACGATGAGAAGTCAATAAAGATGCTGCTGGACCCAGCTCTGATATCTCCGAACAGTCAAATCAGAAACGTGAAAAGCAAGATTTCTGGTACCATACTGCCTGTGTTTGAAACGAAGTAGTGTATTCTATGTTACTTTATCTCTCTCTGAAATTTGGTTTCCTCGGAGAAACAGGATGACTGATCTGATCACACCCACTTTATAGGTCAGTAGCTAAGGGAAAACAAAGGTAATAGGTAAAATGCAGTTCCAAACACTTTCTAAACTACCCTGCCTGCTCTGATCCTCCACTTCATCAGTAAGGCATGCTCTGTCAGTGGTTATCAAACATATGCATCCTTGCTATTGAAAGTTCTGGTACCAACAGCATTAGCATCACCTGAGAGCTGGTTAGAAACATGAATTCTAAAGCCTCATCCCAGACCTACTGAATCAGAATCTGCATTTTAACAAGCTCTCTAGGGGACGTATGTGCGCATTGAAATTTGAAAAACATGACTCGAGGTGTGGTTCTCAAGTTTGACTTCACACTAAAATCACCTGGGGAATTCTGAAAAACATTAATGCCTGAGTTTCACCCCCAAAGAGTCTTAATTCAGTGGTCTGGGGTAGGGCCTGAGCACGGGGATTTTAAACTATTTTTACACTGTTGTGCCGCTAAGGTCGAGAACCTCTGCAATAAGGTATTTTACAAATCAAGAGAAAAATTTTATGCAGCTGCATCTACATCTTTTACAGGCTCTCTAAGGCTGTCAGCACATTTGCAAAAATGTTAATCACAAGTAAAGTGGAAGAGGATGGCTATGCAATTAATCCTTGAAGTCAGAAGGTAGTTGCTGAAATTCCATATACAGCACTAAACTGGGTACTACCCAGGACCCAAAGAAGTAAAAGACATTGTCCCTGATCATCTTTTCATTTTGCTAGAAAAAGAAAAATGAATGACTATGAAAAGAATTTAAAAACTATAAAGAGATAATCAAGAGGTCATTGGCACAAAAGGGCAAAATACAACAAGGAGAGATGTGCTAGTTATGTTGTAAACCTCTCTCTTCTTAATATTTTACCCCAATAGGTGAACAGTTACCTCCACCTTTAGGTCTCAAATTAGACTGCAGATTGCTCTACATAAGAGTCAACTGAGTCTTTTTTTATTTTAAGAAGAGTCTCTGCTAGTGGGGCCTAGAAATCTTCACTTTAACACACTTTCCAGACGATTCTGATGGAGGCATTTTCCATCCTATCTTTCATTAGCAAGCATATCAGAGATGAATTTCACTTTAACACACTTTCCAGACGATTCTGATAGAGGCGTTTTCCATCCTATCTTTCATTAACAAGCATATCAGAGATGCATTTTAACTTCCTGCCCCATTGCTCACTCTTCATGCCTGAGCTCCTGTAGTCCTGGTCTTAAGCCATCTTACTGACTTCAGTACCAAACTGCTTCTTCAAGGCTTGACCAAGAACTCTGCACTGATCCTGGCTCAAATCTCTACCCTCACCTAATTATTGTTGACCCTGGATTCTAGTGAGACCACCAGCTTGGGGCCTTCCTCTCACCTATCTACCCCCAGCCTTGCCTCCATGCTCCTAGTCTTGCCTCT
The DNA here is from genome assembly GCF_023851605.1 of Tamandua tetradactyla. Taxonomy (NCBI): domain Eukaryota; kingdom Metazoa; phylum Chordata; class Mammalia; order Pilosa; family Myrmecophagidae; genus Tamandua; species Tamandua tetradactyla. Next base: position 70,235,105 of record NC_135341.1, read on the forward strand.
GAAGCTCCCAGTCCAACCTCCTCAGGTCATATGGGCTGACATTATCTGGGCCACCTTCCCTGGGGATGGGGGCATACTTTGTACCTTGCAGGTTGGAACAGGATGAAGCTAACTGGCCACCATAGTGACAAAAACCCATAATCTTAGATTCACCAGTTGAGAGCTCTGGACTCACCAGCTAAAGGCGGGGAAAGCTCATTCAATTCTAGAAATTATCAAATTACGCCTCTTCCCTGTTGAGGAGGAAAGCGCTAATGGGCTCCATGCTGTTCTAAATGATAACAATACACAGGTCTGGCAATTTAAGTTTCACAGACCCTCTCATACATTTCAACTTTGTTGAGCTCTTCAACAACCTTGTAAAGGGTTCATGCTGCTATTTTCACCCCCACTTTGTGACTGAGGAAACTGAGGGTCTTCAGCTAGCTTGTGGAAGACTTAAGGGCCTGGAGGGGGGTTTAACTCATCACCTAGCATTCTTCTGGGTCCATATAGCCCCACAGCAAGAATAAGGAGCACCAAGCATATGTTAGGTAGTTTATGCATCTAACCCTTCTCCCCTGGAGCCTTCCTCTCCAGCCACACTGGCTTCCTGGCTGTTCCTCCCACATGCCAGGTACCTCTGGCCTCAGGCTGTTTCCTTGCTGGGCTCTCCATGGAGATGACTTCCCTCCAGCTGCCCAAAAGGCTGGCTCGCTTCTTACTTCCTTAGGATTTTTATAAAATCTCGTTCTGTACGTGAAGACTTTCCTGACCAACAGATTTAAAATCCCAACTCCCTTTCCCTGCTATTATTTTTCTCCCTAGCACATTTCACCATTAGACTCTTACTTATGTTCGTTATTGTCTCTCTTCCCAATAGCCTGTAAGCATCATGAGCACAGAGTCTTACCTATTTTGTTCACTGCACACAGTAGGCAGTCAATAAACATCTGGTGAATGACTAAATTTTATCATCTAAGCCCTCAGCATCCCTACATATAAATGTTATTAGTTCCACTTTAGAGACAAGTAAACTGAGGCAAGAGAGTTTAGGTAACTTTCCCTAAATCTATAGTTGTTTTGTTTTATTTAGCAAATAAAAACACAGGACACCCAATTAAATTTGAATTTCAGATAAACAACAAACAAATTTTTAGTTTGCTATATCCTAAACATTGCATAGGACATGCTTATACTTTCTAAAAAAAAAACTGTTGTTTATTTTATATTCAGATTTAAATGAGTATCCTGAATTTTATCTGGCAACCCTACTAACATCACACTATACACAAGAGACAGCTGCCCTTCTAAATCCACACAGATTTCTATGGACCCAATGCTCTATCAGGTCTCTCCCCAAAGCCCTGCCAAGTCTCTCATTCTAAGGTAAGGGGTCAAGAAAAGACATCCCTATAATGACCACCAGTAAAGGATTCTCCATGACAGGCCAAAAGTTTCAATCACAATCTCTGATATAGCTGTACCTACTCATCAAAGAGATAAAAAAGCCCACTTCCTTCTCCCAGACTGTCTTATAGCTTTCATAAGCATTAAATTAATTTAAAACTCTAAAGCCTCTCAATGGAATTATAGTCCTCTAATTCAGTTGCTTTTTACTTATTCTGTATTAAAAATCCCATTCCATGACCAGCCATTGGATACAGAAGAGTTGATCTCATAAAATTTTAAAGTAAACCTGTTTCATTTTCAGGAGGGCCCACCGTGACAGAACATATTACAGAAGATTGACAAGAAAATATTTAGGTATCCAGGACATTCTCTGAAGTAGCATAAAATATTTAAATGAATTATTTGGAATAAGCTGATGCTTCTAAGAAAAGAATGGAGATACTTCTAAGAAAACAATGGCTGGATATCAGTCAGTCATTTAGAAACTAACTAAATCTAATCGTGTTTAGCTGATCATCCCTCAGTTAGATTTTCATTGGCAAATTTTATATAATAATTGGTACCATTATCAGATATCATCATTTCCTAAGTCTGATGCTTATGATTAATGTGAGGCATTGGAAATCTTAGAAAAATCGGAGTTTACATTTCATGATCTTTTGGCAAGTTTTGGGTCACAGAGTGCTTCTGGGTCTTCCTTGTAGAGTTAATCAGCATGTTTAATAAATTGCAAAACTGTGTATGAACCCAGCTGAGCTAGAACCAATACATGGAGAAAGTTGGGAAGGCTTCTGCACAGTAAACAGAGGGTGGGGTGACCGTAAGGCACCTCCTGTAGAATTAATCACATCTTGCTCTTTTTATGAGCCCAAGAATTAGTTCCACAGATGCTCATTTACTGTGAAGACATTTGAGTTATTCCTCAAGGTAAATCGTGAGTTCAGAACCTCTTATGAACTATATTTTATTAATTCTCAGAGCGTTCACATGGATATAGAAGATTCAGTAGCTTGTATTTTTGTCTTCCTATCATACTTTTCCTCAGCTTCTTCTAAAAGCACATACATGCACACACACCGCAAGGTTGTACACAAGACCCAGCCTGGCTGATCTAAACATGTATCCCCTGGCTAGGGTGAGTCGTCAGGCATGGGCATGTGACCAGAGATGGAGCAACCAGAGCTTTGCCCCTGGAGTGTTCTAATTAGCAGTAGCAAGAGAGGCCTCCTGCCTCTCGGATCTCAGAGCTAGAAGAATATTGATCCACAGCTAATGGTAACCATAATTCTTGATATGTGGAGACAGTGTCTACTATAAGAGAGAATTTGAAGTCAAGCAAAGAAAACTGGACAAAGAGAAAATTCTGGCAGGGCTGAGTTCCCAGATCAGTCCTAGACCCCAGAACTGCCCAGTTCCTCTTAGATTCTAAGAGCCTACTCAATATCTTTCCAAAAAAAATGCTTTTCTTTCTTTCCATTTAAACTATTTTGAGCTGTTTTTTTTTTTTTTTTCTTTCACTTGAAACCAGGAGAATCCAGATTTATTCACAGGGAGAAAATATTCCCATTTTATAGATGTGAAAAAATAAGGTACCATAGGTTTTATGCCATGGGCCCTGTGAATACAATATTAGTCTTTGAAATTGCTGCTATGCATTTGAATACCTCGGACATATCTCTTCTATAGCAGTGATTTTCAGAAGTCTTTGTAATTGTAATTACAATTCACTATAAGACTGTGACCCAGTACATAAATACCTATGTGTAGGAACAAAAGTTTCACATAACAATACTCATATTATGGGTAATGTGCTCTTTTATTCTCTCTTCTATTTCATTTTTTCAAATGCTGTTTGTGACCCACTAAATTGATTTTACCACCCACTAAGCTGATTTCAAAACCCACTAGTGGGTCCAAAATTGTAACTGTTTAGAAAAAAATTGTACTATAGTCCTTTTCACAATATATGACTAACTAAATAACCTTTCTCCCCACTGAAAAAATGTCCCTTAGGTGAAACTCTAGAATATGTAGATTTATTTCTGAATTCATTTTGGGTTCAGCATACGTAAATTCCAAGTCATTCCTACTAGGAATAATTAGAAGAGGAGAGACTTGTGGAATGGAAGGAAAAAAAAGGAAAGGTAATAGTGCCCGAGGCAGGATTTTGCCATCACATCCCCAGAGAGATAGAAGAAGTGAGTTCACATAACAACAACTGGCCTTAAGTCACCTTCTGTACCTGTTCATCTCCTCTTAGGTATCTGAAAGGCATTTCAAGCTCAATATATCCAAATTAGAGTTTTTTACTTTCCCCCTCCTCTTTCTCCTCTAGTCTTTCCACCTCACTAAACAGGTTCATCAGGACAAAAGACAACTCTCCAAGTCAATTAGCAAGTCTTAGAAACTCTGCCTACAAAGCAGGTTCCAAATCCAACAAGTACTTCCACTGACAGCTCCCAAGCCCAGGCCACATCATCTCCCACTGGGACTTCTATAATAGCCTCCAACTACTCGCCGGAGTCCACTCACTACAATCCCATCTCCACAGAGCTGCCAGAGTAATGTTTAAAAATTTTAAATATGATCATGTCACTCCCTTGCTTAAATTCCTCCAAAGTCTCCATCTTCACATTCAACACAAAACCCAACCACATTACCATGCTTCCTTCTTCCCCAGTTCTCCACTTCATTTGCTCCACCCACAGCCATCCCTGCCCTAGGGTTTTATACTGCCCATTCTTCTCAGCTAAAATATTTTACATTCTTTCCCCAGATCTTCTCCCTTCCCTCAGGCGTCTTCTCAAATTTCAATTCCTCAAAGGTCTTGAGTACCTTATCTAAAATAGTCCCTGTCATCTGGCAAACTCCACCCACCTTACCTATTTTGTTTTCCTTCATAGCACTTATCACCCCCTTAAATTATATTACATATTTGTTTAAGTATAGTCTATCTCCTACACTAGAATGTAATTTCCAGGAAGGCAAGTATTGACTGCCAACTCCCTAAAGAAACCATCAAATATAAGCTGTTGGGCGTGCCACAGTGGCTCAGCAGGCAGAGTTCTCACCTGCCATGCTGGCAACCTTAGTTCAATTCCCGCTGCCTGCCCAAGCAAAAACTAATAATAATAATAATTAAAATAAATAAATAAATAAGCTGTTGATCAAGCAAAGCCAAGTTTATTACTTACTGCAGCACAGGAGTCCCACACCTTGACAGAATCTTAATAGCAACTCATAGAAGTGAGGCAAAGAACACAATATTTTAATGTTTAGGAGGTTTAGTTCGACATATTTTCCAATGCAGGGATCCTGACTGGAATAGGGTAAAGTTTGTGATGAGTAGTTTAGGATTATTGGACACAGTGGGCAAGGGTTTTGAAGTGAGCTGTGATAACTACACAGTCATTTCATAATCTAGTAAAATAATTCATTGTTCTGGGAAAGAGTGGTTATCACCCTGATGAAAGTTAGTTGACTAGTTTATTGTTCACAGAAAAATGAGAATTTTCAGAAGTTCCTGAAACAAACAATACAATTTATTTGCAAAGTCATCTTTCTAGGCAAAAATTTTCTGTAAGTGTAAAGTCATGTTAATGCAGTCTTGGTTTTTAATCCTATGAAGCTGTATAGCTGCATATGGTTTCAGTTCTCACAAGCATCTTGTCTCTTTGAGCAAAAACACACATGTGAATGCATATAGTAGGCATTCAGTAAATTTTTTGCTGTTGTTGCTAACTGCTAATACCCTAGTGAAAAACTCTTGTCAGTTGATACCTTAGTTTGCCAGGGACTATAACAAATACCAGACTGGTTGGCTTAAGCAAGAGGAATTTATTGTCTCACAGTTCTGGAGACTAGAAGTCAAAATATCCACAGTCCATACTTTCTCTGAAGCATGTTGTATTCTGGCGGTGGTTTGCCAGCTTTCTACACTTCAATCTCTGCCTCCATCATGTGGTCAACTATCTCCTCCTGACTCCTACTCACTCTTCTCACTGTGTCCAAAGTTCCTCAGATCATAAAGTCTCCAATCATGTTGGATTAGGCCTGTCCTGATACTCTTCCCCTCCACAGGACCAAGGTGCAAAATAAATGTTTGTTGAATTAATTAATTACTAAGGTTGGAAGGATAGAAGACAGAGCTAATCAAACATGGGCGGTAGAGGACCTCTATCATAGCATCCTGGTCTCTATTTATGAGTCCTGACATGGAGCTATCATGGGCAGAGATAGTGAGAAGAAGGTCAGAGAAATTCTACTCTCCTATAGTGAGCCGAGTGGATTAGCTAAAGGCTCGCCAAAACTTTCTGCACATCAGGTATCCTTGTGTTGTGGAAACAATGGGAACCCATGATGGAATCAAAAGTGACAAATATAAAAAGGCAAAATTGTCAAACTCTCAGATGGATGATCACACATGGGATGAAAGACCCCTGCAGTGTATCTGCAACAAATCAAAGCAATTTTCTATGTGTCTCATTGAAACTGCAAAGGAGAGAGGTTCTCAAAGTTTTGATTAAGCAAAGGATTGTGAAAGGAAATTGATTTTGCAATTACAATAATAGACATGTAAAATGCTATACATAATGTCAAAGTATAATTTTTATAGTTGAAAACATGAATCTGATACAAATGTGAAATGAACACTTTTTGAAGATCTATTTACTCATTAATGAGGGAGGCAGTAAGAAAGAAAATCTAATTCAGGGAGCATTTTGGGGAATGGGTATTTGTAAGCAAATTTTAAAGAAATGTTAGAATAAGTTTGCTAGTCCTACAGGGCAGGTTAATGCCCTCCAGGGCAATAAAAAACATCACCTTTGGACTTATCTTTTCTGTTGGACAGAAATTATTTGCAGCTCTCCCATATAAAAGCTACAAGTTAACATATACATCACAGAGTTTGAGCCCTTAATTAATAGTATTAGCAAGTCAAGCAAAGGTACATTCCCCAAGAGAATCAACTACCCTTAGATGGACTTGTTAGACGATGCCCCTATATGGCATTGAAAGGCCATGTATCATTTCCAAACTTTGGGGAATTTCTCTTAACAATATTCTCTTTATACAGCATGCTATCTTTTTCACTTTTATGAGCATAACTCACCAGAACTTTCATAGATTCCCTCTACCCTAATCCCTCCAATCCTATATTTTCCTTAAGGTCATATGTTTTCAACCATAAATCCTACCATTGGGGAGAAGGTTTTTGCTATGTTTGGGTTTAGTTTGTTTTTTTTTCTAGGAACAGACCTTTCGTGATTGAAAAGCACCATTGAACTTGTGTGTTTAACCCTTCCTTAGACTGCTGGCTCATCAAGACTAACCCCGGTCATTTCAAGACCTTCATTTCCACTACCAAGAGATGCCTGTTACACAGTAGGAACACACTTAGTAATGAGGCCCGGATAAAGGAATGAACATGGTTAAAGCTAAATAACTGTTGTCCTTAATCAGGAAAAATGTTACGTAGCAGTTTAACACACAGGTCCAGGCCATGAACAGCTACAGGACAAAGCTATTGCTCAGCTTGCTGAGCCCAGGGGAGTCCCAGAGCTGCTGGTTGAGCCCCAAAGTGTCTGTCCTTCCCTTTTTAGTCAGCCTATATGAAAAGGCTTTGGAGTAAGGCAAAGATTGTTCCAATCAGCATCACACCCAGAATATAGCTCTTTTTCTACCCGAAATAATCAAAATCTGTAGAATCTCAACCACCACAGGAAAGGATCTTTGAAGAGAGCCGTCTCAGAGAACAATCTTCCTAGAGGGGCTTCTGCCATGAAAGAATTTGCCCAATAACAGTAAAGAATAGAAATTATAATAAAAATCTGTGTGTTTATTATATTCTTCTTAGGTTTTATATAAGGAGTTGAGGTAGATTTTTTAAAAGCGTCATAAAGTAAGGAAGATAGATACCTGTACCAGAAATCCAGCTGTGAGCTCCCTGGCAGCCAAAGCAAGACAGAAAAATTTACAATTTGCATTAATCCTGTTTTCCAACACACACACACACACACAAACCAGAAGCCAGGTATATTTCACTAACACTGAATTATATGAGGAATTTATTTGATAAATCCTTGTATAGAGACACTAGATATTATGGTCAAAGTGTTCAGCACACGTTTTCCAAAAAGATGAACTTATGTTCTTTTTATTTCTATAGTTCTCATTTTACTGCTTACTAAATTCTCATACCATAGCGTTATATCATATATAGGGACTACATTCAAATGCATAGTGTTTGGGTGACCTAACAAGATATAGGAATATAGCTTAGAGAATTTGCAGAAATGAACAGTTAGTAAAACTTTTGTACTATCCACTTCAGACATCAATTATTTGATCTGCGTTTTTGACCAAAGCTATGCAGCATCCAATTCAAGACTGAGGTATAAATACTTAAAGAGAAGAAATATGTCTCACTAATTTTTGTATTCTCTATACCTAACATGGTACCTAGTACATAATGGGTGTTCAATAAATACTTGACAAACAGCATTAGTGAGAGCTGAACAGTGCCCCATAAGAAGGTTTGGCCAAGAGTCATGAAGTAACAAGATGGCCTTGAGAAAAAGAACTTTGATTCTTATCTGGATGGGAAAAGAGTCACCTTTTCTCTGCCTGTGTTATTAAATCTAATACTTCTCTGGTGCTGGTTCAGGAGTCACTACAGTTAGGTAATGATCTCTATTTATATATTTTTAATATTATATGGAAGTTAGCTGTTCAAACCCTGCATATAATTTATTCCTTAATAGGGGTTTAGTTCTTCTCAGATCTTTTATAAAAAGTAAAGTAGTAAAAGAACTTCTCTTTTGCTATAGCCCAGGAGTCCTGTGATCTTCCTATAGTATTCTGGGTCCCTAACTGGTGGAATGGGTAAGAGAGGCTTCCAGCCTTGAGGTTCTCACACAGGTAACCCTGATAGCACCAAAACCCAGGTGATGCAAATGACTACTTCGTAAAATGATCCATCAGATAATCAAAGTAGCTGATCCAGGAGCCATTTTTGTTTTCCCTGGTACAATCCATCTTGTCCACATACACAGACTATGAAACTTTAACTCTGATCATGTTGTCGCAAAGGGAATGAAAAAAGAAAAAAACAAGAGAGTTGGCAGCTGTGGTGCAGTGAGGTCATCCCCCAGAGACTGCCCCACTGTTACTGCCTATTCCTAGATTAAAAATCCAGTAAACCTCCAAATGGCAGATCAGTCAGAACACAAGCCAAACCCTTTGGAATATGAAATAATGGTTTTGAGAACCATACTCGTCTGTGCATCTCCCAGCCCAATCTTTTTCACAAACATTCTAGAGGGACATAAAAGGCAGGTTATTCCTGGAAAGTGTATCAGCTTGATGAATGCATGCAGGATAAAAATGTGACCTATTTGTAAAACAATTTATAGTCTAATTATATATTAAATTATACCTAGACCTCTTGTTTCTCACAGCAACTCACCCTATGACTCCTAAGATGGTAACCTAACGTAGTGCTTCTCTTACAAACTATTCATGATGCTGGAGCAGTTGATTTTTCTATTTTCAATCCATTGCCTACCAATATTTTTGTAAAATGGTATTAAAAATAAATTGTTATAAGTAAGACATAAAAATATAAGCCCACATTTTTACCTTTATATTCAACAGACATAAAATATGCTTTATTGCTATAAAGTTTCCTGAATGTTTAGTATCAATTTCTGGACTTGTTACAGACCAGTAACAATCAAGGACTGGCACCAATTAGGAAGCAATGCTTTGAAAAATACTGGTCTAAAAAGTGTGCTGGATCACCCTTTCTTGATAAAACACTCAGAAAAGAAGGAATAGAAGGGAGATTTCTTAACATGATAAAGGCCATTTATGAAAAACCCAGAGCTAAACATCATACTTAATGGTGAAAGACAAAGTTATCCCCTTAAGATCAGGGAAGAGACAGGATGCCCACTTTCACCACAGCTATTCAGTATTGCATTAGAAGTTCTTGCTAGAGCAATTAGGCAAGAAAAATAAATTGTGAGTATCCAAACTGGAGAGAAAGTAAGAGTTCCTTTATTTGCAGACCACATGATCTTATATATAGAAAATGCAGAGGAATCCATGTGAAAACTACTAGAATGAATAAATGAATCCAGCAAAGAAGCAGTGTACAAGATCAACACACAAAAGACAACTATACACTAGCAATGAACAATCTGAAGAGGAAATTAAGAAAACAGCTTCATTTACAATAGCATCTAAAAGGATAAAGCGTTTAAAAATAAATTTACCTAAGGATACAAAATACTTGCATACTGAAAACTACAAAACACTGCTGAAAGAAATAAAAGAAAATCTTACTAAATGGCCAGACATTCCTGTATATGAATCAGAGAGTTGTCATTGTTAATATGTCAACATTACCCAAAGCAATATACAAATTCAATGAAATCGCTATTCAAATTCCAGCAGATTTTTTTTTTTCAGAAAACTGAGCCTCAAATTCACATGAAACTGCAAGGAGTTCCAAATAGCCAACTAATCTTGAGAAAGAAGAATAGGGTGGGAGGACTCACACTTTCTGACTTCAAACTGTGTCACAACATGACAGCAATCAAATCACTGTGGTACTGGCACAAGGATAGAAAGATAGATCACTGGAACAGAATTGAAAGTCCATAAATAGACCCATAAATCTGCATTGATTTTTGACAAGGGTGCAAAATACATGCAGTGAAGAAAGAAAATCTCTTCCCCAAAAAATGATGTTTGAAAAACTGGGTATCCAGATGCAAAAGAATGAAGTTAGACTCCTACCTCCTACCATATACAAAAAAATCAATTTAAAATGGATCAAGGAGCTACATATAAGAGCTAAAGCTATAAAACTCTTAGAAGATAACATAGAGGAAAATCTTTATGACCTAGGATTTGGCAATGGGTTCTTAGATATGACACCAAAAACAGGAGCAACAAAATAATCAATAGGTAAATTTACTTTCATAAAAATTTTAAATTTTTGTGCATTGAAGGAAAGTATCAAGAAAGTGAAAGAACGACCTATAGCACAGGATAAAACAGTTTCAAACCATATATTGGATAAGAATTTAATATATAAAATACATAAAGAACTCCTACAACTCAACAACAAAAAGAGAAAGAGCCCAATTAGAAATGGACAAAGGATATGAATAGACATTCCTTCAAGGAAGATATATACATAGCCAGTATACATATGAAAAGATGCTCAACATTGCCAGCCATTAGGGAAATACTACTGAAAACCACAATGAGATACCACTTTACACCCACAAAGATGTCTTTTATTTAAAAATCAGAAATGAACAAGTGTTGAGAGGATGTGGAGAAACTGGAACTGAGAAAGCAATATGGCAGTTCCTCAAAAAAATTATAGAATTACAATTTGAAGATGACCAAATAGAGTAGGTCAAGTTCAGCCCTGCTCAGGAAAACTAGAGAAGGGACAGGAGGGTAACTGAGATGGTAATTTAAGAGTGCAGCTGACCTGGGAAAGTCTTCTAAGCCACATAGGATGGTCCTGGTTGCAGCAGCTGGGGAACTGAGAAGCAGAAAGCTAGAGCCTGGCTCGGAGGCACAGAACCACAGAGCCCACGGGAGTTCACAGATGAGAGCCAGGGACTAGGAAGTAAGCTAGGCCATGTTCCTTGAACACACTACCTTCACCAGTGTATCCTCGTGGCCGGTGTCTCACTCCACACCCCAGGCACCTGAACCACATTACCTGCTTCCATTCACCACACTCCAAGTCCCCCCACCCCACCAGCTCCCAGTGTACGTCCTTGGCCCCACACCCCCACCCCAAGTGCGGCCCAACCCACCTCTCCTGCACCCCTCCTGAGCACTATCTCCCCCTCCCTGTTCCCTGCAGACTGTTGCTAACACATAAAGGCTACAAGTGCAACACCTGGCCCCTGCCCATGGTGTCATACAGCCTCATCCCCTCCTCCCCAGAGCTTTGTGCATCAGTTTACAGCACCCTTAGACCTGCACGTACACACCGGCCCCCAATCATGTCATTCAGCTCTGGGAACCACACTTTACAGCAGTCCTAAACACACACATGTGCACGCCCCTCAGGTATGCTTCCCAGCTCTGAGAAAGTGCTGACCTGCACAGCCAGCCACATTTGCCCCCAACAAATGAAGGCATAACACCGACCTGCTGCCACAGCTCTATGCACATGCACAAAGGGCCCCATGCTCTAGACTAGCGCACACCAGGGTTACATCCCCCAGACCGATGCACCCGCATAGCCACATCCTCCCTAGCTGCTGGGCACCCATGTTCAGAAGCACCAGTGTAACATCCCAACCTGTATATATACCTGCCCTGAAATGAATAACCCCACAGTTGTGCACACACATACACACACCCCATACCCTGCTCCCTGTTGCACATCCATCCCACAAATATAAGGCCTTAGACAACTAAAAGAAATCAACTTCTAAAGTAAATCAATAAAGATATTTACATGCGATGAAAACAACAGAAGATCACTAAGCATATCATAATGCAGACAGATACAGCCCTGCCTAAAGATCGAATTATAACACCAGAGGAGACACAGACTTTGGAACAATAAATCAAAGATGTTCATACAAATCTACTTAATAAAATAAGTGGGATGGTAAATGACATAAAGGAAATCAAGAAGACAGTAAAAGAGCATAAGGAAGAATTTGAAAGAAGAAATAGAAAAATAGTGGATATTACAGAGATTAAAGACTCTGTTGACCAAATAAAAAACATACTAGAGGCACACAACACAGATTTAAAGAGAGAGAAGAAAGAATAAGCAACATAGAGCACAGGATAACTGAATTTGAAGGCTCAAAACAGCAAATGGAAAAAAGACGGAAACATTTTAATTAGATCTCAAGAAAATGATAGACAAAACAAAGCATGCAAATATAAGAACATTGGTGTTCCAGAAGGAGAAGAGAGGAGTAAAGGGCTAGGAAGAATACTTAAGGATACAATGGGGGAAAACTTCCCAAACCTTATAAAGGACATAAATATACAAGTCAAAGAAGCCCAATGAACTCCAAACAGACTATTTCCAAATTGGCCTTCTCCAAGACAAATACTAATTAGTGTGTCAAATGTTGAAGAGAAGCAGAATATTCTGAAAGTGGCAAGAGAAAAACAATCTACTACATGTACATGCAAAGAAAACCATATAAGACTGAGTTCAGACTACTCAACTAGCACCATGAAGGCAAGAAAACAGTGGTATGATATATTTAAGATCCTGAAAGAGAAAGACTTTCAACCAAGAATTCTGTACCCAGCCAAATTTTCCTTCAAAATTCAGGGAGAGATTAAAGTTTTCACAAACAAGTCTTGAAAGAATTTGTCAGCAAGAGACCAGCCCTACAAGAAATACTAAAAGCAGTTCTGCTGGCTAAAAAAAAAAGACAGGAGAGGGAGGTTTGGAGGAGGGCACAAAATTGAAGAGTACCAGTAAGGGTAATTTAAAGGATAAAAAGAGAAAAAGGGAAAAGAATATATAGCTCTGACAAACAAAAAAGATAAGGTGGTGAATTCAATAAATGCCTTTCAGTAATAGCATTGAATGTACCAATTAAAAGATACAGATTGAGAGAATGGATTAAGAAACATAATCCAGCTATATGCTATTTACAAAAGACTCATCTTAGACACAAGGATACAAATAGATTGAAAGTGAAAGGATGGAAAAATATTTTCCACACAAGTTGTAACCAAAAGAAAGCAGGAGTAGCTACATTAATATCGGACAAAATAGACTTAAAATGAGAACATTCACAAATATATGGAGATCAAATAACACACTCTTAAACAACCAGTGGCTCAAAGATGAAATTATTAGAGAAATCAGTAGCTATCTGGACACAAATGAAAATGAGAATACAATTATCAGAACTTATGGGATGTGGCAAAGGCTGTTCTGAGAGGGAAATTTATTGCCCCAAATGCCTATACTAAACAACAAGAAAGAGCAAACCTCAAGGACTAAACAGCACACCTGGAGGAACTTGAGGAAAAACAGCAAACTAACCCCAGAGCAAATGGAAGAAGAGAGATAACGAAGATCAAAGCAGAGTTAAATGAATGGGAGAACAGAGGAACAATAGAAAGAATCAATATAACCAAATTTGGTTCTTTGAGAAAAGCAATAAAATTGATGGGCCACTATCAAGGCTGACAAAGAAAAAAAGAGAGAGGATACAAATAAACAAAATCAGAAATGAGAAGGGTTGCATAACCACAGACCCTGAAGAAATAAAAGAAATCATAAGAGGATACTATGAACAACTATTTGCCAATAACTAGGCAACTTAGATGAAATGCACAAATTCCCGGAGACACACAAACAAGCTACACTGACTCACGAAGAAATAGAAGATCTCAACAAATCAATCACAAGTAAAGCGATTCAATCAGTCATCAAAAATCTTCCTACAAAGAAAAGCCCAGGGCCAGATGGCTTCACAGGGGAATTTTATCGCACATTCCAGAAAGAACCAACACAAGTCCTGAGGAAGAAGGAACTCTAACTAACTCATTTTATGAAACTAATATCATTTTAATACAAAAACCAGGTAAAGATGCTATAAGAAAGGAAACTGCAGGCCAATCTCTTTATGAACATAGATGCAAAAATTCTCAACAAAATGTTAGCAAATCAAATCCAACAACACATTAAAAGAAGTATACAGCACGACCAAATGGCGTTTATACAAGGAATGCAAGGATGATTCAATACAAGATAATCAATTAATGTAATACAGCACATTAACAAATCAAAAGGGAAAAATCAATGGTCATCTCAATTGATGCTGAAAAAGCTTTTGACAAAATTCAACATTCTTTTCTGATAAAAATACTCCAAAAGACAGGAATCAAAGGTAACCACTTCAATATGATAAAGGGAATATATGAAAAACCTATAGCCAACATGTACTCAATGTAGAGAGACTGAAAGCTTTCCTCCTAAGATTAGGAACGAAACAAGATGCCCAGTGTCACCACTGTTATTCAACATTGTGCTCGAAGTTCTAGCTAGAGCAATCAGGCAGGACAAAGAAACAAAAGGCATCCAAATTGGAAAGGAAGAAGTAAAATTCTCATTATTTGCCAATGACATGATACTATACTTGGAAATCCTAAGGAATCTATAGTAAAGTTACTTGAGCTAATAAACAAATTCAACAAGGTGATGGGATACAAAATTAATGTGCAAAATCAGTTGCATTTCTATACACAAGCAATGACACAGCTGAGGAGTCAGTTAAGGAAACAGTTCCATTCAAAATAGCAACTAAAAGAATCAAGTACTTAGGAATGAACTTAACTAGGGACATAAAGGACTTGTACATAGAAAACTACATAATATTGCCACAAAAAATCAAAGGAGATCTAAATAGGTGGAAAGACATTCCCTGCTCATGTATAGGAAGCCTAAATATAGTTAAGATGTCAAGTCTACTCAAATTAATGTACAGATTCAACACAGTACCAATCAAAATTCCAACAACCTACTTTGAAGACTTGGAAAAGTTAAATATCAAATTCTTCTGGAAGGAAAAGAGACCCTGAATAGCTAAAAGCATCCTAAAAAAGAAGAACAAAGTGGGAAGAGTAGCACTCCTGACTTTAAAACCTATTATAAAGCCATAGTGGTCAAAACAGCATGGTATTGGCACAAAGATAGAAGCATTGACCAATGGAATCAAATCAAGAGTGCAGAAATAGACCCCAAATCTATGGTCAACTGATTTTTGACAAGGGCACCAAATCCTCTGAACTGAGACAAAAAAGTCTTTTCAATTATTGGGCATGGAAGAACTGGATATCAATAGCCAAGAGAATGAAAGAGGATCCCTATCTTACACCCTGCACAAAAATGCACTCAAAGTGGATCAAATACCTAAATATAAGAACTAGCATCATAAAGTTTCTAGAAGAAAATGTAGGGAAACATCTTCAAGATCTAGTAAAAGGAGGTAACTTCCTAAACTTTATACCTAAAGCACAAGCAACAAAAGAAAAAATAGATAAATGAGAACTCCTAAAAATCAAATGCTTCTGCACCTCAAAAGACTTAGTCAAAAACGTGAAGAGGCAGCCAACTCAAAGGGAGAAAATATTTAGAAATCACATATCAAACAAGGTTTTGTTTCCTATATGTACAAAGAAATCATACAACTCAACAACAAAAGAAATCAAACAACCCAATTATAATATGGGCTAAAAATATGAATAGGCATTTTTCTGAAGAGCAAATACAGATGGCTCAAAAGCACATGAAGAGATGTTCATTTTCACTGGCTATAAGGGAAATGTAGAATAAGACTACAATAAGATACCACCTCACACCTATAAGAATGACTGCTATTAAACAAACAGGAAACTATAAATGTTGGAAAGGATGTGGAGAAACTGGGACACTTATGCACTGCTGGTGGGAATGTATAATGGTGTAGCCACTATGGAAGACTGTTCAGCGGTTCCTTAGGAAACTAAATGTGGAGTTGCCCTATGACCCAGCAATAGTATTCATGGTTTATACCCAGAAGAGCTGAAAGCAATGACACAAACAGACATTTGTGCACCAATTCCCATAGCAGCATTATTCACAGTCACCAAAAGATGGAAACAAACCAAATGTCCATCAACAGACAAGTGGATCAACAAAATGTGGTATATACATATGATGGAATATTACGCAACAGTAAGATGAAATGACATCCTGAAGCACATGACAAGATGGGTGAGCCTTAGGACATAATGCTGAGTGAAATAAGCCAGAAACAAAAGGATAGATACTGTATGATCCCACTTTTATGACCAGTATAAAGGCATAATCAGAGGTTTATAATACAAAATATAGGGGATTTAGAGATACATTGAAGCTAGAGATGGGTGAATGGTTAGTTAATGAGGTTGTACTCCAATATAAGGGAATAAATAGAAGTGAAGATGGTTCTCTAGTGGGTCTATAAGTAATATTACCTTATTGAAGATGAACAAGATTGAAAGGGGTTGTGTAGACCAATGTGTCCCATTGATTAATACTAGAAATATGAATTAGTTCTTGCTAAAATTCCTTAAAGATATGATTCATGTACAAAGAGTGTTTAAGTAAGATATGATTCATGTACAAAAAGTACAGGGGGAAGTACTATTATCACATGCTATGGGCTATTATCAAAAGGAAAACACTATCAGCACCACCACAGCAACAGCAGAGTTAAATAGTGGGGGTAGGGACAGGAGTTAAGAGGAGATTTTGATTTCTTATTTGGTAAGGGCGTGTTTATTAGTTTTCTTTCTCTTAGGAACAATGAAATTATCTAAAATTGAGAATATTGATGGACTGTGGACTTTGGGCACTATGCATGATGCCTGATGAAAGCAGGTGGCTGAAGGATGCACTGACTGAGAAACAGATTGTTGAACAATGGAATATACTTAAGAATGAAGGTTGTGCTGCTACAAAAAGAAACAAAGTCGTGAGGCATGCAAGGATGTGAATGAACATGTGGAACATTAGGAAGGCAAAATAAGCCAAGAACAAAAGAACAACAATGGTCTGGTCACCTTTAGAAAACGCTTACAAGAAAACAAGGACCTAGGTTGCAAATTTCTAGAGCAGATACATTGCCCAGAGTGGTGATTATTATTTATGGATTTCAAGAGGGTGTTTTATATATATATAAAACCTGATATTTAGAGATAAGAACGAAGCCACTCAGGTTGGGGTTAAAGTAGTTCAGAACACAGGGATAAGGAAGACAGTGTCTATATTTTAGAACTGCACATACTCTTTGAGTCCAAAGGAAAAAAGGTTTATTTGGTCTGGAACTGAAATTTTCTGTAGTGCATAATCTAACTCAACCTATCTGTATAGCTCAATTGAACAATTGAAACACAGGGAGCCCAGAATAAGAAAGTCCTTTAATCCTGTATAGATTATTGTAATGTCTGGATACATTCTAGAGTATATTAAGCAGATAATCAAAAGGTATTGGCAAAGTCCCTTGAAGGATTGGAAAAAGCATATGGAACTATTAAACCTTATCATCAGGGAATCCCCTGATACTGTGTCAGACTTTAGGGATACCCACATCAATAGGCCATGCCCTCGATCCTGATGCTTACTCTTGTGAAGCTTATGTAGGTAGTGGAGAAGCTTAGGCTATCTATAGGCATGCTTAGGAGTTACTTCTGGAGGACCTCTATTGTTGCTCAGTTGTGATCTCACTCTCTCTAAGCCCAACTCTATAAGTGAAATCATTGCCCTCTCCGCTAAGTAGGACATGACATCCAAGGGTAAGAGTCTTCCTGGGAGGATCAATAAAGAAATAGAGAACCTGAATATTACTATAAATGAACTTGACTTAACAGACATTTATAGGACATTACATCCCACAACAGCAGGATACACCTTTTTTTCAAGTGCTCATGGATCATTCTCAAAGATAGACCATATGCTGGGTCACAAAGCAAGTCTTAACAAATTTAAAAATATTGAAATCATACACAACACTTTCTCGGATCATAAAGGAATGAAGTTGGAAATCAATAATAGGCGGAGGGCCAGAAAATTCATAAATACATGGAGGCTCAACAACACACTCTTAAACAACAAGTGGGTCAAAGAAGAAATTGCAAGAGAAATTAGTAAATACCTAGAGGCAAATGAAAATGAAGACACAACATATCAAAACTTATGGGACGCAGCAAAGGCAGTGCTAAGAGGGAAATTTATTGCCCTAAATGCCTTTATCAGAAAAGAAGAAAAGGCAAAAATGCAGGAATTAACTGTCCACTTGGAAGAACTGGAGAAAGAACAGCAAACTAATCCCAAAGCAAGCAAAAGGAAAGAAATAACAAAGATTAGAGCAGAAATAAATGAAATTGAAAACATGAAAACAATAGAGAAAATCAATAAGACCAGAAGTTGGTTCTATGAGAAAATCAACAAGATTGATGGGCCCTTAGCAAGATTGACAAAAAGAAGAAGAGAGAGGATGCAAATAAATAAGATTAGAAATGAAAGAGGAGACATAACTACTGACCTCACAGAAATAAAGGAGGTAATAACAGGATACTATGAACAACTTTATGCTAATAAATACAACAATTTAGAAGAAATGGACAGGTTCCTGGAAAGACATGAACAACCAACTTTAACTCAAGAAGAAATAGACGACCTCAACAAACCAATCACAAGTAAAGAGATTGAATTAGTTATTCAAAAGCTCCCTAAAAAGAAAAGTCCAGGACCAGACGGCTTCACATGTGAATTCTATCAAACATTCCAGAAAGAATTAGTACCTACTCTCCTCAAACTCTTCAACATAATCGAAGTGGAGGGAAAACTACCTAATTCATTCTATGAAGCCAACATCACCCTCATACCAAAACCAGGCAAAGATATTACAAAAAAAGAAAACTACAGACCAATCTCTCTAATGAATACAGATGCAAAAATCCTCAATAAAATTCTAGCAAATCATATCCAACAACACATTAAAAGAATTATACATCATGACCAAGTAGGATTCATCCCAGGTATGCAAGGATGGTTCAACATAAGAAAATCAATTAATGTAATACACCATATCAACAAATCAAAGCAGAAAAATCACATGATCATCTCAATTGATGCAGAGAAGGCATTTGACAAGATTCAACATCCTTTCCTGCTGAAAACACTTCAAAAGATAGGAATACAAGGGAACTTCCTTTAAATGATAGAGGGAATAGATGAAAAACCCACAGCTAATATCATCCTCAATGGGGAAAAATTGAAAACTTTCCCCCTAAGATCAGGAACAAGACAAGGATGTCCACTATCACCACTATTATTCAACATTGTGTTGGAAGTTCTAGCCAGAGCAATTAGGCAAGAAAAAGAAATACAAGGCATCAAAATTGGAAAGGAAGAAGTAAAACTATCACTGTTTGCAGACGATATGATACTATATGTAGAAAACCCAGAAAAATCCACAACAAAATTACTAGAGCTAATAAATGAGTACAGCAAAGTAGCAGGCTACAAGATCAACATTCAAAAGTCTGTAGCTTTTCTATACACTAGTAATGAACAAGCTGAGGCGGAAATCAAGAAACGAATCCCATTTACAATCGCAACTAAAAGAATAAAATACCTAGGAATAAATTTAACCAAAGAGACAAAAAACCTATATAAAGAAAACTACAAAAAACTGTTAAAAGAAATCACAGAAGACCTAAATAGATGGAAGGGCATACCGTGTTCATGGATTGGAAGACTAAATATAGTTAAGATGTCAATCCTACCTAAATTGATTTACAGATTCAATGCAATACCAATCAAAATCCCAACAACTTATTTTTCAGAAATAGAAAAACCAATAAGCAAATTTATCTGGAAGGGCAGGGTGCCCCGAATTGCTAAAAACATCTTGAGGAAAAAAAACGAAGCTGGAGGTCTCGCCCTGCCTGACTTTAAGGCATATTATGAAGCCACAGTGGTCAAAACAGCATGGTATTGGCATAAAGATAGATATATCGACCAATGGAATCGAATAGAGTGCTCAGATATAGACCTTCTCATCTATGGACATTTGATCTTTGATAAGGCAGTCAAGCCAACTCACCTGGGACAGAGCAGTCTCTTCAATAAATGGTGCCTAGAGAACTGGATATCCATATGCAAAAGAATGAAAAAAGACCCATCTCTCACACCCTATACAAAAGTTAACTCAAAATGGATCAAAGATCTAAACATTAGGTCTAAGACCATAAAACAGATAGAGGAAAATGTTGGGAGATATCTTATGGATCTTACAGCTGGAGGTGGTTTTATGGGCCTTAAACCTAAAGCAAGAACACTGAAGAAGGAAATAAATAAATGGGAGCTCCTCAAAATTAAACACTTTTGTGCATCAGAGAACTTCATCAAGAAAGTAGAAAGACAGCCTACACAATGGGAGACAATATTTGGAAACGACATATCAGATAAAGGTCTAGTATCCAGAATTTATAAAGAGATTATTCAACTCAACAACAAAAAGACAGCCAACCCAATTACAAAATGGGAAAAAGACTTAAACAGACACCTACCAGAAGAAGAAGTACGGATGGCCAAGAGGCACATGAAGAGATGCTCAATGTCCCTGGCCATTAGAGAAATGCAAATCAAAACCACAATGAGATATCATCTCACACCCACCAGAATGGCCATTATCAACAAAACAGAAAATGACAAGTGCTGGAGAGGATGCGGAGAAAGAGGCACACTTAGCCACTGTTGGTGGGAATGTCAAAGGGTGCAACCACTGTGGAAGGCAGTTTGGCGGTTCCTCAAAAAGCTGAATATAGAATTGCCATACGACCCAGCAATACCATTGCTAGGTATCTACTCAAAGGACTTAAGGGCAAAGACACAAACGGGCATTTGCACACCAATGTTTATAGCAGCGTTATTTACAATTGCAAAGAGATGGAAACAGCCAAAATCTCCATCAACAGAAGAGTGGCTAAACAAACTGTGGTATATACATACGATGGAATATTATGCAGCTTTAAGACAAGATAAACTTATGAACCATGTAATAACATGGATGGACCTAGAGAATATTATGCTGAGTGAATCCAGCCAAAAACTAAAGGACAAATACTGTATGGTCCCACTGATGTGAACGGACATTCGAGAATAAACTTGAAATATGTCATTGGTAACAGAGTTCAGCAGGAGTTAGAAACAGGGTAAGACAATGGGTAATTGAAGCTGAAGGGATACAGACTGTGCAACAGGACTAGATACAAAAACTCAAAAATGGACAGCACAATAATACCTAATTGTAAAGTAATCATGTTAAAATACTGAATGAAGCTGCATCTGAGCTATAGGGTTTTTTTTTGTTTTTGTTTGCTTGTTGGTTTGTTTGTTGTTGTTGTTTTTTACTATTACTACTACTCTTATTTCTTTTCTTTATATTAACATTTTATATCTTTTTCTGTTGTGTTGCTAGTTCCTCTAAACCGATGCAAATGTACTAAGAAACAATGATCATGCATCTATGTGATGATGTTAAGAATTACTGAGTGCATATGTAGAATGGTATGATTTCTAAATGTTGTGTTAATTTCTTTTTTTTTTTCTTTCCGTTAATAAAAAAAATAAAAATAAAAAAAAAATAAAATAAATAAAAAAAAAAAAAAGAGTCTTCCTGGCAACTTGGGACATGACTTCCAGGAATGAATTCAGCCCTGGTACTGTGGGATCAACAATTCCATCCTGACCAAAAGGGGGGAAAGAAGTGTAACTAATAAAGTATCAGTAGCAGAGAGAGTTCAAATAGACTTGACAGGCTACTCTTATGAAAGCTTCAGTTAGACTTTTCTACCTATCGTAACTTACCAAACCCCAACCAGGACCATTCCAGCCAACCCTAAAGACCACCTAGGGCAATCTTATATAGATTACACAAGTGTTCCATGCACTAGAGTAACTTTGCAGAAACCTACAACCTCCAGATGGGTCCCTGGTCCGGACAAGTCCTGAAACCCAGAGGGCCCAACCTCTCCAGAACATCAGATAGTTCCATCTCCCTACACCATATTAGTGACAGCCCCTTCCAATATGAAAAATTCAGAATGGTCATAGCCCAAACACCCCTCAAGAGAGGGATGGAAAGATCAAAGATGATGGTGGAGTTATACAGTGAAGATAGGATTTAACAAATGAATATGAACGCTAAATCCTTAAATTGATATCTCTTTTAGTCTCCAGTATCTTAGGGCAGCTAGAATTATAGAAACCTAAAATTATGGAATTATAACCCATGTCAAACTCTGAAATATGTTCTACAACTAATTGTGATGCTATGATTTGAAATTTATTGCTTTTTTGTGTGTATATATATGTTATTTTTCACAAAAAAAAGAAGGAAAAAAAGCCAATTGTGATGTTAAAAAAGTATCTAAGCCCTCTAGCCTCCTATATTTTGGAGCAGCTAGAAGGAAAAATATGAGAGGATCATATGGTAGCACATGACAAACTCTGGGATCTGTCCTGTAACTACTTGTAGTTTTCAAAGAGTGCTTTGAAAACTATTGCTCTTTTTATTTCTTTGCTTTGTGTATATGCTATACTACACAATATAAAAAGTTAACAAATATAAAGAGAAACCATTTTTTTAAAAGTCAAAAAAAAAAAAGAATTATCATTTGACCCAGCAACCTCACTTCTAGGTATGTAACTGAAGAGAGTAAAAACTGGGTTGCAAACAAAACTTGTACAACAATGTTGATAACAGTGTTATTCAACTGCCATTAGTCCAAAACTGGGAACAACCCACATATCCATCAATGAATAAACAAAATGTGGAACATAACACATAGAATCTCATTGAGCCATAAAAATGAAATTATGAGACACACTGCAATATGGCAGAACCTTGAAAATATTATGCTCAGTGAAACAAGCAAAACCATAAGGACAAAAATTGTATGATATCACTTATAAGAGATGACTAAAAATAACAAATTCACCAGGATAGAAAGCAAATTAGAAGTTACTGGGGAAGTAAAGAATAGAAGGGAGAATATTTGTCTGTAAAAATATTTTTTAAAACTTCCTATGGATTGGAGTTCAAATAAGTCCACTTTGAAGAAAATTAAAATTAAAAAAGTACCCCATAGTACACAAGACACAAGACAAGCTTGCTTTCTCTGTACATCTTGCATTCTGCTTGAGAACAGGCCATATGTACAAGGAACACAAAATCACAAAACACCCTCTGATTTACTTTTTTAGAGAGCATATGAGAATGTATCAATAAATCACATAGATTTTATGACATGAACCATGAATCCCGTTTGCATATCATGTAAATTATATTGATAGATGATGATAGAGTAGAGATGATAGAGATAGAGATGAATATGATAAAGGAAAGGTTAACCTTTGGAATGCAGCTGATTTAGCCTCTAGGAATATATTAACAGTTAATTCAGACACTATTGATCAGTACTGAGAGTGTGAACTCTAATGTATTCAATAGTGCTATATATTTAGGTCCAAGGCAATTCTCCAAACAAAAACAACGCCATCCATCCCAAACAGAGCTCTCATCCTCTAGTACCTCCTCCTGCTTTGAACCTGGGATGCTATGGCCATTTCCAATTTCATGCCATGTGAGGAAAAGGTTTAATGTTCCCATACATATCAAGGATTATTTGAACTGTTCAGCATAGTTTATTTTGCTTCAGCAGGTAGAAGGGTTAGGACTTGCTTATTAACCCAGTTGTTAGTTCTAACCCACATTAAAGCAATTCTCCTCTGCTCATCAAAATTGATCTCTCTCCTTTCTGGGCTAGTTCACCTTCTGCAAGGGACGTTAAGTTAGGTGTGGCCAAAGAACTGAGTTCAAGCCAATGGAATGTGAACGAAGGAGATGAGGGCCCCTTTCCCAGCTACCCTATAAAAACCTCAATGCCCAATGCTCCATGCAGTCTGCCTGCCTCCAGCAACTGTGGAAACCACATGCTGAATTTGGAGGATTCACAAACTAGAGGAGCCTGAATCCTCAAATCAGTACTTGAAGGCGCTTATACCAATCAGGAACATGCAGTCTAGATATTAAGTAAGAATGAAATCCAGTAATGGGTTATGCCGTTGAGATGTGGAGGTTTGTCTGCTATGGCAGTTAATGTTACCTTAACTAATACCCTTCCATTATCAAGGATATTAACTATTTTTCCCCATCATTAGGCAAGGTAGGCTAGTGAGTTGGAGCCTTTTTATAAATCAACTCCTGTCATCATCCATGCTGTAGGGCTCCTCTCTATATAGTCTCTCATTCAAAAATTATTTATTGAGCACCTACTATGTGCCTTCAGTGGGCACACATATGATATCTAAGGGTGCCTTACAATGAAATACAAAAGGGATAATCCTTAATTAAAATTTGTTTCTTAAGTGGCAAGTTTTATAGCAGTAATCATAAAACAGAATGTACCTAATGTCAGGAGGACTTTGTGGAGAAGGCAGAGTAGGAAGCTCCAGGATTAAGTATCTCCAGCAGAACAACTATTAAGCAGGAACTGTCTGAAATAACATTTCAAAACTCTGGAATTCAGTAAACCCTGCACAGCATCCAGGGAAGATCAGAAAGTAGAGGCTGAATAGTGCAGTAGGCCAGTGAATTCCTCTCTCTCTGCTTGCAGCAGGCTGCCACAAACACAGCCCCTGACTAGCTCACTGGTGATAGAAATGGACACAAAAATCCATTTACCGAAGATCGAGGTGGGCACAGTGTATTGGTAATCACAGCTTTTGATTAGCAGCTTCAGAAAATGGGAGCCCACCCCTGAGGGTGGCCATTGTTCTAACCCTCCTGAATAAAAGAAAGGCAGATGAAGAGAATTAAAGGTGGTACACTTCCTCAGAATTGCAGGGTTAAATTCAAGGGCTACATTTGCTGGGAAGATCAAAAAAGCTCAGTGTTGGGAGATATAGAAGATCCTTGTGCCCTTCCTGATTCCCTCCCCAGGGAAGTTTGGAGCCAGTCTCACATCATGGGTCTCTGGCCTTGTACTGGTTGGGAAAGACTGACTTGGGGAACTTCTCTCTGGTGTCCCTCCCACCATCCCCCAAATTTGTCCTCCACGGAAAAACAACTAGAGCCCTCAAGGAAAGCAGTGTAATAAGCTATTGAACAGATGGCCTGGAGCAGTGGTTTACCTGCTTTAAATACCCAAAAGTGGGAGACATTCTGTCTCCTGGAAAACAGAGGAGGATTCAAACTCCTGTAAACAGGAGAACTCCAAAACAACTAAAAAGTACAAGCCAAGGGCAAGGCATGTACCCAGAAAAGATGTGGAGAACCTCTGCACTTTGCATTCACCCTAGGCAGACCTTCCTGATAGAGGGCTGACACCCAAGAAAATATCACTCATATCACTAACTGGTTACAAAATCAAGAAACAAACACCTCAGTGAATAAATCACAAAATTAACATTTTTAAATATTAAGATGTACAGTGTCAACAAATGTTCAGTGTACAAAACAAAGAAACAGGAAGTGATGACCCATCCAAAAGAAGAGGATAAAAAAAAAAAAAAAAAAAACACAACAACCAGTGAAGAAGACCAGACTGTGGAGATACTGAACAAAGACTTTGAAAAAGAGGTCTTAAAAATGCTCAGTGAGATCAAGGAAAATACAGAGAAAGAACTAAAGGATATCAAGAAAACAATGAATGAACAATATGAGGATATTAGTGAAGAGATAGAAATCTTAAAAAGAAACCAAACAGAACTGCTGGAGTTGAAGACCACAGTAACTGAAATTAAAAAAAAAATGTCTAGGAGGATTCAACAGCAGATTGGAGATGGCAGAAGAAAGAATCAATGAACTCAAAGATAAGACACTGGAAACGAGTCAGGATGAGGAGCAGAAAGAAGAAAGAATTAGAAAAATAAAAAATAGCCTAGGAGACCTCTGGGACAACAGAGGCATTCCAATATCCACATTATGGGAGTCTCAAAAAGAGAAGAAAGAGAGAAAGGGATAGAAGGAATATTCAAAGAAGTAATGACAGAGACCTACCCCAAATTTAGCAAAGATGTGAATATGCACATCTGAGAAGCCCAGAGAACACCAAGCAGAGTAAACCTGAAGAAAACCATACCCCATCATACTCTGATCAAACTGTCAAATCCAAAGAACAAGGACCAAGTTCTGGAAGCTGCAAGAGAAAAGCAATGTGTTATGTAAAGGGAAGTCCCATTTAGATTGAGTGCCAATTTCTCATCAGAAACCATGAAGGTAAGAAGGCTGTGCATGAAAATGAAGTTCTGAAAGGAAAGCACTGCCAACAAAGAATTTTATATCTAGTGAGATATAAAATTATAAAAAAATGAGAGAAAGATATTAAGACATTCCCACAAAAAACAAAAGCTGAAGGATTTCATCACCACTAGATCTGCCATTCAGTGAGAAGGAGTTCTTCAGACTGAAAGAAAAGGACAATAGACAGTGGTTCAAAGTGACATAAAGAAATAAAAACCTCAGGTAAAGGTAACTTTTTGGGTAATTATTATGTCCTTACTATTGTATTGCTTTTTTCTTTTTTCTATTTTTTTGTATATAACTCTACTTCTTGCTTCCTTAAATACAAATTCGTAAGAGTAAACATAAATCTATGGTTTTGAACATATGATGTACAAAGATGTAAATGGTAACAAGTACAAAAAAAGGTGGGGGATGGAAGGGTATGGAGAAAATGTATGTGTATGCTTTTGAAGTCCAGTTGGTATCAAACCAAATATGATTGTTATGTATTTATGACGTTAAGTTTTAACTCCATGTTAAATATAGGAAAATAAATGAAAACTATATCCAGATAGAAATGAGAAGGCACTCGGTATGGTACAACACACAGACAAAAATGTATATAAAAGTAGGCATTAACAAAAGAATTGAGGGGCAAAAATAGTACAAGACTTACAAAGACCAAACAGCAAAATGACAGAAGAAAGTCCTGCATTATCAGTAGTAACTTTAAATGAAAATGGATTAAATTCTCCAGTCAAAAGTCAGAGATTAGTGGAATGGATAAAAAAGCATGGCCGAACTATAGGCTGTCTATAAGAAACTTACCTTAAATTCAAAGACACAAGTAGGTTGAAAGTGAAATGATGGAAAAAATATCCCATGCAAGTAGTAGCCAAAAGAAAGCTAATATCAAATATACTAATATCAGATAAAATAGACTAAATCAAAAACAGTTTTGATGGTCGGTTATTATATACTAATAAAAAAGGTCAAATCAAGAAGAAAACATAACAATTTTGTAAATATATATATATATATACATATATATATATGAAATATATGAAGCAAGTACTGACAGATTTCAAGGGGGAAATTGGCTTTCCAATTAAAGTAGGAGACTTTAATACACCACTTTCAATTATGGATAGAGCATTTAGACCAAAGAACAGTAGGAAACACAAGACTTGAATCATACTTTAAACCAACAAGATCTAAAAGACATATATGTAACACTTCGCCCAACAACAACCAAAATACACATTCTCCTTGAGTGTACATGGATATTCAATATCTTAGGATAGATAATATCTTAGGTCAACAATATATTTAAAAATATTAAAATCACACAATATATCTTCTCAAACCACAATGGAATGGAGCTAGAAATCAATAACAGAAAAAGAAATGGAAAATTAACAAATATATAGAAATTAACCTATTCTTAAACAACCAATGAAGTAAAGAGGAAATCACCAGGAAATACCTTGAGGCAAATGAAAATGGAAATGTTAACAAAATACACAGTATGCAACAAAGGCAGCACTGATAGGGAAATTTATAGCTCTAACTGCTTATATTAAAAAAAAAGCTATCAATCCAGAGAACTAACCTCAAAACACAAATAAATAGAAAAATAAAAGCAAACTAAAACAAAAGCTAAAAGAATGAAGGAAATGACAGACTACAACAGAGATAAGTAAAACCCAGAACAGAAAAAAAAAAAAAAGAATAAAGAGAATCAACAAAACCAGAAGTTACTTGTTTGAAAAGATCAATAAAATTTACAAAACTTTAGCTAGACTGCTGAAGAAAATAAAAGAGAGAACTTAACTAAAGTCAGAAATGAAAAGGGGGACTTTACTACGAACCACACTGAGATAAGGAAGACTAAGAGGATGCTATGGACAACTTTACACCAACAAATTAGATAACCTACATGAAATGGATAAATTCTTAGAAATCAACAAACAACCTTCACTGACTCAAGAAGAAGTAGAAGATCTCAACAAACCAATAACAAGTAAAGAGATCGAATCAGTAATTAAATAACTCCTAACAAAGAAGAATCCAGGACCAGATGGCATCACTGGTGAATTTTATCAAACATTCCAAAGAAGACAACATCAATCAATAGTTGGAATCAAACTATTGCAAAAAATTCCTAATTCACTCTATGAGACCAACATTACCCTTATGCCAATGCTAGATAGAGATGCCACAAGATTAACAACAGAACAAAATGTCTTACAAAATTAGATGTGAAAATCCTCAACAAAATACCAGCAAATCAAATCCAAGAGCACATTAAAGGAATTATATACTATGATCAAGTGGGATTTATCCCTGGTATGTAAGGGTGGTTCACATAAGAAAATCAATTAATGGACTACACCATATTAACAAAATGAAGGGGAAAATGCGATCATCTGAATTGATGTATAAAAGACATTTTTAAAAATATCCAGCATCACTTCTTGATAAAATCACTTAGAAAACCAGGAATAGAAGGAAGCTTCCTCAGCATGATAAAGGGTCTATATGAAAAACCCACTGTCAAAATCCTGGTGAAAAGGCTGAAAGCTCTCCCTCTAGAATCAGGAAAAACAAGGAAGCCCACTGTCACCACTGCTATTCAACATTGTATTCAAAGTCCTTGCCAGAGCAATTAGGCAAAAAGAAAGAAAGAAAGAAAATGCATCCAAATTGGAAAGAAAGAAGTTAAACTTTCCCTGTTTGCAGAGGACATGATCCTATATACAGAAAATCCTGAAAAATCTTCAATAAAACTCCTGGGCTTAATAAACGAGTTCAACAGACTGGCACAGTACAAGATCAACACTCAAAAGTCAGTAGTGTTGCTATAAACAAACAATGAACAACTAGAAGAAGTCAAGAAAAAAATCCATTTACAATAGCAACTAAAACAATCAAATATTTAGCAATAAATCTAACCAATGCTGCAAATAATTTGTATACAGAAAACTACAAAATATTGCTAAAAGTAATCAAAGAAGACAAATAAATGGAGGGCTATTTTGTGTTCATGGATTGGAAGACTAAATATGGTTATGATGTCAGTTCTACCCAAAGTGATTTATATATTCAATGCAATTCCAATTAAAATTCCAACTTTCTTTGCATAAATGGAAGAGTCAATCATCAAATTTATATGGAAGGGTAAGGGGCCAAATAGCCAAGTCATCTTGAAAAAGAAGAATGAAGTTGGAGGACTCATGCTTCAAAATCTCCAAAATTACCAAAAAGCCACAATACCAAAACAGCATGGTACTGGCACAAGGATAGATATATAGACCAATGGAATTGAGTTGAGAGTTTGGAAATCAACTCTCACATTATGGCCAACTGATTTTTGACAAGGAGACAAAGACCACTCAACTGGGAAAGAATAGGCTCTTAGACAACTGGTGGCTGAGAAAACTGGAACTCCATTTGCAAAAGAATGAAAAAGGACCCCTACCTCACACCTTATACAAATAATTAACTCAAAATGAATCAAAGACCTAATATGGGAGCCATAACTATGAACCCCCTGAAGAAAACATAGGGAAGTATCTTCATAATTTGTGGTAGGTGATGGTTTCTTAGACTTTACATACAAAGCACAAGCCATAAAAGAAAAAAATAGATAAATGGGACCACATCACAGTTGAAAACATTTGTGCCTCAATGGGCTTTATCATGAAAGTAAAATGACAATCTGTCAATGGGAGACAATATTTCAAAACCACATATCCAATAAAGGTTTAATATACAGAATATCCTTCAATTTAACAATTTTTTAAGTGGGCAAACTACTTGAATAAACATCTTTCCAAAGAAGGTATACAAGTGGCAAAAAAAGAAAAAAAAAAAAGCACATGAAAAGATGCTCAACATAAGTAACCATCAGAGAAATGCTGTTCAAAGTCACAGTGAGATAACATTTCACATCCACTACAATGGCCAATATTTAAAAGGTAGACATGACAAGTGTTGAAGAGGATGCAGAGAAATGGGGGGAATGTAAAATGGTGCAGCTGCTGTGGAAGACTGGCAGTTCCTCAGCTCAGTGTAGAATTGCCATAGGACCCTGTAATTCCACTTGTAGGTATATACCACAAGAAATTGAAAGCAGAGACTCGAAAAGATATTTGCACAGCAATGTTCATAGCAACATTATTCACAATTTCCCAAACATGGAAGCAACCCAAATGTCCATCAACTGATGAATGGATAAATAAAATGTGGAATATACATACAATGTTAAGGAATGAGCCATGTAAAGGAATGAAGTCCTGATACATGCAACAACATGGATGAATCTTGAAGACATCATGTTGAGTGAAATAAACCAGACACAAAAGGACAAATACTGTATGATCTCACTGATATGAAATAATTAGAATAAGCAGAGACAGGGAGTCAGGTTACCAGGGACAGGGTAGGGATAGGGAATGGAGAGTTAAGGTCTAAAAATGTACACAGTTACTATTTGGAATGATGGAAATGTGATAATGGATGATGGTGATGGTAGCACAGCATTGTAAATAAAACCAGCGGTGCTGAAATATATATCTGAATATGGTTAAAAGGGGGAATGGTAGGTAAATATATGGTAACAGAATGAAAAAAAATTGCAATCCATGAACCTGCACTACACAGTGAACCCTAAGTTAAACCATGGACTATGGCTAATAGTATAATTATAAAAGTGTGCTTTCATTAATTGTAACAAATGTACTACACCAATGCAAGGTGTTAATAGGGTGATACATAGGAACCCTGTATTCTATGCATGATTGTTCTGTAAACCCACAACTCCTCAAGTGCAAAGAAAGATAAAAAAAAAAAACCCAGAATGGCCTTGTCGACTCTTCAGTGTCTACCCTGGTTCCTGCTCTGCTGCTTCCCACCTCCACCCCCCCAGCCCCAGATGCCAAAGCCGAGATGGAGCTTCCGACTCTGTAATTCTGAAGAAAGAAACCAAAAATTGTCCAAGGAGATTTTCTTGCTACCCTCAGCTCAGTTGCACAATTTTACGGGGACTTAATCAGGGAGGGTTTCCTTTCCATTGTGCTGATGACAACAGAGAGACACCGGGGGGCGGGGGGGAAATGGCTTGCCCTGGTAAAGTAAGGAGATTTAGATAAGTTTTTCAAGTGATATCATGTGTAACCATCTCCTCAAGGTCCTCAAGAAACCTTCACTGAACACCATGATTACTTTCTAAGGTTGTCTAAAGTCTGGCTTTTTCCTGGTTAATGTGTCACAGCACTGAGTCAGAACGTAGGAAAGGAGCACAGAGATCCCAATTTTTATTATATAACTGTATATGACATTCTCAATTATGGAAGTAAATGGAATTTACTTGTGTACCTTACTTAAATTCAGCCCCCAAACAGGCCTGCTCCACTTTCTCTCATGTTTCATCTCACATTTGCCTCTCAGCTGGATGTTTTGCAGTCTTTGCTGAAAGTTTAACCGTTTCACACAAACCTCCCCACACAGCTGAGCAGCCCCCTCACGCATGATCAGAATTGTTTACATGAAACTGAATATTGGGATTTGCAAACCTATTTTGATTTTTTTTTTGGTAAAAAAAAAAAAAAAAAATTGAGCTTCGATGAGTATAACCCAGCATATATTATTCTTTCCTGCTCCTCACATCCAACCTGTGGTCCCATTTCTCCAATGAAGGATTCTTTCATTGTCCCATTGTCTCACCCATACTTACTCCCTTCATCGCTGTTTATAAAAACACTGCTGGGAAATTAAAACAAGAAATGTCATTTTCCAAAGAAACTGAAGCATTTTGAGCTTAGGCAAATGACACTGTTTAAAAGCATATTGCACATTCAGAATCTAGTACGGCGTTTTGCAGGCACTGTGTAAAGATGGAGAAACCCACTTATCCATCAGAACAAAAAGAAAACCTTCAGTTTACAGACCACAGACCCAGCTCAGGGACCAATGCTCTCTCTGAATATGAATTTCAAGAAACTTCCCCCTTCATCTGCAGGATTTAAGCCTCAAGGCCAGGCCCAACCCATCTATTTTCCACATTTGATTTGGGCTGGGACCTGGGACTTAAATCGGATCTTATTACCCCTTCTTCTCAAGACACTCCCCTGTGCCTCCGCAAACTCAGTTATTTCTCCTATTAATATCTCATCAACATCGGGCAGGTGCTTCCTGTAAGGAGATTCTTCATTAACAAGTTGTCAGTGGGACAGAGAGTCAGACTCCCATCACTGAAGGAAATTGGCACGAAACCCGGAAGGAGAAGGCAGAAGAGCGTTCTGCAAAATGATTACCCTTTCCATCGGGCCTGTGTTTTTTTCCCATCCAACTTAAATCTGGATTCACCTAGCTAACTTCGGAAAACTTTTCAGTAACTTCCTCCTTAAGTAAACATTTGTTCTCAAATTAGATCTATTTTTATGCTCAATGTAATATCTGAATCAGCAGTTTTTAAATACTCAATATATCTTTAAATGCCAACAGACAACAAGTATAGCAGGTGTTTAATTGTGGTTTAAAGATCCACATTGTTCACATTTTACAATCACAATTAAAATTAAGCAATAACACCGAAGGAGTTCCGGTATACAGCAATAATACTTACCCGTATAGTGAAATTGATAAGGATCCAGATATAATGATGCCCATTGTAGTAACCCTGTGGTGACTGATTGCTATTCTGCTGTTAGCAAACAACCAAGAAATACTTTATTTTTTTCAGAATTATCAATTTGTTTCTAGGGTATGCGAACAATGGAAACCTTAAGGGAGAAAGCAATAGTTAGTGAGGTATTAAAACAGTTATATAACTAATAAAAACACTAAATCAACTTAGATATGCAGCAGTGTGTCATTTCCATTTTAATAAAAAAGTACATTATTCTCTACCCGAAATTACAAAATTTTATTTTTTTTTTTACTTCGTGCCAACATATTTGGAAAGTAAAAAAAGTCATAAATCTACGGTTTCTGGAATTGTCATTTATGTGATTCTCTAAGTCCTTACAAAAGATAGAACAAAAAACAGGCACTTTCATAAAACGATCGATTTGAAAAATTATTTGCGTTCTCCACTTACGATTTTTTGCTCTTTGGGAGGTTGGGAGGGAGAGTAGAGGGACTTATAAATAAACCACGTTCGATTTTCATAGCATCCCTGTATGCTGAGCATTAAGATCTCGGAATGCGCCTGCTCAGAAAGGCAGTGTATGGAGATGCTTTATTGAGGGGAGTGTGAATAGCCTTTGCTGTGCAGACTGCACAGTAACAAAGGCCCAGGCGGAGGGTCAGACTCCAGTTCAGTTAAATCCGGGCCCAGGCTAGACGGGAAACCGAGCCAGGCTTTCCTGTTAGTAGGCCTGAGGTGCCTGGTAACTTGTGGTTCCAAATCTGAGCAGAGCTGGCAAGATGTTGCATCAAGAAATTTAGATGCACACATTTTTCTTCTCAGAAAACACAGAGGCAGGCTTATCAGCAGGGGCCTTATCAGCACGGGCCACAGGATGGTTTTCCGAGCACCCTTGATAGTTCTCAAGAGTTTATTGCCTGGGTGGCTAGTGAATATTGTCCCATGAGGAAGAGTCCAAAGTAGCTATTGAAAGACTGAGATGTAGAGTTTCAGAGCTGCAAGATCTTTTGAGAAGACCTGAAGACAGCAAAAGAAAGAAGCTAAGAAATAGAAAAGACCTTTGAATTAATCTAAAATGCTGTCTCATTTTTCCACCAGAGTATCCCTGGAGTCATGGTTTCTATCCTCCCTGCACATTCGTACCCCATAGAGACTTTTTAAGTGGAGAGAGATGCTCTACTCTACGCCATTTGAAACCAAATCCCCGGAACAGGGCCTGGCACCTGTGGGTGAGTTTCTACACAGGCATGCCCATCAATCACCAACGGACTTGGGGTAAAGCCTAAGATGTGTGAGCATTTTGTAATCTGATTTAATGAAGTATTTTTGTTTTATTGTTAATAGGATGGCTTTTCTTGTCCCCAAATATTCAAGAAAAATTCGTGAACAGGGGTGAGGTGCTATGTTCACCCTGTGAATTCCCTCCATGTGGGCATGTCATAAACACCAGAGAAGCAGGGATCTAACTCATTGCATAGATGAAGAGACTGAAGCTTAGGGAGTTAAAGTCCCTTGGGACTTCTGACCATACCCAACTATCTGCTCCTTTGTACCACATGCAATGGGCAACTTAGTAATGTTTCCTTTCAAGAGAACATAAGGAAATATGCCATGGCTGGAAAACCTGATGAGCAAACACTATAACAATAGTAACTACAATTTACTGAGCCCCTACTAAATATCAGAAATTTGCATATTCATATGGATTCATTCAGCCAATTTTATTGAATCTTATTATAGACAAAACACTGATCTAGGCACATGGGGATAAAACAGATAAATTTCATAGAACTTCAGGCTACTGGGGGAGACAGACATTAATAAATAAATGGTTAGATCCTGTGGTTAACACTGTGTAGGAAATGTGGTTCCGTGAAAACAACAAAGGACCTGCTCTAGGCAGGAGATTGAGGAAAGGAAAGGACACCAGATCTGAGAGCGTATAGGTTGAATTGGGGAGTTCACCAAATGATAAAGGATGATAGTGAGAAAAAAGTATCTTTAACAGATAGAACACCAAAAGTCCTGTTGTGAAAGAAGGCAAAGTACTTTAGAAGACTTGCAAGAGAGTTAAAGTGGTGGAAAGCAGAGACTGAGGGACATGGGAGCAGACTGGAGAGGCAGGAAAGGTCAGGTGTTTATTAGATCTAATCTTTATAATAGTTTTTCATGGAATGCTTTGAAAACACCAAACTCGGCTTAGACTAATCAGAAATTATCCCCAAGCTGAGGATAGAGTCACCTCAAGGGTGATTATCAGAGCAAAATTTGGGTTCTATTAGCAAGGAAGTTGGGGGATTTATTTAAGAGAAATAACCAATAGAATTATCCTTACTCTGCTTGCCTTGCTCTAAAAAGCCCCATCTCTGGGCAGCAGGAATTGAGAGACACCAGGTTCAGTGAGGATGTTCCCACTTGGCTCTGCATCATGCAAATAAAGCAAGTGAGTTGGAAGAGGACACTCTATCCTGGATCTCCATACCCTAGAAGAAAATGAGCAGGGCCAAATCCTAGGCAGGCCCCAATGGCAACTTTGAGTAAGTTATCAAACTGATGCTGCGTCGCTTGTACTCTAGCACCCAGGTTAATCTGTTCACATGCGAGGGTCAGCCACACACACAGGCAGGCTGGCCCGACACTCAAGGACAGAGCGTAGATTATCCTAAGAGTCCATTATCAATCTGTGGGATGAAAATCACGATGTAATCATCTGGCACATCTTCCCTCTGTTTCCATCTCAAGGGATCAGGGTGAGCTATAAACATTAATTAGGAAAGACCAGTGACTCTCCTGAGATGATGGCAGGGTCAGAATCACATCTGTCCATCTCAATTATCTCAGAGGACAAACAGGCAGGCCACCTAGTACCTTTCCTGGAAATCAGTGACAAATGGCATTGGGACGCAATAGCCAGTGGTCAGCATACAAACAACTTACACATTTAAAAAATAAAGTCATATTTTGGTGTTATGGTTCTCTAGAGAAATTATTATTGGAGAGATATGTTATAGGAATTTGTAAATCCGAATTCCACAGGGCAGACTGCAATTTGGAAACTCCAGTGAAAGTGAAGTTGAATCCCCCAGAGAAGCTGGCTGGCTGAAGTAGAAGCAAGCATTCTTTCTGAGTTCTGAAATCCTCAGTTCTATCTTTAAAACTTCCAACTGATTGGATGAGGAGACTTCCCTCATTGCTAACGGCGATCCCCTTCATTGATAGTAGACACAATCTGCCATAGATGTAATCAGCTGACTCGATGGAAGTCCATCCACAAAATACCCTCGCAGTTAATGGGGTAGTGAGTGTTGAAGGAGAGAACAGCAGTACAGTGCTATGGCGAATGTCTGACACATAGCAAGTACTCAATAATGATGTATCTACGATAGAAGGGGAGTCATGCCATAGGTAATGCACCAGGGAGCAGCAACAGCCAACCACAGGATATGTGGGAAGAAATAAACTCACAGAAAACAAGGATCCTAAAATCAGCAGACTGTAGAATCAAAGAGGTAAAAAAGACCACAGAGACATCCATGGCACCATTTGCTCATCAGTGGAATCTTCCACTTCCCCAGAAATTTAGAGAAGGTAATGCCCCTAGAAAATGTCTAGACACCCAGTCCATGGTTGCAATACTGTAAATAAGCCTTTGAATCACAAAGTGATGTTTTCATCATCAACAGCTCTTTAAGTCTCTATTCATGCACCTGGCATGCATTTATAGGGCATCAACTATGGGCCAGACATTGCAAAGGGGGCTTCAGGGCTCTGTGCTTGTTTTTTTTTTATATATACACAATTGTTTGTCCTTAACAATGACCCTAAAAATTAGATACAACTGATGCCATTAAAATATGAGGCTATCATACTCTCAGAAAGGCTGAGCGGGTGAGGTATAGAGGTGAGATTTGAACCCTCGTCTATCCAATATTGCCACTAAAATGCTGCCCAAAAAACCACCCCAAATCTCAATGGATTAACACGATAATCATTTATTTTCAGCGATCTGTATGTCAGCTGAGGGCCAGCTGATCTTGTCTGGGCTTGGTTTGGAATGGCTCCACTGCAAATGCCTCTCATCCTCTTTGTGGGAGCAGCAGGCTATCTGGGACTATCACAGGTATGTTGTTCTCATGGTCGTGCCTAGGCCAAGAGGAGCAGATCCACTCTCAAATCTCTGGTTACATGCCAACATTCCATTGTCCACATGGGCAACTTAGTTAAGGTGCAGGGGAATCTAAGCCACTTCTTTGGTACAACAGCAAAGTTGTATGGCAAAGGGATGAAGTACTCGAGCAATCCAGCACAGCCTAGCCTCAAAACCTGCACACTTTCCACTGACCAACCAGCATAATTGCAATGCCCTGTGAGTAAAGCCTTAATAGATATGCATCCAAGATATTGGGGAAGTAAAGTAGAAGGGGCAACTCATTCAGCTCAGAGAGTCAGGAGATGAGACGTAACAAGAAATGAGACTACTGAGCTGAAAGTGATAATGCTCTAAATCTCCTGATAGAAGACAAGAAGAGGGATAGGCATGAAAATGGCCAACTCTATCCTTAGCACGTTCATCACAGTGGGAGGAAGCCTAGGGTGTAGAAGAGGCATTTGATGACTCAGGTAAAACCAGGAGCCAAGCAACTAGAACTGCAACTTTCCATGGTTTGCCTACCTTGCCTATTAACTCTCTGGGGATATGGACGTTATGATCAGTTAAACAATTTCATCAGACTTCACACGGTACCTCTCAGGGAAAACCAGAAATAATAATACACTGGTTTATTACCCACTGTGAGAGGTGGGCAAAACAAAACTCTGACAGAAGAGTGGCATCCAGTGGCCGGGGGTTAATTTGCAATGAGCCACAGCTGCAGGCGCCCAGATCTGGCCGTTGCTGGCTAACCACATGCCAGTGGTTCAGCAGACCACAAGAAGTGGCAGGGCCTGCAAAAGAAGAGAACTCAGCCAACGACAAAAACAGATATAGTCACCGTTCTCCTGAAGGAGCACCGGAACCTTCTGAATTTCCTTCACTCCTCGTTCTCCCATCCAATCAGTTCTAACGGATTGTTCTAGGCTCTGTGTCAGTCACTCTGAGATGAGAGAAGTCCAAATTTGGGGAGATGAGTCTGAGACATGTGACACGATTAAAACCAACATGACCACTGAGTAGTGAATTATGTTACACGGATGTGACCTGCTGTGATGTTTCCAAGCAGTGGTTCTCACAGTGGACCAGCAGCACCTGGGAAATTAGAAATGCAAATTCTAAGGCTTACTGCAACAGAAACTCTGGGGTTGAGGTCCAGCAATACCAGGAGGCATGTGAAGAAGTTCAATTACCAATACAAATCGGTTCAATTTTAAATGGTTAAACTATCTTATTTACATATTCTGTAGTAGAATAATTATCTTTCTTTGAAATGCTTGGGTTTTTTCTCACCAAGGATCAGCCAGCCAATAAGGAGTATCTGAAGTACACAATGCATAATTGTGTGTGCATAATTGAATCTTAAGAAAACTTTGCTCTATGATCACCAGAATATATATATAGTGAAATTTTCTCCTCTTGTGTTGAGAAGGGCAATTTTAATTCAACAGTTAAATTTCACAAATCTCATTAAATGCCATCATAAGTAAGTATAGTCAAAGACATCATTTTCATTTTCGCAACAGCTATCTTATACATCAAAAAAAAACTACTTAAAAAAAACACAATGAAAAAATATTACTCTATATTGGGGACAATCTTCTCCAAATAACAGGGCTTTTTGTAACACTAAATTATATTATCTTAATGGGTCTAATTATATCAATTCTAAGGCAAATAATATTTATATACTCAAAATACTAGAGATATTTTTGTTATTTTAAAATTTAAATCAATCTACACACAAAGCATGTAAAATTAAAGTATTGTTATTAAACAAAATAGAAGTGTTTTTAAGCTTGACGATGCCAAGCTTAATAACATAACCAATAAAAATCAGGAGATAGGGAAGAATTTTGTGTCTGAAACTTAAAAATTGACATACATGTTTCTTTAATATAAATAATTTCCCTTTCTCTATGCTTTTGTATTATAATTGGAGTATTATATTTGTTTGAAATTATGATTTAGGTAAATTGTATCAACAGTGAATTTCATTTCAGAATAAGAAATTAAGCACAACAAAGTGTTTGTTATAATGGGGCATTGGATCAAATCTAGAAAAAAAATAAATTTGTGTCCCTATCTTATACTACATCCAAAATATATTTCAGACAGATTAAACACTTTGATTTTTTAAATGTAAAAAAAATCAAGAAAAGTCTTAGAATGATAGGTAGTTATCTGTTCAATATAGGAGCAGAGCTAGCCTTCCTAAAACCCAGAAGATATAAAAGAAAATATAAGCATACCTATATATTTAAAAATGGAAACTTTTTACATGCAACAAATTACATACAAAGTCGGTTGATAGATGATAGAGATTGCAAAATATTTGCCCAGCAGTAGATAGTAAAATGTATCTATAAAACACAAAGTGCTCTTGAGAAAGACGAGAGAGAGAGAGAGAGAGAGACACACACACAACCTAATAGAAAAATTGTTACAGAGTGTGAATTCACAGAGGAGCATATCTGAATGGCCAAGAATATATGAATAATTCTCAGATCCACTAGAAGTTAAGGAAATATGCATTAAAGAAGCAATAAATTATCACTTTGTTATAATGACAAAAAAATTTAAAAACAGTAACACCTATTGCTGGCTGGGATGCTTTCTTGGAAAAGAGTATTTGCATACATTGCTGGGGGAAGTGTGAATTGTTTTATCCTCTATAGAAAATAATCTGGCAACATCAGTAAACAGTGCATTTGCCAGTAATCCACTACTAGGAATATATCCATAGAAATAAAAGGATATATGCACAAAGATATTTATTGTAGCATTGTTAATAGTAGAACATAGAATATAGTAGGAAAAAGAGAAAGCAAAAGAATCAAGTACACACATTAATAGGTATGAATTATCCATTCAAACCACTGACTGTTATGCAGCCACAGGAAAAAAATAAATTAGTCATTTCTCCATTGACTTGGAAAGATCCCCACAAATTAATGCTGAATAAGAAAAGCAAGAGGAAGATGTTCTATAAAAGACAAACAAAATGAGTGTATATACATATATGTATATCTCTATATGTATTTATGCTATAATACAAACACAGAAAAAATACTTAAGAATACATGGCAGATTTTTATTTGGAGTTACCTCTAGAAGAAGAGTAGAATAGGAAAGCAGGCCAAAAAAAAAAGGAAATAAAACCACATAGACAGAAAAGGAAAGATGGAAGGGAAGGAGAGAGGAAAGAAGGAAGAAGCAATGCTGTGGTCTTATTTATCCACCTGTTTAAATTACATACGTAATTTCTAGATTTGTGACCTTAGTCAAGTCATTTAACCTCGCTGATCCAAAATTTACTCATTTTATAAAAGATATAATACCTGTACTTTCTACTGTGCAGGGCTATTGTGAGGATCACATAAGGTAATATGTGTAAAATCATTTTTAAAACTGTGCTGCAGGTCTTCTTCCTCTTTGTTTTCCCTTCTCTTCTTTCCCTTTCCCTTCCTGAGCTATTCAGTCCTAGGGCTATAAAGTGAGCCCGAGCAAGGGAGGTGTCCATATGGGGTGGAGGGACATATTTGTTAAGAGCAGGGTGTCGGAGTCCAAGCAGAAGGACAACATTCAGGCAGAAAGGCTGCCCAGCACAGGATCTCAAAGCCCAGTAACCCCACAACAGGGCAGGCTGTACAACAAGAAATAAAAATTACACAAATATTGGAAAAGAAGAAATAAAATGACCATTATTTGTAGGTGATTTGATTGCGACTCAGAAAACCAAACTAAACTAGCTATTAGAACTAATATGAAACATCAGCAAGATTGTCAAACAAGACAAATAGAGTAAAATCCCCCCTCACTACCCCTCCAGTCTGTGAGACCCATAAGGAAAGAGATCATGTCAGTTTTGTTTGTCATTTTATTTCTAGAACCTAATAGAGTCCTTGACACCTGGAAAATATAATAAATATTTGTTGAATGAAAGTGAATTTGTTGACTAAATAATACAGAAATTCTGCAGGTTGGGTCTTATCTTTTCGAGAGGGAATTGGTCTTCAAGCTTTACTTGATGACAGCCTTGTAGTCTAGGGTGTTGCTTCAGAAATTGCCATTGAAGACCAGGAGGGAAGAGCATGAAGAGAGCTCTGGATGGAGAAGCTCTGCTTTTATCTTTTTATTTTTTTTATCTCAGGGAACTACATGAAACTTCTTTTGTAATACTGGAGTTATTCTGTCTTTAAAAAATGTTTTTTAACCATCATAATGTAGCTCAGACTTGGAATATGATCACAAGAAAACTGCATCTTATATATTAAAATATAATATCTACATATGTCACAACTTGCTCCCCCATTCCTGGATCCACTAAATGTCTTAGGTTATGTGGTGGTTTGAAAGGATGTGTGTCCCCTAGAAAAGCCAGGTTTTAATCCTAATCCCATTTTGTAAAGGTAACCGTTTCTTCTAATCCCTATTCAGCATTGTATGTTTGAAACTGTAATTAGATCATCTTCCTGGAGATGTGATGTAATTGAGAGTGGTTGTTAAGCTGGATTAGGTGACAACATGTCTCCACCCGTTCGGGTGGGTCTTGATTAGTTTCTGAAGTCCTATAAAAGAGGAAACATTTTGGAGAGCAGGAGATACAGAGAGAGCACAGAAGAACGACATAGCCATGAGAAGCAGAGAGCCCACAAGCCAGTGACCTTTGGAGTTGAAGAAGAAAAACGCCTCCTGGGGAGCTCCATGAAACAGGAAGCCAGGAGAGAAAGGAGCAGATGACGCCTTTCTCTCGGATGCTTGCCATGTGCCCTTCTAGCCGAGAGAGAACCTGTGACTGTGTTCGCCATGTGCCTTTGCAGATGAGAGAGAAACCCTGAGTATCATCGCCTTCTTGAACCAAGGTATCTTTCCCTGGATGCCTTTGATTGGACATTTAAATAGACTTGTTTTAATTGGACATTTTCTCAGCCTTAGAACTGTAAACTAGCAACTTATTAAATTCCCCTTTTTAAAAGTCATTCTGATTCTGGTATATTGCATTCTGGCAGCTAGCAAACTAGAACAGGTTAATGATGTAAATTTCACTTCTGATTCCTTAGTAGTTTGGTCTGTTTTCCTTTTTGTTGTTGTTGTTGTTGTTGGGGAACAAAATAGGGGTTTATGTCACCCATAAATCAAACCCCTTAAAAAAGGGCCACTTATGCATGTGATCCTCCTTCTCACTTGCTCCCCTCATATTTCGCTTTGGAATGGGTCCATGGCTATCAAAGAGTAGTTTTACTTTATAGCTGGAAATTTAGTACTTATGAGAACTGATGATAGTTTATTATATAATAAAATGAGTACTAGGAAGACAGGGCAAGATGGCAGAATAGAGAGGTGTGGGATTTAGTTAGTCCTATAGAGCAGCTAGTAAATAGCCAGGAACTGTCTGGAGCAACTGTTTTGGGGACATCTGTGATTGGCCACACATCATACACCAGTCTGGAATGGGTGGAAGGGCCAAGTCCACAGCACAGATCTGTAAGTGATGCTCCCAAACTGTGCAAACTGGCACCCCTCTCCCATTAGCCTGGAGGGCTTTGTTGGAAACACCTCTTCATGGGAAAAAGAAGCAGTCTTTACTAGGAGCAAGGGAAGGTAGCTCAACCAAGCTCGAATTGAGGTTTTTTTGCTTGTTTGTTTGCTTGTCTGTTTGTTTTTAAGGATGCCTTGCCCAGAACAGTGAGTCCTAGGTAAATGCCACTGTTCATAGATTTGACATCACTACTGCATGTGCAGGTGGGTGAGGCCTGGTCCTGCAGATTGAGGTTTTAATTAACAAATTTAGACTGCTGAATACAAGCCCCAAGCACAGATAAAACTAATACAAACAGAAAAGGGACCCTGAGGTCTCTCCTGGCAGAGAGAAGGCAGAGTTGATGGAATAAAAACAAATGGAGGCTTTTGGGGTCTACCAAGCT
The DNA here is from genome assembly GCF_023851605.1 of Tamandua tetradactyla. Classification (NCBI taxonomy): domain Eukaryota; kingdom Metazoa; phylum Chordata; class Mammalia; order Pilosa; family Myrmecophagidae; genus Tamandua; species Tamandua tetradactyla. The sequence continues at coordinate 70,278,074 of NC_135341.1, forward strand.
CAGAATACTGAAACAGAGCTGTGCTCCAAGAAAAGGGCCACATAGAGCTGGATACCAACTCTGGCTCTGGACTTGCAAGGTGTGGGGGTTAGGTAGTGACTCTGAAAAGGGATTTCTTTTCCCCCCCCTTTTTAAAACTATTCAAAGAAGTTCATTAGAGAAAACCTCAAGACATTTTCAATTGTCAGCACTGACACAGGAAAGGGCAGAGTTAAGATAGATCTGAGAGACAAAGAAATGAGTCAAGTGAAGGAGATTAACTCCCTAAAGGGCATGTTTTCCCCAAGAAAAGAGGGCTTGGGGCCCAGCCTAAATGTCATCCCTCATTCAGTGAATTCAGCCCCCAGGGGCTGGAAAACAGAAGCAGCTTAAGTCTGACTTCTACCTCAGCCCCTGTCTCAACCATTCACCTGGCAGGGACAGGATCTGCTGAGAATTAAGACCACAACACCACTTTACACCATTGGGGAACTGTGAGCTGAGAAGCACCACCTGCTGAGCAGCATAGGAAAAGCACAGAGTCTAGAGGTCTCACAGCAAAGTTTGACAACCTGCTGGGTCTCAGCCTCAGGGAAACTTAATACTGATCACACACTCCTCCTGAGACCTAGGCCTGTCTGGATTGGGTAAATCTGATTGGGTTCAATTGTATGCAGGGAGACCTTTCTCAAAAACAAATTCTGTTCAGGTAGGGCAAGAACCAGGAAAACAAGAGCTGAAAAGTTCTGATGAGTTAGACAGAAGCTAGGCTAGAGGTCTAGGATAGGTTGAACAGAATGCCAAAGACTAGCGAGAGACCAAAGCCATCCAGCAAGAAAATTCAGGGAAAGGAGCAAAAATGACCTACAGAATAAACTAATCAGAAAAATCAGATGCTTAGACACCAACAAAAAGTTCCAAGTCATACTAAGAAAAACAAAGCTATATCCAGTCAAAGGAACAAACTAACACTTCAAATGAGATGCAGAAGTTTAAACACCTAATTAAAGATGTTCAAAAGGCATGCTAAATCAAATCAATGAGTTGAGGGAAGAGATGGCAAAAGAGATAAATAATATAAAGAAGACATGGGTGACCATAAACAAGAACTCAAAAGTTTGAAAAACACAAATGGCAGAAGTTATGGGAATGAGTCACAGTAGAAGAGATGAAAACACAATGGAGACTTATGCAGCAGATTTGAAGAGGCAGAAGAAAGGATTAATGAACTAGTGGACAGGACATCTGAAATCCTGCACACAAAAGAGCAGATAGGAAAAAGAACAGAAAAATATGATTAGGGTATCAGAGAATTGAATGACAACACGAAGCACAGAAATACATGTCTGGGTGTCCCAGAAGGAGAAGAGAAGGGAAAAGAGGCAGAAAGAATAATGGAGGAAATAAACACTGAAAATTCCTATATCCTATGAAAGACAAAAGTGCAGCATATCCCAAACAGAATAGATATGAATCGATATCCTCCAAAACACTTAATAATTAGATTGTCAAATGTCAAAGACAAAGAGATAATTCTTAAAGCAACAAGAGAAAACTAATACATCACATACAAGGGAAGCGCTATAAAACTATTGTGGATTTCTCAGCAGAAACCATGGCGGAGGGAGGCAGTGGTGTGATATATTTAAGATATTGACAGAGAAAAAAACTACCAACCAAGAATTTTTTAAATTTATTTATTAATTAAAAAATAAGGAAACAAAACAACATACATAATCAGTAATTCACATCATCACTTAGTTGCATATTCATCATTTCTTAGAACATTTGCATTAATTCAGAAAGAGAAATAAAAAGACAATAGAAAAAGAAATCAAACAAACACAGGAAAGAAAAAAAAAATTATACCTACCATACCCCTTACCCCTCACTTTCATTGATCACTAGCATTTCAAACTAAATTTATTTTAGCATTTGTTCCCCCTATTATTTATTTTTATTCCATATCTAACCAAGAATTTTATACCCAACAAATCTATCTGTCAAAACAAGGAGTTTAAAATATATCCTGACAAACAGACAATGTTAGAAATTGTGAACAAGCGACCTACTTCACAAGAAATACTACAGAGAGCACCACAGGCAGATAGAAAAAGACAGGAGAGAGAGGTTTGGAGAAGAGTGTAGAAATGAAGACTCTCAGTAAGGGTAAAAAGAAAGAGAGAGAAAAAAATAAGATATGACCTATAAAATCCAAAATCCAAATGGATTAACATTTTAAAGTAATAACATTAAACATTAATGGATTAAACTCCCCAATCAAAAGACATAGACTGGCAGAATGACCATCGATATACTGTCTACAAGAAACTCACTGTATACCCAAGGACAAAAATAGGTCAAAGGAGAAAGGTTGGAAATACATATTTCATGCAAGCAACAACTAGAAAAAAGCAGGGGTAGCTATTAGTATAGTTATAGTATATAACTATATATACTATAGTTATAGTATATAATTAGTATATAATAATTATATACTATTAGTATATAATTTTTTTTTACTTCAAAAAATTAGACTTCAAATGTAAAACAATTAAAAGAGACAAAGGACAGTATGTATTAATAAAAGGGGCATTCGTGAAGAAGGCATAACAATCATAAATATTTATGCACCAAACCACAGTGCCCCAAAATACATGAAACAACAACACTGAAGGGGGATGTAGCTATTTCTACAATAATAGTTGGAGAATTCAATATACCATTGTCATCAATGGATAGAACATCTAGACACAGGGCCAATAAGGAAACAGAGATTTTGAATAGCACAATAAATGAATTAGACTTAACAGACTTTTACAAAACAAAACACCCACAACAGCAGGATACACGTCTTTCCCAAGTGTGCATGGATCATTGTTGAGGAATGACCACATGTTGGGTCACAAAGTGAGTCTCAATAAATTTAAAGAGATGGAAATTATGCAAAACACTTCCTCAGATCATAACGGAATGAAATTGGAAATCAATAACAGTTGGAAGACTGGAAAGTTCACAAACATATGGAGGCAAAACAACACACATGTAAACAACCAGTGGATCAAGGAAAAAATTAAAAGAGAAACAGTAAATATCTTGAGGCAAATGAAAATGAAAATACAACATATCAAAACTTATGGGATGTGGCAAAGGAGGAGCTGAGAGGGAAATTTATTGCCTTAAATGCCCATAATAAAAAAGAAGAAAGAGCAAAAATCAAGGAATTAACTGTATACCTGGAGGAACTAGAAAAAGCACAGCAAATTAACCACAAAGCAAACAGAAAGAAAGAAATAATGAAGATTAGAACAGAAATAAAAGATTAGAAGATTAGAAATCAATAAAATCAATGGACCTTAAGCTAGGCTGACAAAAAAAGACAGAGAGGATGCAAATAAATAAAATCAGAAATGGGAAAAAGGGCATAAGTACTGACCCCACAGACATAAAGGAGATAATTAAAGGACACAGTGAGCAACTATATGCTAATAAACTAGGCAACATAAATGAAATGAACAACTTGCTAGAAATGTATGAACAACCAACACTGTCTCAAGAAGAAATAGATGATCTCAACAACCCAATCACAAGTTAAGAGATTGAATCAGTCATCAAGAAGCTCCCAAAAAAGAAAAGTCCAGGATCAGATGGCGTCACATGTGAATTCCACCAAGCATTCAAGAACTAATACCAATTCTGTTCAAACACTTCAAAAAAAATTGAAGAAGAGGGAAAGCTACCTAACATCCTATGAAGTCAACATCACTCTAATACCAAAGCAAAACAAAGATACTACAAGAAAAAAATTACAGACCAATCTGTATAGTGAATATAGATGCAAAAATCCTCAAAAAATACTCACAAATCAAATCCAGCAGCACAGTAAAAGAATTGTACACCATGACTAAGTGGGATTTCTTCCAGGTATTCAAGGCTGGTTCAATACAAGAAAATCAATTAGTGTAATAGACCACATCAATAAATTAAAACGGAAAAACCAAATGATTATCTCGATTCATGCAGACAACATATTTGAAAAAATTCAGCATCCTTTATTGATGAAAAACACTTCAAAAGATAAGAATAGAAAGAAACTTCCTCAACATTATAAAGAGCAAATATGGAAAAAACCTATGGCTAACATCATACTTGATGGGGATAGACTGAAAGTTTTTCTTCTAAGATCAGAAATAAGACAAGGGTGTGCACTGTCACCACTGTTATTCAGCATTGTGCTGGAAGTTCTAGCTAGAGCAATTAGGCAAGAAAAAGAAATAAAAGTTCTCCAAATTGGAAAGGAAGAAGTAAAACTTGCACTGTTTACAGATAGCATGATACTATATGTAGACAATCCTGAAAAATCTACAGCAAAGCCACCTGAGATAATAAATGAGTACAGCAAAGTGCAAGGTACAAGATCAACATGCAAAAATCAATGGTGTTTCTATACACTAGTAATGAGCAATCTGAGGAGGAAACTTAAAAAATAATTCTATTTACAATAGCAACCAAAGGAATCAAATAAGAATAAATTTAACAAGGCCACAAAAGATCCACACATGGAAAACAAAAGAAATTGCTAAAAGAATTCAAAGAAGACCTAAATAGATGGGAGGACATACTGTGTTCATGGATTGGAAGACAAATATAGTTAAGATGTCAATTCTACCCAAATCGATTTATAGTTTCAATGCAATGCTAATTAAAATCTCAACAACTTACTTGGCAAAAATAGAAGAACCAATCCCTAAATTTATTTGGAAGGGTAGGGTGTTCTGAATAGCTAAACAATCATGAGAAAGAAGAATAAAGTAGAAGCTTCATATTAAAGCATATTACATTTAAAGCATTTTACAAAGCTACAGTGGTCAAAATAGCATGGTACTAGCATAAAGAAAGATATAGTGTCCAAAAGAATTGAACTGAGCATTCAGAAATAGACCCTTTCATCTACAGACAGTTGATCCTTGATAAGGTGCTCAAGTTAACCCAACTGAAACAGAGCAGCCTCTTCAATAAATGGTGCTTGGAGAACTGAACATCCATAACCAAAAGAATGAAAAAGATGCTTAACTCCCAACTTATATAAAAATTAACTCAAAATAGATCAAAGACTAAACATTAGAGCTAAGAATATAAATCTTTTAGAAGAAAATGCAGAGAAATATCTTAAAGATCTTGTGATAGGAAGTGGTTTCCTAGGCCTTACACCCAAAGTGCAAGCAATGAAAAAAGAAATAGATAAATGGGATCTCCTCAAAATTGAACACTTTTGTTCATCAAAGGACTTTGTCAGGAAAGTAAAAAGGCAGCCTATGCAATGGGAGACAATATTCGTAAACCACATATAAGATAAGGGTTTAATATCCAGAAGATAGAAAGAGATCCTGCAACTCAGCAACAAAAAGAAAGACAAACAACCCAATTTAAAAATAGGCAAAAGACAAGAACGGACACTTTTATAAAGAGGAAATGCAAATATCTTAAAAACATGAAAATACAGTCTACTTCACTGGCTGTTAGGGAAACGCAAATCAAACCACAATGAGGTATCATCTCACACCTACTAGAATGGCCATTATAAAAAAAATAGAAAACTACAGGTGCTGGAGAGGATGTGGAGAAAGTGGCACACTTATTCACTGTTGGTGAGAATGTAGAATGGTGCAACCACTATAGAAGGAAGGTTGACAGTTCCACAAGAAACTAAGTATAAAATTGCCAATGATCCAGCAATCCCATTACTAGGTATAAATTCAGAGGAACTGAAGTCAAGGACAGAAATGGATATTTGCACACCAATTCTGTAACAGCTTTATTTATGATTGTCAAAAAGTGGAACCAGCTCAAATATCCATCAGTGGACTAGTGGATTAACAAACTGTGGTATATATGTATGATGGAACATTACACAGCTGGAAGACAGAATAAAATCATGAAGCATGTAACAATATAAATGAAACTAAGGGAACTTAGGTTGAGTGAAATAAGCCAGAAACAAGGAAACAAATACTGTATGGACTCACTAACATGAACTAATATTAGAAAGAGAGTAGAGATTGAGCATTTGATGCTGAAAGAGTACAGAATGTTCAACAAGACTGATTGTAAAGACCCAGAAATGTATATCATAATATTATCTGATGGTAGCATACACTGAACAACAGTGTATGTCACTGAAAGAGGAATGCTTGGGACATGTATGACACCAGAAGGAAAGATAAAAGACTTCAAATGTATAACTTACTAAAATGTAGAATGGAGAATGATGGTAAGCAAATGTATACATATTAAGAACGTTTTCACATGAACGAGAATAAATGAATGTCAACAGTGCAAGGTGTTGAAAGTGGGATGGTATATTGAAAAATGCAACCAATGCAAAGTAGGGTCTATAATTAACAGTAACATTGTAATATGTTTCCATTAAATGTAACAAAGGCGATATACCAAAGCTAAATGTTGATAAGAGAAGGATATAAGGAAGAGGTATGGAATTCTTGGTGGTAGTGTTGTTGTTTCTCCTTTTTACTTTATTTTTTTGCTTTATGGAAGAAATGGAAATGTCCTCATATAGATTGTGGTGGTAATGCATAGCTATGTGATGATACTGGGAACCATCGATCGTTTACTTAGGATGGATTGCAGGGTGTGTAAATAAAATTGTTTTCAAAATTAAAAGAAAGGTACAAGTCCTGGAGAAAATGTTGAAAGAGAGATATACCTATTCCCTGTTGGTAAGGAAGTAGAATAGTGCAGCCCCTTTGGAGGACAGTGTGGTGGTTCCACAGGAGGCTAAGTATAGGGTTGCCATATGATCCTGCAATCCCGTTATTAAGTATACAGTTGGAAGAATTGAAAGCAAGGACACAAATGGACATTAGTACACTGGTGTTTATGGTGGGGATAATCAGGATTTGCAATGGATGGAAGTTGCCTAAAGGTACATCCACTGATGGATGGCAGGGTTAACTGGTATATACATACCATGGAATAAAAAGCAGCTGCAAGAAGGAGTGAAGTTGTAAGCTTTCCCAGCAATCACATCTATTCCACGATTATTTCTAAATTCTGAGATACTGAGCTCTTTGTATATAACCTGGTTATCATCTGGAACCTCGGTTATCTGTGTGACTTCTGAAACTTAGACCTAGAGCTCTGAAGCTATGAAAGTCAGCTTTATCCCAAACAGCAAAAGTTGGAAAAGAGATGAGATCTTCAAATAGAGATACGAATGAAGCTGATTTGATTAGGACTAAGGTAAGTCAGACTAAAAGGTAAAGGATTATATTGACTGTTTTAAACTTATGTGAGACCAAAGGAAGAGATATTTATTTGGTGCAAAATATTTGTTTTCTGTAGCACACTATCTAATTTAATTTGTATTTATTCAGTTTATTCGAACAACGTATTTACATGGAAACTTGAATAGGGAGTGAGATCTTGTTGGTTTGTACAGGTTAGTGTGATACACCAAAACATTCAGAGAAATCTGGGCAGAAAATAAAAGTATTTGCAAAGTCCCCCTGAGGTACTGGAGAAATAAGTGAAAATATTAAACTTCCCCATCCGGGGAATTCCTGATATTCTTGCAAGCATTGACGACTACCAACTTAATAGGCCAAGCCCTCAACTGGGGGGTTCCCTTTATGAAACTTACTCCTCCAAAGGAGAAGCTAAGCCTGCTTATAATTACGACTAAGAATCACCCACAGAGCACTTCTTTTTTTTTGCTCAGATGTGGCCTCTCTATGTCAAATCAGCAGGTGAACTCACTGTCCTCTCCTCTACATGGGACATAACTCCTGGAGATGAGCCAAAATCTGGCATCTTGGAATCGAGAAAGCCTTCTTGACAAAAGCAAGGAAGAGAAATGAAATCTCTCAGTGGCTGAGAGATTTCAAACCGAGTCAAGAGGCTATTCTTATGCATTATATAGATTTCCCTTTTTAGTTTTTAGTGTAGTAGAATAGCTAGAAGGAAATACTTCAAGCAGTTGAATTATAATCCAGTAGTCTTGATTCTTGAAGATGACTATATGGCTTTTACAGTGTGGCCATGTGATTGTGAAAATCTTGTAACTGGCATTCTCTTTATCCAGTGTATTGACAGATGAGTAAGAAAATAAAGACAAAATAAATAAATAAATAATAGGAGTGATAAAGGGTATGGGACATTTGAGATGTTATTTTTAATTTTTATTTGGAGTAATGAAAATGTTCAAAAATTGTGGTGATAAATGCACAACTATATGATGATACTGTGAACCATTGACTGTACACTTTGGGTGATATTATGGTATGTGAATATATCTCAATAACACTGCATTGAAAAAAATAAATGTGCATTATACAAAAAAGATAGAATCTTAAAAAAGTAGTGAAGTAAAGTTAATGGGCTTTTGGGTCCACAACAGAAGAACTCTTTAGGGTGTCTCCAATATTCTTTTATCTACATGGTATTGAAGGAGCCCTGTAATCACAATAGAAGTGGGAACACTCTCAGGGCCTTGGTAAGTAAAGAGTGCCCATGGACTGGCATTGCAGAACCCAATTTACCCAATTTTACAAGTCTTGCCAAATTCTTCTCCCAGCTCCAACCACTACCAGCAGTTTCTGCACCTCTGTCACTATTTAATTCTTCTTATGATCAACAATCAAAACAAAAATCATAAATAAATAATAACTCTTACTATGGTGTCTCAAGAAAATGTGAAAAGAGGATTTTATATATACAATTAGCAACAAAATCTTTTAAATTTTCTTTCCTGGGTTCCATTTCTGGGAAAGATGGAGAAAATACATGTAAACCATCCCCTTCCACTGAACAAAACATAAAATCTAAACAGAAGTCATGAGCAGCTATTGAGAACGCTTAAAAGTAAATATCAACAGGGCAGGCCACGGTGGCTCAGCAGGCAGAGTTCTTGCCTGCCATGCCAGGAACCTGGGTTCAGTTCCCTGTGTCTGCCCATGTAAAAAAAAAAAAGGGAATATCAACAGACATATTGGGAAGAACACCAGAATTCTGAGTATCACAGAACTGATGGGGTATTTATCTTCTTTGCCCTGTCTCTATAACTTGAACAGTACAGCCCCAAACCCAGAAGTGAGCACTGTAGTTCAGAGAAGAGAAGATCCAGAAGAAACATACCAGTTCTGGCTCAAACAGAAAAAGGAATTCCCAAAACTTCAACTAGTGAATGGATAAATAAACTGGAGTTCATCCACACAATGGAATACTGCTCAGAAACAAAAAGGAACAAGCTACTGCTGCATCTAACAACTTGAATAGATAGCAAAGGCATGATGCTGAGTGAAGAAGCCAGTTGCAAAAGGTTTCATACTGCTTAAATCCATTTATATGATATTCTCAAAAAGACAAAAGTATAGATCAGAAATTGTCAGGAGTTCAGTAATGGTGGAGGCAGAAACTCTAAGGGGATAGAATGAGGAAATTTGGGAGAGTGAAGGGTCTATTTTGCATCCTGACTGTGGTGGTGATAATACAAATCTATACTTTAAAAAATAGTAAAAAGTAAAATGTTTAGCTTTTTGTTTGAAACACTGATTCCCTTTCCTCCACATCCACCCCCTACCTGTCCTTTCAATGTCCCTTACACAGCTATCACAGAGTCTTTTGACTCCCTCACTCCAAGCATTCCCAAACTACCTAAAACATAGCTGGGGCATCCTTTCTATCTTTTTGAGATTATTTATTATGCAGATCAACATAGCTCCTCTCCACTTCTTTTAATTTTCTACTTCATACATTCTGCACAAAAAGAAAGATACATGTCAAGACACTAAGGAGGTGATAAAGTGAACTATCAGAGAGAGCTCAATAGGATAAAACACTGGCTAAAATTGAGGGAGGTGGATACAGGAACTGTTTAAAAAGTTGAAAAAGGGATCAGACTTTAACTAGAGATATGAAGGAAGCTAATCTGGAGAGGTCTAAGGTAGCTCAGAATACAGGGTGAAAGATGATATCATCCATATTTTAAAACATCAATTTCTGTGTGACACCAAAAATGCATTTTGAGGATAGTGCATTTCCTAATTTAACTTATATGGTCAATTTAGTTGAACACCATAAGTACATAGAATCTTGAATAGAGCATGAGATTTTGTTGGTTTGTCCAGGTTAGTGTGATGCCCCAATATAGCCCAGAGAAATTTGGGCAGTGAATAAAGAAGTATTTGCAAAATCCCCTTGGGGGACTGGGGAGACAGGAGAAAATATTCAACTTCTCCATTTGGAGAATTTCTCATAGTCTTGCAAGAAGTGGAGACAACCAAATCAATAGGCCAAGCCCTCAATCTTGGGATTTACCCCTGTCATGGTCAGGTTCATGTGTCAACTTGGCCAGGTGGTGGTACCGCTTTGTGTGGTTGGGCAAGTGCTGGTCTGTCTATTGTTATGAGGACAGTTCATAGAATTAAATCATGACCACATCATCTGCATCCACAGCTGATTCCATTTGTAATCAGCCAAGGAAATGTCTTCTGCAATGAGTGACACTCAATCTAATCACCGGAAGCCTTTTAAGGAGGATTCAGAAGAAACAGGCTCTCTTCCTGCTTCGGCCAGCAAGACTTTCCTGTGGAGTTCATCCAGACCCTCCATCGGAATCATCAGCTTCACAGCCTACCCTATGGATTTTGGACTCTATGTTCCCATGGTTATATGAGACACTTTTATAAATTTTATATCTAAGGATATTTCCTGCTGATTCTGTTTCTCTAGAGAACCCTAGCTAATAAATACAGCTTAGTACCAAGAGTGGGGTGGTTCTTAAGAAACAGGATCTTAAAAATGGGTTTTTACAATTGGTTTTCTACTCTGACTGGGTGCAGAGGCACTAAGGGCTCTGATTCTCATAGTCAGAATGATACTGACAATCCATGGGGTGAGTTGGCAATAGAGATAGTCAAAATATCACCACTGGATTCTTCTAGTGCTTCACTTTCACAAAGCCAGGCTCTGGGGAATAACGTTTTTGACATCTTTATGGAGTTTTGTGGCAATAGGAGGCATAGCAATGTTGGCTGGTTCTTGTTAGATACACTGTATACATTAATGAGTGAAAGGAATGGGCTTAGGGCTTCAAATAAGAAGCTTACACACTGTCTGACTGATGTAAACGTTTCTGAATGTCCTGAAGGAAAATCTTATTTCCTGTAGCCATAGACTTGAGCTCTCTGAAAATCAGACTCAGAATCTTATTGTTAGAGTAGCAACTTTACAACATAAACTGAAATCTCAGTCTTGCATGGTGTCTGCCATTAAAGTGAGGGCATTGATTGGAAAGGAGTAGGACTCTGAAAAATGGGATGGTGACATGAATTGATAATGATGTCAGTGGCGAGGTAGAAACCCTAGGTCATACTGAGTCTTCTCTAGATAACCCTGTAATAGTCTGCCTTGAGGACATAGCTGCTCCACCTCCAGACTGCCTTGAGGAGTTGGCCACCCAACCTCCACCTGAAGGGATTATCCCTACAGTGATTACTCCTGTTTCACCAGATGAAACTGCAAATGGCTTGGAAGATACTTCTAATTCTTTTCATGACCCACCCCACCACCCCTCATTTCTTCTAGACCTATAACTACACTAAAGTCCCAACAGGCCCCTAAAGGTGAGGTACAAAGTCCCCATCACCAATGAGGATGCACATTATACTTCAAAAGAATTGTGTGGGGTTTTCTAATTTATATAAACAGAAATCAGGGGAATATGTGTGGCAATGGATTTTAAGGGTATGGGATAATGGTAAGAGGAATATAAGGCTGTATCCAGCTGAATTTACTGATATGGGCCCACTAAGCAGATATTCTGCCTTCAGTGTTATAGCTCAAGGAGTAGAAAAGGCACTAACAGTTTGTTTGGATGGTTGGCTAAAACATGGATCAAAAGGTGGCCAACACGACCTGAGATTGAAATGCCAGAACTTCCCTGGTATAATGTAGATAAGGGGATCCAGAGGCTTAGAGAGATTGGAATGTTAGAATGGATTATCATGAAAAGCCTGCTCTTACACCCCAGGAATGTCCGGAGGGTGTACCTTTTACCAGAACTGTGAGAAATAAATTTGTGAGATTAGTGTAATCATCCCTGAAGAGCTCTGTAGTTGCACTTCTCTATAGGTCAGATATTACTGTGGGAACTGCTGTCACTGAGCTGGAATCCTTAAACACAATGGGGATGATCAGATCCCGAGTCAGCAGAAGCCATGTTGGCAGCACTTAATCACTAAAGACAAGGTGGACATGGCTATTATAATAGACAGCAGACTCAAAGCAGGAGTCAAGATAATCTGACTCACAGAGATCTGTGGCATTGGCTAGTAAATCATGGGGTACCAAGAAGTATAATAGATGAGCAGTCTACTAAATTCTTGTTTGAGCTGTACAAACAAGAGTTCTAGGTCAACTTAACAGAAGTCTAACTTGAATTACAAAAATGGAGAGTCATGGCCCCTTAATCAATTTCCAGACTTGAGATAGTTTACAGATCCAGAGCCCCTCGAATGAGGGGGAGGCCAGGTTCCTTTGGGGGAGAATCCGGTTACACTGCCACAAATTTATACTGTTAATCTTCCTCCAAGTCTTCCCCAAGGAGACCGACAGCCTTTTACCAGGTATAACTGTGCATTGGGGAAAAGGAAATGACCAGATATGTCAAGGATTATTAGAAAATGGTTCAGAAGTGACATTAATTCCAGGGGACCCAAAACTTCACTCTTGGTGAACCAGTGAGAGTGGGGGCTTATGGAGGTCAGTGATTAATGGAGTTTTAGCTCAGGTCTGTCTCACAGTGGGTCCAGTGGACCCCTGAACCCATTCTGTAGTTATTTCCCCAGTTCCAGAATGCATAATTGGAATAGATATACTGAGCAACTGGCAGAGTCCCCACATTGGCTCTCTAACTCATGGAATGAGGGCTTTTATAATGGGAAAGGCCAAGTTGAAGCCACTAGAACTGCCCCTACCTAGCAAAATAGTAAATCAGAAGCAATACTGGATTTCTGGAGGGATTGCAGAGATTACTGCCACTCTTATGGACTTGAAGGATGCAGGGGTGGTGATTCCCACCACATCCACATTCAACTCTTCTATGTGGCCTGTGCAGAAAACAGATGGACCTTGGAGGATGACAGTGGATTATTGTAAGCTCAAGCAGGTGGTAACTCCAATTGCAGCTGCTGTTCAGGATGTGGTATCATTGCTTGAGCAAATCAATACATCCCCTGGTACCTGGTTTGTAGATATTGATCTGGCAAATGCTTTTTTCTCAATACTTTTAGTAAGGACCACCAGAAACAGTTTGCTTTCAGCTGGCAAGGTCAGCAATATACTTTCACTGTCCTATCACAGGGGTATATAAACTCCCCAGCCCTATGTCACAATCTTGTCCACAGGGAACTTGAGGTTTCTCCCTCCCACAAGATATCACAATGGTCCATTATATTGATAATATCATGTTGATTGGACGTAGTGAGCAAGAAGTAGCAACTACTCAAGACTTATTGGTAAGGTATTTGCATGTCAGAGGATGGGAGATAAATCCAACAAAAATACAGGGGCCTTCCACCTCAGTGAAATTTCTAGATATCTAGTGGTGTGGGGCATGTCAAGATATCCCTTTTAAGGTAAAGAAAATAGCTGCATCTGGCCCCTCCTATGAGCAAAGAAGAGGCACAACATCTAGTTGGTCTCTCTGGATTTTGGCAAGAACATATTCCTTACTTGAGTGGGCTACTCTGGCCTATTTATTGAGTGACCATAAAAGCTGCTAATTTTGAGTGGGGACCTGAACAAGAGGAGCCTGACAGGTCCAGGCTGCTGTACAAGCTTCTCTGCCACTTGGACCATACGATCCAGCAGATCCAATGGTGCTGGAAATGTCAGTAGCAAATAGAAATGCTGTTTGGAGTCTTTGGCAGGCCCCTACAGGAGAATTGCAATGCAGACCCTTAGGATTCTGGAGCAAGACCTTACTATCTACTGTAGATAACTACTCTCCTTTTGAGAAACAGCTTTTGGCCTGCTACTGGCCTTGGCAGAGACTGAATACTTAAACAAGGGCCACCAAGTTACCATGGGACCCGAGTTGCCTCTCAAGATCTGGGTATTTTTGACTTACCAAGCCATAAAGTTGGGCATGTGCAGCAGCACTCCATCATAAAATGGAAATGGTATATATGAGATAGGGCCAGAGCAGGTCCTGAAGGCTCAAGTAAGTTACATGAGGAAGTGGCCCAGATGCCCATGGTCTCCACTCCTGCCACATTACCTTCTCTTTCCCAGACCAGAGCTATGGCATCTTGGGAAGTTCCTTACAGTGAATTGACTGAGGAAGAGAAAACTTGGGCCTGGGTATAGATGGTTCAGCACAATAGGCAGGTACCACCTGAAAGTGGACAGCTGCAGCACTCCTACACCTTTCTCAGGTGTCCTTGAAGGTCAGTGGTGGGGGGAAATCCTCCCAGTGGGCAGAACTTTGAGTAGTGCACCTAGTTGTTCATTTTGCTTGGAAAGAGAACTGACCAGAGGTGCATTTGTATACTGACTCATGGGCTGTTGCTAATGGTTTGTCTGGATGGTTAGGGACTTGGAAAGACCGTAATTGGAAAATTGGTGACAAAGAGATCTGGGGAAGAGGTATGGATAGACCTTTCTGAGTGGGCTAAAAACATGAAGATATTTGTGTCCCATGTGAATGTATACCAGAAGGTGATTTCAGCAGAGGAAGATTTTAATAATCAAGCCGATAAGATGACCTGTTCTGTGGATACCAGTAAGCCTCTTTCCCCAGAAACTCCTGAAATTGCCCAGTGGGCTCATGAACAAAGTGGTCATGGTGGTAGGGATGGAGGTTATGCATGGGCTCAGCATCATGGACTTCAACTCACCAAAGCTGACTTGGCTACAGCCACTGCTGTAGCCCAATCTGCCAGCAGCAGAGACACACACTCAACCCCTGATACAGCACCATTCCCCGAGGTGACCAGCTGGCTACCTGGTGGCAGATTGATTATATTAGACTACTCCCTTCATGGAAGGGGCAGTGATTTGTTCTAACTGGAATAGACACATACTCTGGATATGGGTTTGTTTTCCCTGCACACAATGCTTCTGCCAAAACTACCATCCATGGACTTACAGAATGCCTTATCTATCGTCATGGTATTCCACACAGCATTGCTTCTGATCAAGGAATGGGCACATGCTCATGGCATTCTCTGGTCTTACCATGTTCTCCATCATCCAGAGGCAGCTGGATTGAAAGAATGGTGGAATGGCCTTTTGAAAACTCAATTATGGTGCCAACTAAGTGCCAGTACCTTGAAGGGCTGGGGTAATGTTCTCCAGGAAGCTGTGTATGCTCAGAATTAGCATCCACTCTGTGGTGCTATTTCTCCCATAGCCAGGATCCATGGGTCCAGGAACAAAGGGGTGGAAATGGGAGTGGAACCACTCACCATTACCCCTAGTGATCCATTAAGAAAATTTTTGCTTCCTGTCCCTGTGACCTTGAGCTCTGCTGGTCTACAGGTTTTAGTTCCAAAAGGGAGAGTGCTTCCACCAGGAGATACAACAATGATTCCATTGAACTGGAATCTAAGACTGCACCTGATCACTTTGGGCTACTCATGCCCCTGGATCAACAAGCCAAGAAGGGGATTACATTACTGGCTGGGGTGATTGACCCCGACTATCAGGTGAAATAGGATTGCAACTACACAATGGAAGTAAAGAAGAGTTTTCCTGGAGTATACGAGATCCCTTAGGGCATCTTTTAGTACTATCATCATGCCCTGTGATTAAAATCAATGGAAAACTAAAACAATCCAATCCAGGCAGGACTACCAATGGCTCTGAAACATCAGGAATGAAGGTTTGGGTCACCCCACCAGGCAAAGAATCATGGCCAGCTGAAGTGCTTACTGAGGGTAATGGGAACATGGAATGGGTAGTGGAAGAAAGTAGTAATAAATACAAATTACAACCATGTGATCAGTTACAGAAATGAGGACTATAATGCTGTTTTGTTCATGTTGTAGTATTTAAGTTGTAAGATATGAAGTTTAAGAATGAATATTACCCAAGGACTTGCACCCTATTCTGGGGAGATTTAATGTGTTTCCTGTTGTATGCAGGACAGTTGAATATTGTTAGGTGAGGAAAAAATGCATCTTTTATTGTTTTCTATTTAGAAATTAAGTATGGTTTAAGGTGATGTGCATAGCTGCCAAGTTGACAAGAGGTGGACTGTCATGGTCAGGTTCATGTGTCAACTTGGCCAGGTGGTGGTACCCATTTGTCTGGTTGGATAAGTACTGGCCTGTCTGTTGCTATGAGGACATTTTATAGAACTAAATTATGATCACATTGGCTGCATTCACAGCTGATTCCATTTGTAATCAGTCAAGGGTAGTGTTTTCTGCAATGAATGATATTTAATCTAATCACTGGAAGCTTGTTAAGAAAGATTCAGAAGAAAAGGCTCTCTTCCTTCTTCGGCTGGTGAGACTCTCCTGTGGAATTCATCCAGACCCTTCATCAGAGTTGTCAGCTTCACAGCCTGCCCTATGGATTTTGAACTCTGTGTTTCCACAGTTACATGAGGCATTTTTATAAATTTTATATTTATGGATATTTTCTGCTGATTCTGTTTCTCTAGAGAAACCTAGTGTTCTAGTTTGCTAGCTGCCAGAATGCAATATACCCCAAACAGAATGGCTTTTAAAAAGGGGAATTTAATCAGTTGCTAGTTTACAGTTCCAAGGTTGAGTAAATGTCCCAATTAAAACAAATCTATAGAAATGTCCAATCTAAGGCATCCAGGGATACCTTGGTTCAAGAAAGCCAATAAAGCTCAGGGTTTCTCTCTCAAGTGAGAAGGTACATGGCCAACACAATCAGAGTTTCTCTCATCTGGAAAGGCGCATGGTGAACACGGTCAGGGTTCCTCTCTCATCTGGAAGGGCACATGGTGAACACAGTGACATCTGCTAGCTTCTTCCCTTGGCTTTCTGTTTCATGAAGGGAGACATTTTTCTTCTTCATCTCTAAAAGTCGCTGGCTGGTGGACTCTGCTTCTCGTGGCTATCATTGTTCTGCTCTGCTCTCTCTGAATCTCTTTCATTCTCCAAAATGTTTCCTCTTTTATAGGACTCCAGAAACTTATCAAGACCTACCCAAATGGGTGGAGACATGTCATCACATAATCCAGCTTTATAACCACTCTTGATTAAATCAAACCTCCAGGGAGATGATCTGATTACAGTTTCAAACATACAGTATTGAATAGGGATTATTCTGCCTTTATGAAATGGGATTTAGATTAAAACATGGCTTTTCTAGGGGACATACACCCTTTCAAACCAGCACACCTAGCTAATACAACCCCTATGAATCTTATTCTTGCAAAGGATAGACTAAGCCTACTTAAAATCACCCCCAGAGAACCCTTTTTGTTGCTCAGATATGACCTCTCTCTCTAAGTCAACTCGGCAGGTGATCTCGCTGCCCTTCCCCCCTACATGGGACATGACTCCTAGGGGTGAAAATCTCCCCTGGAAACATGGGACAGAACTCTCTGGATTTGCTGGGACCTGGCATCATGGGACAAAGATAGCCTTCTTGACCAAAAGGGAGAAGAGAGAAATGAGACAAAATAAAGTTTCAGTAGCTGAGAGATTTCAGAGTCGAGAGGTTATCCTGGAAGTTATTCTTATGCATTGTATAGATAACCCTTTTTTAGCTTATGGTATATTGGAGTGGCTGGAGGGAGGTACCTGAAACTGTTGAGCTGTGTTCCAGTAGCCTTGATTCTTGAAAACAATTGTAAGAGTTTTACAGTGTGACCATGTGATTGTGAAAACCTTGTGTCTGATGCTCCTTTTATCCAGGGTATGTACATATGAGTGAAAAAAAATATGGATGAAAAATAACTAAATGAAAGGTGGTTAAGGGGTAAAATTAGGTAGATGGAAATACTAGTGGTCAATGAGAGGTAGGTAAGGGGTCTGAGATGTATGAGTTTTTCTTTTTTCTTTTTATTTCTTTTTCTTGAGAGATGCAAATGTTCTAAAAAAAGACCATGAATTATGTGATGATATTGTGAGACATTGATGGTACACCATGTATGGACTATATGTGTGTGAAGATATGCCAATAAAAATATTTTTAAAAAAATTGAGGGGGGAGAGTCATTCCATAGGCAAGGCAAAGTCTTGCACCTAGATTTTAAAAATACTCACCTCTTTTAAGTGACATTGTACAATATAGTTAGAATTGAAGTCTCTACAATTAGACTTCCCAGTTTGAAGTCTTAGCTTCATCACTCAATAACTGGTGCCCTTGGGTATGGTTTCTAACTTCTCTAAGAAACAGTTTCCTCATCTGTAAAATAGGGGAAAATAACAGAATTTGTCCTATAAGTTTGTCAGTGTTACATAGCTTTAATATATGCAAATCATAGCATAGTGATTTGCACATTGGAAGTACTTGATAAAAGTTAGCTGTCACTATTATTAAGTAAAGGAAGACAGACATGGGTGTGTGTGCAGTTGATGTGAAAGACAACTGTGTTAGTCAAGATTCTCTAGAGAAACAGAACCAACAAGAGAGATCTGCAAATATGAGATTTATAAAGGTGTCTCATGAAACAGTGGGAATGGAAGAGTCCAAAATCCATATGGCAGGCTATGAAGCTGGCAGCTCCCTGAAGGATCTCTATGAACTCCACAGGAGAGGCTTACTGGCTGAAGAAGCAGTGAAAGAGTCTTTCTTCTTCCTTAAAAGCCTTCAACTGATGGCATAATCTCATTGTGGGGGTGGGGGGAGCATGCCTTAGTTGATCGCAGATTAATCAGCCATAGATGCAATCATCTGACTGATGATTTAATACACCAGCCTTCCAGGTTATCAACCAGTCACAAAATTTCCCTGCACAATGGTCAGACCAGTGCTTGCCTAGCCAGACTACTGGGCATATTCATTTGGCCAAGTTGACACTAGAATCTAACCATCACAACAACTATGAGCTTTATTGACTAAAACCTCAGTATGAAGTCAGTGGGCTTTAGCTGGTAAAAATTGCCAAAGAAATCTCAGGACTACATTCTGTGTTCCATAGGACAAGGCTATATTAAGCACCTATGAGACCTCCAACTTGAGTTCCACGTTCAGTTTTGGGTGCCACATCTTAACAGGTATGTTGAGAAAACCAGTGGTCTCATAAAGGAATATGAGCAGGAGGATGAAGTTTTGGAAACCATGCCATGGTTCCAGCAAAGAGGGGCTATTGCAGTGGAAACACGGTGTCTTAACAAGTAAGTGGCAGCTGTCTGCAAATAGGCAAAGGTCTGTTATGTGGTACAGCCATAGACATTCTCCAAAGGGCAAACATGTGATCACAAGGTAAAGAGCTTATGCTTATTTAAATTTTAATTTAAAAAAATAACAAACCTTGTCACAAGTGGAACTGATTCCTTGTGGGGTAAACAGAGAATATATGAGTCCCACATTTGTTGACAAAGAAAATTAGACTAAAATTAAGGTACTTGACCAAGATCTCAAATATCCAATACAGAGCCATGATGTAAGTCTTGGTGTTATGCCTCTGTAGCCAGGGATTGTCATGGCCCTTCAGCAAGTCAGGGAGAGGCTAGGACTTGAGTTGACTGCCTTTGGCTTTGCTATTTGCTCAAGTGGCCTGGGTCTCATGAGTGAGGCTGAACAATTAAAGCCAAAATGCAACTATTTTGAAGCAACTTTCTCACTGTGCTAAGAGTTAGACCAGAGTGCTGAGTTTAAGTACAGACAGGTACAGCATCTAACCATCCAGCTAGCTATAGCTACCCACCAAATGTAAGTGTAGTAGGGTGATGGGGTGTGAACAGATGCGATTGATATTTTGTGCTGAGTGTTTGAAAACTCACTATGAATACTGATGCCAAGAGCATGTTACTGAGCTACAGTGGTCAAAACAGCATGGTACTCATATAAAGATAGATAAACTTACCAATAGAATCAAATAGTGTTCAGATATAAACCCTCTCATCTATGGACAATTGATCTTTGATAAGGCAGTCAAGCCAACTCACTTGGGACAGAACAGTCTCTTCAATAAATGGTGCCTATAGAACGGATATCCACATGCAAAATAATGAAACAGGATCCATATCTCACACCCTATACAAAAATTAACTCAAAATGGATCAAAGACATAAACATTAGATCTAAGACCATAAAACTTTTAGAAGAAAATGTAGATAAATATCTTATAAATCTTGTAAATAGAAGGTGGTTTCTTAGACCTTACACCCAAAGCACAAGCATTGAAGAAATACATAAATAAATGGGAACTCCTCAAAATTAAAACACTTTTGTGCATCAAAGAACTTCATCAAGAAAGTAAAAAGACAGCCTACACAATCGGAGACAATATTTGGAAATGATATATCAGATAAATGTCTAGTATCCAGAATATATAAAGAGATTGTTCAACTCAACAACAAAAAGACAGACAACCCAATTACAAAATGGACAGAAGACATAATCAGACACTTCTCAGAAGAGGAAATAAAAATGGCCAAAAGGAACATGAAAAGATGTTCAACTTCCCTGGCTATTAGGCAAATGCAAATCAAAACCACAATGAGATATCATCTCACACCCACCATTATCAATGGCCATTATCAATAAAACAGAAAACAGCAAGTGCTGGAGAGGACTTGGAGAAAGAGGCACATTTATCCACTGTTGGTGGGAATGTCAAATGGTACAACCACCGTGGAAGGCATTTTGGCAAGTCCTTAGGAAGCTAAGTATAGAATTGCCATATGACCCACCAATACCATTGCTAGGTATATTCTCAGATGACAAGAGGGCAAGGACACAAACAGACATTTGCACACCAATGTTTATAGTGGCATTATTTACAATTGCCAAGTGATGGAAACAGCCCAAATGTCCATCAACAGACGAGTAGCCAAACAAGCTGTGGTATATACATACAATGGAATATTATGCAGCTGTAAGACAGAATAAAGTTATGAAGTATGTAACAACATGGATGGACCTTAAGGACATTATGCTGAGTGAGATTAGCCAAAAACAAAAGGACAAATACTGTATGGTCTCACTGATATGAACCGACAGTAGTGAATGAACTTGGAGAATTTCAAACAGTAACAGAGACCATCAGGAGATACAAATAGGGTAGATATTGGGTAATTGGAGCTGAAGGGACACAGATTGTGCAACAGGACAGATTGTAAAAATTCAGAAATGGATAGCACAATACTACCTAACTGTGATACAATAATGTTAGAACACTAAATGAAGCTGACTATGAGAATGAGAGAGGGAGGAGACCCAGGGACACAAATGAAACCAGAAGGAAAGATATATGATAAAGACTGAGATTGTATAATCTAGGAATACCTAGAGTGTATAATGATAGTGACTAAATGTGCAAATTTAAAAATGTTTTTGCATGACAAAGAACAAAGGAATGTCAATACTGCAGGGTGATGAAAGTAGATGGTAGTTAATATTTTAAAACTTTAACTTATGTGTGAGACTAAAGCAAAAAATGTTTATTTGGCACAAAATTATATTTTGACTAGTGCATTTCCTAATATAACTTATGTGGACAGTTTAATTGAACACCATAAGTACATGGAACTTTGAGTAGGACATGAAATTTTGTAGGTTTGTCCAGAGTGATGCCCCCAATAAATCCAACAGTGATTTGAACAGTGAATAAAAAAATATTTGCAAAGTCCCCTTGGGGGAATGGCGAGAAAGGGGAAAAATTCAACTTCCCCAAGTGGAGAATTCCTGATATTCTCACAAGCAGTGGGAATAACCAAAGCAATAGGCTGAGCCCTCAATCTTGGGGTTTGTTCATATGAAACTTAACCCCACAAAGGATAGGCTAAGCCTACTTAAAATTAGGCCTAAGAGTCACCCCCAGAGAACCTCTTTTGTTGCTCATATGTGGCCTATCTCTCTCTCTCAGCCAACATGGCAAGCAAACTCACTGCCCTCCCCCTCTCTACGTGAGACATGACTCCCAGCAGTGTGGACCTTCCTGGCAACATGGGACAGAAATCCTAGAATGAGCTGGGACTCAGCATCAAGGGATTGAGAAAACCTTCTTGATCAAAAGGGGAAAGAGCAAAATGAGACAAAATAAAGTGTCAATGGCTGAGAGATTCCAAACAGTCAAGAGGTTATCCTGGAGGTTATTCTTATGCATCATATAGATATCCCCTTTTTAGTTAAGGTGTAATGGAGAGGCTAGAAGGAATTGCCTGAAAATGTAGAGCTGTGTTCCAGTGGCCATGTTTCTTGAAGATGTATAATGACATAGCTTTTGCAAAGTGACTGTGTGACTATGAAAACTTTGTGTCTGATGCACCTTTAATCTATTTTATTGACAGACATGTAAAACATATGGATTAAAAATAAATAAACAATAGGGGAAACGTTAAACTTAATTTAGTAGATTGAAATCCTAGTGATCAATGAAATGGAGGGGTAAGGGGTGTGGCATGTACGAATTTTTTCTTTTTATTTCTTTTTCTGAATTGATGCAAATGTTCTAAGAAATGATCATAATGATGAATATACAATTATGTGATGACATTGTGAGTTACTGATTATACACATCAATAATAGAATGATCGGGGCAGGCCACAGTGGCTCAACAGGCAGAGTTCTCGCCTGCCATGCCGGAGACCCAAGTACAATTCCCAGTGCCTGCCCATGAAAAGAAGAGAAAGAAAAAGAATAGAATGATCATATGGCAAGAATGTTTGTGTTTGTATGCTGTTATGTTTAATTAATTAATTGATTAATTAAAAAAAGAGCTTGTTACTGGCTCTTAGAAGCAAAAAGACGATGGAACAATCATTCTTTCTTCCTCAATACAGGATACTGTTATCCAAATGCTGAATTTCAGTTTGGCTAAGAAACACAGGTCCTAAAAAAAACTTTTTAGGTCTTGCTAAAAAGTTGCTTTGGGGAATGGACTCTTCTGAAAAGGTTATACCAAGCCCAGCATACAGAGGCCCAGGCAGTCGGGCCATGTATGTGGTAACACCCTGTCCTGACAGCCAGGCTGCCAATGAATGGATTTTTAAATGATTATTCAATCCCTTCCAACAGAACCTCATTAGCTGTGACCATTGTCACTCTCTATCCCACCAGTGAGTTGGGTTTTCAGTTCAGTGGAAGCTTAGAATTCTCCTACTTGTGCAGGCAGATTAAAGCGCTCAACTAATTCAGGTGTAACTTATTTAATTCACCACCCAACTAATTACTGCAGATGCAGTTACGCCAGACAAAGGGGAAAGAATCCACCTCCTAAAACAAAACAAAGAGCAAGGAAGCATGTTTTTCAATACCCAGCAAAGGATGTGTCAGATGGAAGGCCTCTTAAAAAAAGCAAACAAATGCTCCAATGGCTTTGAAAATCGGTGAATTCTGAGGGGAAAAAAATATATGGCATGGTCTTTCTGCATTTGGGGTCTACTTGGTTTGACTTTGAATACTATTTAGCAACAGAAGTAGAATCAACTATTTCAGTTGAGTGAAGCTTGAATACTGCAGGTTCTCACACAATTCCATTTTAAACCAGGTATTTTTTTCTCCCAAAACTGGGCTTGATTAGAAATGAATGAACTATGGAGACAAGAATCAAGGGTACTTTTTAATGTGAATTCTCTGTCTTTCAGAGACATTAACTTTGAAATATGAACTCAATTTAATGTCTTTTGCTCTAAAGAACATTAATTGGATGTATCTTATTATGGTAAAAATTTATGTTTCAAAAAGAGATAACTAAAAAAAGTCAGACTTTTGTTTTGACAGGTCATTTTCTCAAAAAACAATCAGGACATAAGTTATTTGAATATACACTTTGGAAACAATATAAAACCAATCTTAAGCATCTTGTTTAAAAAATTGCCTTTCACTTTACAATGGTTATGGACTGAATAAAAATTTTAATGTTAACAGAAAATGGTATTCTTGCCTATGGAAAGAAATCTTCATACAATAGTTTTCTATTTTATAAGTGGCTAGTAAAATTGGTGACATCATATTCTCATTACTTCTACTTATTCATCACTGTGAGAATTTTAAAAAATATTTCATGTCCCATTATGTAGTAACTATGGCCAATTTGGGGGAGAATAGCCAAGGAGAATTAGCAATATTAAAGAAAAGTTCAAGTACTGGCCTACTCTTCACTGTGTGTGGCCTTAGTGAATCCCTTAACTCTCTGAGCCTCAGTTTCTTCATCTGTCATCCTTTTGTAATGTGTAGCACAGCTGAACAGAAA
Source organism: Tamandua tetradactyla (assembly GCF_023851605.1). Lineage (NCBI taxonomy): Eukaryota > Metazoa > Chordata > Mammalia > Pilosa > Myrmecophagidae > Tamandua > Tamandua tetradactyla. The sequence continues at coordinate 70,302,423 of NC_135341.1, forward strand.
TAAACCGTGATATACCAAAATGCCATAAATATGAACAGGATATTGCTGACTTGTAACCAGTGGATCGTTTCACAATCATATTATAGAAAACCATCCAGTCTGGACTTGTATAAACCAAAAACGCAAAGAGATACTTAAAATTAGGGTTTTCTGATGTCTAAAACAGAACATATTTAGAATGACTGAGTTTTGTTTCAGTGGGGAGAATTATACATGAATTACCACATACACGGAACCAGAGAAATCTAAACCAGATTCAGACATGAGCTTCCAGTTCTTTCTTTCTGACCTGAGTGTTCTGTGACTCTGTCAGTGTTTTCTCTAGCATTTAAAATCAGCAAGTTTTCCATCCATGGAGCAATGGGAGAGCTTTTTTTAAATAATCTTTGGTATAAATTTGCCTTTAGCTTGGAGAAAGAAGCCATCAACAACCCACCCCCCTAAAGCACGGATTCCATGACCCTTCCTGGAGAACATCATTAAAAATTTCTTCAGCCACCATAACTGAGGCTGTGTACCAAGATTTATTCTCCAGAGTTAAATCCCAGGAGTTCAAAAGACAAAGGGACTCAATGATTAAATGTTTAGAAAAATTTATATTTTTACTCCCTTCTTGGAAATTCTTAGTTTACCCTAATTTAAAGAAACTAAGTCTTGCAGAAAATAAATCTGCTTAACTTTTTGTTTAATCTGGTACTTCCCAAGCCTATTGACTTGGTCTCTGTGGCAGTATTTAGTATTACACCAAACACATTCAGGGAATTCTGGTTCAATCCTTTGGTGCTCAGAATAACATGGACCACCCCCACATAGCCATTGGATAGATCAAATGAGGAGATCCTAAGCAAAAGGGTTTTTCAAAGTTGTGGGTATTGATCATTTTACCAATGATGTGTTTTGAGATAATTCAAGACATTTAACAAATAAAGGGAAGACAAGTGAGGGCAAGAAGAGGGGACATTTACATAAAAATATGACCTTATCCACTGAATTCACCAAAACTCTTCTGACTGCAAGTGATAGAAACCCTACTCAAAGAGACAAGCAAATAAGGACTTGTAGTGGTTCATGTACATTAAAACTTCAGAGGTAGATCTGAGCTTCAGGTCCAGCTGGACCCAGAAGCATAAGCATTGCTGCTAGAGCTCTTTGTTTTCATCTCTGTTGGCTTCATTCTAAGTCAGGATCCTTCTCCATCTTAGTAGCCTCAAAAGAAACAGCCAATACTCCCCCAAAATGTCAGCAAATTCCAAGACCTGACTTGAACTGAACCAAGTTGGATCATGCACCACCCTTGAATCAATTTCTGTAGCCAGGAGCTGAAATACACTAATTGGCTGAGCAAGGAATGGTTTCCCAAAGAAAACTTGGGACAATGTTACCAGAAGAAAGTGTAATCGATGCTGGATAAACTAAAATAAACTGGGTATCTACAATAGCCATTAAAAATGGCCTATATAAGGCCATGCCCTCAATCCTGAGGATTACATTGTGAAGCTTATGTAGGAAGAGGAGAAGCTAGACTACCTATAGGCATGCCTAAGAGTTATTTCTGGAGGACCTCTTTTGTTGCTCAGATGCAGCCTCACTCTCTCTAAGCCCAACTCTGCAAGTGAAATCATTGCCCTCCCCCCTACATGGGACATGACATACAGGGGTGAAATTCTCCTTGGCAATACTGGAGATGACTCCCAGGGATGAATCCAGACCTGGCATCATGGGATCAACAATTCCATCCTGACCAAAAGGGGGGAAAAAGTGTAACGAATAAAGTGTCAGTGGCAGAGAGGGGTCAAATAGAGTCAAGAGGCTTCCTCATCCAAGCTTCAGTTAGACCTTGCCACCTATCATAACCTGCCAAACTCCAACCAGGACCATTCCAGCCAATTCTAAAGAATCCCTAGGGAAATATATAAGATTCCACAAGGATTCCATGCACTAGAGAAACTTTGCAGAAACCTGCCACCTCCAGATGGGTCCCTGGTCCAGATAAGTCCTGAAATCTAGAGGACCCAGCCTCTCCAGAACATCAGATAGTTTCATCTCCCTACCCCATATTAGTGACAAAACCTTCCAACATAAAAAATTTAGAATTGCCATAGCCCTAACACTCATAATTAGAGGGATGGAAAGATCAAAGGTGATGGTGGAGTCATACAGTGAAGATAGAATTTAACAAATGAATATGAATGCTGAATCATTAAATTGATCTTTCTTTTAGTCTCCAACATCTTAGAGCAGCTAGAAGTAAAAACCTAAAATTGTGGAATTGTAACCCATGTCGAACTCTGAAATATGTTCTACAACTAATGGTGGTGCAGTGCTTTGAAATTTATTGCTTTTTGTATATATGTTATTTTTCACAAAAATAGAAGGAAAAATGTCAACTGTGATGATAAAAAAAATCTAAGCCCTCTAGCCTCCTATATTCCAGAACAGCTAGAAGGAAAAATCTGAGAGGATCGTATGGTAGCCCATGACAAACTCTGGGATCTCTCCTGTAACTACTTTTTGAAGAGTGCTTTGAAAACTATTGCTTTTTATTTCTTTGCTTTGTATATATGTTATACTATACAATAAAAAAGTTTTTAAAATATGGTCTTTATGTACTGATACTGTTTCATCCATTATAACAAAGGTAGCACACTTAGGCAAAAGTTAACAATAGAGAAAAGGGTGGTGCAAGGCAGGTAAACAGGAACTCTGCACCTTCTGCACAATTTTTCTGTAAACCTACTACTACTCTATTAAAAAAAAAAAGTAAGGCCTACATGTGTTTCTCCTCAGCATACACAGACCATTCAAAAACATTATCCAGTAAATTTATTCTGCCTCATGATGATCTCCTGAGACCAGGGTTGTACACACAGAGGAGACACACAGGTTTGCCACATTAAAGATAGCTATGCCTCTTTTTCCAGGATTGCATGCTGGAGTCAGATACATTTATCAGGACACCAATGATCCTTAGCCATGCTCCTTTGATAGTCCAAGCCACACTTCAGACATGCCCTGTAGAGGTGAGTGATCTCACTGTCAAAAAAAAATCAGCCAAGTGACATATGTGTGTGTGCAAACATGCCTTTTGCACCCTCACAATGAGCTCTGAACCTTCTGTCATCTCATGAGTCAAAGCGAAACTGTTCAATGTTATTTTTGGATAATCCGCTGCCATGCTGGGTACTATGGAAATTCTGAAACTTCATCTTAACACACTTTTCCTTTATCATAAAATTCCAGTAGTGGTGGGAAGGGGGAAGGGAGAAATAATGTATGGTAGGAAAATTCAGACTTTGGAACCAGACCGATATTCATCCATTCACCCAGCAAATGTGTACTGACCACCTAAGAGGGGCCAGGTATTATTCTATTTTCATATATCGGTGAACAAAACCCAAAGGTATACTTGCCCTCATGTAGCTTATGTTCTAGTGGAACCTACATTCAAGTTTCGGGTCATCAACTTATTAGCTAATTACCTTAAATTTTTATCACCTGTAAAGAAGAGAGGACAACCCCTTCCTTATAGGTGTGCTGTAAGAACCACATGAGTTGATGCAGATAATCCCTTAGCATGGCATCTAGCACATAGCAAAGGTGCAATAAATGGCAGCAATACAATACAATTCAATACAAATAGTTGAATATTCACCAAAGAACTGAAGTAATGATTTTATAATAAATCAGAGTAGGCAAAATTAGATACAATAAACATAAATGAGTCTCCAAGTAGGCAAAAAATACAGTCATCCTATTTCTTTACATTGTTTAGATAGTAAAAACAGTATACAAAAAAAAATAGACTAACTTACAAGAGGCAGGGTTGGAAATCATCATCCATCATCATTTCTGGAATGCCCCCCTTTCAGGGTAGTCTTCTCACTTCTACTCAGTCCCATCACTCTTTGTTCTCTTGCAATTTCCAGATAGTAAATAGATTATTGTGGTTCCAGCTTGCTGTGCACATCAGGAGTAAATAATCAGAGAACTCGTCCTTTAAAAAAAAAAAAAAAACCCACTTATTCCAGAAAAGAAAAATAGAAAGAAAGAAAGAAAAAATGATCCAATAAGAAGACTGTTTTTCACAGCTGCATAACCCCAGCAATAGAACAGTAATGACTGTTAAATACTGCCCTAATCCTACAAGTGAACAAATTATTGAAAATTTCAAAGTGGCAGCTTTGATTTGAAGATTCACCTCATTGACTATCTAATTCATTTCTAATGACATAATCATTGGTGAACAGTAAACGCAATTCAGAGGGTCAGAACTCTCCTATTAGTCATTAGCTTTTATATCCAGAGTGCTGTTTTACTACTGAGCCTTGTATTTTACTATTTAAAAGAAGAAGAAAGTATCCCCATTTCCAAGGTGATGATTATTAAAGTGCTGCCTCAAACTGCACATGGCTATTATGGCACAAATAGAGAGCTGTTTGAGACACACACAAAATACATTTAAATCTGTTCCAGCACACGCACACCAATTTTTTTTTCACAAATAAAGCTCAGCTAGAGATAAATTAATTACCTTATTACATTCCTCAAGGAAAACAAGTGTTAGATATCCTGCTGTATTGTTTGTTGTAAGCAATCAATATTTTACTGTCTAACCATATTTAACCTTACATGTATATCTAAATCCCTTTCAAATAGGAATTCTAATACAATACACCAAGCATAACTCATGACCATATTCAGGTGAATTAAAGATTTCCTGAAATATACCACATGAAGAAAGTCATATTTCATCTGTATCTGTTTCTCTTATTCATTACCTAATCCTTCGACCCCCAATTCTTTTGTTTATGAATTTGAACAAAATATACTCAACTGGACTCTTTCTTAGCAAGGAATAAATCTGTACACTTACCCCATCACAGACCATTAACAAAGATCAAAAGTTTTATATAGCGAGTACTTTTATCACAACAGGTTGCTGCAATGTTACGTGATTAATTAGAGAATTGTTTTTACTCATACTAATCTCCTCTGAAAGGCTTACCTACATATTCTTCTGCACGTAGCTCAAATATTGATCTGTTTCTTGGATTCTGAAGATGGATGGCACAAGACTATAATGTCTGGTTGGCAATAGTTAACTTAAAAGCCTTTTAGAGCTACGTGAGTAGTAAATATCGAGTTCCTTAACCATGAGAAAAGTTTACATGTGGTAGAAATCCAAGGGAGGAAAGGGGCTAATGCCAACGAAAGGACATTGGTGAGCCAGTGAGTAACGCCCATTTTACTTTACATTCAATATCCAAATTTAATAAATGCTTTCACCTCCATGTTCTTATGACTGCTGCTTCCCCTGTCTCCAAAATTTCAAAGTTGAGTATTCTCTTAGACTACAGTTCTCCATCAACCCTAGAATCTATAGAAATATTGGCTATCCCAAGGGATGCCAAAAAAGTTCCAGAGGAGATCAATTAATCAATAGCCTTAACTCTACCCCTAATGAGCACAGAACTCTGCCCTATCTCATTTGGAAGGACACACACACAAAAATGAAAGGCAAAGCTTTCCTCCAATAGGGTTGAGTGAAATTGGTACCCCAACATAGATGTACCCATCACTCCAGTACAGTGAACAAGTGATTTCATAGGCAGATGTAGCACTGAGCAATGCTATCTTCTAATACTAAGGTTATTATTCTGCAACCCTCAGAAGCAAAGACTTTTATCACAGGGTCCACTTATCATGGGAAAACCCTGCAAATATTGCCTAAGGAATAAAACAGTGCTTTTTTTTTTTTTTTTAAAGGATATATTCATTGGAGGGGATAGGGCAAAATTTGGAAATTTTGTCAAGGGCAGGAAGTTTCTGCTTCTCCTTTCCCATACCTTATATATATATATACATACAAGTACAGATTATGCAAAAAGCCTTCAGGAATAATTCAATCTCAATCCTAATATAGGTAACAGTCACAAATATCAGATTTGACAGACTGTAACATATTACATGAAACTGGGTTCTTCTGAAATTTCAGCTATCTAAAGTTCTTAGAGGGGAAGTGATTCATCAGCACTGTTATCTCATAGCATGGGAAATGAATTCTCAGTCTTTTATCCTTTATTTAGAGTAAATATTTATTTATTTGCAATCACTTCAGCAATGAGATCTTGGATAAGGGAAAATACATATTTTAAATTGGAGTCTCTCATTACTCCTTGCCAAAACACCTCTGATAAGTGCAATCTATGGATCGTTCATAAAAACAACACCTCCCACCTTAACTCTCCTTTTTTCTAGAGCCTTTCTAATCTTTACGGATTGGAAACTCTCTATTACTTTCTCACTTCAAATAAACCCGATTAACATTGACCTTTTTGCTGCCCCATATGGTATAATTCCATTTTGCCAATAAATGAGACACCGAACTGCCTGTACATGTCATAACGGATTCTAGGAAAAGGTAGGACTTTTATAAATGATGGAGCTTGCTGTAATCATTTTCATGGAACTCAGTAAAAGAATGCCACCTACACATGGTAAAAATGGTATCTATAGGCCAGCACTTCAATGTTCCACCCATATACCCACAATCCTCCGCAAATACAGAGGATTAATCAGGTAACACACTCTATGCATTGTATGACTGACCAATCCAAGAATATGAAATACCCCGTTCCCTTGCGGCAGGTTGGGACAACTCAGAGGTCTAACTCGTACTCCAGAACTCCTTGTAGGATCAGACAGAAGCTTCTCCCTGTAGGACTTTGCCTGAGACTTCACCTTTACTGGCTACCTCCCCTCCCCTGCCCTGAGTCCTTCCTGCCCTTACTGGGTCTCCTGGGAGCTCTGCCTTGATGAATCCTTGTACATGAATTCTTGTCTTAGGGTCTGTTTTTGGGGAAGCCAGCCTAATATACACATCCTTTAGGTCCAAATAAATAATTAAGTAACTGCTTCTTTTCTGTATACTCTTCCATCTCTTAAGATTGGGTCAGGCTTGAGACTAGAGAAAATATCAAAATGAAGCAATTTCAGTGTTATCTCTCAGCTTGCCTTAGAGGTCCCCAAATGATTTCACACCTTTTCACAGCAAATTCTCTTACCCAGGGCGAGCCACGGTGGCTTTTGTGGCAGAGTTCCCACCTGCCATGTTGGAGACCTGAGTTTGATTCCTGGTGCCTGCCCATGTAAAAAAATATAAATAAATAAATAAATAAATAAATAAAAATTCTCTTATCTGTCTTCCCATCTACAGAATCTACAGGAAGCTCTTCTATATCTTCAACATGGAAGGGGCCTGTATTGGTTGGTTAAGCTGCCGAAATGCAATATACCAGAAATGGAATGGCTTTCAAAAAGGGAATTTAATAAGTTACACATTTACAGTTCTAAGTATAAGAAAATTAAGTTTAGCTTTCACAAAAGTTGGCACAGGAACGGGCTGCAGGACAGTACAAACTGGTCTTGCCGGCAGGGAAGGAGAGTGCCTCTGATGTAAGTCTATTTGTGCCTATTGGTGCCAAATAGGTAGAAACAAAGTTCAAATAAGAAATGGCCAGGGTCAGTTAATTTTAAAAGATTGATGTTATACAAAACACTTTCTCTGACCATAATGGAATGAAACTGGAAATCAATGACAGGGAAACAACTAGAAAATATGCAAATAGTTGGAAGTTAAACACATTCTTAAAAACAGTGGGTCAAAGAAGATATCCCAAGAGAAATCTGTAAATATGTCAAGATCAATGTAAACAAGAACACAACATATCAAAATTTATGGGATACAGTAAAAGCCAGGCTGAGAGGGAAATTTATAGCCCTAAATGCCTACATTAAAAAAGAAAAACTAAAATCAAAGACCTAATTGCACACCTGGAGGAATTTGAAAAAGAACAGCAAACTAATCCCAAAGCAAGATTAAGGAAGGAAATAACAAATATTACAAAAGAAATAAATGAATTTGAGAATTAAAAATTAAATAAAGGGTGGGCCACAGTTGCTCAGTGGCAGAGTTCTCACCTGCCATGCCAGAACGTGGGTTCGATTTCTGGTGCCTGCCCATGCAATAAAATAATAATAAAAAATAGAATTAACAAAACCAAAAGTTGATTCTTTGAGAATATCAATAAAATTGACAAACCCTTATCTAGGCTGACAAAGACAAAAAATAGAGAAGATGCAAATAAAATAAAATCAGAAATGAGAAGGACATTACTACTGGAGCCACAGAAGTAAAAACGATCATAAGAGGAAACTATGAACAACTGTGTGCCAACTAATTAGGCAACTTAGATGTAATAGGCAAATTCTTAGAAACACATGAACAACCTACACTGACTCTAGAAAAAGAGAAGATCTCAACAGAAAATTACAGGTAAAGAGATTGAATCAATCTTCAAAAAACTCCCAACAAAGAAAATCCCAGGACCAGATGGTGTCAAGGGTGAATTCTACCAGTTATTTTAAGAAGAATTTATACTAGTCCTGCTCAGACTCTTTAGGTAGGAGGGATGACTATCTAATTCATTTTATATAGCTAACATCACCCTAAAACCAAAACTAGATAAAAATACCACAAGAAAAAAAATTACAGACCAATTTTTCCAATTAATATAGATGTGAAAATCCTCAGCAAAATATTTGAAAATAGACTCCAAGAGCACATTGGGAGAATTCTATACCATGATCAAGTGGGTTTTAACCCTGAGATGCAAGGGTGAGTAAATATAAGAAAATTAATTAATATAATATGCTACATTAACTAATTGAAGGGGGAAACTACATAATCATCTCAACTGATGCAGAAAAAGCATTTGACAGAATCCAACATCCTTTCTTGATAAAAACACTTTGAAAGATAGTAATAGAAGGAAACTTCCTCAACACAGCAAAGGGCATATATGAAAAACCCACTGGACAAACCTACAGTGGTCAAAACACATGGTACTGAAATGAGAATAGATATATTGACCAGTGGAATGAATTGAGAGTTCATAAATACACCATCACATCTATGACCAATTGATAGTTGACAAGCCCCCAAATCCACTAAGCTGGTACAGAATAGTCTTTTCAATAAATGGGCCTGGGAGAACTGGATATCCATAGCCAAAGGAGTGAAAGCAGGCTCCTTCCTCACACCCTATTCAAACAGTTAATTCAAAGTGGATCAAATACCTAAAGAAGCCAGTACCATAATACTCCTAGAAGAAAATGTAAGAAGGTATGTTCAAGATCTCGTGTTAGGCAATGGTTTCTTAGACTTTACACCCAAAACATAAGCAATGAAAGAAAAAACAGATAAATAGGACCACCTCAAAATTTAAAACTTTTGTGTTTCAAAGGATTTTGTCAAGAAAATGAAAAGGTAACCAGAAATATAAGAATGTTCTTTCATGAATTATAGCAAATGTACATCACTATTACAAGATGTTAATAATGGGGTGGTATATGGGGAAAATACGGCTAATATAAACTACAAACTATGGTTAACAGTAAATATTTTTAAATTCTTTCATCAATTTTAACAAAGGTACCATACCAATGCAAAGTGTCAACAATGGGAGGGTAATCTGGGAAAGTTGTGTATTTTACATGACTTTTATGTAAAACTTCAACTTCTCTAACTAATAAAAATAACAATAATTGTACAAAAAGTATCATGCTAAGTGAAAGAAACCAAATACAAAATGCTATATATTGTGCAGAAGACCCAGGTTAAATTCCCAGTCCAGGGATTTCCCCCAAAAAACAAACAAACAAGTAAAACAAATGAGCAGAAACAAACAAACAAAAAATTCAACAAATGATGCTGCGATTGAGGGATAGCCACATGGGAAAATAATGAAATGTGTGCCCACAATATAACACGCAAAAAAATTGCTATATATTGCATGATACAATTTCTATAAAATGTAAATAAAAATAAGTCTACAGAGACAGAATTAGATTCATGTTTATGTAGGACTGGGGATGGATAGAGGGATTGAGAGGTGACTGCTAAGGGATATGGGGTTTTCTTTTTTAGAGTAGTGAAAATGTTCTGAAATTGACTGTAGTGACAAATGCACAACTCTTGTGATTATACTAAAAGCTGCTGATTGTAGGCTTTGGATGGATTATATGGTATGTGAATATATCTCAATAAACCTGCCTTTTTTAAAAAAAAGTTGGATAAGGAAGTATAGGAAACTTCTCTTCTAGTCTTGGAACAATTATGTAAGTTTGAAGTTATTTCAAAGTAAAAGGTTTAAAAGAAGTTATTTGACATTTGAACAATCAAAACACAGGGAACCCAGAATAAGAATTAGGGTCTTTAATTCTGTATAACTTAATATAATGCCTCGATACATCCTAGAGTATAGTAAGCAGATAATCAAAAAGTATTGGCAGGGCGTATGGGTGATTCAGAGGTAGAATGCTCGCCTTCCATGCGGGAGACCTGGGTTCAATTTCCAGACCATGCACCTTAAAAAAAAAAAAAAAAAAAGTATTGGCAAAGACCCTTGAGGGATGGGAGAAAAAATATGGAACTATTAAACTTTACCACTGAGGAAACTCCTGATACTGTGTCAAACATTAGGGACACCCAAATCAATAGGCTAAGCCCTTGATTTGAGGCTTACTCTTATGGAGATTATGTAGGTGGTGGAGAAGTTTAGCCTACCTATGGGTATGCAAAGAAGTTCTGGATGACCTCTTGTCGTTCAGATGTGTCCTCACTCTCTCTAAGCCCAACTCTGTAAATGAAATCATTGCCCTCCCCACTACGTGGGACATGACATCCAGGGACGAGTCTGGCCCTGGCACCATTTAATCAACAATGTCATCCTGACCAAAAGGAGGAAAAGAAGTGTAACAAATAAGGTGTCAGTGGCTGATAGAGTTCAAATAGAGCTAAGAGCTACTCTGGAGGTCCCTCTTATGCAAGCTTCAGTTAGACATTGCTTCCTATCATAACTTGCCAAACTTCAACCAAAACCATTCCTGCCAATCCTAAAGAACACCTATGGGAATGTATAAGATCTACAAAGATTCCATGCACTAGGGTAACTAGGGTAATTTTCCTACCTACAATCTCCAGATGGGTCCTGGACCAGATAAGTCCTGAAACCTAGAAGAGCCAGCCTCTCCAGAACGTCAGCTAGTTCCATCTCCTTACACCATATTACTGACAGCCCCTTCCAACATGAAAGTTTTAATGGGCATAGCCTAAACACCCCTAAAGAATGGGATAGAAAGACCAAAGGTGATGGTGAAGTTATACAGAGAAGGTAGGGTTTAACAAACGAGTATGATTGCTGAATCATTAAACTGATATTTGTTTCAGTCTCCAGTGTCTCAGAGCAGCTAGAAAAGTAAAAACTTAAAGTTGTAGAATTGTAACCCATTCCAAACTCTGAAATCTGTTCTACAACTAATTGTGCTGTGCTTTGAAATGTATTGCTTCTTTTGTGTATATGTCATTTTTCACATGCACAAAAAAAGTCAAAGTGCTTTGAAAGCTATTGCTTTTTCTTTCTTTGTTTTATATATATGTTATACTATACAACAAAAACAATTTTTTAAAAAAGTTATTTGAGACTGCAACAGTTATATAAGAAGAAGACATGAATCTAAGAAATAGTATTTCAATGAACATTCTGTGACTAAATGTACCAGGAAGAGAGTTGTGTAGCACAACTAGAAAATAATTGTTCCAAAATACAATAGGAGTTCATAGAATCCAAAAAAAACTCTCCGAGAAGAAACTAGATTCCATTGCACTGATTTTATGAAAAGAAACAGGTTACCCTTAGGAATCAGATGAAAACATGTTTATTTTGTCATTGGTGGGGGTCCTAACTAGAAACCCCAAGAAAAATGAGTTTTTATGAAAGAAATTATTCTAATATGAAGCAAATTAAAATATGACCTGATTTTTAGCAATTTAGCTAGGTAAGGACATTGAGGTAGAGGGAAAATGTGCATAGGGGATACTCTAGAATCCGCCCAGATCCTTTTTCAGGTCTGAAAGAATATCAGCAGCTTCCTTCTCCCATCTGTGTCCCTCACTGGAAATTGCCCTCAGCCCCAGGGAGCTGTGTTGACCCCCAGGCAGGTGGTCTGCAACCACTGGCTGGCTGATGTGTGTATACAAGTGCCAGTCCCGTTGTCTAAATCTGAGGCAACTTCAGAGTCCCCTGAAGAATTGTCTGAGGCCTTGTTGCAACCACATTGCAGGTCAGCCTCTCCCTCTGTCCAAACCTGCCTTCTTCATTTCCTTATAGTCTCTCCTTTGTCACTTCTTTACAAATGAATCTCCCAAGAGCACTCCCCATTCAATTCTCCGTCTCCGAGTCCATTTTCTGGGAACCCAATCTATGACACTTGTGCAGAGTCACAAAGCTGAAAGAGAGCATGGATTGTTCAGAAAATTGCACACAGTTCCCTATATCAGACATAGAATTAATGTGGAGAAATGGAGAAGGGGAAAAGATTAGATAGAGCTACGAAGTGGCCAGAAAGTGAAGAGATCTGAATGCCACATTAGGGAGTTTGCTTGGAAACAACAAGCTATATGCCCCGATCCATAAACCTCTCCGAACCTAAACAGTCCTCATCTGAACATAAGTAAAACAACAACAACAAATGCCTGGGCTCTGATGAGAATTAAATGAGTTCCTGCTCAGGAAAATGCTTTGTGGTGAGAGTCAAATGTAAATTATTATTAATAAACTTTAGCCTATGATGTGTCAGTATGCCTGCATGACCACTATGAGTCTCTTTGTAATAATAATTGAGAGGACTTTATCCTTCAGGAAAAGATACCAAATATACAAACCAGTCCAGCAACAGGGTTATTGGAGAAAGAAAAGGGTCGATTCTGAGTTAAAAGCTCTCACTTGGATTTGTCCACCTGCCCTCACTGCCCTCTACCTCCAGCTCCAGTGAATTCTGCTTGAGTTTTGTGGGGATAGGAGGATGGGGAAAAGGGATGAGAATGGAAGAAGAAACAGGGAGGAAAGTCTGTAAATAAAAACAGTAGTGACTGCTGCAGGAGAACTCTGGAAGACGGTAGACACATATAGCCCTACTTCACTATTCATCAGCCAGCAAGGGACATAAAAATTGGCAGAAAATGTACTAAGAAATGATGAATATGCAACTATGTGATGTTATTAAGAATTATTGATTGTACATGTAGATTGGAATGATTTCTAAAAAAAAAAAAAAAAAAAAAAAAAAAAAAAATTGGCAGAGAGACATTCTATCTGCTTCTGCCTAGAATATGATGTGGCACTGGCATGCTAAGGGCACCAGAAAGCGTGATGCATGGTGAACACCTAAGGATGCCCACATCAGCCGCGATGCAGAGGGGTGGACCCCATGGAAGCAGCTCGGTCCTGGGCACAGAGGGAGAGCCAGAAGAGTAGAGACCTGAACAGAGGGAAGACAGAGCAGCAGAGGAAGAAAATGGCCCTATGTGTTGCTCATCAAAGCCATATGAGCCTCCCAGCAATAACTGCAGGACACTTTTTTGGAAGTAGAGGTCCTGCAATTATAGAAGAGAGGAGAGCCAGAGAAATCTGCATTATGACTGTTAACATTATCCCATTTCAGCCAGGATTTATGAAGCCTAGGCAAGCGTAATAACAAGTATTATTTATCAGATAATAGCAATCTTTGTAAGAGAAAATTTCTTTCCTTTCATATCATTGCCTAGCATAATGCCATGCAAATAGGTGCCAGATAAATGTTAAATAACCAAATGAACATATAAATGCATGACCACTTCATTACTTCAGGCTTCCTGAATGAAATTAGAATACAATAGATACTATGTTAAGTCCTAACCAATAGCTCATCAGGTTCATCTTCAAAGGATGACTGGTGAATGAAATCAAAGTCCAAAGATTCTGCAATGTTTCAGAAGCTCTCAAATTTCCATGAATCTGTCACCTGTAAAAGTGTCTAAAACTATTCTGGAATCATTAATATTTTCCATCTGCAACATCTCCTTGGGGTGGTAAATGTCATATGTTACGCCCCCTGGGTAAGCAGCATATCCTCTCCCTGTGCCTGTCTGTCTGAAAATGTAAGAAGTGTTATTTGTCATCAAATGTGTCTTTCCACAGGGCATAAAGTGGGTATTCAGTGTTTGCTAATCGTTTATAACATGCCTTGATCTGCACCCAAATTGAAAGTTTCTCCTGCTTGGCTGTGGTGAGTTACAGATACATGTATTTCCCTCTGCGTTGCTGATAATCATGTGATTTGACCTTTATTATTAAGGATATTAAAAACAACAAGCAAAATCTTAAACTCAACCATATTTCCCCCAGAAGCAGAAGACCCATTAGATTATTTTCCTCTTTGTAATTAAAATCTTTGTCTGTCACCAACAGACTCATTTGTATCCTTTCAGTTAGATTCCAGTATTCATTTGGTTTCGAGCCCACTCTGTTCAAAAAGCTCTAGCTGAAAATTAATTAATGAATTAATCAATCAAACAATTAATTAAAAGTTTGGAAGGTTTTTGTTTTTGTGTTTTCATATAACTGTAATGAAATATCTTTAAAATTCTCTACATCTTTTCTTCTTCTTTTTTTTAATTGGAAAAGGTACTATTTTTCCCTTCCCTTTACCATACTTAGGCAGAATGGTACTAAATGATTTCAACCATAAACATGGCTCAATTCATTTCTCTTTTCATACGTTACCCTCTTGCTAAGTTTTCATAAAGGTGGAACAATATTGTTGTCCTCAACTGTGACATGATCTATTTTTTTTATCTCCTTTAAACTGTTTATCACTTGCTTCACTATTTCAGATGGAATTAATCTTCTAAAAACAGATTACATTCTAGGATGTTTTATGGCTAAAAGCTCCATCAAAACTTTTTCACAACCTGTTAATGGAACAGAAAGCAGCCAGGTAACTGTGTTCCAGGTGCTGTAATAAATGCTTACCGCTGCACTCATGGAAGCCATCAGTGTTGTTTCACAGACATCTAGGAAACCTCTTTGTTTCATAAATCACTGAAATACTTCAGGATCTTTTGCATGAGCCAGAGATATTCTTAGAGCATTTAGCAGAAATAACAATGAAAATTCGCATGACAACATCTTAAGCAATTAAAATATTGTATGGGAAGTCCAATCTGCCTTTCATTGGAGGGCTACTAAAAATTAGGATGTCATCACTCCTTCCCCCACACACACCCATGCCACTTAGACAACTTATTACTTTTAGGGCTCATTTCTACCATTTTCTTTAGTAGAGATACTATAACCAGACAATGCATAATGGAAATTTAAATCTCAATCTACTTATACTCAATGGATCTAAAAATACAAATTATTTGAATATATTATGCATTACAGGCAAACTCAACTTGGAATATTTTACAATGGAGGAGCCTGCTCAGTGACAGCTTCTTACTGGCAAAATGGATAAGTTCCTATCCAAAAAAAAAAAAAACCCAAACAAACTTGGCCTTAGTGAGACTCATTTCTCTTCTTCCAGTTGCTCAGGTCAAAATCATCCTTGGCTTTTCTCTTTCTTTCATATCCCACATTCAATCCATTAGCAAACCTTGACAGCCTACCTTAGAATAACCATATTCCAACCTCTCACCACTTCCACAGCCGCCACCTTATCTGAGTCTCCTAGCTGGCCTCTCAGCTTCCTCCCTTATGCCCCTATCAGTTTTGTAGGGCTGCCTTAAGTAAGTTCCACAAACCTAGTGGCTTGAAACAATGAAAATTTATTCTTTCATGGTTCAGGAGGCTAGAAGGTATCAACAGCATTGGCTGCCTCTGGAGGCACTGAGGGGGAGTCTCTCCCATGCCTCTCTCCTAGCTTCTGGTGGTTGCCAACCATCCCTGGCATTCCTTGGCTTGTAGCTGCTTCATTCCACTCTCTGCTTCCAATGCCACATGACCTTCTTCCGAGTGTGTCTCCTCTATGTTTCTGTGTCCCATCCTCCCTCTCCTTCCTCTTATAAAGGTGCCAGAAATTGGATTTAGGGCCCACTAATCCACTATGACCTTAATTGATTATATCTGCAAAGACCCTGTTATCAAACAAGGTCATTTTCACAGATACTAAGGTGTTGGCTCATGAATATATTCACTTTGTTTTAATTTTTTTTATTAGAGAAGTTGTGGCTTTATAGAACAATCATGCAAAGGATTCAGGATTCCAATATTCCACCCAATTATAATAGCTTGCATTGGTATGGAACATTTGTTACAATTGATGGTAGTACATTTTATAATTATATTATCAATGGTATTCCATGTTTTAACTTAGACTTCACTGTTTGTGTAGTTCATGGATTTTTAAAAATTTTTATTCTATTACCATATATACAACCTAATATTTGCCTTTTAATCACATTCAGATATATATTGCAGTGCTATCTGGCCATTTGTATAGCTTCCTTGGAGAGATGTCTAGGCAAGTCTTTTGCCTATTTTTAAATTTGGTTTTGTCTTTTTGTTATTAAGTTGAAGGGTTTCATTCTGTATTTTGGATATCAAACCTTTACTGGATGTGTGGTTTCCAAATATTTTCTCCCATCGTGCAGGTTGTTGTTTTCCTTTTATGATAAAGTCCTTTGAGGTGTAATTTTTTTATGAAGTCCCATTTATCTATTTTTGCTTTCATTGCTGTGCTTTAGGTGTAAAATCTAAAAATCTATTACCTAACACAAGGTCCTGAAGATGCTTCCCTACGTTTCTTCGAAGAGTTTCATAGTTCTAGCTCTTATATTTAGATTTTTGATCCATTCTGAGTTGATTTTTGTGTAAGGCTTGAGCTAGGGGTCCTTCTTCTCTCTTTTGCAATGAAGATCCAATTTCTCAGTGCCTATTGTTAAAGAGACTGTTGTTTCCCAACTGAGTGGTCTCGCCCCTTTGCCAAAATCAGTTGGCCATAAATGTGAAGGTTGATTTCTGAGCTCTCAATTTGATTCCATTGGTCTATATTTCTGTCCTTCTGCCAGCACCATGTTGTTGTGATTACTGTGGCTTTGTTTGAAGATTGGGAAGTGTGAGTCCTCCAACTTCTTTCTTCTTTTTCAAGATGACTTTAATTATTGGGGCCATTTACCTTTCTATATAAATTTGATGATTGGCTTTTCCATTTCTGCAAAGAAGGTTTGTTGAAATTTTGAATAGGATTGAGTTGAATCTATAAATTTCTTTGGGTAGGACTGACATCTTCATAATATTTAGCCTTCCAATCCAGGAACACAAAATGTCCTTCCATTTATTTAGAACTTCTTTGATTTTTTTTTAGCAATGTTTTATAGTTTTCTGTATACAAGTCCTTTACATTCTTAATTAGATTTATTCCAAGATATTTGATTCTTTTTGCTGCTATTGCAAAAGGAGTTTTCTTCTTGATTTATTCTTCCAATTACTCATTGCTTGTATATATAAACACTACTAATTTTTATACCCCACCATTTTGCTGAATTTATTTATTAGCTGAGGAACCTTTGTTGTTGATTGAATATATCTTTTGGGGAAACATGATCCAACCTACTATATCCTTCTACAACATATTTTTCACCAGAAGCCAGGATGATCCTTTTAACATATGTCATATCATGCCATTTCTCTGCTTCAAGCTCTCCAATGGCTTCTCTCTCACTTAGCATACAAGCCAAAGACCTTACATGGCCACGAACACTCTTCATAGCCCTGCCCCCCAACACTAACTTTCTGGCCTCGTCTCCTACCACCTTGCCTCTCACTTATTGCAATTCAGTAGGATTGGCTTCCTTGCTGTTCCTCAAGTACTCCATGCTTCCATCTCCTGCTCTTGCCTCAAAACCTTTGCACTTAATTTTCCCTTTGCCTAGAATTCATTTCTCCAAGATATATCTACGTGGATGGCTTATTTGCTTGCTTCAGAACTTTGCTCATATAGCACCTTAGCAGAGAAGTCTGACCACCATATATAAAAGAATCCAGTTCATGTGCTTCTCCAATAACTCTGTCTTATCTATCTCCAAGCTTTAGCCAATTGCCCTACTTCCCAAATCGAGTAGCCTCAGCAAACACAATTAAAGCCCTGCGATCCCTGTGACCAAGGCCCTGGTTGTCACCAACATATACTCATTTCTTAATTCTACCAACTGACTCATTTCCCCTGGGGGCTGGGGGAGAAGGCCAGCTCTCTGCAACTCCTGAATCCAGGTTCAACCCCATAGGGCCCACAGAAATTCTGGTCTCTCTAGCAGCTGGCCAGAGAGAACTGTTGGGGGAACACTGGTCAATGAGAGATTAGTGATGGGAAAAAACAACAGATAAGTTGGTTCCCTTCCTTCCTCCAATAGATGCTTTTGTAGCACAAGTGGTTCCACATGGCCTCTCTGGAGATATTCTGCACGACCAAGCAACCAACTATGTTTCTTCTGAGGCTGTGACCAATTCAGAAATACACTACATTTTATTTGCTTTCCTGATATCCCTGCTTTACCTCCCCTTTCCCCTCACTCTTGCTGCCCTGGGATTATACCAAAAAAGCATTATAATAAAAGCTTTGTCTCAGGCCCTGTGTTCTAAGACATACATCCATATGCAGACATCAACAACATGGACACAGCTATGCCGCAAACCCTGGCACTGCTTGATTTCTCTTCATTTCTTATTACCACCTGCCTTTCTGTCTCCATCCTAACTGTAGAATGCAAACTCCATGAAAGCAATAACATTGCTTTTTTAGTCATTGCTGTATTTCCAAAGCATAGTACCTGGCACATAGTAAGCATTTAAGAAATAGTATTTAGGTAATGGATAAATGAGACGTGAGTCTGCAAGCACGGAACTAAGCACTATTTTAAATTCCAAAAACATAGAAATTGGAGAAGTTCAGGATTTTGTGCATGATCTACCTTTTGATGCCCGAGATCCCACTTGGAGTCTTCCCTGTCTTTGTCATTCTCATTAATTTCATCAAACTTTATTGGTCACCTCTCAACTCAAAATTCAACTCCTCCCAAAACTCCCCTTCCCCCAATTAGCCTCACAACCAGTATAACCATTTCCTCCCATGTCAAGCATTTTTCTCAATCCTCTTAGACAGAACTCATGCATACTTAGAGAACACTTCATCCATTTTATCTCATTCTCACAGGACTACATAGTATCCTAAAATAGATTCAGTCTGTCTTTAGCCCATCCTCCACCACACAGCTCCTCAGAAATATACCCAAGGGCCTTCCCTCCCCACATCCAAACCCCTCAGACTGTTCCTGTCATTAGTAATCACAATAATAACTATTGATTGTTGAGTGCATGCTATGTGCCAGGAATCATTGTGGACACTGAATCCTCACAACAACCCTGAAAAATATGAAAATGTCTAAACTCATTCATACTAAAGTGTTTGAGACTTAGTATATTCCTCTTAGAGCTATTTTCCTGGAAGAAGCTGACTCAGTCACTCTAGTACAGCTTCATGCATAAAAGGAGCAAGAGATTCAGTGGGGAAAGCAAAACTCCTTCCTTCTTCATACCCTCCAATTTACAGTATTGTCCAAATCATTGATGGACTGCTTTGTAACTGCTCTGGAATTGCTTCATGAGAATATGTTCTGTCTCTTTATATAAATTGAAAGCACCTTGAAATCAGACATGGCTTTTATTTCTTGTGTGTTCCTGAAAAACTGTACTTGTCTCTTAACTTGAGTCCATCCTTCAATCTCTCTCACCTCTAACCTATGTGAACTGCCACCATCAGATTAATTGTCTCAGTGGAATGGTCTTCAAAGTGGGGATGGATGTGTCCAGGAAATGTAAAGATAGTTTATTGGGAATACAAAAAAAATTAGAACTTTCATATATATATATATATGAATACATATATCCATATATATATATGAAAATATGTAAGCTTGATTAATTTTAATATATAGATTCATACTGATATCTTCACTCGGTATATATGTTAAGAAGATTATGGTACATGAGATACATGAAGTCTCCCCCCAGAAGGGATGATAGGACCCCTTTACCTTGCATGCACAATCAGCACTTTACAGTTTAGGCACATCCAGGTAAAAGTAGGGTTGCAAACTATATAACTGAATTTTATCTAACATAACCTCGGGAAATGGACACCTGGCTTAAAGATGTCTGGAAAGTAACTATGAATGCAAGAGCATATCAATTTTGCAAGCTTAAGTGAACAAGAAAACGGCAGAGCTGACATTTCTATTTCTAATACAAGCTCTTCGTCTTCCACATTATAAAATAAAATCAGTGACAAGAAAATGGCTTAAAAAAATTCAAAATTATCCAAAAGACCCTTTAAAATATAGATTTACATATATTTTCATTAACAATGAACTTCATCTTAGGTATATATTGTGTCTTGACATATTAGTTAATGATTATGATATGCATATATAGAGTTACACTTTGGAATAATAACTAATGTTAATATGAAGCAATTATAATTAGCAAGACATTTAAAAAATAAGCATCAAAACACAGAGACAAGCCTCTGCAATTTTTTCAAAGATGTTTAAAATTAGGCAATATTCAATCCATTACTTTACAAAATTTCACTAAGCATGTAAGATTTCTTTTTAATGTGAAAAACAAAAAGCTGCATGCTATCATAAAAATCCTTATTCTTCCTGCTTTGGTGAATGCTGAAATAATGCATGAAAAACAATTTGGTACAACCAATATGAACACCATTATCAGCAAATACTATTGAAAGATGCATAGAAAGCATTGCTGAAAATTCAGAAAAAAAATAAGAACTGGGGCAAATTACACAGTTTTAGGAATTTTGGTATATAATTTGAATGAAAGTACCAATGTTCCTTTTCTACCAAGTCTTAGTACATAGTTTTTGTTAGGTTGTGCTTCAATAATAAAATATAGGAAGAATTACATTTTTTCCAAGCCCCTAAAGGTAAGATATATGGATAAAATAAATTCTCAAGAATAAATAACTAATGTAATGGTAAAGCTATGTAAGAAATGGAACAGCTCCTTTGACCCAAAATTTCAGAAAGATTCTGATTAAGGTACAGAGACAGATCACAAGTGCATTCATTTACTCTGCTATCCACAGATAAGTATTTGCAGCTGAGGAATTGGAGCCAGAAGTGCATGTACTATAGTATGTCGCCAGTGTAATTAATTTTATTTTGTTTAAAAAGTATTTGAGGGCAGTGCGATGGTGGGTCAGCGACAGAATTCTTACCTGCCATGCTGGCGACCCAGATTTGATTTTCAGTGCCTGTCTATGTTAAAAAAAAAAAAAAAGGTATTTGAAATATAATTGCCTCTTTATAACAAATCGAGACGGAACATGATCTTGGACATTTGTTCCATAATACAGGGATTTGCTAATTCTTTCAGGGCACAGTACTCACAAGAGATCAAAAATTCTATTTACAAAAAGACAAGTATTCCAAAATATGCTGACCTTTCCTCTGCTAAGTGGGCTGTCCATAGCAGGACACTTATCAAGTATTTTTTGAATAGCAATAATAATAATAATCATAAACAGACTCTGTCCCTCAAGATGAAAGTAAAATATTTCGTAATAGTGAGTAAGAAGGAGCTGCCTTTCTAAGGAAACTCAAGTTATGGACTTAGTCTCCTGGCTGTGAACAAATACCATGAAATGGGTTGATTTCAACATAGGAGTTTATTGGCTCACGGACTTGAGTCTGAGAGAAGTCCAAAGCCAAGTTGTTAGCAAAAGGATACTTTTACCCTGAAGACTGTGGCATCCAAGGGCCGGCTGCCTGCAAATCTTGGTTTTTGGCTTTTGCATCGCATGTTAATGCACATGGCAGTGTCTCCTTTCTTTTTTGGGTTCTATTGACTTCCAGTTCTCAGCTCTTCCTGAAGCTTTCTCTCTCTCTGTCCGAATTTTATTCTGCTTATAAAGGATTCCAATAACACAGATTAAAGCCTAATCTGATTCAGTTGGCTACAGTTTAACTAAAAATATTTACAATGAATTCACACCCACAGGAATGGATTAAGATTAAGAACGTGTTTTCTTCTGGGGTGCATAATTCAACCTACCACATGGACAGAAATTTTGTAAAAGAATACGTAAAAAGATTTTCATTATCACATAATTTGGTTGTCAAAAACAAGGTAAGGGCAGCCATATTCTGAGTCCCGACCTCTTGCTTTCCTCCCCAGAAAACACGAGCTTCACTCCCCACTCCACCACCTTCTCCTCTGACTATGGATCCCTGGGCTCCATCTAGTTGCCCAGCCACAGGGCCTGGCCAACCAGCAATGCAGCTAGGGTCTATGCCTGCACCAGTGGCTCTGACTCCCGGATCTCTATGCCCTGTTTCTCTAGCTCCTGGGGCGGCTGGGGGTTCAGAGGCCTAGCCAGCAGGATGGCGGAGGGTCTGGCAGTAATAGAGAGTATCCAGGCGAGTAGGCGACCATGCAGGCCCTAAACAACTGTCTGGCCTCCTACCTGGACAGGGCAAGGGGCCTAAAGACTGAGAATTGGAAACGGGAGGGCAAATTTCAGGAACACTTTGAGAAGAAGGGACCCCAGGTCAGGGTCTGGGGCCACTATCTAAAGACCATTGATGAACTGAGGGCTCAGATCTTTGAAAATTCCATGGACAATGCCCACATCCTTCTGCAGATTGACAATGCCCTACTGGCTGCTGATGACTTCAGAGTCAAGTATGAGACTGAGCTGGCCATGGGTCAGTCCGTGGAGAGCAACATCCATGGGTCTGCAAGCTCACTGATGATACCAACATCACTCGGCTGCAGCTGGAGACAGAGATCAAGGCCCTCGAGGAGGACCTGCTCTTCATGAAGAACCATGAATAACCTCCTACCTCAAGGAGGAAGTAAAGGGTCTCCAAGCCCAGATTGCCAGCTCTGGGCTGACTCTGGAGGTGGATGCCCCCATGTCTCAGGACCTCAGCAAGATCATGGCAGACATCCAGGCCCATTATGATGAGTTGGCTCAGAAGAACCGAGAGGAGCTGGACAAGTGCTGGTCTCCGCAGACTGAAGAGAGCACCACAGTGGTCACCTCTCAGTCCAGTCACCTCTCAGTCCACAGAGATAGGAGTGGCTGAGATGACACTCATGGAGCTGAGATGTACTATCCAGTCCTTAGAAATTGACCTGGATTCCATGAGAAATTGAAGTCCAGCTTAGAGAACAGGCTGTGAGAGGTGGAAGCCCGCGATGCCCTGCAGATGGAGCAGCTCAATGGGGTCCTGCTGCACCTGGAGTCAGAGCTGGCACTGAGCCAGGCAAAGGGGCAGCGCCAGACCCAGGAGTACAAGGCCCTGCTGAACATCAAAGTCAAGCTGGAGGCTGAGATCGCCACCTACTGCCATCTGCTAGAAGGACTTCAGTCTCAGTGACGCCCTGGACAGCAGCAACTCCATGCAAACCATCCACAAGACCACCACCTGCAGGATCGTGGATGGCAAGTGGTATCTGAGACCAAAGACACTGAAACTCTGAGGCATTGAGGCAGCAGATGCAGGGTGCCCTTTGGGGAATGAGTAGCCAATGAAAACTTCTGCATCTTCAAAAAAAAACAAGGTAAGGGTCCATCCATCTTAAAAAATATTTATCATATAAGCACAATTAGAAACAGACTTTTAAAACAATTTTAAACTCTTCCAAACAAAAAATTTCAGTGGAATTTGAACCAATTTTGATAACACTGAAAAGTAGTAACCTGCCCACTGGTTTGCAAGAGCAACTAATTAACATCAGAAAAGATGGAATCTGGCAAATTTTTAAGAAAAGCCTTTCCAAAATTGGGCATGGGCATAGTTAAAACAGCCAGTAAAATGGAACTTCTTCCATATGGATTTTGTTTGTCTTTGTAAGAAATATTTTTTAATTACAAAAACCATTACAGGGGATCCAAGGGTAGTTCAGTGGTAGAATTCTTGCCTGCCATGCGCGAGACCTGGGTTCAATTCCCGGTTCATGCACTTTCCCTACCCACCCCACCTCCACCCTCCAAAAAATAAGCAAGCAAAAGAAACAAGCAAAAAACAAACAAATAACAAAAAATTCAACACATGGTGCTGCAATAACAAGATACTCAGATGAAAAAAATAATGAAATATGACCCCGCTGTACAGCATACAAAAAATAATTACAACAAAATCCTGAAAAAAACAAATTAAGAAGCACATATTTTTCTTACACATTTTTAAGGTAAAATTTTCAAAAGTAATGAAGCATATGCAAATATAAAAATAATTTTAGCAAGAATAAAAAAGCTTTGGTACCATTAATAATTAAAATTGTAAAGTGATGGCTTGTTTCACTATTAGGGCAGTTTCTTAGGGTTATAATTGGTTTATGTTTTATGATATATTCAAAATGTAACATGGGAGTTTATGTCTTTAATTTGTAAATAAATAAATATACATATAATTAGGCAGTGCTATTCAGTTGCTCTGTGAACCCACATCATCAGTGACACGTGGGAGATTGTTAGAAATACCCATGCCAGTCTACCACCCTAGGTGTGCTGGTTTGAAAGGAAGTATGCCCCCTAAGAAAAGCCATGTTTTAATATATATCCCATTTCATAAAGGTAGAATAATCCCTATTCAATACTGTATATTTAAAATTGTAATGAGATCATCTCCCTGGTTGATGTGATTTAGTCAAGAGTGGTTGTTAAACTGGATTAGGGGATGACATGTCTCCACCCATTTGAGTGGGTCTTGATTAGTTTCTGAAGTCCTATAAAAGAGAAGAATGAGAGATTTAGAGAGAGCAGAGAATGCTGCAGCACCATGAAGCAGAGAGTCCACCAGCCAGCGACCTTTGGAGATGAAGAAGGAAAATGCCTCCCGAGGAGCTTCATGAATCAGGAAGCCAGGAGACAAAGCTAGCAGATGACGCCGTATTCACCATGTGCCCTTCCAGCCGAGAGAGAAGCCTGACTGTGTCCGCCATGTGCCGTCTCACTTGAGAGAGAAACCCTGAACTTCACCGGCCTTCTTGAACCAAGGTATCTTTCCCTGGATGCCTTTGATTAGACATTTCTATAGACTTGTTTTAATTGGGACATTTTCTCGGCCTTAGAACTGTAAACTTGCAACTCATTAAATTCTCCCTTTTAAAAGCCATTCCGTTTCTGGTATATTGCATTCCAGCAGCTAGCAAACTAGAACACTAGGTTTACTATATCGGAATCTCTGGGAAGAGAGTCCAGGGATATGTTTTAGCAAGACTTTGAAGTGATTCTGATGCACAATAAAGTCTGAAAGGTATTGCCCTCAAACACAGATCTAATCAAGACACTCCCATTTAAAAGCTGCCTATTGTTTACCAAATTAAAGCCAAACTTCTCACCATATCACTCAAGGTTCTCCAAATACAGCCACGCCTCCCTTACTGGATGGTTTCCATGAATTGCCCCACCCCCATCCAGGATGGATTCCTCTGGTATTATTCCTGAAGGCACCCTTCTTTCCTTCTCTCTGCCTTATTCATGTTCTTTTCTTCGCCAGGAATTCCTCAGCACCCCCTACTACGTCTGCCTAACCAAAATCTCCACAGCGTTCAAGGCTTGCCTCAAGAACTACCTATTTTAAGAAGATGTGCATGATCTTTTTTAAAATTTAAAAATTGAAAACACTAGCTACATTTTTTAAATGCCCAGAGCATTTTGTTTTTTATTTCCCCTGGCATTCAGCACCGACTGTATTTCACTGTGCACTACAGTCATTTTGATACTTATCTCATTCCTCTGTAAATTGCAGATTCCTTGAGGGAGAGAATTTCATACACTTCCTTGATCCCCTAGATTAGCCCAGGCCTGGAAGACTCTAATGATTAGCTACACGGTTCAAATGAACTCCTATAACTGAGCTCTGCTCCCTTCTTCATTCTATTGATGAATTAGCTCATCATGGAGAACATGGATTTCCCATGGATTTTTCTGTATACTTGAATCACCCACTGGCTTTCTTTTCCCCTCACGTTGCATTTCTAAGTTGGACAATCCCCTTCCCACTTAGTTGTGATTGGGGATTCAACACTAGGATGAAAATGATGATTGAAAACAAAAGAAGAAGAAATGGTTATATCAAATGTCAGTTACAGGTACCAAGTGCTTTACATGATTATCTCATCCAGTCCTCACAAAAATTCTACGAGGTGAGCAAGCTGCCCTTCCCATTTTACTAGATGAGGAAACTGAGGTGCAGAAAGTTTGTCACTAATGCAAGGACACAGGCTAACAAAGTAGAGTGTTGGGATCCAGGCTGAATGTCTCCAGAGACTATTCATTTAACATTACCCTCCTGATAACAGAAGATAACACTTCTCCAGGCTCAGACTCTTAAATCCAAATCTAATGCATGGAAAACCACATGCATTAGAGTCAATCTTGATGACAATATAAGAGCTGTGATTTTACTATGCAAATTCAATTTAAATCTGGATCAAAGAAATCTAAATTACTCTTCATTTGGTCTGTAATCTTATATTCTAAAGCTTAAATGCTCATAAGAAATGCTTATCTAATTTAGGATTACTAGCTCAAATCTAAGCACAGAGTTAACACTACTTTTCCTCTAAAATAATAAGTACAAAGTGTTCTATTCTTACCATGGTAAAATATGTCATGGAACTTGAACTAGTAAGTAATCACTATCTTTTCTTTATAAGTAAAAAAAAAAGCTCTTGAAATACATGTCATAATCTCTGAAAAATACAACTAGCTTCCCTGAGAAATGAGGTACTTTTTTCCAGCAAAAATGATGGACAATTGTTCTACAGTTCTTTTCTTCCCCCAAAAAAAACACTGTACGTTGTATAATGATCATTATAATTAAAAATTAAGATGGCTTATAATAATTCCACCATTATTTGATTCAAAATCTTTATAAAATATTGGCATTTTCCAACATTTATTTTTCCTATGTTCCATTTAAGGCCAAATTTTCAAACCCAGCTGCCAAATTACACATATAATTACTGCATTTGCGCACAAAAATGTGATAATTGCTTACACAATTTCAGAGGCCAGCTTGAGGCTCCTTTCCAAATTTGTTTTACATGTACAGTGCGGTGTATGTAGTTTTATATGAAAATGGGGAAAAGTAGAATTCATGGCTCGTCTGGATGACTGTGTGAAGTTGAGTACAAAATAAAGTCTTTCTATAAATATCTGGGCCTATCTTTGTATTTTCTCCCAACAGACCTTTATAAAAGAAAAGTCTTATATAGCAGCTCAAACTTCAGCTGGTAGTACAGTAAAGGCCATGGAAAAGAGTGATTCCTAGTATAATGACTTAAATAGTCCAGGTGTCCATTTTGCTAGTGGTTGAAATGTCATTAGGCATTCTTCTATGAACTGCTTCTATCAACCTGGGGAAGGAAAACTAAGGTGATACAAGGCCCACAATTGTATAGTCAGTCAGGAGAGCACCAACTTCAGTAGGTCAGATTGATGGTGCATTGGTGGCTAGGTTAGATTCACCAATCTCAGTAGGTCAGAAGGGTTGAGCATTGGTGGCTAGGTTAGATTCACCAACCTCAGTAGGTCAGAATGGTTGAGCATCCAGCTTTGCCTGATGGTTGAAATTCCATCTGGCAAACATCCACCATGGTCCTAGCTCATAACAAATATTCCTAGTGGAAAGTTTACTTCAAGAAAAGGCAAATAAGCAAGATCTAGCTAGTCATATCCATCAGTGAGATGACCTGTGATATGTGTGTTTCTGTACAAGCTGAGTATTAAAGTGTGCCCAGTTCCACATGAGCTGATATCTAGGCTCAAAAAAACAATCGAATTCTCAAATTTAAGGACTATGAATCTGATCTCTGACTATGGACAGATAACTGACTGTGGAACTGGTCATAAGCAATTAGGCCAGAGAATCTCAATACTGAAAACTCTATAACCAAGGAAGCCCCCAGAAAAATCATCTTCCCCAATGCCTGCCTGAAATAGTCATAGCTAACATTTCCTGTCAAGCAATGTTCTAAGCATTTTGCATGTTTTCATTCATTCCCTCTTTACATTCTTACTATCCTGAGAAATAAGTACTATTAGTTTTTCTATTTTACATCTGATGAGACTGGAGAACAAAAAGCTTAAGAAATTTGCCCAAGTTCATACAATTAGAAAGTAGCAACACCAGTATTTTCACCCAATCAATCTGGCTCCAAAGCCTGTACTCCTAACCCAATAACACCCTACTGCTCAGGGGGTGCCAAGAAAATCTTCAGCTCCCAGAATGACTATTCAAATTATTCACTACCATGGAATGCAGTTCTCACCACTTCTGTCCAGCAGGAATTATATTGCCATGAATTAATGACTATTTTATATTGTTTCCATTCTTCTCTTTTCCAAATAGCAATTTTTATTGAAGTTATCCTGTTCTTCTTGATTATTTTATACTGGTTGTATTGTAAGTGGATAATATGTTATTACCAAAAGTTTCTAGGCCATGTGGAATTTTTCACCCAGACATGCTGGAGAGAACTCCATATCACCCAGGAAACTAAGACTTGGAGCTAATGTACTAAATCTATTATTTGGGGTTGTCTTCAATGGGAAAGACTATGTTTCTGGAAGTATGGATGGGAAGAAATACATGCATGGATACTGGGCAGTCAAAGGACATTCATTGATAATTTATCCAGCACCCACTTTCCCTTTCATAAAAATATCCACCTCTTCCTCATATAATTCATGGGCTTTAGAGACAGTTAACCTCACCCCCACCCCCAGCCCCAGTAGTGCATCCTGATTAATAAATCAATCAGAATAATCGTACTCCATCCCCACCTCACTTTGGCATGCCAATTGGATTAGTAATAGTCAGTAATCCAAACCTGAGCCAAATCAGTGCATAGCACCTATTCACCATGATTGGTTCAGTTTAATCTAAACAACGTGAAGGTGAAGACCTTTGCTCACTGGTAGGGGGAAAAGGCCCTTTCTCTTCTTTTTGGATGTGAAAGTGGAAACATGTTACCTGGGTGGCTACTGGCAACCATGTTAAAACCACAAAAATGTCAGACAGAATAAAGCTGAAACTTTGGAGAGTAGAGTGAAAGGGATGTGAGTAGTTCGGAGCTATATACCCCAGAAAAACATGCTCTTAAGTTAATCCATTCCTTTGGATGTGAACCCACTATAAGTAGGACTTTTTGATAACATTACTTCACCTAAGGTATGGCCCACCTCAATGAGATGGGTCTTAATCCTATTCTAGCATTCTCTGTAATGCAGAGAAAAAAACATGGGAAACAAGAAGCTGAAAGTCAATGGGACCTGGAAGAGAAAGGAGACACCAGGAGAGCCCATCATGGCATTGCCATGTGACAGGAGCCCAAGACCAAGGGTTAGTGGCAGCCAGCACCACAATGCCAGTCTTCAAGAAGAAAACATAATCTGATGACATGTTGATTTGAACTTTCTCTTAGCCTCAATACCATAAGCAGGTAAATTTCCATTGTTTAAGCTGATTTGTTGTATGGTATTTACCTGAGCAGTTTAGGGAACTAAAACAAGGGGTAAGAAAAAAACTCTAATACTAAGTTCTTGTTAATATCACTGAACTAGATCAACTAATAGTGAAACTCAACCAACCTCTGGACTTCTGACTTTATAAACCAATATATCTCCTTTTCTTTTAAGCCAGCTTGATTGGAGCTTTCTGTTCATCAGCATGTCTTCTACAATTATTGTATATTGGGGAATAATAAGCCTGGGAAATAGCCTTGATTTCTATGAAGCCTCCTAAAAAGTTTAGACTGATTCCAGCCATTTGGGCTTTTTGTGCTGTGAAACCCAACACAATTCTAACTGGCTTGAAAGGTTCTGAGGCAGTGAGAGGTGGTGGGGATATATAAGATTTGACTGAGCTCAGTTCTCAGCTCTATCACTTACTAGCTGGGTAAGGTGACCAAAAAGTTTATTGTCCAAATCTGGATATTTATGAATAAAAGAGGATGCTATAAATAATGTCTCTGAGATAATAGGCATAAACTGAAACAGTGTCAGGAAAATAGAAATGAATGTTCAACCTAAAGTTGGATTCCCTTGGATAATTCTTTGAATGTCAGGTTACTCGTGGGTAAAATGAGGCTAACAGAATAAAAAGTAGGGCCAACAATGTTTGTCTCACATGGTTGTTAAAGAACAAGGAGATAATGAATGCACTGTAAGACACATGAGAGGTGCTTAACTGGAGCATCAGTTTTATGAAGGAAGATCATTTTTTTATTCCAAATGCCTCTGTACTGAGAATTCCCAATAACATATATTCATACAGTTATTGAATGATTTAATTAAATGAAGTAAATAAAACAAGAATATTTGAAAGCCTCTCAAACTTTAATAATCTAGAAAGCCAGTGAATATGATAGGTCCCCACCCATCAGACAATTTTCAAGGCCACAGGTAAAGGCCCATTCCCCCAAATAAACTCTTTTCTTGGTGATGCCTAAAATTCTTCCACTATTGAGAATGGTTGTCCCTTACATTTCTATGGCACTTTTTAATTTAGAGGTTGCAATAGAATTAACTTGCAGTGTAACTGACCTTTCTCCTAACAGCGACCTTTGAGCAGGGGGGAAGGGGCACCCCTAAAGGAGAGACAACACAGGTTGTCTTCAGTTCTTTCACTCCCATCCCAATATACCCCACTTTGAATATTGTAGCCCTACAGGCTCTCAAAGGATTTTATAACTTTTGCTAATCAATCCAAAATTTTTCCTGCCAGCATGTGATGAGATCTTGCAAGAGCAAAATAATTTTTTCTCAGCCTCCACATTTGAGCTTTACACCCTAAATTTGAAGTCACATCAAACCACCCTTCTGACACAGGAATGAGTGAGGGTCCACTCAGGAATTGGAATGACAACAATTATCTGAACAGAGAAAATTTAACATCAAGATTTTTGTAAACCGGGTCAATGAAAGGATAAAAAGAATATTCAAAGGTATCACAGAAATAGCAACTTCAGGAAGGAGTTACTGCCCTTGTGGCTGGGGAAATAAAGGGAAAGTTTGGAAAGATGGAAACTTAAGATGCTTAGAAGAGGGGATCTGCGGAGCTAAAACTCAAACCTGTGAGGAGGGAATGTTGTTCAGCTGGTTTTGACATCCCTGATCACAGAGGAAGTTCTTGGAGGCTCAGATTCAGACCTCTGAGAAGGAGGCATCAACCAACTGGTACCGGTGTCTCTGAATGGGGTAGTGGGGAGGGTGGTGGGTAATGAAGGTTCTACAAGTGCTTGAGAAGCTGCTTCTGAAGGAACTGCCACTGCTGGGGTGAAGAGCACTGCCAGGGTGACGCTCACTGAACGGGAAATCAAATTAGAACAGCAAGGAGCAAGTCCTCTTTTCACTCCACCAACCCTGCAGTCTCTCTCTAGTGCCCCTGTTAGCAGAGCCTAACGGGGATCAGCTTGCAAAGCAGAAATGTGATTTGCAGAATCTGAATTTCAGCATCACAAAGCAGAGGATGGGTTTAGAACTTAGAGATAATTACTTAATAATTAGCAAAAAAAGTAATTATTAGAAAGAGAGAGAGAAGGAATTCATAGTCTGACTCTCAGAGAGAACCCAGTTCTTACAAGATATCTCCCATACTTCCTATACCACCACCAATGAAAGAATTTTGAAAGCCATGAAGTATCACTTAAAGAAAGGTATAATGGTTATTATTTCTTCTGAAAAGCATATTTAAATAAACAACAGCTAACCTGATGGCAACTTAGGAACCATATTTGTAAATGAACTATTACATGCGACAAACATCATAGTATTTCTACACTTACAGAAATTTTGAGGAGGTTTTTCCCCAAGAAGAATCTTAGGCGTGGTAATTATTCTCCAAAGGCATTTATGGTGTGGTAGTTAGATTCAGTTGTCAGCTTGGCCAGGTGAAGGCACCTAGTTCTGTTGCTGTGGACATGAGCCAATGGTACCTGAACCTCATCTGCCGCTGATTACATCTGCAGTGACCTAGGAGGTGTGCCTGCTGCAATGAATGATGTTTGACTTAATTGGCTGGTGCTGAAATGAGAGAGCACAATGTAGCACAGCCCAAGCAGCTCAGCATACCCCATCTCAGCACTCGCAGCTCAGCCCAGGCCTTTGGAGGTGCAGGAAGAAACCACCCCAGGGAAAGTTGTTGGAACCCAGAGGCCTGGAGAGAAGGCCAGCAGAGATCACCCTGTGCCTTCCCACATAAGAAAGAACCTCAGTTGAAATCTGAAGAATTAACAAAATAAATCCCTTTTATTAAAAGCCAATCCATCTCTGGTGTGTTGCGTTTGGCAGCTAGCAAACTAGAACATGGAGCCATCGTTTGAATGTCTCTATTTTCTCAGGATGCTGAAGGAGAAAATATTGATTTTGGAATATGCCAAAAGTCATTCAGTTTGTGTAGAGCTAAGCACACTGTAGTCATAGCAGAATTTTGAAAGAAGTAATGATCATGGTTTCACTATGCTACATGTTTGTAGTTTATCTTTTGTATAAAATGTATATTCATTATATTGCCCATGTCTTTATTGACTGAATTTGGATATATTTGACAAGACAGGAAAATCTATATTCTTATACCAATTTTTGAAAGGTCTAATAGACATAAAAGTCTTTTTGATGTCTTTCCTGGAACAAATCAAATGTGGTGGTTAACCACACAGTCTTCAGAAACTTTCTTTAATTGTTTGATTGAAAGGGCAGACCTAGGGCAGTTCTTTAAACACCAGTATTCTAAATCAGGCTTAAAGGGTACATATAACTTGAATACAGTTTATCCTGGGAAATTTTCGTCAGAACAAATAGGGGTGGGACAGAGCAGAGAGGGAAGCAGCATAAAATTTATGCAAAAAGAACAAAGAAAGCAGCAAGATTATTTCTAGATCTAAAAGTTCATTTAAACCCCTCCCCTAAAAGGAGGCATAATGTAATGTGGTAGGTACCACTTAGTCACTCAGCAGAAGTTGTCATGTCTATGCTGCTTCCTCCATTCGGAGAGATCAGAGAATGAAAAGATACAATGAATACCTGAGAATTTAGAATACTTTCATCATAGCCACTGCCTAAGTGGTCCATGTTTGTTGAGAGGTCACCAAAAATAATGTAATAAATTAAGAGTGTGAGTTCTGGAACCATATTGTCTAAATGCAAAACTGGGTACCTCTGATCAGTTAGCCACATGACCTCAGGCAAATAACTTAAACTCCTGTGCCTCAGTTTCTCATTTGTAAAATGGGGATAGTAATATCCCTACCAAAATTAACTGGGGAAAAACAGAGTATCTCACACACACACAGGAAAAAAAACAACAGTAATTAAAGATTATGGAAGTCTATTTCTTTCATGTAGTGGCTCCCAGTAGAGGCCCAGAGAGTAGAGTCACCCTGCTCCACTCATTCCTTTCACTCTCAGTCCAGGTCCCTTCTGTCTCATTATTCTATCATCTGCTGGATCACTGTCCTTATCTGCTTTGTTGAAGTTCTAGCATAAGTAGAACTGCAAACCACCTTACAGGAATGGAAAAAATACACTGGCTCAGGTCAAAGAGTCTACTTTTTAAGGACACTTATCCTTTCCACCCACGTATTGACCCAAACAGAGTCACATGCTTCAAAGAAAGTCTGGAAAATATAGTGTCTAGCTGGAAGAACACACGTCCTGCTATGGCTCTACTTTTTTGGAAGAAAGGAAAAATGGATTTTAGTGGGCAAAAAGAATCTATTTCCCACTTCATAGGGTTGCTATGGAGTAAATGAGAGAATACATTTAGAACAATGATAATTCTTAGTGAGTAGTCTACAATAGCTGTCTGTTGTTATTATTGTCAACTTATAGGCTCCACCAAAATATTCCATTTCTCCTTCTTCTAGGCACACGGTAAGATTGCAATTTGCTGACCTTTTGATGTTAGCCATTTGACTTTCTTCGGACAGTGAAATGTGGATGGCAGTGATGTGTGTCACTTCTGGGAGAACAACTGAGAGCCAGGATGCTATTCATCCTGCTTCCTTCCCCCCCAGCAGTGGTGATCATGGAAGCATGTGTTAGCCTGATCCTTTCGTAAATACGATGGCAACCCATGAGCTTGTAACATGAGCAAGAAATAAGCCTCTGTTTTGTTAAGCTCTGAGAGTTGGGGAATTGTTTGTTACTGCAGCATAAACTAGCCCATCCTGATTGATACATGGAGGTTCTAGCACATTCCACAGACAAGAAATTTTAGGAGGCTAAAATTTACCTTGGAAGTCTGGAATGTCAATTAATATCCCTAAAAGTTGAACTTTGAAAATTGGCTGATAAGCTTATGCATTGCTTATCACAGTTGATTATACTGAAACACCATAGGTATAAATATCTGTGTGTGCAAGACAAAGCAAACTGCCTGGGCTTGATTTCATACTATGAAAACATGTTCATTGATTGCAACAGTCTTTCTTCTAAGTCTGCACTGAAAGCAAACTGATATTTAGAATCTTCTGAATCGGCTCCCCTGAAATTGGGGAGGTTGGCATTTGGCACAGCTGTGGAAATGCCAGTGTCAAGGGATGCATCCTGAATGAAAATGCAGGCACTGTGAAATTTTTTGCTTTTCCTCAATTTTGGATTTCTTTTCAAATGCATCCAATACTGGCAGTTCAGAGAGTATCATCTAGTTATTAAAGTTTGTATTCTCCTGCAAGAATTAGAGAGC
This sequence comes from Tamandua tetradactyla, assembly GCF_023851605.1. Classification (NCBI taxonomy): domain Eukaryota; kingdom Metazoa; phylum Chordata; class Mammalia; order Pilosa; family Myrmecophagidae; genus Tamandua; species Tamandua tetradactyla. The sequence continues at coordinate 70,337,086 of NC_135341.1, forward strand.
AAATAGTGTAGGTTGCTTGATAGGACAATAGACATTAAATAGTTATAGCTGTTACTGATAATCTCTTGCCATGTTAATAGGTACTGTGTTGAGTGCCTTACTGACATTGTCTCATTTAATCCTCATAGCACCATCTTTGAGGTAGATTTTATTAGTATTCTCAGGAAACAAGAGTTTAGAAAAGTTATGTAAACTTCCTAAGGCTGGCAGTCATGGATGACATTATTGGAATTTGGACTCAGGCATGTGACTCCAAAGCCCAATCTGTTGAGCCAATCAGCTGTACCCCCGATTCAACAGGACAAAGCAGTAGAACTGAGATATGTGCAAAGTGTTGTGGGAGCAAAGAAACACCCAGGTACATAGATCAGTCAAGAAAGGATTTATTGAGAGTTAGGTCTTAGGTTATAGAAGTCAGCCATATAAAAAAAGGGAAAGGACATTCAAGAGAAAGGAAAAGCTATGTTTCTCCTGAACAACTGATTTATTATTAATGTTATATTCACTGTGACTTTTATAACTAAACATGTTTCCACCTTTGCCTTGGCTTCCAGGAAACTCAAAGTCAAATTTATAACCCTCCAATGTGTGATATAAGCATTTGTATAATAACCAAACTTTTATCAAAATTCCACTATTTTCTCTCCTTACCCAATTTTCCAATCTTTGTATGTTTTTATCCTGAAGCATTATAAATATCTTTATAAGTGTCCTCAGATTCTTTTTGGAGCAATGAGGTATATACACAAATTAAATAGTTAATAAGCAAAAATATTTTTTTTTGTTTTTTCTAAAATCTTCTGCAGATTCTTTTTGAAACAATAAAGCAAAACAGACCAACAAGCATAAATAAGTATTTGATAATGTTTTACCCCTGAAAAGACTATAAATTCCATCTATCAAACTAACAAAAATCCAAAAGTTTGATAGCATTAAAATGCTGAGGGGAAACAGGCACTGTCATATAGGGCTGGTAGAAATCTAAGTTAATAAATTCTTATGGAAGGCAATAGTATTAGTTATCAAAATTGCAAATTCATATACCCACAGGGCCCAGCATTTTCACATGTAGACATTTATCCCATGCAAAATGGTATTTGTACAAAACTACTCGCTTGAGCCTCTTTTCTAATAACAGGTTGGAAACAAAATAAGTGTTCATTATAAGGGACCGGCTAAATAAATTATTTCAATTCTCAAATATTTTTGTAGGGCTTTGAAATGCTCATAGTCTGTGGACACTAGGTCTACAATGTCTGATGATTAAATTGGCCCCATCAGAGCCAGTAATTGTCCCTTTTCACCCCACTTTACCACAGTGCCCTACCACACTGCCGGGTGAGTTTTCTGCTACCTGTGGGGGCCACTGAGAGTAAATAGATGACTAGTAAACAACTATCCACATCATTTTCATTTAGTCATTCAGTTCATTCACTCGTTATCCATCAAATATTTACAGAACCTACCCTGCGCCAAGTGCTCTGCTAGGCGTTTTCAAGGTCAGGGATCCAACATGCATATGTATGCAGACCACAGGGATTCCTTATTGGAAAATGTGGATAAGTGAGAAGTCAAAAAAATCTATACTCAGTATGCAGGTATTGGGCAAAAGATTCAGCCGGGAATCAAGCAAAGACAGATTTTGTTCATATCTTTCATGCAATCCTTTCATTAGTTCGGTGATATAATGTGAGTGGAATTCAATCAGAACAATTCAAGAGCATATAATTAACTACATTTGGCTTCAATTTCCATCACTAGCGATACAATGTCATTGTCATAACACTTGGAAGACATGACGGTAGTGGTTGTTGGAAGCCAAGGCTCTAATGGTCTCCCCACTCATGTGCACTAGTAAAAACAACCAATATTGGCAGGAGGTGATTATATGAAATGTCCTGACCTACCACTCTTGGAGGAATATTTGATGGTGTTATGAGAGAATTGTCATGATGCTTCTCAAATAGAAAGGATTTGAATTCAGTTTCTACTCCAATCAGGAAACATCGATTCCTGCATTAAAGAATGCTACTCCTGCAGAGAGGATACAATCAACAAAGAGGCCCAAAAGGGCATATTTTGTAGAGTGAGTACCTAGGTACTTCTATAAGGACCTAGGGAAGATTTTGACAGTATTTTGACAGTATTATCACCTGGGACCTAGGAATTCATGCAGCAAACATTTATAGAGCCTTACTGAGTGCTGGGCATTGTGTTTGGTAGTGGAGTATAGAAGTGTGAACCAAATAAACATGGTCCCTGCTCTCAGAGACAGTGGAGTCTAATAGTCCGAATCTTGCCCTGGCAAGTGCCTCTACCATTTTCTGATATGTCTGAGGCAATCTCACCCAGAATCAGTCTGTTCTCAGCAGTAAGGATGCAGAGCCTTGTAAATGTGGGGAGGTTGTCAAAGAATTTGTAGAAGTTTTTAAGAAATTGTTATCTTTATTGTAAAAGCTTGGCAACCCCTCCCTGAGCGAAAATTTTGGTGATCAGAGGGGCAAAACCTGGGCTTATGGGCTTGTCAAATTCATGGAAGTCCTCATCATTTAATAGACTTTCTATACTTGGGAAAATTTCCATGTTTTGAGTCCCACCTCCCCAGTGGAATCAGAACTCAAATTCCAAGATTCTTTGTAGCAAAGACACGAGAAAATGACCCAGGCTTTCCCCAAAGTCCACTCAACAGATGCTACCATTCTAGACTCCAACTTAGAAGTGTTCATGAGGAAAGAGGCTCTGCGTGAAGCTTCTATTTTTGCTGAAGGTGGTATGAAAGTATCTGGTTTTCGGTGGCAGCAGTGGTGATGGTTTCTCAGTGCATACATTGTTGAATGCCTGGCCTAGAGCTTCCATGGAATAGCACCAATAATGATGTTACAGATTCTTCTATTACTAGATGGAGCAACAGCACTGGAAGTGGCTTCCTCATCAGGCTGGTCCTGCAGCACAGTGTCCATCATTGTTCAATGCCAACCCAGCCTCAAATTCTGGTTCTCCAGCTCCTTCAGCAATTCTTGAACAAATCAATCACCTTTTAATAAATCATATTGTTTTGTTTGCAACTAAGAATCTTAACTGGCATACCAGTTGAGCAGCCCTTTACAGAATTCAAAGTATTGTCTGGTTTTACACTGTCTTTCTTCAGAAGGATCATACTTGGAGTGAAGTGGGCATACAGGCTGATGACAGTACTGCCCACATGAATATCTTTCCTCAAGGAGAAGGCACTGCTTCAAAGACTATTTAAAAGTCTGAATCAAGAACTTCAAATTTTCAAGATCAATTTGACATCCTTTAGAAGAATATCATGATTGGCACTTTATAATACTTTCAAGAGCCCCAAAAGTCACCAAAATCTTGATGGTGAGCCTGAATATCACTGGTCAGATGCTTTCCTTTCCCAACTAAGAAGATAAACCCTCACCCTAAGTCCAAATCTCCAAATTCTCCAGTAAAGATCCAATGACAAGAGGACTGTGTACATAAAGAGACAGGGTAAACTCTGCCATGACACTCATCCAGGTGATATTTAAAATATTTAACTGGCATAGCTCAGGTACATTCATTGGTTCTAACCAGTTATTATCAATGCCATACTCATCCCACTTTACCTTGCTTATTTGCTTATTGTCTGCTCCTCTTGAGACTGTACGCTCTACAAGGACAGGAATCAAGTCTATTTTATTTACCTCCAACACTTGACATAATGCCTGGCATATTTATACGTTCAACAAATAGTTGTTGAATATGTGAATGAATGAATGACTCCTTAGTTTTAGCATAATTAACAGCATGCGAATGTGTTCACACCCACAACCTCCCTATTATACCTATATAATTTTTCCCAATGTGTCAATAAGCAAACAGAGGCTCTGCAAGGCCAAAAGGTAGCCTTAAGATTATTCAACTATTAGTGACAGCTCCACACTTCTGATCTCAAGCTGCAATCTCATTCCACTACCATCATGACTTTCATTTCAGTTCCCTTTTTAGTTGCTTTTTCCAACCTGAAAGTTTTGTTAAAGGGATGCTCTAAATCCTTCTGGCTGCAGGCATATGCTTTCAAAGCAAAGGACTTCATTATATGGGAGGCAGAAAAGAGGATGGCCAGAGGAAAAAAACACATGTACAGGAGTCATGCATATTTTGTCATAAACTTTATCTATTGACCAGGTTATTCCAAAAACACCTGTTTTCATATGTGATTGCCCCATTCCTATGGGACCCAGGGAATGTGTATTAGTCAGGTCATGTCTTGGTCTGCAAGTGATAAAAATGTAATCAAGCTAATTTGATTGAAAGAAAAAAATTTTTGAGAGGACGCTGGACAGCTTTCATGTTGACCAACCAACCTACAGATGTGGAGGTGAGTAGGTGTAACTGGGCCTCAGGGAGAACTGGAACCAGAGACTTTACAGCCACCTGTATTTTATTTTTGTCTTTCTTGTCTCTGTTATTTTCCATGGGCCACTTTCAGTCTCTGTCACTGTAAAAAGGCCTCCTCTGCCCAGCAGCAAACATGGCAACAAAACTCGAGTGCCTTAAATCCTAAACTCTAAGATATTCCATAAAAGTTGGCTCATCCTCAGACCCAGTTTGGAAAAATACCAGAGAATGACCCAGTGTGGCAGTTGAATTATTGACTTTAGTTCTTCTTACCATGGTCTCATAGAGATAGAGAATGTCAACCCATCCATCCCGCCCCCATCCACCCCACATGATGGACCTGGCCATAAATTTGCATGGTCCAGTAAAATGTGGGAGAAAGTGACAATGTGTGATTTCCAAGCCTAAACCCTAATACTAGTCATATGCCTCTGCAGATTGGAAAGGATAGGAAGCAAATAGACTAGGGAGAATGATGAATCTTAAGAAAACACCTGGCTTCCAATGGCATCGACGTGGCTGAGCTCTCCTTTTTCACCCTTACTGCATTCTGTGGAGCACAGTGGTAAAGTTCATTGAGAAACATGTGGGTGAAGTCATTGACAGCGATGTCAAGAGAAAGTCAGAGGACTGGGTAGCACAAAATGGCAGCCGTTGCTGATATTTTTCTTTTTTTCTAATTAGCTACTTTTATGTCTCCCTTTCCTTCTTGCTCCCACACATTACCAACAAGAGAACTGAAAGGAAATTACCAAATGGATATTTGAAGTCTACATATGTAATATCTCTCATTATTGTAATAACATGTTCTTTAAACCAGAACTTTTCTCTAACATATTACTAATCTTTTGGGCGTTTGATTCCTCTATTTGAAGTGTGCCACATGTCTTGTCAAAATAACTTCTTATAGCTGCTTAACAATTGTGGGTGGCCTGTGATCACCCTGTCAGAGTGTCTTTTACACCCAGAGCTGGTAGCCAGATTCCACATTACTTACTCCCCTAGCCCTACTCCCCCTCCCAAGCCCCACAACTTATGCTCCATATATCATCTCCTTCTCTTTTTTTTTTTTCGCTGGCAGTTGCTGAAGCCAAACGGCAATTTGCAGTTATTTATGCAGCTTAAACCCTATTGTCAACATCCTTATCCTCAATACACAACCATTCCAGTGGTGTGAGCTGAGCTTTTAGGGAATAACCATGAGCAGGGGAGGGAGACTGGCTGAGGTTAACAGAAGCAAGGCTTCCTGGGGTCCTCAGCCAAAGCCACATGGTTGCCGAGCTGCCTTCTCTCCTTCTCGCCTCTATTCAGGGTGAATTTTCATTTGGAATTAAAAACAGATCACAGCTTGCTGTTTGTTTGCTATTGTTAGGTCAAACCCAGCACTCAGGGAGGGGGTGATATCGCTGCATGTGTAGAATTTTCTTGGCAGTTTAATAGGGATGATAGAATTTGCCTTTGTTTGTATAGCACCTTCCCTCCCAGACGCTCACTTCTCAAAACAGTTCTTGGTCCCCCCAGCAGATGGAGGAGAAGGCAGGTATGGCACAGAGCATGGTCCCTCTCGCTCCCTCAAGCCCATTTTAGAGGCCATAGTGCAGAGACAGCAAATGAAAGCAAATGGGAGAGAGGCGAAGGCTGACACTTTCTTGGAGAACTACAGAAGGGTCCCTTGTGCTACTTACCAAAAATGTACACCCCCTGGGTGGTTAAATTTCAAAAAGGTACCCTTTCCTCTGGACTGACACAAGCCCATGCCGGGGCACACAGCCTGGTGGGTGGAATAAAGGCAGGGTTTAAGTTCCCACTCATCCCTTTGATCAGGCAATTTTGTACAAAGCATAACTGTACAGGCTGGTCCTGAATTCTTATATTCAATGAACTACACTAGGTTTTGTGCTTACAGTAGGAATTTTACATGATTGACCATTGAATAGATCATTAACACCTGACATCTAAATTTAAAAGTACAGTTGAGATGCCTCTAACAGTCTTTGCAAATATCATCTCATTTATTCAATAAATATTTATTAAGTGCACTTATCTACAAAGCACTAACCTCCTTCAGAAACCTAAAGCCCTTGGGAAAAGAACAAAAACTAGAATAGATCGTTGTAGCTGTGGTAGGCAATTTCTGACATGGTTCCCCATGATGCTCACCTCCTATAGTAATGCTCCTGTGTAATCTCTTCCTTTAAGTATGGGTCAGATCTAGTGATGGGGTATCACTTCCCCGATATGGATATAAAAAGCTGTGACTTCCATCTGCCAGCTCACTTGCTCGCATTTCTCTCTCTGTCTCTCTCTTTCTCTCATTGGCACTCTCCTTGCCCTCTCGCTTGCTGGCTCTGCGGTAGCATGATGTCATATTGTGAGATACTCTAAGGAGAAGGCCAACGGCAAAAAAAAAACAAGGCCTCTGGCCAACTGCTGATGAGGAACTGAGGCCTCAGACCAAACCACAAGGAATTGAATTCTGCCAGCAGCCACATGAGTAACCGAGGAAGTACATACTTCCCAGGGGAACCCTAAGGTACTCGGGTTGTGGGGTGGCGGGGGGGGGGGGGCTTGAGGCGAGTACAGCCTTGTAAGTGACCCTGAGCCAAAGGGACCAGCTAAGTCATGCCCAGATTCCTGACCCACCTGTGGAATAATAAATATATGATTTTTAAAGATGCTATGTTTTGGAGTAATTCATAAAGCAATGCAAGGCTGAAATCACAAGGCTGTTATCAAGGTTTCAGCCAGGACTGTAGACAGCTCAAGGCTCAATGGGGGAAGACCCACTTTCAAGTTCAGTCACAGTGTTATTGGCAGGTAGTTGGGTCTGAGGGCCTTGTTTTCTCCCTAGCTATTTGCCATCCTTAGTGCTTTACCACCTTGACCTCTCTATAGGGCAACTCCCAACGTGGCAGCTGGCCAGGGGAGTAGGCACGTGACAGAGCAACAGAAGCAAGCTAGGGCCAAGGGCTTTTCGTAACCTCATCTCAGAAGTAACATCCCAATACTTTGGCCATATTCTACTTGTTAGAAGTGAGCCACTAAGTCCAACTCACATTCAGAGGAGGGAATTACACAAAAATGTTACCAGGAGGAACTCATCGTTGGAGGCCATTTGGAAACTATCTACCACAGCTTCTTTGCCATCCTTTCACCTCACCTCTTCCCCAGGCCCTCACCAGGCCTTTGAGATTCTCTCTGCTCTCCCTACTCTCTATTTCTCCATCACCGTGTTCATTTGTACACCGCTTTAGCAACTCATGCCAGCACTCTGGCAAAGCCTCCTCATGAGCCTCCCTACCCTTTTTCTTTCTCCTCTTGCAGCTGGTACCCAGAAAACTGTTGCTGTTCCTTAAACATCACATTTTATTATTTACTTTTCCTATTCAGAAATGATTCCCAGTGCCTGCCCATGCAAAAAAAAAAAAAAAAGATTCCTAAATTCCTCCTCTGTTATTCAAAACCTTTCCCAATCTAGCCCATCGTACCTTTCCAATAATACTTATCCTACCACTTCCTTCCAGCCAAACAGCTATACTCATCATCCATAAAGCACAGCCAATGTATCATCCTCTCCAAGTCTTTGTCCATGCCGTTTCCTCTATTTGGAAAACTCTCCCCCTTCTCTCTACCCATCATCATTCTCACCAAATTTTATCACTCCCCTCAAGTCTATCTCCTTCCTGAAGCCTTAAAATTTATGGCATAGTGCTCTAGATGCAGCTAGTTGAGGAACTTTTAACCTGGCTAAACAACTCTGGACCCAAATGGCTTCCTCCTTCTCCCAAAAACCCCAAACCTCAGAGGTGATTTCTCACATTCAGAGACCTCTGCTTGTTTGCAGTCCCAACAGAATTCATAATAGGTTATCAGTACATGTACATTGATTGAAGAAGGTGTGAAACAATTTAAGATTAAAGCTGAGATGTCTAATTTGGGGAGAGTAAAATATCATTAATCTTTACCACGGTCACAGTATGTTCTAGAGCTCTCCTACCATCCTTACCAGATTCCATTTCTTATTATCCTGCCCTGAGTGACATCACTCTCAGGCCAATTAAAATATTGCAATTTAAGGGTGCACGGGGTTCAGTGGTAGAATGCTCGCCTTTCATGCGGGAGACCCGGATTTAATTCCTGGACCATGCACCCCCAAAATATATTTATATTGCAATTTATATTCATAAGCATGAAAGCCTTAGGATTCTCAGACACTATTTCTTAGCTTGATTTGTGATATAGTGAAAATAATCCTTCTCTTGAAGTTTGAAAAAAAAGGAAAAGGGAGATTCTACTACAGCATGATTCTTTGCGACTGAAGATACAAAAAGTGGCCATGAACATAGATATACATGTAGGCAGAATATGTAATGTGGCACACAGAAAAGGGGCTGATGACCAAAATATTCTCTGTGATATATATATATATATATATGCTACACAAAGTGATAATCTAAAAGTAAAATAAGAATTTAAGGAAAGTAGAGACATTTCTAATAAATTGAAGTAAGTAATTAAAGGAATATAGAAAGGCTTAAGTTTCATTCACATACAAAGAAAACAGCAACTAAAAATTATTGATCATTTATTGAGAAGTTTAGATTACTTATTTTGTTATCCTATTGAATCCTCACAAAAACTCATTTTACAAAAGAAGGAGATACAGAGAAGTTCAGTAATTCACCAAAAGTTATACCAACCAGTAATTCCAACAAACGGGACCAGGAGTCCAACCCACCTGATTAACCCCAAAGCTCACACAACACCATCTCTTGGACATTACAGCTGGCAGACATGGCCTGGCGCAAGCTCAAGAGACATCATACTGTGTGGCGTGGCTGTCACTGGCTGAAAGGCAGCCTTTATCATGCTCCCTGAATTGATTCCATCACCTTTTAGCAGATGTGCCAATCCTAAAGTACCCATGGGCAAATCATTCTTCTCTATATCTCTAAACAAAATGATACACAGACTACTCCTCCAAGAAAATTTAGTTATAAAGAGAGGGGTAGATGCTGGAACTTGAATCACCTTAACCCACTCCAGAGTCTTCTAATGTCACATCCTTACTAGTCTTTGAAAAAGCCTACAAGTAGGTGTTTGTCCCAAACACAGGTGGCCTTCTGACGCTGAAAGAGCTTTCTCAGGAGGACTATCAGCAAGTACAGTGTTTCCAGACCTTGACCAATCTGATTTCAGCGTTTTCCTGACTTCTTCTGCACCCTCAGCGTGGTCAGAGGGGTAGACTCGGGTAATGTCAACGTAGTACATGAATTTGAAGCTGTCATTGAACATTCCTGGGACAAATGGTTCTAGATTCCAGGAACGAGTACTAATAAAGCAATCACTGAGGCATCTTTGGGGCAAATTTTGCTGATTTTGAGAATTGGAAGTAACGTTGTACCCTATATCCCCTTGCATCTCCAGGAGGATTCTGAAACAAGACTGGTCAAGATCTGAAAGCACCGACCAGGGATCTGTGAGTGTGGCCTGTGGACAGAGGGGGGCAGCAGAGAGCTGCTGGAGAGATGTGTTCACCAGGGAGCTTCGGAGAGGGCAGGTGGTTCTTGTCACCATGAAGCTACCGGCAGGAAGGCACAGGGTCAGGAACCCAGCTGAAGAATTAGCTCTGCTGAGATCGCAGACTGGGATCCACAAACAGAACCCTCCCTTCCCCACACTGGCCAGAGACCTTTATAAAACTGCCTGTGATCATGTCATCCTCCTGCTAAAAATGTTCTCCTGCTAAAAAGACACTTTAACCATTGGCTCCCCATTGCTTCAAACACTGGTTCTCAAACTTTAGCATTCCTCAGCATCACTTGGAAGGTTTGGTTAAACACCCCAAGAGATCCTGACTTGGTATGTCTGGGCAGGGCCTGAGATTATGCATTTCCAACAAGTTCCCAGGTAGTACTGTTGCTGCTGATGTTCCAGTGACCACACCTGGAGAAATACGGGCATTGACAGCTTCTCTTCTAACCACTCACTCCCACCTGCATCCCCCACCCTCTCACAAACTGTTCCAGCTGTGAAATTCCTTCAGATCCCCCATGGTGCCAGGTTCTCACACACCTCTTAGGCTATTCACATTTGTCCTCCCTGCTGATACACTCCTTCCCATCTCTTCACCTAATTCCTATTTACTTTTATGTACCAAGTCAGAAGCCTTCCTCCTATGAACTCCCATAGGGCTCTGTGCTCCGTTCACTTCCTCTGCTGTGTTGTTAATAACTGTTTGTGTGTCAGTGCCCCAACTAGTCTATAATTATTATGAGAGTAGAGGCTCCCTGATAGAGACGCCATGATAAATTCATGGTCACCAATCTCATCTGGAGCTCAACTCTGCACAACAATCATGCTGCATTTGTCAATTGCCTTCCTCTTCTGCTCTCAATAAGTATTCCAAACAGTCTTCATTTTCTTCAAATCTCTTAACCTTCGTTCGTCCTCCATCACACTCAACAGATGGCCTTGCCTACTCCTTCAGAGAGAAAATAGAAGCCACCAGACAGAAGCCTTCTTAATTTCCCTCCACAAAACCTATGAAACCACCCAGCATCTGTACCCATCCCATCTCCCTGACCTCCCATTATAACAGAAGAGTAGCCTGTAATTTCTGAGGCTATCTGAAGCCAACCCCTCTATCCATGCTATGGTTTTCCCACCCACCATCCTCCAACACTGCTTCCTTAAGCACTCCCAATGTCAATACGCCCCTCTTCACATGCCTTCAGCTTCTCCCTCTCCCCTGATCTCTCTCCCTGTCATTTTTTAAACCTGTTCAACTGTCTTTTCTATAAATAACTATCCTCCTTAGGCCTCTCATTGCTTTGCAAGTTCTCTCAGTCCTGTTCCTGCATAGCTAAATTTGTCAAACCTCATGATTTCCATTTTTCATCTCCCGTTCACTCCATAAACCATTCTTTTCTCAAAAACTCCTCTCACCAGTGTCTCCAAGCTAAATCTGATGGGCACGTTTCAGTGCCCGTCAAACTGAAAGCAGGTGGCCCCTCCTCCATCAGGAAAGTCTCTCTTCCCTTAGCTTCTGTAGTCTCAGCCTGGTCGTCCACCTCTCTGGCCATTCTTTGCTTAAGGCCTGGTCGTCCTTTACCTGACTTGTAAATGTTGATGTTTTGCCAGGCTCAGCCTTCGACCCTCTTGTCTACACTCTACCTATATGACCTTACCCATTCCCATCATTTCAGTTTCTATATACATACCAACCACTCCCTTTACTGGAGAGGTCTGTGTCTTCTGATATGTAGGTTCATAACACTGACTAGCCACAGATACTTTCTTGATGTCCCACAGGGCTCTCATACTCAGCAGAACTTGTGATCTTCCTCAAAACCTGCTCCTTCTAGATTCTCCTTATTGAAGGAAATGGTCTCAGTGAACACAGCTTCGACACTTCCCTCTGTCTCCTGCCCCATATCTCACCAAGTCTACAATTCCTCAGTTCTACCAGCCTTTCTCTATACCCTTCTCTTCCAAAGTCCAAGTCACCAGCCTGACTCTCCTGTCCTCCACAGCCGCCCAGCCCTTTGACCTCTTCCAATCCACTTCTCACCCTTAGCTAGAGGGGTCTTCCTAAAATACTATCACTTCTTTGCTTCAACCCTTTAATAACTACCCATCACCCTTGGGATAAACTTCCATTTTGTCTTGTCCTCAAACCCCAGCCACACTGCCTCCTTTCAACCCCTTCAAAGTGCTGAGCCCCTTCCTAACTCAGGGTCTTTACTCATGCTGTTCTTTCTCCCTAGAATGCTTGTCCTCACCACCTTCTTTGATTGACAAACTCTCACTCATGCTTCAGGTTTCAGCATCAAGTTTTATTTTCTGGGAGGAGTTTCACTGACCTTCCACCACCACCCACTACATGAATTAAGTTTGCCAGTTAAACACTCTCCTAGCATGCTATAATGTTCCTTCTTGGCACTCAACACAATAGCAGTTGATTAATTTATAAAACTCTGTTTTAACCTTCCTCTCTCTCTGTCTCTCCCTCTAAAGATCATATAGGCAAGGATCCAATATTCCTTGTTCTCTATCATATCTCTGCTACCTTACACAATGCCTGGTTTGTACTAACCTGGCAACAAATATTTGTTGAAAAATTAATAAATGATTGAACACAAAGATGCTGATAATTTGTGGTTCCATACTTCCTACACTGGCAGATTTGCTGATTCTCTACACTTTGTAATATCCTTTATATTCGTTAGATAATAAAACAGTAACTTATATTTCCTTGGAGATTTCTATTTGCTATACACTGTAGTATGTGTGTTGTATTCTCACAAAAATCCTGTAAGGTAGATACTTTTTTTTTTTTTTTTTTTTTAAGAGAGAGGGAGGAAAGGAAGGAAAGACAGAGAAGGAAGGAAGGGAAACATTTTTAAACATTTTCTTGTTTTATTATATTTTGTTTGTTTGTTTGTTTTTTACATGGGCTGGGGCCGGGAATCGAACCGGGGTCCTCCGGCACGGCAGGCAAGCACTCTTGCCCGCTGAGCCACCGCGGCCCGCCCAAGGTAGATACTTTTATTGTCCCCCATTCTATAGTAAAAGAAAATGGAGCACAGAGAGGTTAAGAATCATATCCAAGGACACAAGCTAGTAAGTTACAGGCTGAGGTCTAAGTCAAGACAGTCTGATCCTATAACTTATATCCTAAATAGGATCCTATATCCTTTGTTCATAAATACTGTGATATACTATCTCTCTGATATGTACAAGAGAGACCTCCATACGTTTTGAGATTTGTGCATTATTAATGCTTCTATTAAAAAGAAAAGAAGAAAAAAATTCAACACACCAGTGGTTCTTAAGTTGTAATATGCATCGTAATCACCTAAAGGTATTAGTAAAACACACATTACTCGGTCTCACAACCAGAGTTTCTGATTTAGTAGGTCTGAGGGATGAGACCCAAGAATTTGCATTTGTAACAGGTTCCAGGTAATGCTGGTGCTGCTGCTCAAGGGTCCACCATTAAAGTATCACTGTAATACATAAAGGATTTTCACAAGTTTTCTCAATCTCTAAAAATGCATTTTACCAACCCCCAACCAATGTCATTCCTGGTTTGAACTGTTGTGTACCCCAGAAAAGCCATGTTCTTTAATCTTCATCCAATATTGTTGAGTGGGATCTTTTTGATTAAGTTGTTTCCACACCAATTGTGAGTGGGACCTTTTGATTAGGTGGTTTCATAGAGATGTGTTTTCACCCATTCAAGGAGGGTCACTTACTGGAGTCCTTTAAGAAGGAACCATTTTAGAAAAAGCTTCAGAGCTGACACAGAGACATTTGGAGATGCAGAAAGAAAACACCCCTGGAGAAGCTGTTCGAAATCGGAAGCCAAAGGACCAGCAGACATCAGCCACGTGCCTTCCCAGCTGACAGAGGTGTTTGGATCCCATCTGCCTTTCTTGAGTGAAGTGATCTTTCTCAGGATGCCTTAGTTTGGACATTTTTATGTAAAATTGTAACATAATAAATTCCATTTTCAAAAGTCATTCAATTTCTGCTATATTGAATTCCAGTAGCATTAACAAACCAAAATAACTTATCTGAGATTCTACAAAAGTTTCACACACTAAGATTTCTTCCAGAAACCGGCAACTTCTAGATGAGTTCCTAGGCTGGCCTGGATAAGTTCTGAAACCAAGAGGGACCAGCCTCCCCAAGAACATCACCTAGTTCTATCCCCTGATCCCATATTGTCAACACCCCTTTCCAACATGAAAAAGTTAAAATGGGCTTTAAAGACTGGAAAAAGGATCAGAGGAGAAGAGAGAGTTATAACAGAGAAAGCAGGTTTTAACAAATGAGTATGACTGCTGACTCATTATATTGATATTGCTTTTAATCTCCAAGGTCTTGAAGCAGTTGGAAGCAAAACCTTAAAATTGAGGAATCCATACCAAACTCTGAAATCTGTTACATAACTGCTTGTTACAAAGTACTTTGAAATTTATTGCTTTTTTTGTATATATGCTATATTTCACAATAAAAAATGTTTTAAAAATACATTGTACCCTTTTCCTCATACCCTTCCCCTGAAATCTGCCCTTCTCTAATAGATAGATAGAAAAGAAAGACTATTCAAGAGGAAAATTTTAAGTGCAAACAAAAAATGGAGCATTAAAGTGTTGTTTTAGGTTCCCCATCCACCAAGGTTCTCCTCCTCTTTCTACCACCCTCACTTTGCATGGGCTATGATAGGATACCTCCCTTTGAAGAAATAAAAGTATTTGTCTCCCATAAGGTGGGTATGTTACCTAGCTAATCTTGTTTAACTCTCATGACAACTCTGTAAGATGGCTATTATTATCCCCATTTAAGAAATGAAGAAACAGACTCCAAGAAGTTAAATAACTGACCTAAGATCACAGAGCTAGTACATAGCTGAGCTAGGGTTCAAATTTAAGTTGGCATGACTCCAAATCCTTTATCCTTTCCATTAATCGAAACTGCCCTTCATATTTCATTTATCTTTCTAATTCTCCTAAATGCACAAATAATAAGTAGTAATTCATCCCACATGCATATAGAAAATGCCAACTGAAAAACACAGAGCTAAATCCATCTCTCCCCCAAATTATGCTTCTACTGCCTCTTCTTTTGTTTACGTCTTTAAAACTGGTTTCTATTCATTTCAAATGCATAGTGAAAAAGACTCAAGATCTTGAATCAAAGAATCATTTGAACCTTTCCGACCAGTATATAGCACCCAAAAATAACCATGGCATGTTTGTCTTTCTTGAACCATCTGCAAATGCAGAATTTTATCACCTTCGGGTCTGGTTGAAGAAGGCTTTTAGAATTCCACTGCAGTGCTGAGAGGCCATACATCCCCCAGGATTAATCACAAATATTTTATAAAGATGAAGTTTTGTTATATCTTTGTTCTTTGTATCTTGGCTTTTGTTAGCGCATTTTAATTAGGATCTGGTATCTGCAATAAACAGTAAACATAAAGAGCTTTGCAAAAATGTATTAGACTGTTTGTTTTCACACTCTAATGCATATTTGCACAATTTTACCATGAAAAAAGGAAAACATGCTAAGCTCTTGGGCTCTATCCCAAATGTCCTGGAATAGAATCTGGAAATTACTAAAAATGCAACCAAACCTCATCATCTTCCAGCAATTAACCTAAGAAACAAGGGTCCGTCCTCTGTATGAAGAAAACGTTTTTGAGGGGAGAAGTCTGTGAAGGAGAATGCTTCTCAATAACAAATGTAGCATATTCTCCAAACCTGTTTCAAAATTTGGACTATTTCCCTTTGATGCTAAAAAAGCTTAATAAACAAATTAAGTTGGGTAACTTTTTTCTTTTTCTCTTTCAGAATGTTAAAAAAGCCTCTCCTACTAATTGAAGACAGGGATAAAAATAATCATGGATGGTCTCACTTTTAGAAGCAGCTGGAGATTAATAATCTTTCTGCTAAATAGTTATACTCTAGAATGAGTTATTATGAAAACAATAGAATCATGGAGAATGCTGATGATAAAGGACAGTTTGCTGGGGGTGGATATTTGAACATATTCCTATCAAAAAGTAGCAAAAACTTAAAAAATCTCTAAATGTGGCTCTTGTGTACAATTATTATTGATATGACACCTTGACAGTGTTTGAATATGATGCAAAAATCATAAAAATGTGAGCAATTCGGAGGGATAAAGTGAATTTTCCTTCCGTATCTATCCCTAACACGTTTCCAAATGAAGCACAGATTAAGTGATTTATTTTGTCACATGATTTATTTATGGACTGAAACACAGTAAAAAACAGATAAAAGGCATAGTCCCAGGCATTGACTTAAAAGATGAAAATCCTTACATTTTATTAGAGGGAGACATAAAAATGCCAATATGAACTGTAAAGAAAGGAAAATTGTTAGTTCGGAAGTCTCAGGTCTAAGTTATACTTGGTGTTTCTAATTCCCCTTTAGGGGAATAATATTCCTGAATTTAATTAGAAATCTGTTTTTTTAAGATTAAAGTTGTGAAAAAGTTAAAAGGTTGGATCACACAAAAAGAAAAAAATGACTCTAAGGCTCTTAGGGAATTTGAACTGGTAAACTTAGATTTTATTTCCTGCCAACTGTTTGCAGGAGGATTAAGAGATGTACAGGAATTATTAGTTTTAGATAAAAGCCAGCATTTTATAAAGCAATTAATTTTTCATTAGTTCCACATAATTTTGGCAAAAAATAGTTTTGTTCCAATAAAGCTATTACATTCCAAGAGGTTACTCTAAAATATAGCCATTAACTTCCCATTAATTTAACCAGATTTATAATAGGCTAAACTATAGGCAGAAAAGCAGTAATAGTTTTCTACAGAATATATTAGAATTAAAAGGGAAAAAATTAAGATGAAAAATAATAAAAAACAGATCATAAAACTTATAAATTTCTAAGTATGGTTATGCATTTATTTAAAAGACATTTTCCTGCAATATTTCTTCAGCATATAAAATGAATAATACAAAATCTGCCTTAAGTATTTGCAGGGGTTATCTTAGAAATATCAGAAATAGTTCTTTTTATTATGATAAATTAATTTATATCACAATAAATAAAGTATACCATAAAAACTGATTAGCACTGAAAACTTTATTCACAGAGCCCTAAAATACCCTTCCCAATGCTAGAATTACCTTTAGTGCATCCACAAAATTCCACCCAGGTGGCTCATGCGGCCTCCATTCTGAGGTCTTTAGTCCTCAACAGAATGTCAAGGCAGTCCAACTGAGTCAAGATGAGGAAACTCAGGGTGCTGCCAGTTGAATTTTCCTTGTCCATCTACCTCCAATATGCCTCAACTTCATTCACCACTCTCCCTCTCCACCACCACCACTTTTCTCCAGCCCCAAACCACTTTGCTCCTGCTTATTGCAATGTACTCTTACCAAATCTCAAATTCCATTCTCATTCCTCATCCCAACCCATTTTTCACACTGTAGACAGAAAGAATTTTTTAAAACATAAGTCAGGTCATGTCACTTTTAAGCTGAAAACTCTCTACTGGCATCACTTGCACCTTGAATAAAATCTAGCTCATTACCTTGTCCTATAGGACCCATGACTCCTGCTGCTCTCCTCTAATATTCTTCCTTGCAGTCGTTTCAGCCGAGTCCTTAAGGTTCCCTCAAGCAATCTACAGCCACTGCCACCCCAAGTCATGCACAGGTATCAGACTAATGCGGAATTCCTGCATTCCCACCAGTTTGGTTCTAAGACCTTAGTCCCAACCTGTTCCTGTTGTGACTTTCTGTCCATTCAGTTTTCAGCTTTGTTCCCTGGTGCTGATGCCCTTTTTTGACCTTTGGAGTGAGCACCCAATATGTTCCTCCCCATAGGACACTAATTCCCTTAACACTACATTGGTGCACGTCCTGTTGAGCTCAGTGTAGGCCCAAGACCCTCTACCTGAGCAGCCTTCAAATGGGAGATACTTTTGCCTAGTATATGACAGTCCCATATGGGTCTAGGGAAGCACCACACAATCTAGCATTAATCCATTCTTTAGTGATTGCATGTAAACTCTTATCGTCTCCCACAATAGATCATTAGGTCTTAGAGTAAGTAGTGTAGTTAAGTAGATCATGCTAGTAGAGTGCTGAAGCCTTAGCAGATACCAAGTCCAACATGAGCTCAGCTCAGGACATGGTGGGACCCACAATGAGCTGGCTCAGAGAGGGGCATTAAGCAGGACTGAGGAAACTAAACTAAGGGGAGGGCAGGCCATTCATTCTTTCATTCACTCATTCATTCTCTTAGAACCCACAGGGCAACTTCTACATCCTGAGAGCAAAATAAGATGATGCAAAGAGAGAAATGAATAGAACAGTCATTTACATTTTCTTTCTTTTCAACCCCTTGGCTCCACAACATTATCTCATTATACATGATGCACGTGCGCACACACACACACAGTTTTGCCTTTCTATTCAGTATCTTTAAGTTTGTTTTAAAAGGAATAGTGGACCATTTGTCTATATAAAAATCCCAAGAGATACAACTGAAAAACAATTGGATTTTTTTTTTTTTTTTTTTTTTTTTTGTATGGGCAGGCACCGGGAAGTGAACCCAAAACAATTAGAAGTTATAATAGAATTCAGGTTAGTGGTAAGTTACTGACGAAATGTACAAAAATCAATTAATTTCTTACATACAAACAATGATCAAGTACAAATTATTCCCATCCACAATACCAATGGAAAGTATAAAAATAGCCAAGATAAATCTAATAATAAGCATGTATTAAGAAAACTCTAAAATTTTGAAAGACACAAATGTAATTTGAATGGAATACAATATTCTTGCAGCAAAAAAAAAACTTATTATGGAGTTATCAATTGGCCCCAAAATGATTTAGTATTATTATGCAATACCAATTAAAATCCTCTAAATTTTTTTTGGCATAAGACAAAATCATGTTCTTGTGAAGGATAAATGGAGGTAGAACAAACTCAAAAAATTGAAAACAATATATATATGACTATTAGTTATATATATATTGTTGCACAACAAATTACCTGCAAATTAAGCAGCCAAAAACAAACACATTTCATTATTTCATGGTTTCTGTGGATCAGGAATCTGATCTTCATTTATCTTCATTTGAGCCTGTGACTCAATTTCTCTCCCAATGCTGCACGCAAACATCAGCTTGGGACTGTGGTCTCACCTAAAAGTCCAATGGGGGAGGGTACACTTCCAAGTTCACATGCGCAGTTGTTGGCAGTGTTCAATTCCTCCCGAGCTGTCGGACTGAAGGTCCTAGCTCCTCACTGGCTGTTAACTGAAGGACTCCCTCAGTTCCTTGCCCTCTGTAGGGCAGCTCACAGCATGACAGCTGGCATCCCTCAGAGTGAGTGAGAAAACAAGAAAGAGTGTCTGTTCTAGTTTGCTAGCTGCCCGAATGCAATATACCAGAAACAGAACGACTTTTAAAAAGGGAGATTTAACAAGTTGCCAGTTTACAGTTCTAATGCTGTGAAAATATCCCAACTAAGCAAGTCTATAAAAATGTCCAAATTAAGGCACCAACAAGAGGGAACTTTCACTCAAGAAAGGCTGATGAAGTTCAGGGTTTCTCTCTCAGCTGGAAAGGCACATGACGAACATGGCGATGTCTGCTAGCTTTCTCTCCAGGCTTCTTTTTCACCAAGCTCCCCAGGGCATTTTGCTTTTCCATTCCCAGAGGTCTCTGGCTTTGTCTCTGCTTCTCATGGCTGTGCTGCTCCCTCATCACTCTCAAGCTCTCTCCAAAATGCTTCCTCTTTGAAAGGATTACAGTAAACTAATCAAGACCCACTTGGAATGAATGGAGTCACATGTCCATCTAGTCAAAAAGCTAATACCCGCGATTGGGTGAGACATATCTCCATGGAAATAATCTAATCAAAAGATTCCAACCTGCATTATTGAACAGAGATCAAAAGAAAGGGTTAAACATGACTTTTCTAGGGTTCATAATCCTTTCAAACCAGCACAGTTTCCAGGACAGAAGCCACAGTCTTCATAAAATCTAATCTTGGAAGTGACATGCCGTAACATCTATTGCATTTTATTCACTAGGAAAGAGTCACGAATCCTGCCCATACTCAAGAGGAAGAAATTACTCAAGAGACAGGATCACAGAGTGCCATCTTAGAGCCTGCCTACCACAACAATAAGGAGAATTTGCACAGTCAACCTCAGAAGATACCATAAAGCTATCATAATTAAAACAGCATTCAACAGATGGCAGAACAGACATTATTCAATAGAGCAGAATAGAAATCACCAAACAAACATAAGTACATGTAAGTATTTAGTGCATTAAAATAGCGATCTTCAAATCAATGAGGAAAAGACAGATGACTAATCAAATTGTGCAGAGAAAATTGGAATCTTTTTGGAAAAATACTGGATTTTTACTTCATTCTATGTCCACAATAAGTTCCAGTTATTTAAATAGTTAAATATATGCATTTGAGGAGGAACATAAATAAACTTTCAACATATCAGCAGCATCTTATTTCTTTAGGCGGGGTGGAAATACATGGGTATTTGCATGTAATAGCAAACATTTAGCTTCCCACATTATACATACATTACATACATTTACTCTACATACGTTTGTTTTTACACTTCACAACTATACTATAAGACAGTTTTATTATTTTCCCCATTTTGAAATAAGGAAACTAAAACACAAGATCACACGCAGCTTAATGATTCATGCCCATTATATTCATCATTCTGCATAAAAAATTACCCCACAACTTAGTAGCCACAAACAACAAACATTTATTGTCACACACAGCTTCTGAGAGTCAGGAATTCAGGAGCAGCTCAACTGGGTGGTTCTGTTTCAGGATCTCCTGATATAATAGCCAAGATGTCAGCCAGGGCCACAGTCATCTGAAGGCTTGACGGCAGCATCACTCATGTGGCTGCTGGCAGGAAGCCCCAGGTCCCCACTGCGTGGACCTCTCCATAGGGTTGCTTGTGCCTCCTCACGACATGGCAACTAGCTTCCCCCAGAGTGAGAGATCTGAGAAAGAGAAAGAGAGAGTGAGAGAATCCTGAAGGTGTTTTATGACCTACCACTGGAAGAAACACTCCATCATTCCCACAATATGCTGCTCATTAGAAGCAGGTCACTAAATTCAGGTCACGATTGAGAGTACGGATTTTAGGCACCACTTTTTGAAGTGAGGAGTGTCAAATAATCTGTGGGCTTATTTTTAAATCACTACATCCATGAATTTTGGCTTGAAAGTCTGTGCTCTTTACTATAAATACTGCCACTTATATATTATTCTTCATCCCAGTTTCTGCATATGAAATGTTCCATAATAATATAAACATTAAATATAAGAATTAACACCATTAAATGAACCAAAGGCAAAAATTTTATAATGTTAGGGTTGGTTAAATCTTGCTAAGCTTGGCACCAAATGTAGAAGCCAAAAAAGAGAAGATCGATATACATGTAATGTATTATAAGAAAAACCTGCATATCAAAAATCACCATCAGTGACATATGAGCCAGGACCAACCAAGATGGCAGAGTGAGACCCTTTGGGCCTTGTCCCCCACAAAAGTTTTGAACAACCAGCAAGAATTAGTGGAAACAACTTTCTCAAAGCTCAGTAAACAGTTAAAGGACTGCAGAAATAGGGTGAGCACTGAATCAAGGAAGTATTTTAAAAGCAGTAGAATCTTGTGACACCAAGGTGGCCCCTCCCCTACCCCTCACTTTCTTGGTGTGGAACCAGTCTGTGCTCCTACTGCATGGTTCCCTGGTCCTTGTTCCTGAGGGAGAAGAGTAGCCCTCATGCACATACTGGGAACACATATGTCTGACCCAAAATGTCTGGCGGTGGCCTGAGGGACTCACTGTCCCAGAACTTGCCTGGTCATGTAGAAGGCAGTTCACAGAGCTCTCTGAAGAACACTGTGGGAGAGCAGTCAGGCAGTGCTGCCTGGGACAAAGGATTGCCAGCTGTAGGACATACAGTGCAATGTCCAGGACTGTGAGGAAACTGTTTCCTATAGAAGGGGGACATTTGTATCCATATAAATGAGTGTTCCTAGGGCCCCATGCTCATGCCCAAGACTAAGACAAGGCATGTGAATAGAAAGGATCAGGGAGACCCCCTATGCCTTGGCTTGGAGTTGTTCTCTAAATTCATTGTATGACCAGACTACTCAACAAAAACTGGGAAAAGTTGTTCTCTTTTTTCCTTCTTTTACTTTGATTAGCTCCTAATATTAAAGGAAAGATATGTCACCAACACCAGCTGGATACATGCTTAAGGAATAGACACTTCAGAGTCTAAATTCCAGAATTATTTTTTAAAATATCAGGTTTCAAAAAAGGTTACAAAATATACAAAGAAATAGAAGGTAATGTCCCAGATAAAGGAGAAGATTGAAAAATCAGAAACCGTCAAAGAGGACTATCAGGCCTGGGACATACTGAAGACTTTAAAGAAAATGCTCCTAAATACGCTCAAAGAGCTGAAGGAAAATGTGTTGTTTGCTAGCTGCCAGAATGCAATATATCAGAACTGGAACAGCTGTTAAAAAGGGGAATTTAATAAGTTGCAAGTTTACAGTTCTGAGGAAGTGAAAGTCCAAATCAAGACATTAGCAAGAAAGGCTGATACTGTCCAGAACAGCTCTGTCATCTGAGTAGTCATGTGGCTGGCATCTGTTCATAACCTTGCTCCTGGGCTCTGTTGCTTTCAGCCTCTGTTTCTGTGGGGGTTCCTCATTTTGCTTCTCCAGGGCTGGCTTTCATCTCTTGGCTTCCCTTGGCTCTCTCCAGGTTCTGGCTTGCTTAACCTCTCATGGCAACATCTTCCAGGCTCCAAGCATCTCGAAACATCCACATCTTTGTTCTCCACAAGTCCGCATCTGTTTCAGCTCTACTGTGAAGTTTCTGTCAGCTCTGAGGTTTCTTTTGTTTCTGATATTTCTGACTTTCTCCAAGATGTTTCCCCTTTTAAAGACTCTAGCACTGTAATCAAGGCCCACCTGGAATGGGAGGAGCCACATCTCCATCTAATAAAAAGATTATACCCACAATTGGGTGTGTCACATCTCTGTAGAGATAATCTAATCAAAAGTTTCCACTCTACAACATTGAATTGGGATTAGAAGAAATGGCTGCCTCCACAAAATCGGATCAGGATTAAAACATGGCTTTTCTGGGGTTACACAATACTTTCAAAACAGCACAGAAAACATGAACAAAAACTTAAGGAAGTCAGGAAAACCGATGAACACAGAGAGACTGTCAATAGAGAATTGGAAATTATGAAAAGGAATGAAACACAGCTGAAGACCACAGTAACAGAAATTTAAAATTCAACAGCAGATTGAAGCTGGTAAAAGAAAAAATCAGAGAATTTGAAGATAAGACCATTGAAACCACACGGTCTGAGGAGCAGAAAGAAAAAAGAATGAAGAAAAGTGAACCTGTGAAACACCATCAGCATATCAATATATGTATTTGGGAGGCCCAAAAAGAGAATAAAGACAGAAAAGGGCAGAGAGAATATTTAAAGAAATAATGGCTGAAAACCATAACCAAATTTAATGTAAAAGTACATATTTAAGACATTCAATAAACTCCAGACAAGATAAACCCAAATAGAGGGCGGGCCGCGGTGGCTCAGCGGGCAAGAGTGCTTGCCTACCGTGCCGGAGGACCCCGGTTCGATTCCCGGCCCCAGCCCATGTAAAAAACAAACAAACAAACAAAATATAATAAAACAAGAAAAATGTTTAAAAAAAATGTTTCCCTTCCTTCCTTCTCTGTCTTTCCTTCCTTTCCTCCCTCTCTCTTAAAAAAAAAAAAAAAAAAAAAAGATAAACCCAAATAGACCCATGCCATGGCTGGAGATGCAGGGGAATGGGAAGTTAATGTAGGGTTTCTGTTTAGAGAGTTGGGAAATTTTAATAATGGATGGTGGTGAGGATACCATAATATTGCGAATATGACTAATCCCTTTGAATGGTATGCTTGGGAGTGGTTGAAATAGGGAAATTTATACTCTATATATGTTCATGTTTCCACAATTAAAGAAAAAGAAAGACAGAATGAGCAACTAAAGAGATAATGGCAGTTAAATACAATACATGATCCTGGAAGACAGGAGGAAAGGCTCAAATGGACATATCAATAAAATCAATAAAGTAAATTTTCTATCAATGTTAAATTGCTTTAACTTGATAACTATACTCAAGGTGGTTACATAAATGAATGTCATTGTTCTTAGGAAATGTGCATGACAGTATTAAGTGTCCAAGGAGCATGATGTATATACAACATACACTCAAGTGTTCAGAAAATGGATTTATGGGTAGATAGACTGACAGACAGATGGATAGATAGATATAGATAGATGATAAATAGGTTATGATGATATAGATAGCTAGATAGATGGATAGATAGATAGATAGATAGATAGATAGATAGATAGATAGATAGATAGATAGATAGAGATAGATAAATGGATGGATGGATGGATGGATGAATGGATGGATGGATGGATGGATGGATGGATGATTGATAGATACAGTAAATGTGGTACTATGTTAAAATTGTTGGATCTGGGTATCTGGGGAGGTGGAGATATGTTGGAGTTCTATGTATGGAGTTTGTATTATTTTTGTCACTTTCCTATATATTTGAAAATATTTCAAATTAAAAAATAAAGAGAGTCCTAGGGAAAAATCATCAGGACACTTAAAAATCAAATGGAAAATTAGGAAAAAGAATTTGCAACATGTATGACACTTAAGAAGTAATTGGACAAAGTTGTACATACAGAGATGCTCATCACAGCGTTTTTTTATTATTGTTAAAAAAAAACTTGAAACAACCAAAATGGCAAAAAAATGAAAGTTTTGTGAAACAAATAAGGGTATAGCAGTGAAAGATGAAGTGCAATACTGTTAATGTTTTAGAAGTATATTTACTGACACAGAGGAAATTCATATTTAAAATGGTATACATAACATGATACAATTTTTGAAAGAAAAAAATTATACCATATACACATAGAACATATGTTAATAGCATTAAAAATCTATTTAAAGAGCAAAATGTTAATATTGTCATTTCCAGATGCCACAATTGTGGATGATTTTTATTTTCTTTATTTTTGTATGTTTATTAGTGTTTCACAAATACCCCCTGTGAAATAAGCCTGAATCCTATCCCAAGTTATCTCTTCAATGACTCCAGGGACTTTCTCCTTTCTCCCTGAGTGAATAAATGATAGAAGAGGCTGGAGCTTGTTTTCATCACCAGTTAATAGTGATTAACCCCCCTAGCCCCCTAGCACATGCCTCTGAAATTTGCATAATAAAGAAATCAGTTTGAAATCCACTGCCCAGGGATCTAGAGCCAGCTTTAATGAACTAGTGTTCTGCTTTTAAGTTAGAACATTAGTTAGTACATCCAAATGAAGATACGTTCGCACTTAAAGAAAGAAATCAAAAACTTGCAGGAATACGAGCCTGTCTTACCCACCTAAAAGGTTTGCAGTAGCTTTTGTCAGTGCAGTCTACCATTATTCAAAACTACATTGATGTCATTTGCTTCTGTCATTTTAAGATGGTTGAAAGTTTAATTCTGAATATGAAAAATTCGTAGCACTGTATAGACAGGGCTACAATTAACAGTTAATCACGCATATTGAAAGTTAACCAGGGCCAAATAGACACTCCATTTATTACCCTATGTTGTAATGGATGAATGTTTTTAATTAAATTAGCCAAATTCTGGCAAACTTTCTATCAAGAAAATCAGAGTCCAAGAAAACAGGTTACCACTTTTTGATATAATGAGAGACTCATATTTATTTCAAAATTTTTAAAAGGCAAAAAAGACTATGCAAATTACATAATACTAGTAAGACATTTTGAAAGGCAGTAGCCCACATAAAGTTACCATTCACTTTTTTAAAACAGAGGACTTCTATATTTAAAAAACAATTAAGAATTCACAATACAATGAGTAACTTTTAAGAGGAAGAAATTCTAAATGTTGACTGGTAAGAAAGAATAAGTTGTTTTCATCTTCCTTTCTTACTTAACTAATAAAATCTCACAAATCCTATATTCTTACAAGGCAGCACATACCAAATTAAACTACTATAAACTTACAAATACTTTGTGAAGTTGTTTGATTAGTTTATTCATTAGGGAAGATTTTTATGGGTGGCTTGCTAGTATTTTCCTATCGATCATCTTAGAAAGAGAAGTATTAGCTGAATGGTCCTTGTCCTTTTAGAACATTGAAGAAAATGTTCTAATAGAGCCATCAATTCCCACTGAGAACCAACTCCTTTGATGGTACTCAATAAATAATAAGAATAAACTTATAACATCCTACGTCTGATTCAGCACCCGGCTTAATGAGTTTTAAGTTAATGTTAAGTGCTGTGAAATCTTCAGAGAGTAGAAAGGACTATATACTGCATCACCCATCTGGAGCATAACATTATTCAATTAGAGATTGATATTTTAATTCTTGATTTCATTTCCACATTTTCATTTTTATCTCTCCTGCTTTGTCTACCTACCTTTGATGGAAAAGACAACAGTTTAAGGTGATACAGAAATAAGCAAGAATTCTAAGGAAATCAGAAATATTGGGGGGGGCAGGTCTTTTCTATAAATGATGTTTAACAAATGTTTATTGAATTAAATTGAAGAGCATTGAACTCTTCAATTGAAATGAGGCATCCAGTAGGTACTAGAAACCAGCTAAGAATCAGAAGACTGGGGTCTTGTCTCAGCTCTTTTTTCCCTATTTGAGGCCCAGTTTGGACCTCAATCTTATTTATTAAATATTGGCTAATGAGACAGTCTACAACTGTCATGTTCTTTTAGTCCATGAAATCCAAAGTGTAAAAGACCTGTACCTAAAAATATCTAACAGTGGTTTGTGCTACAATATAGAGCCACTTCTTGGAAATCCCAATCTATGAAAACTCCAAACTCATACATTTGGAAAGCTAAATTTCCTCCCCAGGAAAATAAAACTCTCTTCAATATTAATTAATCTTGATAAATGACATACTTTGTCAAAAGTCCTTTTAGCATCATACCAGAGATTCCGTATAGAGCATACTCATCCCTGAACCAAAGAAATGTATTTTCTATAAATGAATATATTAAAGATCTTCATTTGTAAGCTGTGCCTAAGTTCCCAGCTCCTAAGGTATGTGAAAAATAAAAATAAAGGACTTTCTTTAATGATTTAGCCTAGCAGCTTCCTCTTTCAATATCATCAAGAATCCATTATGATTTAATTCCCGGTAGGTACTACTCCCTTGAGATGAAAATTTTGTGGCTTGTTTCTTTGAGACCAGACAAAGCTTTGCCACCCCTGAGGGATGAGTACACTTCCTACTTTCTGATGGCTGATTTGCAATTTATCATGCTTTCCTCTTAACCAGCCTGCCAAGAGCTAGGACTTAAGGTCACAGAAACCATGTGAACAATTAAAATCAGCATATATTCCCTGTCTCTTTTTCTACATCCTGCTTTTCTATTTTATTAGTCTTGTTGCTAAGTCATTCTTATAAATCATTACAAACTCTTCTGGAAAGAGATGAAATATAAATAAATGCAAATGTAAAAATGAGTATAACACACACACAAAATAGCAGTTTATAACCAAAGAACAACATCCTCCACCTCTATAGAAGGATACTAAAATTAAAAATGAACTTATCTGGAAGTGATCAGCAAGATAGTAAAATTTAGACAAGTAAGTAAATTTGTTTATTAGATGCTTCATCAGGTTTCTCAATCCATTTTGTTTTATTAATCACTTCGGGAACATTGAGATCTCTCTGAACACCTAGAGTGCTAAATTAAATTAAATATTTGGTAAAAATACATGTACTAATTTTTAGGTAAAAGTCTATCTTCAAAGTGGAACCAAAATTCTTTAGAAACAGAGGCTCAGCAATCTTTAAGAGAATGTTTGGCTGCTGTAACAAACTTTAAAAAATATAAATGCTCAAATACAACTGAACTTTAGTTTTTGTTCATATAGGAGATTGGGGGGATTTTCCTAGTTAGCAGGTGGATCTTTTCTGTGTGGTGCTTCAGAGACCCAAGTTCCTTTTATTTTGGCCAAACCCTAGGGCATCCATCTAGGAAGGAAGAGAGCGCATTAAGGCCTTGTCCTTATGTAAATACATAACTCTCACTCACATTTTATTAGCAGAACTGGTCACACCTGGATGCAAAGCAGTTGGGTGAGGGCAGGAGGCAATTATGGAAATAAAGTTTATGACTGCATGGCCACTTTCCAGCAATAACTCCATCCAATGGAAAGGGGGTGCACAGATTATCCTCTCTGCTACAGATTTGTGCCTTCCACCAGTTCCAAACTCTCTATCCTTGATGCAAGGGCAAATACTCAAACAATCATAATTTGACAGCATAACCTGGTCTATGGCAGACTAGGGTGTTAGTAGAGAAGAGGTGGGAGTAAAAGACAATTGAACGGAACTAAGAAGGCACAGCAAAAACTGAAGGGACAAGTAGACAGCAGCCTTGATATCATAAGAAGCCACCATTCTCTCTCTATGGGGACCAGATAAAATAGATATTCCAAGACAGGCCCAGTCGCATTTTCTTCTGATCGGTAAAGGCTCTTTGATCAATATGTTACAAAATATGACAGCTTTGAAACATTTCTCTTAGTAATAACTTTACAAATCATAAAATTGCTTTTGTCAAGCCATATATCTTAATTTTTATTCAGGAAATAGGGTTATCAGATGGGTTCTGGGTGAAGCTCAGCCAATAAATAGCTGTGTGACATTAAATAGCCCACCTCACCTGTCTGAGACTCAGATTCTTCATTTTTAAAAATTGAGGCATTGAATCAGATGGTTGTGGTTGCTAATATCCAACTAAAATCCAACTGTAAAACTCTGTAATCTGAGTGGCAATATAGAACTAATTCAACCTGAACACATTTTTCAACCTAGTAAATTATAACCTGGCATCAACAGTGAACCAAGTTATTGTAATAATATATCCATTGATTGAATTTTACAAAAGTAATGGTTTGCTAAATCCAAATATTGCCTACAGTGAGTGCTATTCTTTCCATATTTCAGGATGCATTTCACCAAATGCCTAATGTTCTGCAATAGAATAAGGAAAGACTTTAGATAGGTCTTTACCTCTTTACAGCTACGACATTGCCTTTAATTGAATCACATGAAATTTCACACACAGCTTCTTAACCTAGTTATCTGAAAAGAGCGTGCACAAAGGTTAATTAAGCAAAATGTTGTGTTATGAAAGTAAATACTAGTCTTCACGCACTGGGTGATTTTCTAGCCAGTCAGAATGGCATTCGGTAAACAAGTGAATGCCTAGTTTAGCGAACTAAATCGTAATCTAGTTCCCAAATGAGTTAACTCTGTGGTCCTCAAGCAGTGTCCTGAGTCAGGGGGCAACTGCAGTAGAAAAGTGTGCCACCTACACCCACATCCTGGTGTCACCTGGTGGAGTCCATGGCTGGCAGCTGTTCCAGTCACCTGCCCTTTCTTCCAGAACTTCATCAGAGTTCACTGTACCTTGGTGCCTCCCTCCTCAAGTAGCCCCCGAATAATTAGCCAACAACTATCTCTTTCAATTTGAGTGTTACATAGCAAAATCTTTGGCTTGCTCTTAATATCATTTCCAAACTCACTAAAGAGGCTTGATGCAGTTGCAGAAATCATGGAAGAGACAGCTTGAAAGAAGGAGGGTTCAGTTCCACCTGTGGGGAATGGAAAGGGGTGGGCCAAGGGAAACGTCATAGGTCAGGTGTCACAGGAGCAGGTTAAGTGTCCATCAGTGGAACTAGGAGGCATTACCTTTCTGAAATGCCTGGGCTAGAGAAATAAGCCAGGGCCAGGTCATAGAGAACCTAGTGTAGGAGGCTAGAAAGATTGACCTTTATCCAGTGGACTATGGAAAGTCCCAGAAGGATTTTAAGCATCAAAGTAACATAAAACTTTGCATTTACTAAGATTGTTATTCTGGCGTCAGTGTGAAGGATAAATCATGGACAAGAATGTTAACAGGGAATCAGGAGAAAGCCTTGGTAGTTATACATACTATGACAAAGACCCCAACCCCTTAGGAGAATTCAAAAAACAATAAAAAATTTCACATGGGTGCATGTTCCTCATGTGTACGTAGGAACAAGGCGATAATGTTAGCTTGAGTTGTATACACAAAATATGTGACTTTAGATGAGAACACCTTCCTTTTTACAGATTACTTTCAATCACACATTTCTTGGGATAGTCTTTTGCCAGATATGCCTTTTGATTTAGATCAGTGCTTCTCTACCTGTAGGGAAGGACCCGTTTTTGTGGATTTGTTTTTCCAATTTGTTGCCAACTGACACTTTTGTCAAATACAATGATGACAAATTATAAGAAAAAATGAAATGACAAAGCAAAGAATGCAAAATACAAGCCTTTTCCTGGTTTTATTCAACAAACATAAAACTACATCAAATTGCTACCAAAGTTTCTGAGCAGTATCTCCAGTTTCCTCACAGACCAGTTAACAGTTTGCACACCCACCAGATCACGGCCCACACTTTGCACTGGTCCAGATGGATGTAGCAGGAGCTACAGAAGAATGGGGTAACTTCTAAGGCATCCTGGACTCCCCTAGTTCTTTCATCTAAGAGACTGAACAACAATAATAGTAGAACCATTAGGCAGAAGTAGACAGATTAGAAGTCCAACTTTGTATCCTGAAACAATTTTTAAAAACCAGCATGTTATTGGATTTGGGTTGTTGGGGTGTTTCCTTCCTACATCATTTTGCTTTCAGCAACCACTGAGACCTACGTTTAAACATGTTAGCACACTGATGAGCAATGCCAGAAAAAATATAATCAAACAAAGTGACTCAATTAATAACTTACACACTCACAACTATGTGAAAAAAATAAGGCATGAGGAATTAAATTAGGAAAAACACGTAATCCAAATTAGAGTGTGTCTCAATTAAATTAGATTCTCCAACAGGGCTGTAAGTTTAGTGAAAACCAGTAGCACCACGATGACCTTGCATCACTAACAGTAACTCCACCTGGAGCATGTGTGCTGTATTTGAAGCACTTTATGAAAACTTATGTGAATGCTTTACTTAAGTTTAAATGATAACAAGGCTCTTCCCAGATTTCTGTTTATAATATAATAATCATACTTATTGAGTATTTGTTTTGTTTCAGAGACATCACCTCTTTAAGTACTCTCCAACATCCCTGTAAAATAAGTATTATATTCTTCCATTTTAAAAATGAAAAAATTGGGGTTCAGAGAGGATAAGCATTTGATGAAAAGTGAAGAGGGGCCAAGTTAAAACTCAGATCTCTCTGATGCCAAAACCTGTCCTTCTAATCCTTACACTCTGCTGTACTGCCTCTCTCCCTCTGGATCATTAGTTTAAGTCAAGTTTTTGTCCAGAGACTGGAGACTGCCTGAATGGGGTTGCTTTTTCAGTTATGATTGGGGTGGGATATACACTAGTCCTGGACTCTCACTAGGTAGTAAAAACCTCCATTCAGGAAAGCCCTATCACTGCACCTGCCACCATTTTATTTTATTTTATTTTTTTACTTTTTATATGGAAATAATGTCAGACTTATAGAAAAATTGGAAAACTAGTACAGAAGATTCCCATATACCCTTTGTCCAGGTTCCCCAAATGCTGATATCTTATATAATCGCAGCACCATTATTGAAACCAGGAAATTACTGTTTTTACAATATTATTAATTAAGTTTCAGACTTGTTTGAATTTTCCCAGTTTTTTCATTAATATCCTTTTTTCTATTCCAGGATCCAATCTAGAATCCCACATTGCATTTGGTTACTAGGTCTCCTTTGTCTCTTCCAATCTATGAGAGTTTCTCAGTCTTTCTTTGCCTTTATTTGGGTTGTCACTTTTAAATTGTACTGGTCAGTTATCATAGTGCATTGAGTAGTGTCCCCCAAAATTCAGGTCCACTCAGAACCTCAGCATACAACCTATGCCAGTTTGAAGGATTTATGTACCCTAGAAAAGCCGTGTTTTAATCCTAATCAATCTGGTAGAAGCAACCATTTCTTCTAATCCCTACTCAGATTGGAAACTTGATTAGGTTA
This sequence comes from Tamandua tetradactyla, assembly GCF_023851605.1. Taxonomy (NCBI): domain Eukaryota; kingdom Metazoa; phylum Chordata; class Mammalia; order Pilosa; family Myrmecophagidae; genus Tamandua; species Tamandua tetradactyla. The sequence goes on from NC_135341.1 coordinate 70,369,196, forward strand.
TCTCCATGGAGATGTGACTCACCTGATTTTGGGTGTTAACTTTTGATGAGAGGAAGATGTGACTCCACCCTTTCCAAGTGGGTCTATTACTGGAACCCTTTAAGAGAGGAAACATTTTAGAGAAAGCTTGAGAGTGACGAGAGCAGCAAAGACATGACAACTACAGAGTCCACCAGCCAGCGACTCTGGAGAGAAAGGAGAGCACCTCTGGGAGAGCTTCATGAAGCAAGAGGCCTGGACAAGAAGCTAGAAGATGTTGCCATATTTGCTATGTGCCTTTCCAGTTGAGAGAGAAACCCTGAACTTTATCAGCCTTTCTTGAGTGAAGGTAACCTCTTGATGGTGCCTTAATTTGGACATCTTTATAGACTTGCTTTAATCTGGAGATTTTCGTGGCCTTAGAACTGCAAACTTGCAGTTTATTAAATTTTTTTTAATAGCCATTCCATTTCCAGTATATTGCATTCCAACAGCAAGCAAACTAGAACGCAATCTTATTTGGACATAGGGTCTTTGCAGATATAATCAGTTAAAGATCTCAAGATGAAATCATCCTGGATTTGGAGGGTGCCCTAAGTCCTTATAAGAAGAGGAGAGGGCACAAAGACAGAGAAAAGGTGCTGTGTAGATGAGGCAGAGACCGGATGTTGCAGCTTCAAAGTCAAAGAATATCAAAGACTGTCAGCAACCAACAGAAGGTAGGAGTGAGGCATGGGATGGTTTCTCTCTAAGACCCTCCAGAAGGACCCAACCCTGCCAACATCTTGTTTTTGCACTTCTGGACTCTAAACTGTGAGAGAATAAACTTCTATTGTTTTAAGCCACTCAGTTTCTGATGATTTGTTATGGAAGCTCTAGGAAACTAAGACAGTTATGTTGTAGGATGTAGCACAATTTGGGTTTGTTGGATGTTTTCTCATGATTAGATTGAGGTTGTAGAATTGTAGGAAAAGACCACAGAAGTGATATGGCCTTCTCAGGGCATCATATCAGGGGATATGTGGTGTCAATATGTCTTATTATTATGATGGTAACCTTGATCACTCTATTCCAGTGTTGTATGCCCGGTTTCTCCACTGTAAAATTATTTTTCCCTTTGTAATTAATAAATATTTATTGGAGGGGTGAAACTAATAAATATTTATTGGAGGGGGGTGAAGTTTTTAGACCACTTTGCAATCTTTTAAATTTTGATATCTCATCTTGTTAACTTTAGCACTTATGACAGTGACTCCAAATTCATGGTTTTGGGTAAACTTTCAGAAGATGATGGGGGAGGGGGTTTGAATATCAAAGGATTACCCAATCTACTCATTATTGAGGAGAAGAAGGAAGAACAGTCTTTAGGGGACTAGATGAGAAGTGGAGAAGGAAAGTTAGAAAGGCTCCACAGAGAAGAAACAAAGCCCTGGTGAACTCCAAAAAGAGGCTATGAACCACCTTCCATCCCATTATATCCTCTTATTTCTGTTAGTAATTTAATTCGCACTAACCCTCAGGTTTTAGCAAGACACATGGCCTGCCAGCTAGAAACTACATTTCCCAGCTAGTCATTGTCATGTGACTAAGTTCTCAATAATAGCATATGAGCAGAAAGTGCTGGCATACTTCATTAGAAGAAAGTTCCTTTTCCTCCACTCTGTCTCTTTTTCCTTTCCACCATGACTCTAGAGTGGGCTTCTTAATCATCAAAGGAAACCAATCATACTGAAATTATTCAAATTACAAAGGAACCCAATCATAATGAAATACAGGTATAAGAATATTTTAGAAAACAAATATGTAATATATTACCATACACTTCTTTATTGATATATTACATAACAAGATGTAGCAAGGGGTCTGACAACTGACATAGTGGTTTTTTTTGTTTGTTTTCTTATTAATTAAAAAAATTAACTAACACAACATTTAGAAATCATTCCATTCTACATATACAATCAGTAACTGACATAGTGTTTTAGTTTCTCAACCATTGAAACACATACCATACAATGGATTGCTTTAACAACAGGAATTTATTGGCTCACCATTTCAGAGGCTAGAAGGCTTGCTCCTTCCTGGTGTCAGTATCTTCTGGCTGGTTAGCAATTTCTGGGGTTCCTTGGCTTTTCCATCACATGGCAATGCACATGGTGGCATCTTCTCCTTTCTCTTCTAGATTGGCTTACGGCTTCTGACTCTTCGTGGTGGCCTCTCGTTTGTGTCCAATATTCTCTGTGTATAAGGACTTCAGCCACATTAGATTAATGCCCACACTATTCAATTTGGGCACACCTCAACTAATAACATCTTCAAAGGTCCTATTTAAAATGGATTCACACCCACAGAATCAGGGGCTGGAAATTGAACATGCCTTTTGTGGGGGACATAATTCAGTCACGTGGTTATGAGGTAGCAATTAGTATAAATGGCATTTTGAGATAACTGCAATAACTATAATATGATATAAAAATACCCAACTTCTACTGGTAAAAAAATCACTAGTTCTAACACTTCTATGGTTTGATGCCTATAATTGAAGGGAATACTACATTTCCATTAGAGGTTCTCTTACACAAGTTAACAGACAATCTGAGTTTTATCCATAGACTCAACTTTAGAAACCCCTACCCTAGAGGATGTCAGAGCAACAAGATAAAAGGAAATGTAGGTCCCCGGATTACTCACCTACTCTGAAACACCCTCCCCCATTAATCTTAGAACTATTTCTTGGAAAAAAGCAAAATTTCTAAGTTGTTTGAGTCATTTTGTGTGTTCCTTTTCTATATGTCTCTTAGTTAAAATAGCTGAGCTGTACTCTAGACCTGAGACTTTTTGGTCTTGGGACCCCTTTAAAACTTTGAAACTTATTGAGGACCCCAAAGAACTTTTATGTGGGTTAAATCTATCAATATTTATCTCATCAGAAATTAAAACTGATAAAAATTTATCTTTTGATTCATTAAAAAATAACAATACTAAGCCCATTACTTGTTAACATAAATAATATTTTTATGAAAAAAGCTGTATTTTCAAAAAAAAATTAGTAAGAAGAATAGGCACTGTTTCACATTTGTAAAAATCTCTTTAGTGTCTGATTTAATAGAAGACAGCTGGATTCTGATATCTGCTTTTGCATTCAATGTATTTTTGCCATGTTGTTTTAGTTGAAGTATTTGAAGAAATCCAGACTGGCACAGATATGCAGTTGGAAAAGCAAGGAGTATTTCATTAGCCTTCACAGATAATTATGGATATTCTTTTTTTTGATATTCTACTAAAACTCTACAAGTGGTAGTTTCTTAAAAATTGGTTGTAATGTGGAGTATGAAACCATATCAATGAACATTTTATATTATTACAACAAAATCCATTGGTTTATCTTATAATTTGAATAGATCCTTTAACCAAGCATGACTTTATATCATGAATTGGTCATTTTGAAAATATTGGTTCACTGAGTTATGCAGATTTTTCAAATGTTGACATAGTTCATTATATAGTAGCAAAAAATCACCACAGATCTCATCAAAAAAAGTTTGTAAGTATGAGAAGTCATCAAGTTCATGGTGTTAAATACAAGTTTTCCAAAATTACAATTTTTCACTTGAAAGCTCAAATGTTATTAGCAAAAAATTAATGTCAGTTGTTTTCCTTGATAGGACACTTCATATTTGAAGAAATGTCAATCAAACACATAGCTGTCTACCAGTCATTCTTTCAAATGGTTATCCATGAAAAAGTGGCTAATTCAACTATAACTCAAACAATTGTACAAGTGCTTTTTTCTGAAGCAACCATCACACTTTGATATGCAACCAATGTGCATTATGTGCCCCTCCCATTTTGTCACCCAGAACATTAAAAAACCTATAAACACATGTTGAAATTTAATGAATTAGTGATTTCTATATTGCTTTACCAAGGGCATTCTTAAATGAAACTGACATTTATGTTTTTTATAACGATATATTTACTGCAATTACCTAGCACTGAAGAATACAATCACTACTAATACAGTGGTATCACTGCCTTAATCTGTGCCAAGGCACCAGCAACTTTGCCTATCGTTGCCTTTGCAGCATTGATGCAGACGCCAAAAATCATGACAAGGACAAATGAAATTTTAGCATTATTATGAAAATAGTTTTGACCTGTGGATCTCCTGAAAAAGTCTCGGAGACCGTAAAGGTCCGTGGACCTCACTTTGAGAACTGCTTTAACTAGTACAACCCCCAGAACCTAAATCAAGGTGATAAGCTGGATGTGGACTGCTCCAGGAAAAGGGACACAAACTGACAGGAATGAGACAAGGTGACTGTTCATGCCCAAACCATGCCCTCAGGGCTAGGCCAATCCCTGGGAAACAGAGAATTTGGTTCCAGAGTCTGCCCTGGCCCCAGTAATCACCTTCACAACTCATGTTAAGTCTTTACTGAGGAGCCAGTAACAGCTCTCAGGGTCACAGTGTAGAAATCTGGTCCTCAATGTTCTTACTGTTTTCTCCACCTAGCATTCCTCCCACAGTCCACTTCTTTTCCAAATTGCCTCTCCTATTTTCTAAAACTGTCCTCATCTCCACCTCTGTCAGCGTATTTTGCAGTGGGATGAGTAAGGTTGCATTATGACCCAGCTCTCTGGTTGAAGCTGATCAATGCAGAAATGGGGCCTACACTCAAGCTGTGCCCATAAACCCTCCTCTGAAATTTTTGACCTTTGGATTGGGAATTGGTTGGTCTCTCTTCAGATGGCAGAAACTGTAAAATATAAACCAGGGGTTCTTAAACATATCATGCATTAGAGTCACCAGGAGGGCTTGTTAAAACACTGATTACTGCACTGCTGCGCCCACCCCCCATCCCAGACCTATTGAATCAGAAATTTTGAGGAGTGGCCTGAAAATTTTGCATTTCTAATGAGTTGCCAAGTGAGACTGATGCTGCTGGTCCAAGGCTAATGAGAACCACTGAGGTAAGGTTCCAGAACTGTCAGGTTCAGGGCATATGATGTTTCCTATCATATGACCAGGGAAACAGAGAAAATCTTTCTGGAGAAAGAGAAAGAGACAGACAGAAAGAAACAAAAAGAGACAGAGAGAAAGGAGAGAGAGGATGGGAGAGAATGAAGTTGATATGCAGAGGTGAAATCCAAGGAGATTCTTGTTATGGAAGTTTTGAAGGGCAGCTTCCATTAGTTCCAGAATCCCAGCCTCATGCTTTTATCCTTAGGTTCCAAGATGGTTAGGTTGTTGGTGTCAGCTTGGCCAGGTGATGGTATCCAGTTGTCTGGTCAGGCAAGCACTGGCCTAACCATTGGTGTAAGGACATCTCATGGCTGGCTGATAAACCAGAAGGCTGGATGATTAAATCATCAGTTAATTCACTGCAGCTATGCTCTACTAAGGACAAATGAGTTAATCCAACCAGTTGGATTTTTTCCAATCAGTTGAAGACTTTTAAGAGAGAAGAGAGAATTTTCACTGCTTCTTCAGCCAGCAAACCTCTCCTGTGGAGTTCCTCAAGACCCTTTATCAAAGCCTGCCCTATGGATTTGGGACTCTTGCGTTCCCATAGTTGCATGAGACACTTTTATAAATCTTATATTTACAGATATCTCCTGTTAGTTCTGTTTCTCTATTTGAACCCTGACTAATAGCAGTCTTCATGAAAAACTGTGGATCCTTAAAATAAAATGTGAGTTAAAATTGAATTCCTACAAAAATGTTCCTAACAGATTTACCCTCTCAGAACCAGCCCTATATGACTGACTGCTCCTTGAAGTTCTCTTTAGAGCCATAAACCAAGGCAATGGAAACAGAATGGACATCATGAGGCCTCTCACAGACACACAGAGCCTCAGCCAAGATCTGCACCAAAGCCAACTAGTCCATGAAGCACCAATACTATTTTCAGCCATAGCTCAGGAAGTACACAATGGATGGAAAGGTAAGCTCTGGGTCAGAACTCATGGGTTGAATACAGCACTGCTATTTTTTAGCTCAGTAATCATAAGCCAGTTACACAAGCTCTCCAAACCTCAGTTTCTTCATCTTTAAGGTGGGGATGACAATAGGATCTACTTCCTAACATTCTCATGAAAATCAAATGAAATGAGTAGGACAACTTACCATAGCAGCTGGTACATGGTGAGCTCATAATAAATATCAGTTATGGTTATTATTTCTTATTCCTGCCATTTCTCACTATGATCCTGTATCTGTAAAATCAACTTCATGATTCTTTCAAGTTCATGACCTTGCTTTCTGTCTGGCCTCTGATCCTCTGAAGTTGTGCTTGGTCTCCCCCACATATGTTATCTCATGTGCAAATCCCCACCCCTGTTCCAATTCAAAGGGATCTATCTGACAGTTTTACCAAGAGATAACTCAAGCCTTCAAACTACCATGGTTGCAAATCTGATCAAGGGTTGAGATTCTTTAGAATACTGTCCTATTCCCAACCTTCTGGGAAAATTTTCCAAGGGAAAAAAGGCCTAGAAACCAAAATGTTGAGTTCTGCAAGCTGGTGACCAAAGTCAACTCATGTGTAGGGAGGTACGACAATGATAGAATAAGGCAAAGTTGGAAGAGTTTCCTGAGCCCAGGTGCAGGTTTTACTGTGGTTTCTCATGTAGTTCCATACCTTAAACGTCTGCATTGGGAACAGGTAAAGGATCTGATAAGCACCAGACATTGTAATCACCTGCCACTCAACCGTCTTGAAAATCAATCTTTGGCTTTAGTTTCTTCTTCTTTCAGCTTGCTCAGTCTCATGTACTGAAAACCCAGGATAGCCACTGTAGTAGTTAGATTCAGTTGTCAACTTGGCCAGGTGAAGGCACCTAGTTCTGTTGCTGTGGACATGAGCCAATGGTACATGAACCTCATCTGTTGCTGATTACATCTGAAGTCGGCTAGGAGGTGTGCCTGAGGCCATGAACGATGTTTGACTTAATTGGCTGGTGCTTCAATGAGAGAGCTCAATGTAGCACAGCCCAAGTAGCTCAGCATACCTCATCTCAGCACTCACAGCTCAGCCCAGGCCTTTGGAGGTGCAGAAAGAAATTCACCCCAGGGAAAGTTGTTGGAACCCAGAGGCCTGGAGAGAAGGCCAGCAGAAATCACCCTGTGCCTTCCCACATAAGAAAGAACCTCAGTGGAAAATTAGCTGCCTTTCCTCTGAAGAGCTAACAAAATAAATCCCCTTTTATTAAAAGCCAATCCGTCTCTGATGTGTAGCATTCCGGAAGCTACCAAAACTAGAACAGCCACATTTTCAAAAGCTTGGATACCAGGCCACAGGGTCAATTCCTGAAATAGACCAACTTGTCATCACAGCAAGCAGCAACTCAGAAATAACTAACCTGATTTCTACAGCTTTGGGATATTACCATTCATGATCCTCATTTCTATCATTCTCAGAAATCCTGACATGTCCTCTTATGTCACTACTGCCTGATCTTCTTATTTCCAACTTGTCTAGTATCTCCTATTTCTCTATTCTCTATTCTCTATTAGTAGCCCATTTCTCTATTCTCTGTGGAAGTTCTTGCATAACTAAAATACGACCCACTCTTTATGAATACTGTCTCCTTGACGGCCTTCACGGACTTATGCTGTGAACTCTTCCATGTTCCCAGCATCTCTCCTGTCTCTTCCATGTGAACCAAAAGTTTGTCTGCTGTGGCCTTCCAATTCAGCATCTCATTCATTCCCATGGTTTCAATTTCTGTGTATTAATGTCTCCCAAATATTTATTACTTCCCAGTTTTCCTCTGGTCTCCAAACTCATCTATCTCACTGCCTTTGGAAAGATCCCTAATGTGGTCTCTTGGGCGACTCAAAATGAAATGCTCCAAAGTGAACTTCCCATTTTTTCATTTGCAAACTTACTGTATTTTAGTACATGGTCACCTATATTCTCAAGAAAAAGACCTAAAATGGCCTGACTCCTCCTTCTCCATTGTATATAGATAGATACCAGCTCCTGGCATATCTACCTGTTAAACAGATTTGTTCACTGGATTCTACCTCAACATCTAATACTGTAATTAAAACAAATATTTTCTCTTTTAGATATTGCAGTAGTTTCCAGACTAGAGCCCCTGTTTCCTGTCTTGCCTCCCTCAGGTCCATGCTCCACACAGCAGATAGATTAATCATTTTACAATAAAACTCTGATCATGACTTTCTCATATTTAGAGCCCTTGATAATCCCCTATTAGTCTTAAAATGGCACTCAAATATTCTTGGGAGACCTATAAAGCCTTGCATGATCTGGCCTCTGCTTACCTGTCTAGCATCTCGTCACCTCCATACACTCCATCCCTGAAATTGTGAATGTTCACTAAAGCCTTTTGCAATGCTATATCCTCTGTTTGAAATTTAATTCTCCCTTTCTCTCCCACCCAATTCACATGGAAACTTCTTATGTATCCTTCAAGACTCAATTTAGGTGTTACTTACTCTTCCAAGAAACCATTCCTAACTGCCTCAAGAGGATGCTAACCTTGTCGGGTGCTCCTCCTCTGTGTCCAATAGCATTCTGCACTTTACCCTATCTTAGTTTACCAGGGCTGATGTAACAAACAAAGTACACAGACTAATTGGTTTAAACAACATAATGTATTATCTCACAGCTCTGGAGTCTATAAGTCCAAATTCAAGGTGTTGGCAGTTCTATGCCTCTTAAAGGGGAGATCCATGTCTCTCTCCTGGCTTTTGGTGGCTGGCTAGAAATCCATGGCATTCTTGGCTGTTGGCAGTATAGCTCAATAATGTAAAATGGCACTCCTTCGTCAATGGCTGTCTCTCTTTGTCTCCCTTTCTGTGTTTAAATTTCCTCTCCTTATAAGGACACCAGCCATATTGGATGAGACCCACCCTAATACAGTTTGGCCTCATCTTAACTAATAACATCTTCAAAAATCTTATTTACAAAACACATTCACAGAACTGTAGGTTAGGACTTGAAAATCTCTTTTGAGGGGGACACAATCCAATCCATAACAATCCCAATAGTATAACATCATGCCCAGGACAAAAACAAAAATTACTGATGAATGAATATTCACAGCCTCTTCCTCACAATCTCCTTCCTTGAGTTCCATCCGTTTCAGTGGAAGTAAATGAAATCACTCTAGGTATTTCAAGAGGTGGGTAATTTAATACAGAGAATATGATTCTTGCAAAATCATTTGAATGGCCAGAGAAGCCGAATCTAGGGCACCACTACAGGATCACTGATTCCATGTGCATACCACTAACCTGTCATCCGAGGTCAGAGTAAAGCACTGATACACCTGTCTCCCACATCGCAAAGTTGGCATTTAGACACTGGAACATGGCATTCAGTCACCACAACCCCCAACTTCCTCTAGATACTCTCAAAGTTGGATACTTGAACTCTGAATCCAGCCATAAATTCTCATATGTCATAGACTTACTTGTCAAAGGCAAAAAGAGGCTTCTGTGTATCAACAGGTAAATGGATAACTCAAGTGTGGTATTCACAAACAATGCAATATTTATTATCCAGCCATAAAAAGGAACAACATTTTACAACATACTACAACACAGATGAACTTTGAAAACATCATGCTAACTGAAATAAGCTAGACACAAAAGAACAAATATTGTATGATTTCACTTATATGAAATAACTGGAATAACAACATTCATAAGAAGTGCATTAGAAGTTACAGGGGGAGAAGAATGGGGAGTTAATGCATAATGGGTACAGAATTTCTGTTGGGGGTGATGAAAATTTGGGGGTATAGAGGAGGGGATGGTTGTACAACATTCTGAATGCAACTAATGCTACTGAATTATACACTTAAAAATGGTTAAAATGTCAAATGTATGTTATATATATTTTACTATATGTTTTATTTGCTGAAGCTGATGAAAGGTGATATAGCAGAAATGGGCTAGCTTTTAACAATGGGGATTAATTAGCTTACAAATCTACAGTTCTAAGGTCATGAAAATGTCCAAATTAAGGCATCAACAGGACGATACCTTCTTCCTGAAGAAAGACTACTAGTGATCCAGAACACCTCTGTCTCACATGAAAAGGAACATGGTGATGTCTGCTGGTCTCTCTCTATCTCGTAGATTTTGTAACTTCTGGGTTCGGTGGCCTCCTCTCTGAGCCTCTGTGTGTCTCCTTGCGTCTCAGCTTCTCTGGGACCTTTTCCAAACTTCTCTTAATTTCATCTCTTAGCTTCTCTGTGTGTTTTATCCTCTTAAAAGGATTAAGACCCATCTTGACTGAGGTGGGTCACATCTCATTTGAAATAACCTAATCAAAAGTTCCCACCTACAATAGGTCTACACCCACAGGAATGGATTAAAAGAACATGATCCTTGGAGTGTTTTAGAAATGGCCAGATCTGCATTTGGAACTGTGAGCTCCTCCCTAACTGGTAGTGGGGAGGTATATTGTGTTTGGGCTTTTGTTTTTTTATTAAGTGTAAAATAAAATAATGAATTATGCTTAAAAAAAAAAAAGAACATGATCCTGTCTAGGTTACACACAGCCTCCAAATCACCATATCATAACAAAAAAAAATTTTTTTAAGAAAGAAACCTCCATCTCTCTTTTTTAAAATTACTCCATAAGTACTTTCACTGGTGAACCTTTTCAGAACCCTTAATGGAAAAGTAGCTTTTTAGTTTTTCAGCCCCTGTGATTCAAGAAGGTACACGCAATAGGAAAAGATGCTGAATGCCAACCAACCAAATCTATGTACCAAACTAAAGAAAATCCTGGCAATTCCCACTATGCATTTCCCATTCCCAGGCTCAGTCCCTACCCACAATTGGCAAAACCAGTTGGAGAAGAACCAACAGAATAACCATGGAGAATCTGCATCCAAAAAGCCAATATCTACTCAAGTGAGAGAAGAACTGGAATGTAGAAAGGAGGAAAGGAAGGAAATATGATAGCCGATTCTGGCAGAGATGATGGAGAGAAAATAGAATGAGGTCATAATTGGGAAAGTTTTAAGAAGCCTGTGAGGTATGAAAAAATCATTGTCAGAGAAAGGGGTAAAGAGGATTTTAGTACATGGGGCTATGGATTATGAATGGATCTCCTGTGAAGTTTCTCAAGAAGTCATTTTTCATACCTGAGTCATGTTTCTTTAAATGCATAATAATACCCAAACTGGGCCTTGGGCCCAAACTACATTCAGATTATACTTGTTTTAATTCCCATTGGACTGGAAGATCCATGAAGGAAGGGAAAGGGCCTAACTTATTCACATTATATCCCTAGGTCCTCAAAAAATACCTGACAAAGAGCAAACCCTCAATAAAATTTTCATTATTGTATTATTCATACACTTTTTTTCACCATCAACTATTCATTCATTCATCAAAAAAATGTATTGAGGACTGTAGTACTCAGCCTCTAAGATGACCCCTAATTTTCCTGGCCTCCTGGTATCCACACCCTTGTGTAGCTCCCTTCTGTATTGACTAGGGCTGACCTGGGTAACTAGGAAGATGTTTGTTTCTCACACCAAGTCATAAAAGATAATGTGACTTCCACCTTGCTCTCTGTCAGATCACTCATTCTGGGGGAAGCCAGCTGCCCTGGTGAGGACACTTAAGAAGCCCTTGGAGAGGCTCACTTAGCAAGGAACTGAGACCTCCTGCCAACAACCAACACCAACTTGCCAGCCAGGTAAGTGAGACACCTTGGAAGTGGATCCTCCAGTCCCCATCAAGATTGCAGATAACGACAGGACCAGCCAATATTTCATTACAATCTCATGAGAGGCCCTAAACCAGAAGCACCCAGATAAGCCACGCTTTGAACTCCTAACTCTCAGAAACTATAAGCTAATAAATGTTTATTGTTTCTTTAAGGCACTAAGTGTTGAGGTCATTTGTTATGCAACAAGACACTGTGCTAAGCACTAGGAGACAATGGTGAAGATGAGAGATGGTATCTCTACCCACAAAGGGAGCTTATAGACAACCCATACCTTATTCATCAAAATACTGGCGCCTGATCACTGTCTACTGCTTCAGCCCACATCTTGCATTGCCCAACAATATCCATGGGAACTCTCAACCAATCCCCTTACCTCACAGCTCCTTAGCCTCGTCAATTCCTATGACCTGCACCTTCTCAATTTCAGCAGGCCACACCTGTGATCATGACATGGTCTTGTCATTACCCATATTGGGCCAACTTTGAAATCTTCAATGTCAATAAATAATAACATTTTTACCATGTTGGTTTGTTTCTCTCACTTGGTTATTTCTCTACCCTTCTACATCCACTCTGATCTCTTTTAAAGATCTAGGCCTAAGCAGCTTTCCCTTTTTTCCCCAAGAAACCCTTCCTGGTTTGCTTTCCTTATCCAGATTTTATCCCATATTCCATCACATCAATCACTCTTCTGCCAGAACTCTCATTCCCTTTCAGTCTCTAGATCGGATATTTTCCTCTCCGTATGGCACCAGCACCTCATCAGTGCCCCTCCCATTCACCTCCATCTCCCCAAAATTGCTTTGGACAAGTACCTTCCACTCTTCTCCTGGGAACGTTTTTCTGGCCATGGGAGCATGTTCAATCTGAGCACAGAGGACAAGTCAGAAGAACTAAGGTGTTAATGCCCCTGGAAGCAGCCCTCAATTAATGATGGATGAGGAATTATGGAAAACACCATATTCTACATCCACCACCGTTATTGGTCCTTAACATTGATCAGAAATTTATAGCTTATGGTGGTTGTCTCTGCCTCTCAATTTCCCAGAGGTAGCCCAAGAAATGTCTTCACTTACTCTCTGTGTTTCTCTGTTTGTGGTGGACAAATACATTGAAAACTATCAGGTGAGAATTATATTCCTTTTCCTATGCTTCTCCCTTGCCCAGAAAAGCAGCCTTCGTTTCTCGTTTTCTCACTCATTTCAAGGAAAAAAACCTGTCCCACCTCCTAAAGAAGGTTAATCTTTCCCATGAGTTCTGGATTCCGTTTCCTCCTTCTTCATAGAACTAAAGGTTTCTGATCACCACTGAACTGACACATCTAGTGGAAACTTCTCAAAAATTATCTCTCTCTTTTTTTTTTTACTTACTCTTTAACTCAACATGTTTTATTTTATTTTACATAAGAGATTTTTTTTTTTAATTTTACAAACAATTCCTTTTCCACCCACTCTCTATCCCTTTCTCCCCTAGTAATCTCTGGTCTCCTTTCTATTTCTGCAAATTCACTATTTCCAGTCCTTTCTATTTCTGCAAATTCACTATTTCCAGTCATCTCTTATAAGTGATAGCATACAATTTTTGTCTTTATATGTCTTGCTTATTTCACTGAACATCATGTTTTCAAGGTTCTTCCATGTTTCACCATGTGTCATAACTACATTTTTCTTATGGGCAAAAAATATTCCATTGTGGGTACATACCACATTTTATTTATTGTTTTTTTTTTTTTATGGACGCTTGAGTTGCTTACAGCTTTTGGCTATTGTGAATGAATAATGAGGCTATAAACATTGCAATACAGGTATCTGTTTGCAACCCTCTTTTCACTCTCTTTGAGTATATGTGGTGTTGCCTGGTCAAAGGGTAATTTCTACTGCTGTGTAAGAAATTACCAGAAATTTAGCATGCATAATGTGTGTTGTATATATTTACCACCTCACCGTCTCTGTGGGCCAGGAGTCTAGGCACAGCTTAGGTTGATTTGTCTGCTCAGGGCCTCACAAAGTTCCAATATAGGAGTCAGCTAGATTGCATTCCTTTCTGGACTGTGGTCCATGGTTGTTCACAGAATTCAGTCCCCCACAGTTGAAGGGTTGAGGTCCTCGTTTTCTTACTGGCTATTAGGTGCCACTCTCAACTCCTGGAGGCCTTCACAGGTCCTTGCCACACAGCCCTCTCATAGGTCCTTTCACAGCATGGCAGCTCACTTCTTCAAAGCCAGCAGGGAAATCTCTCTCCAGCCTGCAGAGACAGAGTCAGATCTAATGTAAAGCAATCCGAAGTGACTATGCCAGCACTTTTGCCCATACAACATAATCTAATTGAGGGAATAACTGTCACATTATATTCATAAGTCCTTCAAGATATTTAAAGGGAGGGAAGTATGCAGGGCATGTACTCTAACAGACAAGAATTTTCGGGACCATTTAAGAATTCTGCCTACTACACCTAGTCTTAAATTTTCATTTTTCTGAAAAAAAAAATTTTTTGTGTGTAGGTATATGTATTCTAAAATCTGTCTCAACTTCTGGAATAAATTATACAGAAAATTGAGGAAAATTGTGCATTGATTCCAAAAAATTGCCCATCTAGCATTCCCTCCCCATTCCTCATGCAATATGATTTTGCAACTTATCCCAGAGAATCTGGGATGGCCTTGTGCCATGCACTGGCCAACAGATTGCAGCTAAAGTGACAGTGTGACAGTTGAAACCTGCCATGGTAACAAGTCCAGGCTTGCCTGCTACAGGATGGCATATCATGCGGAACAGGACCAAGCTTCCACTTAGGCTAATCCTAGACCAACGAGCATCCAGCTGATGCAACAGCAAATTGGAGACCCATGAGTGAACCTACTCAAGATCTGCCAAGCCTATTCCAGATTAACAGAATCTCCCAATCAGTCCATAAACACATAATAAATGATAAGTAATTGCTATTTAAGCTACTAAGATTGGGGGCTGCTATGCAGCGAGAGCTAACTGATAGATATAGGAAAATGCAACAAAGGACTTGGTTGTGGAGTGGAAGTAAAGTATCCTTTAAAAAGAAAAGCTTAATTCATTCTCAGTACCCTCAGATTTTTGTTTCATAGCCTAAATCACTACTGCTGATGGTGGGATGTTTTTAATCTGAGTGTTCAAATAATTTCTCCTTCGAAAGACTGATGTGTGACCTGGAGTCCTTTCTACAATGAATAGAGCAATAAACAGACAGAGAAATCAAACAGCAAAATAAAGAATTCTGCTGTGCTGTTCTAGACACAGCTGCCCTAATAGAGAAATGTGCAGTTTCTACTTTCCTTGCAGTTTTTCAGTACAGAATTACTTTAAAATAAATCCCAATGAAAGCAGTAATCAATTATGTCAAGAAGAAAACAAAGTTTGATCTGAAAATACTAACAGAATCTAACATTTTAGAAATAAATTACTGTGTCATGTCCTGTGGCAACATTGTATCAAATCGCTTAAAGATAAATTATACAATCAACTCCTGGGTCTCTGCATGTGGATTATTCTTTTTTGTAGATTATCCAGGGGCAAACATTTAATTCCAGGTTTTTAATCCTCTTCTGCCCAGTGTATTTCTCCACCCCTTTCTGTCTACACCATGGTTTGCTAAGGGGACACAAATTCAGGTAAATACAGCAATAATTCACTTATTATGAAATACAAGAATAAGGTGTCCATATAAATACATTTCTAAGACACCCTGAAAGTTATTCAAGTACCCTTGCCTTTTAAAAACCATAATGGTTTTCATGCAAATCTTTCTAAAATGTATTTAACATTTTCCTTCCACACAAAACAGAGTATTATACTCCTTAAATAATACTTTAATAGATGTTAAAAGGATGAAAAGGTAAATCAAAACAGAATTCCAACTTCAAATGGCTTATAATTTAAGGAGGCAGGATTGATGGTAAGATATACCATTTTCTAAAATTAGGGTCTATTGTAAAAAGTAAAATAACAGTCTAGTACGAGAAATGATAACTTTTGTGATCGCTTCCTTCTTTTTACAATTTCAGGTGCCACACCCTGAGGGGAATATCTAAAAGATAAATTATACATCCAGTCAGGACTTGTAATAGAAGCTGTAATAGAAGCCTGAAGCACTGTCCTAACCAATTAGGATTTTTATATGGAATCTAAAAACTGATACCAACCTTAAAGTTTTAAGTCCAAATACTGGGTCAGAATTATACTACTCTAATAATAACATGAATGTGTTTTTCTCTACATTTTCCACTAGAGACAGTTCTCTCTAGGCAGCCTAAGGCATTCATCTGCCTTGAGGGGAATTAGGATTGTTACTGCAGGAATCCACAGAGAAAGAAAGCTGTAATATGGCCTCTGACTTGGAAAATAGGATTTTTGAATGTGCATCAGCTATAGACTTAAAAGCTAGGTTTCACCAAAAGAAAAACATTTTCTTAATTCCTTTATCTCCCTCTTTAACCTATCAAGAAGGAAGAGCCGAGTGAGATTCTAGAGTGTCTTCCTTAGTGAAGATAAATTATTCCATCCCCTTTGGCCAAGGTCATGAGTCTTGCTATCTTAGGTAAAGGAGAATGTGATACATAGGAAGTAAAAAGCCCAACACTTGCTCCTTCTAATACCAAAGAATTTAGGCAGGAAAGATGAACTCCTCTCTGAAAATGGCATGTTAGAGTGGAAAGGGAAATGACAAAAGCAGGCAGAGTTTGCTCAAATTCAACTTTAAGGCACTAGAAGACATTACTTTCCAGGCTGCCCTGGTTTAATAACTTCAGGATTAGTGCCATTAAAACCAAATGAGAGTATGGTTAGTCAGGGTTTAGCTTTTCTGAGTCCAAATAAGAGGCAGACAGAACTTAAAATGTTCCCATGCTCCCAGGAGGAAATGCAAAACCGAGATGGGCTTCAGAGAGCTTTCTGGAGGCTGCCAAGACAACAGACAAGGTCACATAGCGGAGGTCATGTGGCGAAGCTATGGGCAGCGGTGGCTGCAGTAGAGACTGGGAGAGAACCTACAGTGCCAACGTGCACTATTGTAAGGGCAGGTACACAGGTATGGATACAGGTACATGGGTTGTACAACACACGGTCACATGTGGGAGACATTCCAGGTCCTGACCAAGTCAGGAAAGATGGGTCTCTAGTTATACGAGCTACCACCTTCAACAGCTTGTGTAATCCAGTCTGTTCTCTCTTGGCCTGCGAGGTAAGATGCAACCCTGTGGACAAGGGACATTTCTACAAAGACCAGAGGAGCCAGAAGATGCCATAAGGACATAGTACTCCAACACGATCCCCTTGAATCCCTTTTACAGGTTCTGTGTGCGTCGCTCCTCTCCTGCTTCTAGCACATGCACCTGAGAGTCTTCTTTGCAGGTGTGCCTTCTGGCTTCTAGAGCAGCTTTATCTATCTGCCACTTAGAGCCTCCGGAATCCTGGGAGTGGCGGTCCTTAGGCAATGATTGAATGGGGGTGGGGAGACATTATAAAAGCCCAGCCTCTTCCCCTCAAGCTCAGACTATTCTGGGAAATAATTAAAACTACAGCATTTCCCTGTAGGATCAGGTTGGAGCCACCCTCCACCTGACTCCGCTAAACTCACCCTTTTGCTAGTTTGCTCCCCTTCCCAGTCCAGGTCCCCTGATGTCCTTCTGGTTTCTCCTGTTTGCTGTTGTTGCTCTTGTTTTGTTTTGAGCTTCTCGAGATGAATGCTTAATTCATTTATTATTCTTTTTATATAATAAAATGTAAATCCATGAATTTTCCTGAGTAGAGTTTTGATGTAACATTCTGAGTTTTAATATACTGTTCACATACCCTACATTTTTAAAAATGTATAATTACTGTCTTGATTTCCTCTTTCCTCTAAGAGATAAATTAGAAGACTGCTTTGTAACATCCAAGAGTTTGAGTTTCTCTTTGGGTAAATATAAATAGGTATGGTATGAAAACAGATGTCCATACATAAACCTGTACACAAATGTTCACAGCAGCATTATTCAAAATAGCCCAAAAAAATGAAAATAACTTAAATGTCCCTCAATTAATGAACAGATAAACAAATTCTGGTTTACCCATACAGTGTAATATTATTTGCCAATGAAAAGCAATGAAGTACCAGTACATGCCATAATACGGATGAATCTTAAAAACTGTATGCTAAGTGAAGGAAGTCAGTCACAAAAGGCTATCATTGTATTATTCCATTTATATGAAATGTCCAGAAAAGCCAAATCTACAGAGACCGAAAGTAGATTATAGTTACCAGGGGATAGGGAGAGGGGGTGATGGGGAATGACTACTAATGAGTATAAAGTTTCTTTTTGGAGTGATGAAAATGTCCTGAAATTAGACAGTGACGATGGCTATACAACTCTGTGAATGTATTATAAATCGCTGAATTGTACACCTTAAAAGAGTAAATTTTATCATATGTTAACTATATTTCAGTAAAGCTATTTTAACAGATGTTGTAGCACAAACATCTTTTTGGGGTTTAAAAAAATGTGTTGCTCCCATATCCATATACTCCGAATAAAGTAGGAGCCAGAAAAAAAAATAGAGTTTTTATAAATATAACATACCTACATACACGTACACAAATTATAAGTGTATAACTTGATGAATCTTCACACGACAAATGCACCAGCGTAAAAAAACACCATGACCTGGAAATAGAACTTAGCTTTACAAGCATCCTAGAAGGCTCCTGAGTGCTCCCTCCTTGCTCCCTCCCGGGCCATGCTCAGGAGCACTTCTTAAAGAATGTTCATTTCATGGCCTGTTTCTGGGGAACCCAACCTAACACCTTGTGGATATAAGGATGCTTTTACCCTGCCTTCCCCCCACACCCCTCCACCCCACCACACACACACACACACACACACACACACACACACACACACACACACACCAGGTATCATCTTTGAGAGACAGGGAGGTGAAGGACAGTTAAGGTGCAATCCAAAATTATACTTTGAATATCTCGAATGGCTAACCTGAAAAGCAGACTGCTGAAGCTGAAAAAGATGGAAATAGTAATTGGCAAATCAAAGTTGTCCCTGTCATTCAGGGGGTGGGGGGCCATGAGAAAGGTCAAAGCAAATAAAGAGGCATAACTCAGCTCCCAGCTCCCAGGTCCCTGCACATCTGACGCTGTGTGAGCTCCTCAGGTCACCCCACCAGATAGAAAAGATGAAAAGCACGGAGCTCACTGACCAGCCCACAGCAATGCCCACTGAAAGGGAGTTCTCTGTCACTGTCTCCCACTGCGATTTAACCCCTCTTGGCCTTTGAGCTCTCAACTATAAATAAAGGGGGGAAATGCTGAATTGCATGCGGTTTCGCAGCAACAGTAATCTAATTGAACTGATATGAAAGACTGCCCCTTTCACATCAGAAAAGGCAAGTGGTCATTCTTATAAATAGCCAGGGCAACACAGGTTCTGTCCCTAAAAGGATGAAAGGCCTATGACGAAGTTCCTGGGTGGGCCTTCAGCTTCCTGGGACTGTCAGGAAAATCTCTGAGGAAGCATGATAATCATTCCCTTATTGGAAGAATATGCTGAGAATATGCTTCTAAAATCTGATTAAATAAGACACTTCGGTGAAAGCAGTTAGGTAAAAAGGAAAACGGTGTGCCGGTGAGATTGGTCTTCGTCTCATATTCAGTCCTGACGTCGACAAAATTCGATGGATGTAAAATCCACCTTAACTGAAAAGTGAGTTTAAAGTTTCTTCGTCTAATATCCAAGATCATTCATGATCTGGTTCTCCTTATTCCTCCAAAGTCATTTGCCACCAATTCTGCTGAGAAAAGTCATAGCACATTGCCCTGCTGCTCCTCCAAAACACCTGTTAGGTTTTGCAACTGCTGTTCTCTCTTATGGACTTAGCAACTTTGTTCTCAAGAATTCCCATTTTTCTTCTTAAGAATCAGAATCACTTAACAACCAAGTGGGTTGGCTCTTGTTTTGTTTTTTAAAAAAAAGCTATAAAAAAACATTTGGGGGAGAATTGGGGCATTTGAATATGTCCTGGATATCAGATATTAAGGAAGTATTGTCAACAGTATTATGGCTATATAGGAGAATGGCTTTGCTTTTAGGAGATGAATATGAAGTATTTAAGATGGAGTGACTTGATGCCTGTAATTCACTTCCAAATGGATCAGAAAAAATTGAATATAAAGCAAACATAGCAAAATGTTAACAATTGTTGAATCTAAATGGTAGGTTTTCGGGTGTTCATTGAATTGCTTTTTTTTTTTTTTTTTTTTTTTTTGACGTGGGCAGGCACCAGGAATCGAACCCGGGTCCTCTGGCATAACAGGCAAGCGTCCTTGCCTGCTGAGCCACTGTGGCCCACCCTGGTTTGTTTTTTTTTTTTTTGTTTTTTTTTTAATGTTTGAAATTTTTCATAATGAAAAGTTAGGAGGGGAGAAAACAAAATAGATTCCTAGTACTATCTGACCAAATATAAATGATATGTTAGTTTCTGGTGTTTTTTTTTAAAGAAATAACCTCAAGTGTCATCTCACTGGAGAAACACTAGGGGCACACATCTTACCCCAGCACTAATACCTGTCTCAGTGTAGGGCATTCTTGTTTATATACATGCAGCAGGATAATTTGTTGACTTATTTTTTTGTTTTTTGTT
This sequence comes from Tamandua tetradactyla, assembly GCF_023851605.1. Classification (NCBI taxonomy): domain Eukaryota; kingdom Metazoa; phylum Chordata; class Mammalia; order Pilosa; family Myrmecophagidae; genus Tamandua; species Tamandua tetradactyla. The sequence goes on from NC_135341.1 coordinate 70,389,561, forward strand.
TTCATTATTTTTTTCCTCCCTCACTTCCTAAGGTCAAGCAGAACTCAAGAGAGTTTGGTCCAAAGTGCCTTGTTAAATTATGACATGCTATTGCAAGGATATTGCTTCATCTCACTAGCATAGAAAACAACTCCTGTTCAAAATATTCCAAAATGGGAATCTCAAGTAATCAAAGACAGCTTTATGGAAAAAGTGGTACTTAGGAAGAGATTTGAGAAATGAAATACAATTTAGATTGGGGAGATTATTACCTTGGTAGAATAAGTAGTTGGGACATAGGTGGGGAAGACAGAATGGTCCAAGTCTGTTTTTATGGCAATGAACAGAGTTCATTCATTCATCCTGCGTGCTATCTATTGGTACCCACAGTGTATAAAGCAATGTACTAGAGACCAAGATATAATGATAAGCAAAACAGACCAGATCTGATGTCTTAGATTAGCATTTGGCAAACCTCAGGGCTGTGGACCTGAGGAGGTTACCAGAAACTTCAACAGCAACTTCCACATCAGCTTCTGACACCACCTACAAAAACTGGTTATTCGGTCAATTCAGTTACAACTCCACCTGGAGTAGACCCAGAGTAGACTCCACCTGGAGTAGCCTTAACTTGTCCACCTGGAGTAGACAAGTTAAGGGCATAATCCACAAGATTTTCCTGAAGGTACCAGTGGCAAATTCAGGGGCCCAGGCCACTGGGACTTCTGACAAAAGCTATAAACTCAAGTGTTCCCACCAACCCCTCAGATTCAATAATTCACCAAAACAGCTCAGAGAAATCTACTTACAATTATAATATTATTATAGTAAAAGGATACAAGTAAGAAGTCTAAAGAAGAGAGACATAGGGTAAGGTCTGGAGGCGTATCAAATGCAAGTGCCCATGACCTCTCCACATGGAGTCAGAACAAGTCACCCACCTGGTACAGACGTGATGTATTTTCTCTGTACCACATGGGGTGTCCTGAGTTTATATGGGGTCTCATTACATAGGAATGATTGATAGAATCAGTGTCCCTATAGCTGAGATCAATCTGCCGCCACCTTCACCATACAAAGGGCAGGCAGGTGGGTCATATGAGTGGCTCAAACCTGGTTTTAATTGAAGTTACCTCATCAAAAGCTATCACAAATACCACACACTGATTAGCTTAAACACCTGGAATTTATTTGCTCATGGTTTTGAGGTTAGAAGTCCAACATCATGGTATCAGCAAGGCTTTCTTTCTCCCAGGGTCTATAGAGTTCCGGTCCTAGCTTGCCACAATCCTCAAGGCCCCTTGTCTTATAGATGCGCCTCTACTTCTATCACATGGCAATCTGCCTCATTCTCTCTCCACCTCTGGTTTCTGCTGACTTCTGGCTTCTACAGTCTTCTGGCTTTTACTGCTTCTGGCTTCTACTTACATGTCCAAATTGCTTTGTTTGTAGGATTTTGGTCATACAGATTAAGACATCTCTCCTGTGGGCAGTAGAGTCTGGCAATAACCAGCTTGGGTTAAGACAAATTCATTCCAGGCTGCAGCTAGAGATGGCAATCAGAAGATCGGAAGGCCTCAGCTTTGGGGCTGAGGTTTAGAGACAACATACAAGTCCCCAGGAAGTCTGATACAATCACAGTTCCTCTGCCTTTAGGTTCTGAGTGGTGAACTAGGTTATCAAAGCAGGGATCAGGCAATGGGGAATAAGACAAGAGATAGTCATTGAAACTGGAGTACAGGGTGAGTGCTCAGTTCCAGGACATGAATTGAAGAAAGCAGACACCAAAGCCATGGAAATAGTCCAGTCAAGATCTATACTAGTGGCAGAAATGAGTGAATAGGACCAACTATAAAAGAAGAATGAACAGAATCAATGGATAATCCAATACAAGTGATGAGAAAGTCAAAGGTGACAAATGTTCGAACTCTTTAGGAAAGTGTACTGTGTATCTTGGTAACCTGTAAGCTTCGCTAAGCTAGAACTATATTTCCCAGCCTTTCCTCCCCTACATAGGTCCAGGCTTGCACTGGCCACAAAACATTATTTTGTGTGAATTTGGAAGACATAACTGAATGAAGCAGCAGATAAATGTTTTACTCCTAAAGGACAGTATGGGGTGTGAGGTACTGTGGCAGGTCATGTACACTGTCACTGATCCTCTAACTCACCTTGATGGCAGTGGGCAGCATCTGACACAGCTCCTCCAGCTCCCACCACCTCAGCTTCTCTAAGTCCAGGCCAACTGCATGTGTGGCTCTGTGACAATGGGCACCAGCTTCCTCTGCAGATGACCCCAAATATCAAGGTTGGATTGGTGAGAGATACACATGGGTTCCAATTCATCCTTATGGATTTCAGATTGTCCTTGCTTTTGTCCACATTTATCTTTCCTTCCCTGCTACTGGTCTGGTAGACCTACAGAGGACTCAACAGCAGAGGCAGAGGCATCAGTTTCCATACACCACCCCAATCAGCTCCCTCTAGGTAAGTTATCCCTTTAGTACGTCACATACAGCTGCTCTGTTTCTGTGATTGGGCCTGACAGAACTTGCATTTTTAAGGCCTTTTATGTGACTACAGTATGCAGCTTTAATGTGTGGGGTTTTCTTCATCTTATTAAAGAATGCTGTTCATTGCAAAAGAGGAAGAGCATGTGTACATGAGCTGCCCTGAAGGAAAGTTGCAGCTATCGTCGGAAAAATGTATGCCCATTTACTATCTGTTAATGTAGTCCTTGTGTAATGGCATATATTTGTTATTTGCTTAATTTTTCTCCTATGAGTCACACAGATGAAAATAATTGGAGTAGACCCTAACCAAGCCCTCAGACTAAGTCTTGCCAGAAGCAAAGAAAATGTAGTCAACTACTTCTGGTCAGGTTTGTTTCTCAATACAGACCCAAATTCTCAAGGTTTACTTCTGTAGCCACAGCCTCCCAGCCCAACACCATTTCTCTGCCCTCAGATAGAAGCAGAAGTAAGGTGGTTAATTAAAGTGTTTCCTTGTGCTTCCCTTCCAGGAGGCCCCTTTTGGCTTCACCCTCCCTAGATGCCCAGTGTGGTCATGTTCCTCCAGTCCCCTACCACCATGACCAGTGTTCGACGGTTTTGTGTTTCTCCCCCAAAGTAAAGGTGGAACGTGTGTATTTAACATGTCTGACATTCACAAATTTCATGTTCACTTCCATCCTACCACCCTCCATCAGTACCTCAAAGCACAACAAACCCAAGCCTCCATCTGTCAAATCAGAGGAATCCAGTTCTTCCAGGGCTCCTCCTTCCCTGACATGTGCAGGGAGATTCATTCTTGTTCTGGATTCAGTCCTGGCAGGTATATTGCTTGTTAATAGGGCAGAAACTCAAATGCCTTACTAAGGGGTCTAATGAAATAATTCAGACCAAGGCGTGGAGAACTGACATGGTCCAGTGGCCCCAGCAAGATGATATCCTGAGACCTCTACTTTGGGCAAGCATTTGCAGAGGGTCGGGAAAAGGAGAGGTATAGCAGGGTGAGGTGTGGGGAAGGCAAGGCGGGGATCAGATCATGAATATATTAGGCCAGGACTGGGGTAAGTAATCAACTCCAGGCTCCAGGACTGGTCTTTCAGGGAGGGTGCCCGCCAGCTGAAACTCAGTATTCAAGAAGCCAGATATGGGCTGATGCTGGTATTCAGAGGGTCCAGATTGGTAAGCAAAGATGCAGCAGTAGACCAATGTCAACAAAACTCACTCTAAGCCTTACCCACTGGTGAATATGGACTCCCCAATACACTACCAAGCTTGATTAGGTTTGGTTCAAGAAAAGGGTCCACTTGAGGCTGCAGACTGAAGGCCTTTGAACCAAGCATGACTGGTAAGGTAAGATGCAGTGCTACAGATAATGATTATCCTGTGATAGGTAAAGAGTTAGTTCACCTCTGAAGTGGGTAACGTTCCAGTGGCAATCATTGGAAAAAAAGTGGAAGGCTGGAGGTAGATCTAGCTCTCCTGCAGCCAGACCTTGAAGAGGTAGAGTATCTGGGCACAGGCTCCGGAGGGGTACATGCTAAAATGATTACTGCCACCTGAATATAGGCTTAGAGGAAGCTAAGCTTAGATGAGTCTGCAAGTTTTAAAGAGCAGACCTGGTTTATATATATATATAAAGCCAGATATGTGGTTTCACAGTACTCTTAGTATTTGCTATTACAATTTGTTCCCCATTTGTTACCTTTTATCTTGCACAATGAAATCACCTGGGGAGCTTTAAAAAACATATCCATATCTGATATGTTTTAAAAACATCCATATCCAACACATGAGCTAGTTATCAGAATATAGATATAGAAACAGATTAGATAGATACACACATACTTATATGTGTGTATATAAAATCGGTGTGTATATATATATATAATCTGTGAATATATTGTGTATATGTGATCAGTATATATACACACACACACATATGCATATGATCTGTACATATTTGATCAACATATACACACACACTGATTGTGTGGGCATGCATGTGTATATTTGTTTAACTTACCAGGCAATTCCAAAGTGCAGCCAGGATCAAGAATCACTGCTTTAATAAACTATCCATAAACATCCCAACTCTCCTTGTGCTACTGATAGATTATGAATAGAATATTTAAAACCAGGATGGTCTTAACAGTGGTTTTATTAAGAGGAAGGTTAAATAGGGTTGGGATGGCCAGAGTTGGGAGTGTAAAACCCCGTTTCCCCTCCCCATATGAACATTATCCCTCCATTGTCAATTTTTGTGCATATCATATGAACATTATCCTTCCATTGTCAATTTTTGTGCATATCAGTTGCTTTTATAAAAGATAGACAAATTTCCTTAGAGTGACTCCTTTGAATGACTTAATTTGTTTTAATAACTGCACGATAGCATATTTTTTATATTTATATCTACCAAGAGTCATCACAATATTTTTACAGAAAAATATGTCTAGTGTCGGGTTTCCTGACAAACCAAAGGAAGACATTTAGGGGATAGAGAATAAGAAGTCCTTCAAACCATCCCAGCTAGACAGCTTACATAGTTATATAAGACCAGCCCTTCTCCCAGGCACTTTATCCCTAGGTAAAGAGCTTTATTTATGAATTCCTCATTCATAAGCTGCTCCTCTCACTTTAAAGATCCACATTTGCTGTAGCTCGTGCAATGGGAGGCTATTACACAGTCTAGGTGTTTTTCTCTTTTTTTCCTTTTTGTTCTTAAAAGGATCTCTTGGTGATAACTGCTGAGGAAATAGTTGGGAGAGAGTTTCCTTATTAGCCTTTGAAGATAGCCAAAGAATATAATATGCATTCAAGAATTCATGGACATAAAAAGAAATGAAAAGGAGATATATTAGAGGCAAGTTGTTATATTAGTTCATATTTAAAATCTTAAAAGTTATAGTTTATACATGAAATGCATGAGCCAATTAGATATTTGTGTTTTAAAGGTTATATACTTTGGAGATATTTATCTGATCATAGCAATAGTTCTCAAAAGCACTTTTAAAATTGACTTCTTTACTTGTTTAAAAAACTCCTTGAAACCAACTACATCACTTACTATTTTCTCCCAATTTCTGTGATAATGTAAACACGTGGTGTTCCCTTTGATGAGAGGAAAGGATAAATTACTAATTTGTGCTAGACACCAAATACAGATGTTACTATACCATAAGCATTACCACTACAGGTCATCAGTTACAAACGCTCAGAAACCATTCTGAATCCCGAATAAGGCAGATTGCTGTTCTGGAAGAGAACATATATGCTCTGATGCTAGAAAGACAGATTTCCTTTTCCCTTCCAATTTAAGTGTCTCCTTTTCACACAATCTTATTGTGTATGGATCTATTGTAGTGGAGTTAGCTTTTTAAAAGAAAATAAATACAGAAGTTAATGTGGTCTTTGAATAAGAAAATCAATTTAAATTGTCATTATTCAGAATTGGTGTTTTAAAGGGAAAAACACGTACTTTGTGACTCTCTTGTTTCCATATTATGACACTGGTCATCACAATACAGATATTTAGACACTGCCAATAGATTCCAGTAAAATTTTGAATCACGGGAATATAAGTTTCATTTTTTGAATCATCAGTCTTTCTTTACACTGGATATATATTTGAGTGTGCAAAAACAATGTATTTAGGAGCCCTTTAGAAATTCAGATGTAGAAATTCCTTTCATCTGATCATGTAGAAGTGGATTAATAAACATAATGTGAACAGGGAAAGATAAAAAGACGTCATGTTGGCTATTCAATAACCCATTACTCAAAGATAAAAGTTTTCTAATAGCCATTAAGAGGAAAATCAAAGAATATATACATTTTAATTTAGCATAGCATTGCATCACATCATAGCTTGGGGGAGGCTTCCAAAGCATCTAGCAACAGATGGATTACTGGTCATTTACTGAGAATTTGGAAATGCTGAAGGTACAGAAAATTGGACTTCACCAAAAAGATTTTGAATAAAAAGAAGTTAAATTCCCTATAGTAAAAACGTATGGAGATCTGTTATAAATTTAGGCACTGTTGAATAAAACCGCAGTTAAGAAAGCCAATTATTTTTATAGGGAAAATAAATTTTCTATGATAATTCAGAAAAAAACTGGTAAATGGATAAGTGACTTAATAAAAAGGAAAGAGAAAGCTCAACATAACAGCAATTTATTCAAAACAAGGAGTGATAATGAGGCAAGAGATAAGGAATATCTTTAAAGCATATGAAGAGAATAGATAAATTTGAGAACCTGGGAAATGTGGTTTAGGTTTAGAAACTTTGGGGGAAAGAAATTGAAATCTTAAATTAAATGAAAAATTCTTAAAGGATGAAAGAGTCTTCTACCTTGACAATGTGCCTATGATCACCCCAAAATTGGGGGCAGATCTAAAACCGGGCCCATGATTTCTGGTGAGATATTTCAATAGTATGTGGGATTCAATTCCATTTTTTTTTAATTATGAAATAACCTAAATATATAAAATTTGCCATTTTAACTATTTTAAAGTGTACAATTCAGTGGCATTAGTCACACTCACAATGTTGGGCAACTATCATCACTTTCTATTTTCAAAATCATTCATCACACCAAAGAAAATCCATACCCATTAAGCAATAACTGCCCATGCTCTGCTCTCTGCAGTTAATGGTAGTTTCTGTCTCTATAACTTAAAAATATCAAAATGCCATAGTTTCAACAAAGGGCTACAAAGCATACAAAGAAAGAGGAAGTGATGGCCTAGGCAAAGGAGAAGTTTAAAGAATCAGAAACCATCAATGAGGAAGACCAGGCCTGGGACATAGCAGACAAAAATGTTTAAAAAATGATCCTAAATATGCTCAAATAGATAAAGGAAAATGGACAAAAACTAAAATAAATCAGGAAAATGACAGATGAACACAAAGAGATTATCAGTACAGAGGTGGAAATTATGAAAAGGAACAAAACAGAGCTGAAGACCATAGTAACAGAAATTAGAAGTTCCCTAGAGGAGTACAATAGCATATGGGAGCTGGCAAAATAAAGAAGCAGTGAATTTGAAGATAAAACAATTAAAATCATCCAGTCTGAGGAGAAGGATGACAGAGCCTAAGAAACCTGTGGGACACCAAAAGCATACCACTACATGCACTGTAGAATTCCTGGAAGAAGGAGAGAATATTCAAAAACATAATTGCTGAGACCTTCCCAAATCTAATAAAAGACAGGAATACACATGTTAGGACACTCAACAAACTCCAAACAGGATAAACCCAAATAGACCCACACTGCGCTATGTTATAATCATACTGTCAAATGCCAAAGATAAAGATAGAATTCTAGAAACTGCCAGAGAGAAGCAATATATCACATACAAGGGAGACTCAAAAAAATAAGGTTGTGCCAATTTCTCACTAAAAACCATGGAGACAAGAAGTCAGTGGGATGACATATTTAAAGTGCTGAAAGTAAAAAACTGCCAACCAGGAATTCTATATCTGGCAAAATTGTCCTTTAAAAATGAGTGAGTAATGAAAATGTTAAAAAATCTATTGTGATGACAAATGCACAGCTATATGATGATACTGTGAACCACTGATTGCACAATTTGGATGATTATATGGTATTTGAATATATAATATATCTCAATAAAAATGTATTTTTAGAAATGAGGGGAAAAAAATTAAAACACTCCCAGAGAAATGAAAAGTTGAGGGACTTCAACACCACCAGACCAGCTCTACAGGACATGCTAAAGAGAGTTCTGCAGGTCAAAAAAAGGAAAAAAAGGGATAAGAGACAACAGTTCAAAGACACATGAAAAAATAAAAGTTTCCAATAAGGTTAACAACACGGGTAAATATAAATGCCACTACTATTATTTTTTTGGTTTGTAATTCCACTTTTTTACTTCATACAGAAATGCATGAAAGGTAATGATAAATCACTGGTTTGGGACTCATAATGTATAAGCATGCAATTTGTGACAAGAACTACATAAGGGTGGGGGGGGACAGAAGGGTATAGGAACATGGCATTGTGTGCTATTGAGGGTAAGTTGGTACCAAAGCAAATGAGATTATTATAAAATTAGGATATGAAATTTAAGCCTCATGGTAACTATAAAGAAAATATTAGAGAATATGCAAGCTCATAGAGACAGAAATAAGAATACAGGTCAGGGTCAGGGAAAATGGCCAGTTGATGCATAGTGTAGGGTTTCTGTTTGGGGAGATGGGAAAGTTTTAGTAACAGAAGCTGGTGAGTGTTCCATTATATTGAGAATGTGGTTCATCCCATTGAATGGTGTGCTTGGGAATGGTTGAGATGGGAAAGTTTATGTTGTACATATGTTCCCACAATTAAAATTAAAAGGAATGAAAAAGCAACTAAAGAGACAATAACAATTAAATACAACACATGATCCTCGAAAGGATCTAACAAGGGAGGAGGAAAGGCTCAAAGGAATATTATTGGATCATATGAAAAAATTGGAAAATAGACTATAAACTTTACATCACAGTTAAATTGCTTAACTTAGGCAACTTAAGATGGTTGCATAAATGAGTATCCTTGTTCTTAGAAGTGTACATGGCAGTATTAAGTGTTGAAAGGACATGATGTAATCAAACTACATTGATGGTTCAGGAAATAGATAGATAGACAGATAGATGATAGATATATGGAATGATATGGCAGATGCAGCAAAATGTTAGAGTCGGTGGTTCTAGATATGTGAAGGTGGGGGATGAGGGGTGTGTTGGAGCTCTATATATGGGGTTTGTGTTATTTTTTTTAATCATCCTGTATGTTTGCAAGTATTTCAAAATAAAAAGTTAAAAAAAGAATGTTGCTATGTAAATAAGCATACAAGTATCTGCTTCAGCACTTTCAGTCCTTTTGGTATACATCTAGGACTGGAATTGCTGAGTCATATGGTAATTCTATGTTTAAACTTTAGCAGAGCTGCCAAACTATTTTCCACAGTGACTGCACTACTTTGCATTCCCACCAGCAATGTGTGAGGGTTCTAATTCTCTACAACCTCACCATAATTTAGTTTCCAGGTTTTTAAATTAATAGTCATCCTGGTGGCTGTGAACTGGTATGCCCTGGGGTTTTTGGTTTGTTGGGGTTTTTTTTTTTTTGCATTTCCTCAAAGACTAATGATGCTAAGCATCTTTTCATGTGCTTATTGGCCATGTCTATATCTTGTTACCTCTATTTTGAAGTCACTGTATTCTATTGAACTGCTCCTAAATGAATTAGCTGATGCTGTAAAAAGATCATTTACCTGCTTACCTGCATTATTCAGGATTCTCTTAGTTATAAATAACAAAAACTAACTCAAATTAGCTTAAGCACACTAACATGCTACTGTTATTCACCACTAACACTGGAGTTACCACTTTCTAGATTTGCTTTTCCTTTCCACTCCTCTCCAGTCTCTGCTGCTAATTGTCTGCATCCATCCCCATTTAGAGAGAATGAAGCTAAGACAAGATAAGCAAAGATGAAAGTTATCCGAAGAGAGAGAGAACAAGAGTGAGAGAATGTCTTCATGGGAAGGGAGTCCCAGATCCAAGCTCTGAATCCCTAGAACTGTCCTTGTTCCTGAGACTCTTCCTCTGGTTCTATGAGCCTTTGTAAGGTCTTTCAAATAAAGCACCCTTTTGGCTCAAGCTCATTTTAGTTGAATTTCTGTCATTGTTGCTAAAAGAGTCTGCACTAGTATAACCTACCTCTTTGAATTGGGCTGGAACTGATTTCTTGGGAAAGGAAATATTGGGGCAAATAAGAATTGGAATTTATTACAAAGGGATAGAACACTTCTGCACATGGAGCTTTGGGAGAGGTACTGGAGTACATTATTTATAAAGCACAGAAAGTGAAGCAGAAATGTCAAAACAGAGCAAAGTTATAAAGAATTAAAGTAAAATAAGGAAATAATGTTAATATTGTGGACATATTTTGCTAGTCAGCAAAGTTATTAATTTTCAGGTTTAAGAATAATATACTAAACTTTCTTTCTACGCCAGACACGGCTGGGCACTATTAAGACCAAAATGAGGCATAACACACAGTTCCTGCCCCAAAGGCAGTTATAGTTTGGTAAGGAACAGAAACAGTTCCTTATATATCACTACAAAGTCAATAGTGATGTGATCCATAATATAAGACAATTTACAGAATCATTGAGCTGCAGTGGTGAAAGAAATGTGTTCCAGTTGGGAGGATGAGTCAGGGTTCGTGAAGGAGCAGCATTACCGTGAGTATTGACAGATGGTCATCTTCAAAACAAAGATTGGAAAGCGGGAAGACAGGGGAAAGAATACATGAAGCATTCCAAATAGAGAAAAGAAACAAAGCAAAAGCACAGGGGTTTGTGAACATTATTTTTGCTAAAATGGTGGATTTTGCCAGATGATAGAAGGTCTTCAGTATCTGGGGGATGAGGCCCCGTAAAAGGTTATAAACAGAGTGGAGACTGATGGACAAGACAGTGGTGTATAGGCTCAATTAACACTAGATGAGGCTGAAGTCAGAACAAGCCCTTAGAACTCTTTAAAACGGCCTAAAAGAGAGGTAATGAATAAGTCACTTGGGGAGTCACTGATAAAAGGGGGGAAATGAAAACAGTTACGGAAAATATTAAGTAGGTAGGACAGTCCTTGGCAACCGATTAGACATTAGAAAGGATGGTGCCTGGTTGTGCACATAGGGGACTGAAAAGAAAAGAGTCACTAACTGAACCTGGTGAGGGGTGGAGGGGGAGGTGAAGGGTCCAGTTGGGGCTCTCTTAAGTTTGCAGTGTTTTGTAGGGCACACAAGGGTAGAAGGCCAGGAAACGGTATAGTGTCAGACCCTCTTAGAGAAGCTGGGAACACAGGTAGAGTTGGAGGCATCTCCGGAGAAGGAGTAGTTGAAGTCAAGGAGGTTTACCAAGTGTACCAAGCCAAGGGAAAAAAAAATCAGGCAAAAGACATAGCTTCGGGAAATAGAAACCGCCCCACACTTGCTTTTCTTCTTGATCTCTCATCTGTCAAATGGGTAATAACAGTCCTTCCTACCTCATCGCGTTTCTGTGACAGCAAAACGCCAAGCACTTTGAACATAGTAAGTGTTTAATGAATGTTATCTGTCACATGCAGGAGGATCACTAAAGCAATTGTTCTAATGAATGGGGATAGTTAAGTAAAGAATTGTATATCCAAATGATAGGATATTATGTGTTTTTTTTAAAAATCATGTTTTTGAAGAATAATGAAATGACTTGGGGAAATACCTTTAATATTAAGAGGGAATATCAGAATGTAAGATGGCAATTCTACTAACGTAGAAATACGCATACACACAAACACTTGTTAAGAAAAAAGTTCATGATAGATATCTGTGGGTAATGAAGATTTACATTTTTCTTTATATTTCTCTGTATTATCTACATTCTTTATAAGAAGTATATAATACTTTATAGTCAGAAAATTTTTAAGCAAAGGAAATTGGGTCAATAGCAACTGGATGCTCTTGACATCGAGATGGTCTTGGCAATTAGATGATCATTGATGGCAGTTATAGTAAAATAGTGATAAGAGAAGCTACTTTAAAATTATTATGAAAAATTTCATAATATAAAATTATGTAAATAATAGAACATTATCAACACAGTTGATAATGACAACACAGTGTACTCCTTCTAATAATATCTTCCTTCCTTTCCCACAAAAGGTAGGGCTTATCAAGAATATTAAAGACACATTTTCGAAAATTAAATAAGCGGGTAGTGAGAGAATGGAGGCAGACACTCGGGAAGATTCTTTCATGATTTGGTGGTAAAGAGGAGGAGAACAACGGGATAACAGCTAGAGGGGAGTGCAGAATGGAGAGAAGGTTTTTAATCTAAAATACAGTAAAAGTGAGCTTGTTTCTGGTAAAAGTAAAGGAGGCAAATGGAGACTAAAGATGCAAAAGAGACAGGAAGTCTCTAAGACAATCCATTCTCAAAAAGGTAGGAGAGGCCAAAATAGGCACTTGGGCATGAAATTTAGCTACATTTCTGAATGATCTATTTTAGTCATTAAGGCAATTCCATCTATTCAAATTGATGTGTTTGTTTTCTTTGTCCTTTTATATATTCCTTCCGGGTGAAATATATGCTACATTAGGATAAATCTTTTCAAAGCAGATAAACCCATTGGAAGTTTCAGGAAAAACAAAGAAATTGTTGAAACTCAACAAAACATTAGTAGAGTACACGGAGAGAAGAATGTTGCTGCAATTCCTTGAAGAATTGGACCCTGTAAAAGAGAAGATTTCTTCATTTTTATTTCAAAGAGTGCCATATGCATAAATCAATTTGTGGTCCCACTTTCACATTATTATTGAAAATGAATAAAAGAGCTACTTGGCTGTGCAAGATGTTACTCTATTTTTCTCAACAAGATTATACAATAATACCCAAATTTTTAACCAATAGAATGAGTTGGTTATGGAACAAATTATTCATAGAGATAGGACTCGCTTCATAAAAGGTAGACCATCATGAAACAATGTGAACAGGGTCTGAATATTATTAGTTGCGCCCCAAATATTTCACTCCTATTCTGATGATAGCAAAATATGCTGAATTAGAACTAGCATTTGATAATATTAAAATGGCTATATGCTTTTGAAGGACTTAAAAGGTTTGATTTAAGAACCCATTTACAATATTCAATTGGTGTGACTTCTTACATATCCCTGAAAGTATTTATTAAAATGAATCAGCATCAACCTGCATTCTTTATTTAAAGGTTAGGGTGATATAGGATGGCACCCATGTCTATGACTTTATCTGCCTTATATTAAATTGCTTTTGTGCAAGCTTTAGGAGCCATAACAATATATTAGAGTATTGTGACCACATAAAGCATCTATTTATCGCTAAAAATTATTTTGAATTTTCTTGCATCTAAAAAGCATAAGGTATATTTATGGTTTTGCATGTGAGAGATACCTCACAGACATATTTTTGAGTCTCAATATTCTACGATTCAAAAACAGTCACAAATAGGTAGAAACAGGTTTAAATAAGCAACGGCCAGGGTAATTGACATGTAAAGCGTAACCAAAAGCAGGGACCTTCAGCAGGAAATTTAAATTAGTTAGACTATCCATATAGGCTGTAACCTCTGGAGTATCCAATCGGTGGAGTAACAGGGGAGGGAGCTGCTTGTTAGGCTTAGGACGTAAATACCACTTCTTCGGATGCTCGACATGCCAGCCACCATTTTTGGCTGCATGCCTGTTCTTGCAAAATTGTTAATAAACTCTTTTCTATACACACACACACACACACACACACACACACACACACAAACAGTCACAGAAAGTATAACTAAAACTGTTTTCAAAATGGCTTATAATGAAATGGTCACTATTATTCATGTTTAATTTTCATAAGATTATGACTTATGAAAACAGCAAGTTTTCCTTTATGGAGCACTAGTATTGTTCTCGTTTTGGTAAATATTTGGAACACATTTCCAAAATAAATACTAAAGATCTTCTCTATGCATTACCATTGCCTTTGGGTAAGTTATTTAAGACAGGCACATCCAAAGAGCACACATCCATAGCTGCCAGTCACACACTGATAAGTCCCACCATCATTACAGCTATAGAAAAAGAAAAACAGTCAGCCTTTACCATGAAGGACTTCGTGAATATATAGTGATTATCAATAACTCTCAAACTCTGTCATGCATCAGAATCACCTGGAGGATTTTAAAATATAAATTACTTGTCACCATCCCCTAGAGTTTCTGACTCTAGTAAGTATGGGGTAGGAGCCAATATTTTGTATTTCTGACAAGTTCCCAAATGCTGCTACTCCCACTGGTCTATGGACCACACTTTGAGAAATACTGATGTAGACAATGTGTCTAAATGTGCATGCATCTAAGACACATAATGTGATGGCAATGCTATTGACTTTTGATGATTTCTCATTTACAATCACAAGCAATTTTCCTCTGAGTATCTTGTTCTCTTGGATGGGTCCTCTTAGCCATGATCAGTGATCCAGGAATCAAAGAAGGCCCTGAAGGATTTACAATTTAGGGTACCTTTTATCTCACTTTCTTCCTTTCTGCAGTTGACCCAAGTCCCTGCAGAAATCTAGGTGTGATCTAGCCTCTAATCACAAAGTCATTCTGAAATGGGGCAAATTTGTCTCTTTTCCTTATAGATAGAAATCTTTATCTGTTGGGAGACTCCAAAGGCATTTGCTCCAGGGAGATTCTTATATTCTCAATATGAAAGAAAATTGTGTGTCAAACAAAATTTTGACTGTAAAATCATAGATGCAATGAAATCAATGGACCAAGCAGATTTTTATGGTATTTAATGTCTGTATCAGCCAACTACCTGAAGAAAACACAAACCATTCTAAATATTTTAAACAGAAAATCATTGGAAGATCTGGAATATTGGGTCTCAGGAGGTCTGATCTAGGGATCAAGAAACCAGTGACAGAACTGCCTTTCAACACACACCATTCTGGCTATTAGATTCCTGGAAAGACAAATTAGGTCACCTCAACCTCCTCTAGATACATGCCTACATGGCTTTGATCTTCAAGAGAAAAAAAAGACCCTGTCCCATTTCCAAACTAAAATCTGGTTTACGTATATCTAATTGGCAGAATCCAATTTACATCCAGAAGCCTAGCTGTAGTTTTTGGCTTTCTAGCATCTGCAATACACTAAGATTAGGGTTGGATGCAGTGCAAGCTGATCCACATTATCTATTGCCAATGTCCAACTCATATTTCTAACTGTGGACAGGATATATTCCCTGAGGATTATTCACTACCATGTCTAAAAGTACAGTTGTCTTGGTTGTCTATTTAATTGCCGCCTATTCACCCCATTGGTCAGGGAGGGGGTCCCACCTTAGGGCCCCACCCTAGGGTTATGGGACTGGCCAAACACACAAAGCCCAACACTGGACAGATGAGATTGACAGCAGTTTATTAGTCATGTAAACTCACAGCCCCAGGGAGGTACACAGGACCACATAGGAGGTGTGCCTGGGAGCAGAGTAGAACACAGGTTTGTAAAGCCAAGGAGATGGGGAGCCCCCTTGTTACCATGAGAGGATGGGGTTGGCTTGTTTGAGTGATTCCACAGGCTGGCAGGGAAATGAAACCTGCTTTTTGATAGGAGGGTTGTTTTACTGCAGAAACAAAGTATGTAGGGGGATTTGCAGTTAGGGCATTCAAGGCTTTCCCGATTTCACCAGATCTCAAGGTATAATAATGGGGACCTTAATTTTAGGTCTTACTCTACATTATGGTTCCTCTTTCTCTTCCTTTTCTTATACACACATATGCAGGGGTGGACATGTGCCTAATTTCTCCCTCATTTCTGTATATGTGGACTCACTGTTACTTAGTCCCCAAATCCTGGCATTAATTTTTATTCTTTTCATTGACATTCACATTGAAAATACTCTAGCAGGTCATCTAGGCTAGACCCCTACTTTCCAGGTAGGGAATTTCAGGCCAAGGGAAACAGGACTTATGTGACTGAATAAGAGAACAGAATCCCATTGTCCTTTCCTTCATCTCCTTCGACAACCCAAGCAACTTTGTCACTGAACTCTGTTAACTGTACCTTTTAGGTCCCTTATTTTCATCATTTCATCACTAACAATAACTGCCACCATCCTGGATCAGATCTTCGGCATCTCAAACATGAGTTTAATCAGGAGATTCTGAAATGATCTTCCTGCCTCCTACATCTCTCTGTTCCAATCGACTTTGTATTCTGCAAGCATCTTCTTGCTCCGAATCATCCTTCAGTATAGTATCACTCTCTTTGATCACTAACATAGCTAAATGTTGCCGCTAGGACACAGTTCAGATTCCTCAGTCTGGACCACCCCATTATCTTATCCAATTCCATTGTTGGGTGAGAGGATTGGGACCACAGCCATTTACTATTAGGTGTGTGTCCTTCAAATTACCAGAATGAACCATGAAGAAGTTGAGTATCAGGCCAAAGTTGTAATTAAGGGTCAGATTGATTTTTTGGTTAGGTCAAGGAGGCCTACCAGTCAAAATGTGCAGGAACTTGGAATCATTAAAGGCTTAGACACAACTACGAACTGAGTGTTATCTCAGCAATAATTGGAGCACAAAAACACAGGGTTTTGAGTTAAAAGTTCTGATGTTAATTTCAAGTTCCAAAACCACCTATATAGCTTTGAAATGCATTCAACCTCTCTGAGACTGTTTCCTCATCTGTACGGTGGAGACTGTGATAGCTACTGGCAGGAGTGTTTTTAAAAATAACCAAAATAACAACATACGAAATAATTCAAGAGAATGAATACCCAGCATATATTAGGCACTCATTCCTTCCTTCCTTTATTCTTTCATCCTACAGATATTTATTGAGCCCATACAATGTGCCAGGTACTAGCCTCAGCACCAGCAATACAGTGATGATCAAAATATATATAGTTCTTGGCCTTATGGTGTTACACATTAGTGGAAGGGATAGATAATAAATAAATGAGCATTAAATATATAATTACAAACTTGGACGAATGCCATGAAGTGAAAAACAAAAGTTAATGACCAGCAGGCCGAACCTAGTTTAAATTGGGGGTGGACAGGAAAGGCCTCTGTGAGGGAATACTATTAAAACTAAAGCATGAAGGACAAGAAGCTAAGTGAAGAGTGGACAAAGGGATGATGCGTGGATGCTGATTATTTTCTGCAGCTGCCATGCAAATGAGAGGTTATTCTCTTTAGTTATCTTTAGGTGGAAATATGGAGTTCAATACCAGAAATTCCAGCTGAAAGAGTTTAAAGTGGTTTCCCTGATCTAAGGCCTGGTCACACTGGCTCACAAGAGCTGATGGTGCACATCCCTTCCCAACTCCACTTTCTGTGAGGTCATCTTGGTAGCTTGCAATTGGCCAAGCATGGAGTATTTACAATGTGGAAATCAACACGTATTACCAGTAAGGCCCCACCCCCACCCCCACCCCCTGAGTTTGTTGTTAAGCATTTAGTAGCACAACTCCAGGCAAGGGTATATTATACTATTTGATATTTTCAACTATGTGCTTTCATAAAGGCAAAAATTAAATGTAAAAGAAAATGAAATATTAAACAGTGAATTAGAATAGGAAATCATTTCGAACTAAAGATAGTTTATCAGGTAGGGTCTGGTTAGAGGGGAAGAAACCATACCAAGTATTTAAGGCAGAGGCTATTTAATATAGAGAATCATTACACAAAGGTTAAAAGTGGAATGCTGAGGTATCCTAGAAATTTAAAATGCTAGGAAAACTACCACCTCTAGAGCCAAGAAGATAAAAGGGAAGAGGTGGCATTCTCAGAACCTAAAAGTTCTGTGAGTTGTAGGTTAGGAAGGGACATCTCCACACAGTTGATGCTCAGATCCCTGGAAGGTCAAGGAGACAAGGCTAGAAGATAATAGAAAAGGAATTCTGGGGATGGCATGATAGTACTAGGATAGCTGATGGGGTGGGGGTAGATGAGGATGTGCAGTGGGGCTGATAGTTCAACAGATGACTGCTATATATTCTCTTTGGGGGGCAGTTACAGGACTAACGTTGAAACTTCTCAGAGAAGCTAGAGGCTATAGCTGTCTCTTCCTGCTGGAGGGATGTAAACCTGAGCTGGAAGCCAGAAGAAGGCTTGTTAATTCCATTGTAATCTGAGAATTGATCCAAATTATTAAATAAATTGAACCAATAATTAATAACCTTCCAAGCAAGAAAGCACCAGGCCCAGATGGTTTCACTGGTGAATTCTACCAAACATTTAAGAAGGAAATTACAATCTTCTACCATCTCTTCCAGAAATCAGGAACAGAGGGAACACTTCCTAACTCACTCTATGAGGCCAGTGTTACTGTAATAACAAAACCAGATAAAGATCTTACACAAAAGGAAAACTACAGACCAAGATTTCTCATGAACATAAATGCAATAATCCTCAAGAAAATATTAGCAAATTGAATCCCATAATGCATAAAAATAATTATACATGCAACCAAGTGAGTATGTCTATGTCTGTTGTTCCTTGTGTGAGTTTTGGCAGTTTGTGTCTTTCAAGAAGTTAGTCCATTTCATCTAAGTCATCAAACTTGTGGGCAAAGTATTTTTCATAAGATTCCTTTCTTATCATTTTACTGTTCATGGAATCAGTGGTGGGCACCTCTTTCATTTTTTGATATTAGTAATTTGTGTTCTCTCACATTTTTTCTTGTTTAGTTTTGCTAGAGGTTTAACCATTTAAATTTTACTGATCTTTTCAAAGCAGCATTTTGGTTTTGCTGATTTTCTGTATTGTTTTCCTGTTTTCAAGTTCATGCATTTCTGCTCTTATTTGTATTAATTCTTTCTTCTACTTGCTTTAAGTTTATATTGCTCTTCTTTCTCTAGTTTCCTGAGGTTGAAGTTCAGATTATTGCTTTTAGAGCTTTCTTCTTTTCTAATGTTTGCCACCGTGTTATAAATTTCCTTCTGAGTACTGCTTAGATCAATTGTATTGTCATTTTCATTTAGTTCAGAATATTTTAAATTTTTCTTTGCCCATGTGTTATTTAGAAGTGTATTGTTTAATATCCAAATATTTGGGGATTTTCTAACTCTTTCTATTATTTATTTCTATTTTAATTCTATTGTAGTCTGAGAGCATATTTTGTATGGTCTCTTCTTTTAAACTTGTTTAGGTGCATTTTATGGTCCAGTGTGTTGTTTATCTTGGTGAATGTTCCATGTGAGCTTGAGAAAATGTGTATTATGCTGTTTTTTGGTGAAGTACTCTATAAATGTCAATTAGATACAGTTGATGGTTGGTGCTATTTAGTCCAACTATATACTGAGGGGTATTGCCTTCTCCATCTATAATAGTGGATTTGTCTATTTTTCTTCTCAGTTCTATCAGTTTTTGCCTCAAGTATTTTGATACTCCATTGTTAAGTGTATGGACATTAAGTTTTGCTATGTCTTCTTGGAGAGTTGACCTCCTTTATCACTCCCCTTTTTATCTCCAATAATTTTCCTTGCTCTGAAGTCTGCTTTGTCTGAAATGAATGTAGCTATTCATCTTTCCTCTGGTTTCTTTGATATTATATTTAAAGAGGATTTCTATTAGACAGCATGTAATTAGGTCTTGTTTTTCATGCACTCTGACAGTCTCTGTCTTTTAATTGGTGTATTTAGACCATTCATATTTAAAGTGATTACTGACCTAGTTGAATTACCAGTTGCCATGTTTGCAACTGTTTTATATTCATAGCACTTTGTTGTTTCTTCCTTTTTTTAATCTTCCCTCTTTCTCTGCCTTCTCTGATTTTAATCAAGTATTTTATATGATTCCATTTTCTCCCCTCTGTTAGCATGTCAATTATACCTCTTTTAAATATTTTTTACAGTTGCCCTAGAGTTTTCAATATACATTTACTATTAAACTAAGTCCACTTTTTTTTTTTTTTTAACCTGGGCAGGCACCGGGAATCGGAATCGAACCCGGGTCCTCTGGCATGGCAGGCAAGCATTCTTGCCTGCTGAGCCACCATGGCCTGCCCAAACTAAGTCCATTTTTGAATAGCAATATACTGTTTCATGAGTAGCATAGGTATCTTATAGCACATTATTCCCAGTTCCTCCCTTCCACCTCTTACAATACTGCTGGGATTCATTTCACTTATCCACATGCTGTATTCACTCAATACATTGTTGCTATTATTATTTTGAGCAAACAGTTATCTACTAGATCATATATGAATACAAAAGTAAAGATTTTCTTTTACTTTCATTTATTTCTTCTCTGCCATCCTTCCTTTCTTTATGTAAATCTGACCTTCTCAGTTATGTAATTTTCCTTCTCTTCAAAGAATATTTTTAAACATTTCTTGCAAGGCAGGTGTTTTAGTTTATAAACTGCCAGAATGCAATATACCAGAAATGAAATAGCTTTTAAAAAGGGAATTTAGGGCGGGCAATGGTAGCTCAGCGGCAGAGTTCTCACCTGCCATGCTGGAGACCTGGGTTTGTTTCCCAGAGCCTACCCATGCTGAAAAAAAAAAGGGGGAATTTATTCATTTGCAAGTTTACAGTTCTAAGGCTGTGAAAATATCCAAATTAAGGCACCCAGAGAAAGATACCTTTACTCCAAAGAAAGCACCAATGAAGTTCAGGGTTTCTCTCTCAGCAGGGAGGGCACATGGCAATGTCTGCTAGCTTTCTCTCCTCATCTCATAAGGCTTCCCTGGGGGTGTTTTCCTTCTGCATCTCCAAAGGTCTCTGGCAAGTTGTGGGCTCTAAAACTTTTTCCAGTGATTCCCTCTTTAAGGATTCTAGTAAGCTACCCCACTTGGAAACAATCAAAGTGATCCCAGCCAGCAATATTTAAATAAGGATTAAAGAACATGACTTTTCTGGGGTATAGGACAGATTCAAACCAGCACAGCAGGTTGACTGGCAACAAATCCTTCAGTTTTTGTTTTTCTGAGAAAGTTTTTATTTCTCTTTTGTTTAAAGGTAATTTCTCTAGATACAAAATTCTAAATTGATGATTTTTTCCTTTCAACACTTAAGTACTTTACTTCAATCTCTTTTTGCTGCTGTAGTTCCTGATAAGAAATCCAATGTATTTTTTATCCTTGTTCCTGTTTTTGTCTTTCCACTCAGCCTTCTTTCAAGATTTTATATCTTTGGTTTTTGTTTCTACAGTTTCAATATATGCCCATGTGTAAATTTTTTTTTTTGTATTTATCCTGCTTGGTGTTCTAAGTTTCCTAGATTGGTGGTTTGTTTTCTTTCATTAATTTTGGGAAATTCTGAGCCATCGTTATTTCTTCTCCTTCCTGTATTTCCAGTAAATGTGTTACACCTTTTATGGTTGTCCCACAGTTCTTGGATATTCTGTTCCTTTCCTTTTTTTTCTCTTTGCATTTCATTTTGGGAAGTTTCTATTGACATATCCTCAAACTCACTGATTCTTTCACTAGGTCTGTCTACCAAAGGCAGTCTTCATTTCTGTTAGAGTGTTTTTTTTATTTCTAGCATTTGTTTTTGATTCTTTCTTAGTGTTTTCATATTTCTTCATGCATTACCCATCTGTTCTTGCATGTTGTCCACCTTTTCCATAAGACACTTTAGCATATTAATCACAATTATATTAAATTCCCAGTTTGATAATTGTGAAAGTTCTGCCATATCTGAGTCCTGTGCTGATACTTGCTTTGTCTGTTTAAGATGTGTGTTTTTCTTGCTAGTTAGCATATCTTATAATGTTTTTATTGAAACAGGACATGATATATTGGGTAATAAGAACTGAGGCAGGCATTTATTGTGAGGTTTTATGTTTATCTGGCTAGAAGTTAGACTACGTTTTATGTTTGCTGTAGCTGTAGGTATTTGTGCCTTTTTTATTTCTTCTAGTGTCCTTGTTTTGTCTCCCTTGTTGAAACCCTGATGGATGTCCCTAGAAACTTCATCTTAAATAGAATCTGAGATTTGTAGTTCTTTAAGCTGTAGTCCCCAATATTATATAGGAGCCCTGTGATGAGGTGGTAAGGTATAGAAAATATTCTATAATCATATAATTAGATCTAAGTATTTTAGTAGGTCTCTGCCTCTGGCAGTACCCTTCACAATGCTTCTCAACTTTTTTCCCCCCCTTAGGTGAGACAGGAAGGCTAGAAAGGGCTAGAGTTGGGTAATTTTTTTTCCTCCATGTCCAATAAGCCTGTGAAGTTTTTCCCTTTCTGGATAAGCCTTTGTTATGAAAATTGCTCTGAGCTTATTTCAAAATGATTTCTTTTCCCCTCCCCAAGACCAAACACTATGGAATTTTTCTCTAGTCTTTACCATGAGAACCTGGAAGAGCTCCAGGAGCTAAAATCCATGTAAATGTGGGTTTCAACTTAGATGGTTCCCAGGAGTTTTTAACTCTCAAAATAGTCTCTATTCAGGCCCCAGCAATTTATTGCAATTATCCTTTAAATCTGAGTTACTAGCTCCAGCAGTTTCTGCTTCAGGTAAGCTTTATCTGAACTCTCCGTATTCAGTTTTGCGGATAACAATTTGTCCTGAGACCTCAGTTCTCTAATGGATCTAAGAAAAGTGATTGATTTTCAGTTTTTTCTTGCTGTGAGGACAGGAGTGATGACTTGCAAGCTCTGTACATGGAGCGAAACCTGGAGGTCCCCTTGTGGACTATTTTTTCAAGTTTGTTTATATAGCAAACAGCCTTGGAAGATAGAGATAGTGTGTCCTTTGGAATAGTTTTGTTTACTGCCCAGTATAATAAAGATACTGCTTTTCTACAGGGCAGAGGCTGTGTTGAAAGTCTATTATAAAAGATTGGTATTTCCTAAGCTGTGGTTCTTCAGCTATGACACAAATCCACTGCGCATCCATCTATCTGGGCCATTTTTCATCACCCTTGTGAGACCTAGGGGGTAAGAGAAGTTATATGTATGAAGCTCATGCTGCTTGTTCTATGAGTAATAAAATCTTTTGCCTCTGACCCAGGAGTCTCATAACTTCAGTCAACATCCATGTTGCAGGCTAGCCTGTTTGCTGGCAAGTAGGGTGAAATATCTGATCCTTCACAATTCTTGATAGAACCGTCACTCAAGTCAACAAACATTTTCTGTGAAACTATTTCTTATACAGCTTTCATAGGTATATCCAATGTACACAAGATGAGTGCTCTCTGACCTCAAGCAATTCACTGTGTAGAAGGAAAAAGGTATGGTCAACCATCACCATCATACCTCTTCCACCAGCACCTCCATCCCTACCGTCAATTCCATTGCCCTTACCACCACCCCCACTAGTGCTATCTTACAGGAACTAGATAGAGAAGAGAATGCTGATACACACAACAGTTACTACAAGTCTATCTCTGTCAGTCTTCAAAATACTGGGAGGCACCTCTGTCATTTGTCTGCTTTCTTATTGGTTTTGCTGTTTTGGTTTATATCTTTGCTATACTGCTGATGGGATTTCAGAAGGAGAAAATATTAGAATCTTCAATCTGTCATATTAAAAAAAAAATCCCTAAACTTTTATTTCTAGCTGATGTGCTTGTGCATCTTCTTTGTTTCTATTCATCATTATGCTAAAAAAGAATCTGCTCAGGAACTTTATAAAATCAATTTCTTTAAGTAGTTGACCCTTGACTAATGAAATCTAAGCTTCAGGTGCCCATCTTGAAAAAGGATAGCTGTCATGATGTCATTTTAGAGGGGGGGTGGTGGTAGTATATACACCTTTAGCAATAAAATATTTCTTGGGGAAGTTTATTCCCTTTGGGGAAAAAATTTCTGACTTGTTAGCCATTGTGATGTTTTGGTAGGGGTCCTCTTTCATTGTTTTGGATTGATATCCAGTTCTACCATTCCCATTTATTGAAAAGACTATTTTGTCCCAGTTCAGTGGATTTAGAGACCTTGTCAAAAATCAGTTGACCATAGATTTGATGGTCTATTTCTGCACTCTCAATTCAATTCCATTGGTCAATACTTCTATCTTTGTGCCAGTACCATGCTGTTTTGACCACTATGGGTTTTATAATAAGTTTGAAAGTCAGGGAATGTTAATCCTCCCACTTCATTCTTTTTTTAGGATGCTTTCAGCTATTCGGGGTTTCTTTCCCTTCCAGATGAATATGTTAATTAACTTTTCCAAGTCTTGAAAGTAGGTTGTTGGAATTTTGATTCGTACTGCATTGAATCTGTAGATCAATTTGGGTAGAATTGATATCTTACCTATATTTAGCCTTCCTATCCATGAGCAGGGAATGTCCTTCCATCTATTTCAATCTTCTTCGATTTCTTTAAGCAATGTTATGTAGTTTTCTGTGTACACGTCTGTTATGTCCCTAGTTAAGTTCATTCCTAAGTCCTTGATTCTTTTAAGTTGCTATTTTGAATGGATTTTTTTTCCTTAACTGTCTCCTCAGTTAGGTCATTGCTTGTGTATAAAAAAGTTACTGACTTTTTTTTTTTGCATGGGCAGGCATTGGGAATTGAATCCAGGTCTCCAGCATGGCAGGCAAGAACTCTGCCTGCTGAGCGACCATGGCCCTCCCAAACATTACTGATTTGTGCAGGTTAATTTTATGTCCCACCACCTTGCTGAATTTGTTTATTAGCTCATGTAACTTTGCTGTAGATTTCTCAGGATTTTCCAAGTATAGTATCATGTCATCTGCAAATAATGAAAGTTTTACTTCTTCCTTCCCAATTTGGATGCCTTTAATTTCTTTGCCCTGCCTGATTGCTCTAGCTAGAACTCCCAGCACAATGTTGAATAATAGTGGTGACAGTGGGCATCCTTGTGTCATTCCTGATCTTAGAGGGAGCGCTTTCAGTCTCTCTCCATTGAGTACAATGCTGGCTATCGGTTTTTCATGTATTCCCTTTATCATATTGGGGAAGTTATCTTTGATTCCTATCTTTTGAAGTGTTTTTATCAGCAAAGAATGTTGAATTTTGTTGAATGCTTTTTGAGCATCAATCAAAATAATCATGTGATTTTTCCCTTTAGATTTGTTAATGTGCTAATTATATTAATTGATTTTCTTGTGATGAACCATCTCGCATTCATGGTGTAAATCCCACCTGATCATGGTGTATAATTCTTTTAATATCTTCTTGGATTCAATTTCCTAATATTTTGTTGAGAATTTTCACGTCTATGTTCATTAGGGAGATTGACCTGTAGTTTTTTTTATTTTGTTTTTTTGCATGGGCAGGCTCTGGGAATCAAACCCAGGTCTCTGGCATGG
The DNA here is from genome assembly GCF_023851605.1 of Tamandua tetradactyla. Classification (NCBI taxonomy): domain Eukaryota; kingdom Metazoa; phylum Chordata; class Mammalia; order Pilosa; family Myrmecophagidae; genus Tamandua; species Tamandua tetradactyla. The sequence goes on from NC_135341.1 coordinate 70,414,868, forward strand.
TGAGAATTCTGCTACTGAGCCACCATCGCACTGCCCTCCTTTCTTATAGAATCTTTACCTGGTTTTTGTATTAAAATGATATTAGCTTCATAAAATGAGTTACATAAAGTTCCTTTTTCCTCAATTTTATGGAAAAGTTTGAGCAGGATTGGAGTCAGTTCTTTTCGCAGTGTTTGATAAAATTCCCCTGAGAAGCCATCTGGCCATGGGCTATTCTTTGCAGGAAGATTTTTGATGACTGAGTGAATCTCTTTACTTGTGATTGGTTTGTTGAGATCTTCTATTTCTCCCTGAGTCACTGTAGCTTGTTTGTATGTTTCCAGGAATTTGTCCATTTCATCTAAATGGTCTAGTTTGTTGGTGTGCAGTTGTTCATAGTATCTTTTATGATTTCTTTTATTTCTTCAGGGTCTGTGGTAATATACCCCTTCCCATTTCTGATTTTGTTTATTTGCATCCCCTCTCTTTTCTTTTTCATCATCAGTCTTGCTAGTGGCCCATCAATTTTCTCGATTTTTCTCAAAGAACCAATTTTTGGTTTTATTGATTCTTTCTATTGTTCTTTTGTTCTCTTATTCATCTCTGCTTTAATCTTTGTTATTTCTCTTCTTCTATTTGCTTGGGGGTTCGTTTGCTGTTCTTTCTCAAGTTCCTCGGGGTGAGCAGTTAAGTCCTCGATTTTTGCTCTTTCTTGTTTATTAAAATAGGCATTTAGGGCAATAAATTTCCCTCTCAGCACACCCTTTGCCACATCCTATAAATTCTGATATGTTAAATTCTCATTTTCATTCATCTGCAGATAGCTACTGATTTCTCTAACAATTTCTTCTTTGACCCACTGGCTGTTTAAGAGTGTGTTATTTAATCTCCATATATTTGTAAAAGTTCTTTGGTGGTTATTGAGATTCAGCTTCATTCCATTGTGATCAGAGAAAGTACTCTGGATAATTTCAATGTTTTTAAATTTATAAAGACCTGTTTTGTGCCCCAGCATGTGATCTATCCTGAAGAATGTTCCATGAACACTAGAGAAGAATGTTTATCCTGGTGTTTTGGGGTGCAATGACATATATATGTTTGTTAGGCCTAATTCATTTACATGTTGTTTCACTTCTCTATTTTCTTGTTGACCTTCTGTCTGGTTGTTCTATCTATAGAGAAGAGTGGTATATTAAGGTCTCCTACTATTGCTGTTGAAACATCTATCACTCCCTTCAGTTTTGCCAATGTCTGTCTCATGTACTTTGGAGCTCCGTGATTGGGAGCATAAACATTTCTGATTGTTATTTCTCCTTGGTGAATTGTCACTTTAATTAATATATAGTGTCCTTCTTTGTCTCTTATGATGTCTTTACATTTAAAGTCTATTTTGTCCAATATTGGTAAAGCTATTCCTGCTTTCTTTTGGTTACAACGTGTGTGAAAAATCTCTTTCCACCCTTTCACTTCAATCTGTTTGTATCCTCATGTCTAAGATGAGTCTCTTGTAAGCAGCATATAGCAGGATTTTATTTCTTAACCTATTCTGCCAATCTGTATCTTTTAATTGGTCCATTTAGTCCATTAACATACAAAGTTATTACTGAAAAGGTGTTTCTTGAATCCACCATCTTATCTTTTGGATTTTAATCACTGCATCTGTATATTCTGTTCATTCTTTCTCTTTTTATCCTTTCAATTACCTTTACTGGTACTTTTCAATTCTGTGCCCTCCTCTAAACCTCCCTCTCCTGTCTTTTTTTTTTTTTTCCAACTGGCAGAACTCCCTTTAGTATTGGTAGGGCTGGTCTCTTTTTGACAAATTCTTTCAGGATTTGTTTGTCTGTGAAAATTTTAATCTCTCCCTCAGTTTTGAAGGACGATTTGGCTGGGTACAGAATTCTTGGTGGGAAGTCTTTCTCTTTTGGGATCTTAAATATTTCATACCACTGCCTTCTCACCTCCATGGTACCAGTCTTATGTGGTTTCCCTTGTACATAGTAGATTTTCTCTTGCTGCTTTCAGAATTTTCTGCTTCTCTTCAATATTAGACAGACTGATTAGTATGTATCTTAGGGAAGCGCTATCGGGATTTATTGTATTTGGAGTTCGTTGTATATTTGGACTTGTGTATTTATGTCCTTTATAAGGGTTGGGAAGTTTTCCACCATTGTATCCTCAACTACTCTTCCTAGCCCTTTGCTTATCTTTTCCTTCTGGGACACCAATGATTCTTACATTTGGGCGCTTTGTTTTGTCATCATTTCCCTGAGATCCAATTCAGTTTTTTTCCATCTTTTTTGCCATTTGCTATTTTGAGTGTCAGAAATCAGTTATCCTGCCCTCTAGTTTGCTTATTCCTCTTTCTGTCTCTAGTATGTTTTTTATTTGGGCTACAGAATCTTCAATCTCTGTGATATCTGCTATTTGTCTATTTAGTATTTCAAATTCCTCTTTATGCTCCTCCAATGTCTTCTTGATATCCTTTACATCATTAGTCATCCACTTATTTTATTTAGAGCATTTATAAGAACATCTCTGATTAGTTGTTCCAAAGTCTATGTCTCCTCTGGTGTTTTAATTTGGTCATTAGGCTGAGCTACATCTGTCTGCATTGTGATATACTTAGTGATCTTCTTTTGTTTTTGCTCCATGTAAATATCTGGATTGATTTGCTTTTTTAAAAATTTTTAAATTTTTTTAAAAGATAACATACAAATGCAAACATTCTTACCGTATGATCATTCCATTCTTGGTATATAATCAATAGCTCACAAAATCGTCACATAGTTGTATATTCATCACCACAATCATCTCTCAGAACATTTGCATCAATCCAGAAAAAGAAATAAAAAGAAAAACTTTGTACATACCATACACCCTTCCCCTCACCAATCACCAGCATTTCAATCTACTAAATTTATTTTAACATTTGTTCTCCCTATCTGTTGATAGTGTAGATAAAAGAAGCATCAGACACAAGGTTTTCACAATCACATAGTCACATTGTGAAAGCTATATCATTATACAATCATCTTTGAGAAACATGGCTACTGGAACACAGCTCTACATTTCAGGCAGTTCCCTTCAACTTCTCCTTTACACCTTAACTAAAAAGGGGATATCTGTATAATGTGTAAGAATAACCTCCAGGATATCTTCTCGACTCTGTTTGGAATCTCTCGGCCATTGATACCTTATTTTGTTTCATTTCGCTCTTCCCCCTTTTGATCGAGAAGGTTTTCTCGATCCCTTGATACTGAGTCCCAGCTCATTCTAGGATTTCTGTCCCATGTTGCCAGGAAGGTCCATACCCTGAGACTCATGTCCCACGTAGTGGGGGGGGGGGGGGTCAGTGAGTTGGCTTGTCATGTTGGAGAGAGAGAGAGGCCACATCTGAGAAATGGAAGAGGTTCTCTGATGGTGATTCTTAGGCCTAATTTTAAGTAGGCTTAGCCTATCCTTTGTGGGGTTAAGTCTCATATGAACAACCCCAAGATTGAGGGCTCAGCCTATTGCTTTGGTTATCCCCACTGCTTGTGAGAACACCAGGAATTCTCCACTTGGGGAGACTGAATTTTCCCCCTCTCTTGCTATTCCCCCAAGGGGACTTTGCAAATACTTTTTTATTCACTGTTCAAATCACTCTGGGATTTATCGGGGCATCACTCTGGACAAACCAACAAAATCTTATGGCTTACTTAGTTCCCATGTACTTATGGTGTTCAGTTAAGCTGTCCACATAAGTTATATTAGGAAATGCACTAGTCAAAATATAAATTTTATACCAAATAAACATTTTTCACTTTAGTCTCACACATGAGTTAAAGTTTTAAAATATGAATTACCATCTATTTCATCACCCTGCAGCATTGACATTCCTTTGTTCATCCTCATGCAAAAACATTTTTTAAATTTGTACATTTAGTCACTATCGTTATATACTCTATGCATTCCTAGATTATACCATCTCAGTCTTTATCATCTATCTTTCCTTCTGATTTCATTTGTGCCCCCAGGCCTCCTCCCTCTATCATTCTCACATTCAGCTTCATTCAGTGTTCTAACATTATTGTATCACAGTTAGGTGGTATTGTGCTATCCATTTCTGAATTTTTACAATCTGTCCTGTTCCACAATCTGTATCCCTTCAGCTCCAATTACCCAATATCTACCCTATTTCTATCTCCTGTTGGTCTCTATTCTTAACTGAAATTCTCCTATTTCATTCACTAATGTTAGTTCATATCAGTCAGACCATACAGTATTTGTCCTTTTGTTTCTGGCTAATCTTACTCAGCATAATGTCCTTAAGGTCTATCCATATTGTTACAAACTTCATAACTTTATTCTGTCTTACAGCTGCATAATATTCTATCAAATGTATATAACACAGCTTGTTTATCCATTCTTCTGTTGATGAACATTTTGGCTGTTTCCATCTCTTGGCAATTGTAAATAATACTGCCATAAATACTGGTGTGTAAATGTCCATTTGAATCCTTGCCCTCATGTCCTCTGAGTAGATGCCTAGCAATGATATTGCCAGGTCATATGACAATTCTGTACTTAGCTTCCTGAGGAACCGCCAAAATGCCTTCCACAGCACTTGTACCATTTGACATTCCCACCAACAAGTGTGCACAATTCCCACAATAAGTGTGCTCTTTCTCCACATTCTCTCCAGCACTTGTGTTTTCTGTTTTATTGATAATGGCCATTCTGGTGGGTGTGAGATGATATCCCATTGTGATTTTGATTTGCATTTCCCTAATGCCAGGGAAGTTGAACATCTTTTCATGTGCCTTTTGGCCATTTGTATTTCCTCTTCTGAGAAGTGTCAGTTCATGTCTTTTGTCCATTTTTTAATTGGGTTGTCTGTCTTTTTGTTGGTGAGTTGAACAATCTCTTTATATACTTTGATATTAGACCTTTATCTGATATATCGCTTCCAAATATTGTCTCCCCATTGTGTAGGCTGTCTTTTTACTTCCTTGATGAAGTTTTTGATGCACAAAAGTGTTTAATTTTGAGGAGTTCCCACTTATTTATTTCTTTCTTCAATGCTCATGCTTTGAGTATGAGGTCTAGGAAACCGCCTCTTATTCCAAAATGTATAAGACATTTCCCTACATTTTCTTCTAAAAGTTTTATGGTCTTAGATCTAATGTTTAGGTCTTTGATCCATTTTGAGTTAATTTTTGTATAGGGTGTGAGATATGGATCCTCTTTCATTCTTTTACATACAGATATCCAGTTCTCTAGGCACCATTTATTGAAGAGACTGTTCTGTCCCAGGTGAGTTGGCTTGACTGCCTTTTCAAAGATCAGTTGTCCATAGATGAGAAGGTCTATATCTCAACACTCTATTCAATTCCGTTGGTCAGTATATCTATCTTTATGCCAGTACCAAGCAGTTTTGACCACTGTAGCTTCATAATATGCTTTAAAGTCAGGTAGCATGAGACCTCAGACTTCAGTTTTCCTTCTCAGTATGTTTTTAGCTATTTGGGGCACCCTGCTCTTCCAGATAAATTTGGTTATTGGTTTTTCTATTTCTGAAAAGTAAGTTTTTGGGATTTTAATTGGTTTTGCACTGATCTGTAAATCAATTTAGGTAGAATTGACATCTTAACTATATTTAGTCTTCCAGTCCATGAACACAGTATGCCCTTCCATTTTTTTAGGTCTTCAGTGATTTCTTTTAGCAATTTCTTGTAGTTTTCTTTGTTTAAGTCTTTTGTAGCTTTAGTTAAATTTATTCCTAAATATTTTATTCTTTTGGTTGCACTTGTAAATGGAATTTTTTTCTTGATTTCCTCCTCAGATTGTTCATTACTAGTGTTTAGAAAAACTACAGATTTTTGAATGTCGATCTTGTAACCTGCCACTTTGCTGTACTTATTTATTAGCTCTAGTAGTTTTGCTGTGGATTTTTCAGGGTTTTCAACATATAGTATCATATCCTTTGCAAACAGTGAGAATTTTACTTCTTCCTTTTCAATTTTGATGCATTGTATTTCTTTTTCTTGTCCAATTGCTCTGGCCAGAACTTCCAACACAATATTGAATAACAATGGTGATAGTGAACATCCTTGTATTTATTGTTCCTGATCTTAGGGGGAAAGTTTTCAGTTTTTCCCCATTGAGGATGATGTTAGCTGTGGGTTTTTCATATATTCCCTTTATCATGTTGAGGAAGTTCCCTTCTATTCTTATCCTTTGAAGTGTTTTCAACAAGAAAGGATGTTGAATTTTGTCAAATACCTTTTCTGCATCAATTGAGATGATCATATGGTTTTTCTGCATTGATTTGTTGATATGGTGTATTACATTAATTGATTTTCTTATGTTGAGCCATCCTTGCATACCTGGGATGAATCCTGCTGGTCATGGTGTATAATTCTTTTAATGTGCTGCTGGATTCGATTTGTAAGAATTTTAAGGAGGATTTTTGCATCTATATTCATTAAAGAGATTGGTCTGCAGTTTCCTTTTCTTGTAATATCTTTGTCTGGCTTTGGTATGAGGGTGATGTTGGCTTCACAGCATGAGTTAGGTAACCTTCCTTCTTCAATTTTTTGGAAGCGTTTGAGCAGGATTGGTTCTAATTCTTTCTTGAATGTTTGGTAGAATTCAAGAATGGTCCTGGACTTTTCTTTTTGGGGAGCTTCTTAATGACTAATTCAATTTCTTTACTTGTGATTGGCTTGTTGAGGTCATCTATTTCTTCTCAAGCCCATGTTGGTTGTTCATGTCTTTCTAGGAAGCTGTCCATTTCATCTACATTGTCTAGTTTATTAGCATAAATTTGTTCATAGTATCCTCTCATTACCTCCTTTGTTTCTGTGGGGTCAGTGGTTATGTCTCCTCTTCCATTTCTGATTTTATTTATTTGCATCCTCTCTCTTCTTTCTGTCAACCTTGCTAAGGGTCCAACAATCTTATTGATTTTCTCCTAGAACCAACTTCTGGTTTTGCTGATTTTCTCGATTGTTTTCATGTTCTCAATTTCATTTATTTTTGCTCTAATCTTCATTATTTCTTTCCTTTTGCTTGCTTTTGGGGTTAGTTTGCTGTTCTTTCTCTAGTTCTTCCAAGTGAACATTTAATTCCTCGATTTTTGCTCTTTCTTCATTTTTGATATAGGAATTTAGGGCAATAAATTTCCCTTTTAGCACTGTCTTTGCTGCATCCCATAAATTTTGATATGTTATGTTTTCATTTTCATTTGCCTTGAGATATTTACTGATTTCTCTTGTAATTTCTTCCTTGACCCCCTAGTTGTTTAAAAGTATGTTGTTGAACCTCCATATATTTGTGAATTTTCTGGCACTCTGTCTGTTATTGATTTCCAACTTTATTCCTTTATGACCTGAGGAAGTGTTTTTGTATGATTTCAATCTTTATAAATTTATTGAGACTTGCTTTGTGACCCAGCATATGGTATATCCTTGAGAATGATCCATGAGCACTTAAGAAAAAGGTGTATCCTGCTATTGTGGGGTGTAGCGTTCTATATATGTCTGTTAAGTCTAGCTCATTTATTGTATTATTCAAATTCTCTGTTTCTCTATTGATCCACTGTCTAGATGTTCTGTCCATTGATGAGACTGGGGAATTGAAGTCTCCAACTATTATGGTAGATGTGTCTATTTCTCTTTTCAGTGTTTGCCTCATGTTATTTTGGAGCATTCTGGCTCAGTGCATAAATATTTATGATTATTATGTCTTCTTGTTGAATTATTCCTTTTATTAATAAATAGTGTCCTTCTTTGTCTCTTTTAACTGTTTTACATTTGAAGTCTAATTTGTTGGATATTAGTATAGCTACTCCTGCTCTTTTCTGATTGTTATTTACATGAAATATATTTTCCCAACCTTTCACTTTCAAACTATGTTTATCTTTGGGTCTAAGATGTGTTTCCTGTAGAGAGCATGTAGATGGGTCCTGTTTTTTAATCCATTCTGCCAGTCCATGTCTTTTGATTGGGGAGTTCAATCCATTAACATTTAGTGTTATTACTATATGGACAGTACTTTCTTCTACCATTTTGCCTTTTGGATTTTATGTGTCATATCTAATTTTTCTTCTTTTTACCTTTACTGGTAGTCTTCATTTCTACACTCTTCTCCACACTTCTCTCTCCTGTCTTTTCCTATCTGTCTTTAGTGTTTCCTTTAATATTTTTTGCAGATCTGGTCTCTTGGTCACAGATTCTCTCAGTGATTTTTTTCTCTGAATGTGTTTTAATTTCCCCCTGATTTTTGAAGGACAAGTTTGCTGGATATAGAATTCTTGGTTGGCCATTTTTCTTTTTTAGTAACTCAAATATATCATCCCACTGTCTTCTTGCCTCCATGGTTTCTGCTGAGAAATCTACGCAAGATTGGGCTTCCCTTGTATGTGATGGATTGCTTTCATCTTGCTGCTTTCAAGATTCTCTCTTTCTCTTTGACATCTAATGTTCTGATTAGTATGTGTCTTGGAGTACATCTATTTGTATCTATTCTGTTTGGGGTATGCTGCACTTCTTGGATCTGTAATTTTAAGTCTTTCATAAGAGTTGGGAAATTTTCAGTAACAGTTTCCTCCATTAGTTTTTCTCCTCCTTTTACCTTCTGTTCCCCTTCTGGGACACCCACAACATGTATATTCATGTGCTTCATGTTGTCCTTCAATTCCCTGAGTCCCTGCTTGTATTTTTCCATTCTTTTCCTTATATTTTCTTTTGCTTGTCAGATTTCAGATGTCCTGTCCTCCTGTTCATTAATCCTATCTACTGCCTCTTGAAATCTAACATAGTAGGTTTCTATTGTTTTTTTTTTATCTCTTCTACTGTGCTGTTCATTCCCATAAGTTCTGTGATTTGTTTTTTCAGACTTTTGATTTCTTCTTTTTGTTCATTCCTTGCCTTCTTTATATCCTCCCTCAATTCATTGATTTGATTTTTGATGAGGTTTTTCCATGTCTCTTTGAACATTCTGAATTAATTGTTTCAATTCCTGTGTCTCATTTGAATTGTTGATTTGTTCCTTTGACTGGGCCATATCTCCAATTTTCCTAGTATGATTCATTATTTTTTGCTGGTGTCTAGGCATTTAATTTCCTTAATTAGTTATTCTGCAGATTGTTTTCACTTTTTTTACCTAGGATTTTCCTACTGGATGACTTTATTGTCTATCTGTTCTTTGACATTCAGTCCAGCTTATTCTAGACCTCTAGCGTAGATTTTGTTTAACAGATCAGAATTTTTCAGTTCTTGTTTTCTTGTTTCTTGCCCTGCCTGTATGGTGCCTTTTTTTCTCTCTCCTTAGAAGGGTCTACTTAAGTCTTAGAGACCCCAGACAGATTTTCCCAGACCAAACTAGCCTCCTCTCAGGAACTGCATCAGTTTTCCCTGAGGGTGAGACCCAGCAGGTTGAAAGGCTTTCCTATGAAGCCTCTGGACTCTGAATTTTTCCTATCCTGTCCAGTATGTGATGCTTTTCTGCCTGTGGGTCTCACCAGCATAAGGTGATGTGGTACCTTTAACTTCAGCAGACTCTCCCTGTTGGAGCATGGTTGAAACAGAGGAGAGGTTGTAGGCTGGCTTTAATCATTTCACTTTTCCAGACCCTGGGGTCTGAATTCCTTGAGGGAGGGATTCCACCTGAGCTGGGCCCCACCTCTCCTGGGGAAGACACAGACTCCAGACAGAGTCTCAAACAAGCTTAATTCTGCCTATGCCTGGGGCATTTGGAGCCTAAGAACCCCTGCAGCTGTATCCAAAGAGTAATCAAGCCATAGAAACACAGCCACAAAAAAGAAAAAGAAAAATCCTTTTCAGAGCAGGACTTCCATTCCTTGGGTTTGCCAATCAAGAGCTTAAGTTGATAAGTTGCTCTGTGTATCTCCAGGTCCTATATGCCCCCTCCTTTCCTTCAGGGCCCAGACCCTTTCAAGTATTATGTGCTATTGGATCCAAAAAACCTCTGTTTTTTTTTTTTTCTTTTTCCATCAGCCCTGCCCCCTCTGCATTGGGGCAAAAACCAGCAACCTCAACTTTTATTCAAGGTTCAGCTGAGCTGGGGACCTATTTTTAGTAGTCAGAATTTGTTAATTAATTCCACAATTGGAGCTTGGTTGTGCTCAGCCCCGTGCATGGGGAGTGGGGTGGGTGACAGTGTTCAGGTGTGTGGGTTGAGTTGCAGGTCTTAGGGCTGCACTGGTAAGGGTAATGCATTCAAGGAACGCTGCTTGGCTTACTTCATAGTCATGTTCTCCCCATCCGTGCACTCCTGAGGGCTCCAGGCTTCCTCATTAGGCTCTGGTTTTCTACTTCTCAATTCCTCAGCTTTTGCAACCAGGGCCTTCCTATGTGGTGCAGAAGAATCACCGTCTCAGTCACTTGCCTGTCCTTCTCTAACTTTTCCTTGGAATAGGGCTAAACTTGACCTATCCTATTCCGCCATCTTCCTGGAACCCATTGTGATAGCTTGAAGCTGTATGTACCCCTGAAAAGATCATGTTCAGAAAAGATCAGCTAATCCATTTCCGTGTATGAAGACCTATTGCCTATTGTGGGTGGGACCTTTTTCTTTTTTGCATGGGCAGGCACCCAGAAAGACCTTTTGATTAGGTTATTTTAGTTGATCTATTCCCCAAGTGGGTCTTAAATCCTCTTACTGGAGTCCTTTTTAAGAGAATAAAAGACAGAGAGAAGACACAGAAAAAAGGTCCCAAAAAAGCTAAGAGAGAAGAACCAGAAGCTGGAAGTAACAAAACCTGTTAGAGAAGGGAGAGACTAGCAGATGTTGCCATGTGCATGTCCATATGACAGAGGAGTGAAGGATCTTCAGTAGCTAGTCTTCCAGGAGACAGTATCACCTGGTTATACCTGAAGTTGGACATTTCACAGCCTAAGAACTGTAAGCTTATAAATTAATAAATCTCCATTGTAATAGCCAATGCATTTCTGGTATATTGCATTTTGTCAGCTTTAGCAAATTAAAACAGCCATCACTAACAATGACATGCAAATGACTTTTAGGTCTCTGAGGGTACTCTGTTTTTTTTTATAGAGCCAAAACCCCAAAAACCCTGTCTGGGACGCTGAATAATGATTTAAGAGCACGTTCTGCAGAAAAGGGCTGAGTCTGACATCCGAAGATACAACTAACTGATTTCACAATTTTACTTAGGGCTGGCAGAACATTTTTTCACTAAGCTGAGGTGTGTATTGCTACAAGTCTCTGGGTTTCCAGCAAATAAATAATGTGCTGAACCCAATAATCTTTTTGAAGCATTAACTACTTTTGATCCATCTCTTGCACTGAAAAGGAAACACAGCTTCTGCTTCTTCTGCCTGCTAAACGAGATTAGTTTACCTTTCCACCAGCTTAAACAAAATAGCAACTCAATGGTCCTCCTAGGACCAACTAAATAAGAAAATAGTGCTCTAATCAATGTTACTGCTAGGCTTAATAGTTTTCTGATATTTGGTCTAAATTTTATTGCTGTCAGCTGAGTATCTCTTCTTAAGCAATTCTATTTGCCTCTCAATTATGTGCATATGTTTCATGTGAATATATCTCCTTGTGGTAGAAGAGTAAGGGACATGGAGAATGACATTGGTTATTTAGTTTTTCTTGCTATTACAATCAATGGCTTCTTTATGATCATTTTGTTAAACTAGGCATTTATTAGGTTTTTTATTTTGGGTTTGGTGAAGGTATTGCTGTTGGCTACTTATCCCCATGTTCAGAATTTTCCTCTCATCTGATGAGAAAGTTGATAACAATCTCTTTTCATCAAGGTGCTTTTAAGGTAATTTTTATGTTTTTGTTTAACATGGCTCAAAGAACAATCAGAAAAAATAATCAAGATACAGATGCTGATTAAAACACATGGCTGTCTGCTTCCCTGAATGTTGGCCCAATGCCTGGAAGGATCATGCACCAGCAGGTGGATAGGATTGTGGCTGATACACCTGACATGAGAATGGACTATAATGAAACCTAGGCTGTACTCCAGTAAAAATCAGGATCTTCATGGCTTTGACTAAATCACTTCAGATCAAGCCTCTATTATGATGGACCAACTAGTGATTTCAAAATTAAAGTCAGGAAGGATTTCAGTTTCTTTATGCTGTTTCTATATATCGCAGGTATTTTTGACTTGGAAGATGAGATCATGAAGGTGGAAGAGGAAGGGAAAACCAGTAGCAGATTGCTTACACAAATGGCTCCATTTACCCCTCCCCATATTCATACTTTTTGCCATATAATTTTGTAGTGCCCTCCTGCTCAGATTCTAGGTCCAGCCAGGTGACTTGTTTGGGCCAATGGGATATTACTGGATATGATGCCAGTAGAGACTTGAAAAGCACTTGCTTGTTTCAACTTGCATTCCTGCAGCTCTCCTCCCATCATGATAACACTGGCTAGCCTTCTGGAGGATGAGAGGCACATGGCCCAGTCACCCCATCACCTGTCTTATACTGAGCTGACTGTCTTGGCATATCATTGAGTCCAGTAAAGATCAGAAGAACTGTTTTACCAAGCCCAACCTAAATTGCTGATACACAGACTAATGAGTGAAATAATACTTATTATTTTAAGCCACTGAAATTTGAGATGGTGCCATTGAACATTATGCTTGCAATTAACAATTCAATTAATTCAACATACATTCATTGAGTATCTAGTAGGCCCTGGGATGATACAAGGAAGAGTAAAGCATAGTCCCTGCTCTCAGAGCCTATAAACTAGTAAGACAGACCGGTAGATAAAAAGAAATAACTTTAATATAAAGTACTGCTAAATACACATACAAAAATCATGTTGTGACAGTATGACTGTTTCAAAGATTAGAATGCAATGCATATAATGTGTAAATATATTTTATTGCAAGTAGCTACACATACACACACACACAACATATACATTGCCTATATAATATGGGACATGGTATCAGGGACACCTGCTCAAATCACTATTGTAAAGTGGATGTTTACTCATCTATGGCCTAAGTTTCATAATGTTCATCTGGGGTTAAGGGTGGTGGAGGATTCCCAGTCAGCTTGAGCCCTGTATTAGTTAGGGCTCTCTAGAGAAATGGAATCAACAGGAAATATATGTGAATACAAAATTTATAAAAGTGTATCCTATAATGGTGGAAACATAGGGTCCAAAATCTGTAGGGCAGGCTGTGAAGCTGACAATTCCAGTGGAAGGTCTGGATGAACTCCACAGAGAGGCTTCCTGCCAAAGCAGGAAGAGAGCCTGTCTCTTCTGAATCCTCCATAAAAGGATTCCAGTGTTAAGATTAAGCATCACTCACTGCAGAAGACACTGCCCTTGGCTGATTACAAATGGAATCAGCTGTGAATGCAGCCGACATGATCATTATTTAATTCTATGAAATGTCCTCATAGCAACAGACAGACCAGCACTTGCCCAACCAGACAAATGGGTACCACCACGTGGCCAAGTTGACACATGAACCTGACCATGACAAGCCTCAATCAGAAGGTCACTTGTCCTATCAATGGAAAGGAAATAAAATACCATTCACTTCATCAGTTTTTGTGCAACACTTTAAATATGGAAGAAAAGAGCACAGTCAGTTGGCCAGAGAATACAGAAGGATTCAACTAGAAAGGAGAACTGAGGCATTTTTGTCTAGTTCTTTGCTATTCAAAGTGTGGTGCATGGATAAGTAGCATTAGCATTACCTGGGAGCTCGTTAGAGTTGTAGAATACCTGTCCCAATCTCAGACATACTGAATCAGAATCATTTAATAAGAATTACCTGGTAAATCTTATGCACCTTAAAGTTTGAGATTAAAGCTTGAGAAGAACTAGTCTAGCCTACATGCTGCAAGTCAGTTCATCCAAACATGAAATTATAAGAACAAGTTCAAACCTCAGTCTTTTAATGGGTGCATTTAAGTTAATAATAAATATTATTTATAAATAAGAGAAAATAATAAGAACCAGTTTAAAATTGTTATACCATCAAGGTGGCCATTTTGAGCAGTGTTTTTCAAACTGAGGAATGAGACCCAATAGAAGACTGTGAAATTTATTTAAATCAGCCATTCTCAACCCTGGCTGTACATTAGAAGCACTGGGGTTGCTTTTTTAAAATCCTAATGTCCAGGTCCTTCCCAAGAGTAAACCAGAATCTTTGGGGTGGAGAGGTTAACTGGTGGAACCAGGCCACAACATTTTCTAAAGCTCCATTAGATTAGGTGATCTAATATACAACCAAATTTGAGAACCACTGATTTAGAATGTCATGGCTAACAATTCTTTGCTGAATAGAAAGGAATGGAGTCAAATGGGATGGAATGGAGTATTGTGGAGTGGAATGGAATAGAAAAGGAAATGTCAGAGTATATTACATGTAGTCAGGATATTATTTTGAGAGACTTCTGTTGCATATATATGCATGTGAGTGTATGTGTGTAGTGGGTTATTCTATAAAATATATTGTCGTGGATAGCTGAAATTTTGAAAACATTATAAAGTGAACACTGAACAGGCAACAAACAAAGACAGAGAAATACTCACAAATGAAAGTCTTGATTTTTTTTTTAAACTACATCACAGCACAAACACAGGCAAGACCAGAACAGTTTAGGATGTAGTGATTATCGATAGACCCTCGATAGGAAGGAAGCAGAGGAATCTGGAATGAGTGGACTAAAACTGAGACCATTTTTGTTTGTTCTACCTACTCATGCTGAAGCCAAAGATGGGAGAATATAGACTTCATAAATAGTGAATGCTCAAATCACTTTCAAATAATCTCTTTGTTATGTCTATAAAGTCTCCTATAGAGTAGGAGAAACTTTTTAGATATTGTTAGAGACACTACCTATAACCAAATGGGCCATACCCCTTATAACAGTGGTTCTTAGCTTTGGGGCCCTTTTGAAGTCTATTAAAAATGAATAGATTTCTCCCTATAAAAGTACTCACATTCAGCTAAATGAAGAATTTTGCAGGAAAGTAAAGAATCCTCCAAACCCATTCATGGCCCACTTCTTCACATTGTCAATTCCCAGATTTGGAGCCCCTAAAAGAAGGTGGCTTTAAGAAAGCATACTTCTTGTGGGTATGCAACATACTACTCAAGTATTCATTAATTGGTGGCAACTTGATAAGCAAAGTTTTCATCTCACAGGATTAATAAAGCAGAGAACAAATTTAGTATATGAAGACTTGCAGTAATCAAAGGTGAGGTCCCAGTGGCCTAGTTCTAATGTTCTGCTAGTGGTGCAATATCACCTTGTCTGCACTGGATAGAGCTTTCTAGTCGTCCTTTCTGTTTCTCTTTCTTTTTTAATCTTTTAAAAACTTGCAAGAAGTTTTCACCCCAGGAAACAGCAAGGAAAATACTTAACTTGGGGGCCTAGAATAATGCTAAATGAAAGACGGCTCTTATTATCAATTATTGTTAAGAATGCAAGAGTGAACCTCAGATTTTAACTTATCCACACAGAACTGGATGGTGGATTAATGCTCTGTTTCTATAGAGAAGAGCTCTTTTTTTTTTTTTTTTTTTTTTAGCAGGGATGGACACCCTGTCCTAGACTTTTTTTTTCTTTTTTTTATTAATTAACACAAAAAAAGAAATTAACCCAACATTTAGAAATCATACCATTCTACATATGCAATCAGTAATTCTTAACATCATCACATAGATGCATAATCATCGTTTCTTAGTACATTTGCATCGGTTTAGAAGAACTAGCAACACAACCGAAAAAGATATAGAATGTTAATATAGAGAAAAAAATAAAAGTAATAATAGTAAAAACAAAACAAAACAAAACAAAACAAAAACCTATAGATCGGATGCAGCTTCATTCAGTGTTTTAACATGATTACTTTACAATTAGGTATTATTGTGCTGTCCATTTTTGAGTTTTTGTATCTAGTTCTGTTGCACAGTCTGTATCCCTTCAGCCCCAATTACCCATTATCTTACCCTGTTTCTAACTCCTGCTGGACTCTGTTATCAATGACATATTCCAAGTTTATTCTCGAATGTCGATTCACATCATTGGGACCATACAGTATTTGTCTTTTAGTTTTTGGCTAGACTCACTCAGCATAATGTTCTCTAGGTCCATCCATGTTATTACATGCTTCATAAGTTTATCCTGTCTTAAAGCTGCATAATATTCCATCGTATGTATATACCACAGTTTGTTTAGCCACTCGTCTGTTGATGGACATTTTGGCTATTTCCATCTCTTTGCAATTGTAAATAACGCTGCTATAAACATTGGTGTGCAAATGTCCGTTTGAGTTTTTGCCCTTAATTCCTTTGAGTAGATTCCCAGCGATGGTATTGCTGGGTCGTATGGCAATTCTATATTCAGCTTTTTGAGGAACCGCCAAACTGCTTTCCACAGTGGTTGCACAATTTGACATTCCCACCAACAATGGATAAGTGTGCCTCTTTCACCGCATCCTCTCCAGCACTTGTCATTTTCTGTTTTGTTGATAATGGACATTCTGGTGGGTGTGAAATGATATCTCATTGTGGTTTTGATTTGCATTTCTCTAATGGCCAGGGACATTGAGCATCTCTTCATGTGCCTCTTGGCCATCCGTATTTCCTCTTCTGAGAGGTGTCTGTTCAAGTCTTTTTCCCATTTTGTAATTGGGTTGGCTGTCTTTTTGTTGTTGAGATGAACAATCTCTTTATAAATTCTGGATACTAGACCTTTATCTGATATGTCGTTTCCAAATATTGTCTCCCATTGTGTAGGCTGTCTTTCTACTTTCTTGATGAAGTTCTTTGATGCACAAAAGTGTTTAATTTTGAGGAGTTCCCATTTATTTATTTCCTTCTTCAGTGCTCTTGCTTTAGGTTTAAGGTCCATAAAACCGCCTCCAATTGTAAGATTCATAAGATATCTCCCTACATTTTCCTCTAACTGTTTTATGGTCTTAGACCTAATGTTTAGATCTTTGATCCATTTTGAGTTAATTTTTGTATAGGGTGTGAGATATGGGTCTTCTTTCATTCTTTTGCATATGGATATCCAGTTCTCTAGGCACCATTTATTGAAGAGACTGTTCTGTCCCAGGTGACTTGGCTTGACTGCCTTATCAAAGATCAGATGTACATAGATGAGAGGGTCTATATCTGAGCACTCTATTCGATTCCATTGGTCGATATATCTATCTTTATGCCAATACCATGCTGTTTTGACCACTGTGGCTTCATAATATGCCTTAAAGTCAGGCAGTGCAAGACCTCCAGCTTCATTTTTTTTCCTCAAGATGTTTTTAGCAATTCGGGGCACCCTGCCCTTCCAGATAAATTTGCTTATTGGTTTTTCTATTTCTGAAAAATAAGTTGTTGGGATTTTGATTGGTATTGCATTGAATCTGTAAATCAATTTAGGTAGGATTGACATCTTAACTATATTTAGTCTTCCAATCCATGAACACGGTATGCCCTTCCATCTATTTAGGTCTTCTGTGATTTCTTTTAGCACTTTTCTTTATATATGTTTTCTGTCTCTTTAGTTAAATTTATTCCTAGGCATTTCATTCTTTTAGTTGCAATTGTAAATGGGATTCGTTTCTTGATTTCCCCCTCAGCTTGTTCATTACTAGTGTATAGAAATGCTACAGATTTTTGAATGTTGATCTTGTAACCTGCTACTTTGCTGTACTCATTTATTAGCTCTAGTAGTTTTGTTGTGGATTTTTCCGGGTTTTCGACGTATAGTATCATATCGTCTGCAAACAGTGATAGTTTTACTTCTTCCTTTCCAATTTTGATGCCTTGTATTTCTTTTTCTTGTCTAATTGCTCTGGCTAGAACCTCCAACACAATGTTGAATAATAGTGGTGATAGTGGACATCCTTGTCTTGTTCCTGATCTTAGGGGGAAAGTTTTCAATTTTTCCCCATTGAGGATGATATTAGCTGTGGGTTTTTCATATATTCCCCCTATCATTTTAAGGAAGTTCCCTTGTATTCCTATCTTTTGAAGTGTTTTCAACAGGAAAGGATGTTGAATCTTGTCAAATGCCTTCTCTGCATCAATTGAGATGATCATGTGATTTTCTGCTTTGATTTGTTGATATGGTGTATTACATTAATTGATTTTCTTATGTTGAACCATTCTTGCATACCTGGGATGAATCCTACTTGGTCATGATGTATAATTCTTTTAATGTGTTGTTGGATACGATTTGTTAGAATTTTATTGAGGATTTTTGCATCTATATTCATTAGAGAGATTGGCCTGTAGTTTTCTTTTTTTGTAATATCTTTGCCTGGTTTTGGTATGAGGGTGATGTTGGCTTCATAGAATGAACTAGGTAGTTTTCCCTCCACTTCGATTTTTTTGAAGAGTTTGAGGAGAGTTGTTACTAATTCTTTCTGGAATGTTTGATAGAATTCACATGTGAAGCCGTCTGGTCCTGGACTTTTCTTTTTAGGAAGCTTTTGAATGACTGATTCAATTTCTTTACTTGTGATTGGTTTGTTGAGGTCATCTATGTCTTCTTGAGTCAAAGTTGGTTGTTCATGTCTTTCCAGGAACCTGTCCATTTCTTCTAAATTGTTGTATTTATTAGCGTAAAGTTGTTCATAGTATCCTGTTATTACCTCCTTTATTTCTGTAAGGTCAGTAGTTATGTCTCCTCTTCCATTTCTGATCTTATTTATTTGCATCCTCTCTCTTCTTCTTTTTGTCAATCTTGCTAAGGGCCCATCAATCTTATTGATTTTCTCATAGAACCAACTTCTGGTCTTATTGATTTTCTCTATTGTTTTCATGTTTTCAATTTCATTTATTTCTGCTCTAATTTGTTATTTCTTTCCTTTTGCTTGCTTTGGGATTAGTTTGCTGTTCTTTCTCCAGTTCTTCCAAGTGGACAGTTAATTCCCAAATTTTTGCCTTTTCTTCTTTTCTGATATAGGCATTTAGGGCAATAAATTTCCCTCTAGCACTGCCTTTGCTGCGTCCCATAAGTTTTGATATGTTGTGTTTTCATTTTCATTCGCCTCGAGGTATTTGATAATTTCTCTTGCAATTTCTTCTTTGACCCACTCGTTGTTTAAGAGTGTGTTGTTGAGCCTCCACGTATTTGTGAATTTTCTGGCACTCCGCCTATTATTGATTTCCAACTTCATTCCTTTATGATCCGAGAAAGTGTTGTGTATGATTTCAATCTTTTTAAATTTGTTAAGACTTGCTTTGTGACCCAGCATATGGTCTATCTCAGAGAATGATCCATGAGCACTTGAGAAAAAGGTGTATCCTGCTGTTGTGGGATGTAAGGTCCTATAAATGTCTGTTAAGTCTAGCTCATTTATAGTAATATTCAGATTCTCTATTTCTTTATTGATCCTCTGTCTAGATGTTCTGTCCATTGATGAGAGTGGGGAATTGAAGTCTCCAACTATTATGGTATATGAGTCTATTTCCCTTTTCAGTGTTTGCAGTGTATTCCTCACGTATTTTGGGGCATTCTGGTTCGGTGCGTAAATATTTATGATTGTTATGTCTTCTTGTTTAATTGTTCCTTTTATTAGTATATAGTGTCCTTCTTTGTCTCTTTTAACTGTTTTACATTTGAAGTCTAATTTGTTGGATATTAGTATAGCCACTCCTGCTCTTTTCTGGTTGTTATTTGCATGAAATATCTTTTCCCAACCTTTCACTTTCAACCTATGTTTATCTTTGGGTCTAAGATGTGTTTCCTGTAGACAGCATATAGAAGGATCCTGTTTTTTAATCCATTCTGCCAATCTATGTCTTTTGATTGGGGAATTCAGTCCATTAACATTTAGTGTTATTACTGTTTGGATAATATTTTCCTCTACCATTTTGCCTTTTGTATTATATATATCATATCTGATTTTCCTTCTTTCTACACTCTTCTCCATACCTCTCTCTTCTGTCTTTTTGTATCTGACTCTAGTGCTCCCTTTAGTATTTCTTGCAGAGCTGGTCTCTTGGTCACAAATTCTCTCAGTGACTTTTTGTCTGAGAATGTTTTAATTTCTCCCTCATTTTTGAAGGACAATTTTGCTGGATATAGGAGTCTTGGTTGGCAGTTTTTCTCTTTTAGTAATTTAAATATATCATCCCACTGTCTTCTAGCCTCCATGGTTTCTGCTGAGAAATCTACACATAGTCTTATTGGGTTTCCCTTGTATGTGATGGATTGTTTTTCTCTTGCTGCTGTCAAGATCCTCTCTTTCTCTTTGACCTCTGACATTCTAACTAGTAAGTGTCTTGGAGAATGCCTATTTGGGTCTTATCTCTTTGGGGTGTGCTGCACTTCTTGGATCTGTAGTTTTAGGTCTTTCATAAGAGTTGGGAAATTTTCAGTGATAATTTCTTCCATTAGTTTTTTTTCTCCTTTTCCCTTCTCTTCTCCTTCTGGGACACCCACAACACGTATATTTGTGCGGTTCATATTGTCCTTGAGTTCCCTGATACCCTGTTCAAAATTTCCATTCTTTTCCAGATAGTTTCTGTTTGTTTTTGGAATTCAGATGTTCCATCCTCCAAATCACTAATTCTATCTTCTGTCTCTTTAAATCTATCATTGTAGGTATCTATTGTTTTTTCCATCTTTTCTACTTTATCCTTCACTTCCATAAGTTCTGTGATTTGTTTTTTCAGTTTTTCTATTTCTTCTTTATGTTCAGCCCATGTCTCTTCATGTCCTCCCTCAATTTATCGATTTCATTTTTGAAGAGGTTTTCCATTTCTGTTCGTATATTCAGCATTAGTTGTCTCAGCTCCTGTATCTCATTTGAACTATTGGTTTGTTCCTTTGACTGGGCCATATTCTCAATCTTCTGAGCGTGGACCGTTATCTTTTGCTGGCGTCTGGGCATTTAGTCAGATTTCCCTGGGTGTTGGACCCAACAAGGTTGTAAGATTTTTCTGTGAAATCTCTGGGTTCTGTTTTTCTTATCCTGCCCAGTAGGTGGCGCTCGTGGCACACGTTTGTCTCACATGTTTGGAAGGGATCCCCCCCAGTCACCGTTCTCCGTGGCCTGGGGATTTCCGATCCAATTCTCTCAGTTGGTCCGGGGGGCCGCGCGTGGTGTGGGCGTCAGCCGCCGCGGCTTGAGGGGACTCTGTGGCTCCTTTATTAATTCCCCTATTGGTGTTTGGTTGGACCCAGTCCCTGCCACTGTCGGAAATTCCCTCCTCTCCCTGGAGGGGTGTCGGTCGCAGGCCGCAGCAGCCCGGGGAACTCGCCACCGGACCAGGAAGCCACCCCGGGGGGAGAGGCATCGGTCGCCGGCTGCCGTGGCTTGGGGAATTTGCCACCGGACCAGGAAGCCGCCCCCGGGGGAGGGGTGCCGGTTGCCGGCCACCACGGTTTGGGTAGCCCTCTGATCCGAGACTCGTAGCCGTTCCAGGAAGCCGGCCGCCACAGCTTGGGAAACTTGCCTCTCCGAGACTCTCAGCCGGCCTGGGAAGGAGGGAGGGAGAGCTCCGGCTGCCACAGCTGCCGTGGCTCAGGGAATCATGCGCTGCTCGGGGATCTCACCGCAGCAGAGTCTCGCAGTCAGTCTAGCCAGTCCAGACTGGGGTACGCTGTGTGTCCATTCCCTGCCGTGGCCCCGGGAGCTGTTCTGCACTGTTTCTGTTCACCTAGTAGTTGCTCTGGAGGAGGAACTAAGACGCATGTACCTTACTAAGCCGCCATCTTGGCCCCTCCCCCTCTGTCCTCGAGAAGAGCTCTTTAAAAAAAAAAAGCCACCCTTTTTTTCTGACTATAAAAATAAAAGATTGTAAAATATATATGATTGTAAAAGTAATGTGTTCACTATAGAAAATTTGGAAATCATAAAAAAGAAAAAAGAAGAAAATCAAAATTGTTCTTAGCCATAAACTCAGAGATAGCCACTATAAATATTTTGGTGATTTTTCTTCCAGTCCTTCTGCTATATTATATAAATTCATATGAATATGTATATAAATGCAGTGTGCCTATATGATTTTTCAAACAAAATTGTTTAGGTTCCAATGCTTTATCCGCTGTAATCCTCTTGAGAACATCTTTGTACGAAATCTTTATCCTCCCTTGCTGATTTTTTTTCTTCTAGAGAAGTTGTGGGTTTTACAGAACAATCATGCATAAAATAGAGGATTCCCATATACCACCCTATTATTAACACCTTACATTGTTGTGGAATATTTCTCACAATTGATGATAGTATTTCTTTTGGTTAGACAACTGAAAGTAGAATTCTTAGGTCCAAAGGTGTGAATTTGTGTAAATCCCTTAGCATATATTGCCAAATTGCTGAAAATTCGCCATAAATTTATAGTTAGAGCGCCTGTTTGATACATATTTGCATTGAGCATTACCTTTTATTAGTCTTTGCTTAATTTTTAGACCAAAAAAAGGTATTTTTTTGTTTTGTTTTCATTTGGATTTTCCTAAGTTTAATGGCTGTACCGGGATGAATGGTGCTCCATGTTATGAGGTAAATTGTGCCCTCCCAGAAGATCTATTCAAGTCCTAACTTCTGGTCCAATGAATGTGACTTTATGTGGAATTTGAGTCTTTGGAGAGATATGGTTAGTTAAGGTGAGGCCAAACCTAATCCAATATGACTGGTATCCTTATAAGAAGGGGGCATTTGGACCAGAGTCAGACAGACACAGGTGAGAAGGCCACGAGTACACAGAGGAGGCAGAGCTTGGATTGGTGCATCCACTAACCGAGGAACACCAACGATTTCTGGCAAACCCCAGCAGGTTAAATGAAGGATTCTCCCGTACAGATTTCAGGTGGAGCATAGCTTTGCCAACACCTTGATTTTGGACTTCTAGTCATCAGAACTTTGAGAATGAATTTTGTTGTTTTAAGCCATCCAATTTATGCTACTTTGTTGTGACAGCCTTGGGAAACTAAGATACCATCCCACCCACCCCCCAAAAAAGGCATGCCCATGTCCTAATTCCTAAAACTGTCAATATTAGCTTATTTGGTAAAAGAGTAACTATTATGTTATATGACAAAAGAAGCAATTACTGATCTTAACACAGTGGGGCTTATTCTGGATTATCCAGGTGGGCCCTAAATCCAATAAGTGTTCTCATAAGAGTGAGGCAGAGGGAGATGTCAGAGACAGAAGAGAATGAGGCGATATGGGTATGGAGGTAGAGACTGGAGTGATGGCTCCACAGCCCAGGAAGGCAAAGAATGGATTCTCCACTAGAGCCTCCAGAAGAAACAAACCTGCCACACCTTGATTTCGGAAATCCTGGCCTCCAGCGCTCTGAGAGAACAAATTCCTGTAGTTTTAAGCCATCTAGTTCATGGTAATTTGTTACAACACCAAAAGGAAACTAATACAATCGTCTTTTATATTTCTTCTCTATGAGAAGTTTGTGAGAGCTCTTTGTTGATTGAGTAAATAAATCCTTTGTTGTTTGTTGAAAATACTTTCCTGAATTTCCATTTTCCCTTATCTTTGGTTTAAAATGTTTGATAATCTAGAGATTTAAATTTTAATGGAGGTAAATCTATTATTTTGTGATTTCTTAATTAATTAATTTCTTAATTAGTTAATTAATCCTTCCAATATTTTAATGTTTCAATTTTTACATTTAATTTTTCGATTTACCTAAAAGTTGTTTGGGTATTTTGTGAGATGATGATCTAACTTACTCTCCCTCACTCCCTCCTTTTCCCCCCACATTGCCCACCGCCAACTTTAGCCAACTTCCCAAATGGAACAAATGTTCAATTTTTGAGAAACAATATACTCGAGTATTTTATTTTTAAGAATGAGTTGGGCCATTGTTTAAGATAGTTATTATTTAATACATTAAGGATATATAATTTTATTTCTGGTTCACTGAGATTTTCCATCAGGAATGAGTATTACCTTTATTAAATAACTTTTCAGCCTGTACCGAAATGACGAATTTTTCTTTTTTTGTTCTAATGCTTATATATATATATGCATAATTTCCTAATATTAAAACACTTTTATATTATGTATCTAAATTCAATTCAGTCATGGCAGATTGTGATTTTAATATAACCGGTTAATTCAATTTATTAAACTTATTTGTGTAAAATCAGGTGCTGCATTTTTCAAGTTTTTGCATCAAAGTTATGCAAATTTAATACATTATTTGGGTAATCTTCCATATTTATAACATCTCCATCTTGTTTGCTCTCATATCCACTTTATCAAACTAATGGTTCTTTATTTATATTGTGCCTCTTTTTTTCAAAGTACTTCATAATTTGTCAGTTCTATTTTTTAATTTATTAATCTGTTTTTATGTTTACCAGTTATATATATCTGTCTTTCCCATTTTTCCTAGCTGATTTTTTTCCTTTTCTTTTTTTTTTGGTAATGAAGTATAATACGCTTACACAAATATGCACAAACTTATATGTAAAGTTCAAATAATCATCAGTCAGTTAATTCTATCTGTCTCTTTTAAGAAGTAAACAATAATTAAGTGGAACATTAGTCCATGGACTCTTAAAAAGACATAGATCTATTTGTGGGGCACAATTTTTGATGTGTATATATTAAATCAACCCTAATAATTACATTTGGACTATCATACGTCTTTTGGCTTCATGTAGTAGACCCTACTTGAATTCGTTTTGAATTCTTTGGCTAGATTGAATGGAATTTCTGTCACTTGCAACCAAAAAATTCTCAAGTATATTATCATGTGTTCTAGGAGAGTTTCTCAAGTTCGTCTTCCTTATTAATTTTCAGTGTCGTTTTTGCTTTTATTCCCTTCCATGTAGATTTTATTTCTGCTTTTATACATATTTTTACATTCTTTTTCTCATCTTAATCAGTTTCCTTTCATGGTGTGCTGGTTTGAAATGATGTATGTATCCTAGAAAAGCCATGTTTTAATCCTAATCCCCTTTTGTAAAGGCAGCCATTTCTTCTAATTCCTATTCAGTATTATATGTTTGAAACTGTAATTAGATCATCTCCCTAGAGACATGATTTAATCAAGAGTGGTTGTTAAACTGGATTAGATGGAGGCGTGGCTCCACCCTTTGGGTGGGTCTTGATTAGTTTACTGGAATCCTATAAAAGAGGAAACATTTTGGAGAAAGAGGGAGATTCAGAGAAAGCAGAACAGAACAACATAGCCACAAGAAGCAGAGTCCACCAGCCAGCGACCCTTGGAAATAAAGAAGGAAAACACCTCCTGGGGAGCTTCATGAACCAGGAAGCCAGGAGAGGAAGCTAGGCGGATGATGCCGTGCTCGTCATGTGCCCTTCCAGCTGAGAGAGAAGCCCTGACAGTGTTCACCATGTGCCTTTCCAGGTGAAAGAGAAACTCTGACCCCCAGGTACCTTCTTGGATGAGAGAGAAACCTTGAACTTCATCAGCTTTCTCGAACCAAGGTATCTTTCCCTGGATGCCTTTGATTGGACATTTCTATAGACTTGTTTTAATTGGGATATTTTCTCAGCCTTAGAACAGTAAACTAGCAACTTATTAAATTCCCCTTTAGAAAAGCCATTCCATTTCTGGTATATTGCATTCCAGTAGCTAGCAAACTAGAACACATGACTATCTTTATGTCTTGCCATTTCTGCTCTCTTCACAAAGAAGCCATGTCCTTGGGCATCTTTTTGATAATTTCAAGCAAATATACTATAAAATGTTAATATGTTTCTTAGAAGAAAAAAAACTTTATTTAGAGATATGCTCTCCCTTTGAATATTAAAGGTGCTGTTTCCTTTCCCATATATTACAGTATCTTCTCATATATCCCTAAATTGAATTTTTCCTGTCTATTTATTTTGGAATTTGGTGAGCACTATTTGAACCTAGTGTTTGACAGCAGACAGAGTAAACTGAGTGTCCTTAACTATTTTCAGACCTAAAGGTCAAGTGCTGTGAGGAAGCCAAGCCACATGAGAAGGCCCCATGTAGGTGCTTTAATAAGCAGTCCTAGTTGTCAGTCCTTCCTGTCCATATGCCAGATATTTGACCGAAGGATCATCTAGATGGTTCCAGCACCAAGTCCTTGAGTCTTCCCAAATGAAGCCCTGATATGGTGAAGCTGATGCAACTCAACCTTGCCGTGCTCTGTCCAAATCCTTGAATCTATGAACATTGCAAATCTGTTATTATTCTATGCCAATGAGTATGGGGTGGTTTGTAGAACATTAGTAATTGGAACAGGAAGTATTACCTGAAATAAGTGCCTGAGGGCCAGTGGTGCCAAACCATTCCACACAACAAAGAACCACTCCTTCTCCAATGCCAGTTGTGCCCCCAAATGAGAAATACTTGTCTAACACATTAATATATGCCTACTGGTTTGATGTTCATTTTTTTTTCCTGTTTTCAATATTGTTTCTCTGACTAAGCAGTTTGCAATTTTTTCCCGAAGCATGAAGCATATGACCAAGTTCAACTCATGGGAAAGGCAGTCTTCCTCAAACCCTTCTATTTCTATACCATTTACAGCACTTTTTATTAGGTAACAAGAATACTGAGATTTAAATTGTTTCTGTCCACTTACCCCTCTCTTCTGCGTTACATACTGGGAGTTGTTTTTGAATGCTTGGAGAGATAGATAATAATGAGTTTGGATGGTAAAAAGAGAAGGCAAATGATCGAGCTTTACTTCTCACTGGCTCAGAAGCTTGTTCCCATGCAGTTGATGGGTTTGTTTGTTTTTTGTTGTTGTTTCGTGGTTAGTATAGTAACTGCACTCTGAAGTTAAATGCAGATAGTGGGGATTTGCCAGATTTTTTCCTGAGATTTTGATATCATCTGTGCTATTCTGTTACAGAGGGAGGAGCTCGTGGCAGGTATTTTAAGAATATGCTTTCAGACCTCTATCATCGATGAAATAGTTTCCGCCTTGTTCTAGTTTGCTAGCTGCCGGAATGCAACACACCAGAGACGGATTGGCTTTTAATAAAAGGGAATTTTGTTGGTTCTTCAGAGGAAAGGCAGCTAACTTTCCACTGAGGCTCTTTTCTTACGTGGAAGGCACAGGATGGTCTCTGCTGGTCTTCTCTCCAGGCCCCTGGGTTCCAACAACTTTCCCCGGGCTGACTTCTCCAAAGGCCTGGGCTGAGCTGCAAGTGCTGAGATGAGGAATGCTGAGCTGCTAGACTGTGCTACATTGCGTTCTCTCATTTAAGCACAAGCCAATTAAGTCAAACGTCACTCATTGCAGCAGACACGCCTCCTAGCTGACTGCGGATGTAATTAGCAACAGATGAGATTCACCTACCATTGGCTCATGTCCACAGCAACAGAACTAGGTGCTTTCACCTGACCAAGTTGACAACTGAATCTAACTACCACACGCCTGAACTTAAATTCCACCTGGACTTTAGCAACTAGTCCTCTCTCATCTTAAACCCACAATGCCGTTGTCAGTTTTTCTCCTTTTCTGGATCTTTGTGGGCATTTTAACAGGAAATTGTGAGACATCCTATCAGTCTTCTCTAGTCAACCTTTTTGTGAACTCAAATTGTGGCATGCTTTTAAAGCATGCCCTAGGAGCAAAAGTATCTCTGATACTTAAATATAGGATGTGGAAGTTAAGTGAGAGAATACAGTCTAATACACGGAATGTTTCTCTACTCCAGATTTTCAGCAGTGCATCTGTTCATGTCTTAAGGCATACATAGATGAATTGATAATTGGATATCAGAAGGAGTTGGCTACATATGTGACACTTATTATGACACTACAGAATTTGGAAGGAATAGTATTATCTTTGAAGAAATAGCACTATGTTTTTCAAGTACTTTTTAATAGGCTGGTGTTTCAACTTCTGGTGTTTCTAAGCACAATTTAAAATATAGTTTAATGTTTAATGTCCTTCAAATAAGCCGAGATAAATGACAAACTGCAAAGTATTCCATATTAACCCACTTTTACCTGTACAGTTAAACAATTATTAGGCTGAAAATAAATGAGCTGTTGAGGCAAAAAGTAAACAGAAGCACAGTATATCCGTTTCTCAGACTCATGAGGCCCCCTTATTTATGAGGAAGTAGATCCCGAGAAAGAATCATCAGTTAAAGAAAACAAATTATTGAAATTTGAAACAAAAGCACAGGAATTAAATATGGACATTGTCCATAATTTAGGTAAGAAAATAAATAAATGTATTTCTTTTTATTTGTATTGCAGTAATGCAGCCTTTTTTGAATGAAAGAAAATTAGTCTTTCCAGGCACCTATTAAACATTCAGTTATATTATACTGTACATTACTTTAGGCTTCACCCATAAGATAAAATTCCCAAAGTAATTTTTCTAACCGAACTCATAACTTTTTCACCACGCTTATCCCTGAATATGCATGATTTCCCATTACTGTTTATAGTTAGGACTTCTGTCTTTACAGTATATGGGCACAAATGGCTATGTTATACTTGTCATGGGAACCATAATTTTTAAGACCTTTGTGCTTGTAAAATCTTTACCTTGATTATATTGCCATAATGTAGATTTTGTATTTCATAGCAGATTGTATATCAGGTAGCAGAGTGTTGTACCAGTGCATTGCTTGAGTTGTTGGTTACATGCTGTTGAGGCTGGTTCTTTTAAAGCAGCACTCAGGGAGCTCACTGTAGTATCACAGGCAACTTGACCAGGATGGCCGGCTACTTTGTGTTTACCTTGGCCCATTACTCCCCATTCTTTAGTCCCTCCCTATTTTGTAGTTATTCACCATATCCTTTGTCATGAGAATTTGCATTGCCACCCACTAAATTAGTAGAGTTTTATTTCCATATGCCCCTGAAATTGGGATTGGCCATGTGGCTTTCTTTAGCCATTGGAATGTGGGCATAAGTGACAGTGCCAGTTTTGAACCAAAACCTTGAGGCATAGAGTGTCTCTACTCATTCCTCGTTACTTCTGGAATTGGCCATGAGCATAATGTGAACATAACTTGTGTAGCTGCTGGGCCCAGATGAAGAAGACATGTGGAAGAGTACTGAATTCAACCCAAAGCCCAGAGTCCAGCCTTGCCTAGCTGGTTGACCCCAGTCAAGTCTAATTGAGACCATATACCCATAGTCAACCTACAATGCCCTGAGTGAGAAAGATAGATGTTTGTCTTTGCAAGTCGTTGAGATATTAGAGTTATTTGTTACACAGTATTATTGCAACAATAGCTAATTAATATATGCTCCATTTTTTGATGGTTCTCATGCATTTGTCATGGATTTGTGCATGTTTTTGGCTGGCAATTCAAATTTGCTGGAATCAACTGGAGCTTTCCAAGGACTATATGACACCGTTGTGAACAAAAATTTTGTTGTGAACTCCCAAGATAGCAGAGTATTTTGGTTTGCTAAAACTTCCACAAATGCAATATACCAGAAATGGGTTGGCTTTTACTACTTACAATTTACAGTTCTCAGGCCATGAAAATGTCTAACTCAAGGTATTAACAGGACAACACAGGCTCAGAATACAGGCTGCTGACATCCAGGACACCTCTGTCACATGGGAAGGTGCATGGCTAGCCTCTACTGGTCCTTCTCTCCTGCGTTTTGTTGCTTTCAGCTTCTGGTTCCAGTGGCATCCTCTCTGAACTTATGTAGGTCCTCTCTTGGATTCCCCAGGGCTTTTCTCTATGAGCTTCTTTTAATTTCATCTCTCCTCCTCTGTAAAGGACTCCCACAAGAGGATTAAAACCCACCCTGAATGAGGCAGGTCACATCTCAATTGAAATACCTTAATCAAAAGGTCTTACCCAAAATAGGTCTATATCCACAGGAATACATTAAAACAGCATGGCTTTTTCTGGGGTACATAACAGTTTCAACTGCTATACAGAGAGATGTTACACACCTTCAATATCCATATTTCAGAAAACATTTTGAGGACTTCTAGGTGTCTATTCAGCCAAGCACAGCTAGTTGGTGATTTTTAGGATTCAAATGTTCTCAGTTAATGCATGGTAACTCATCCATTCAAATTATAAGGACTTTTGGTGATAGATTCTCTTCCTGTAACATCGTGTTTCCAGAGCATTAACATATTTGAGTAAGTATCTGGTTATTCTCATGAATTAGCACATGAGCTTGGTCAAGTTTCTTCATTTGTGTGGTATTAATTACTCATTATCTCTTTCAAACCAAGCCCTGCTTGTGGTGGGCAGACTGGAAGATAGCCCCCATGTTTTGGTTTGCTAGCTACTAGAATGAAACACACCAGAGACAGATTGGCTTTTAATAAAAGGGGATTTGTTTCAGTAGTTCTTCAGAGGAAAGGCAGCTAACTTTCACCTGAGGCTCTTTCTAACGTGAGAAGGCACAGGACGATCTCTACTGGCCTTCTCTTCAGGCCTCTGGGTTCTAACAACTTTCCCCAGGGTGATTCCTTTCTACATCTCCAAAGGCCTGGGCTGAGCTGCGAGTGCTGAGATAAGGTATGCTGAGCTGCTTGGGCTGTGCTACATTGCACTCTCTCATTTAAGGGTCAGCCAATTAAGTCAAACATCATTCACTGCAGCAGGCACGCCTCCTAGTGAACTGCAGATGTAATGAGCAACAGATGTTCACATGCCATTGGCTCATGTCCACAGCAACAGCACTAGGTGCCTTCACCTGGCCAAGTTGACAACTGAATCTAACTACCTCACCCCAACTGTCTCCACTTCCTGGTACATGTGCCTTTGGTAATCCCTTCCTCTTAAGTGTGGGCAGGACCTATAATTTGCTTCTAAACAGTAGATTATGGCAAAGCTGCTGCGATAACACTTCCATGATCATGTTACATAAAATTGTAATTTCTGTCTTTCTGGGAAACTCTCTTTTGCTGGTTTTGATGAAGCCAGCTGCTATGTTGTGAGCTGCCCATGGAGAGACACATGACAAAAAACTAAGGGCGGCCTCCAGCCAGCAGCCAGCAAGAAACCGAGGTCCTTAATTTTACAACTAGCAAAGACCTGAATTCTGTCAACAACCTTGTGAGCTTGGAAGTGGATCTTTCCCCAGTCAAGACTTGAGAAGAGACTACAGCATCGATTGGCACCTTGATTGCAGTTATGTGAAAGATCCTGAAACAGAGAACTCTGCTAAGCTATGGCCAAACTCCTGACCCCCAGAAACTGTGAGTAATAAGTTTGTGTTGTTTCAAGCTGCTAAATGTGTGATAATTTGTTATACTGCAATACATAACTAATAAACAGCTCAAACATTTAACAAGTTAATGATTTTCACAATGTGATGCAAATTTATTTTTAGTTATTTCAAACATTTATTGAATACCTGCCAAATGCCAGGCACCTCTTAAAATACTGAGGATTCAGAAATGAATACTGCATACTGCTTGCTTTTGAGGAGCTCAGTTTAGGAAACATCAGACATAAAAGTAGCTGTTCATAATACAGTGGGACACATACTATGACAGGGACATGAACTAAATGGCATAGGCTGTGCAGCATATTTATGCTTTTCTTGGCAGTATACCTTAAACCTGACCCTGGTAAAAATGTAAGGGTCTCATATGGCATAAGGACACTATAAAATCACTGCCAAAAGTGTTTAACTTTTTAGAAAGGAACCATCTGCATACCTGACCAAGAAGAAGTAATCCAATGTAAATAATTGCTATCACAAAAAACAAAAGTTTTGAGGAAGTGACTTTACTTACTTGACTGTGATCATAAACCACAACTGCCCTTCCACAGAACTATGGAAAATCAACCTTTCCAAAGTTTCTTTCTTCTTATAGAATATGAAGATATGGTGCTTCCAGAATAAGAAAAGCTAAGACATTACTTCTAATACCTTGCTATTTAGGTAGATTAGTGGGCATTTCAGGGAGATGTTTGGACAATTCTACAAAAATACCTTCCAGTTTTTAATGCCCCAAATCCAGAATTTGCTGAGTATGTAAGCAATGAATCCCAATCAATAATTATTGTTATATCTAGAATAATTTGGTCTTTGTACAGATTGAAGATGTTCTTTTCTGATCAAGAGTGCATGATAATGTTACCAGTTTTTAATTGAATGGTTATATTATACTAAATACTTTGCAAGGGATTATCTCATTTAATGCTCATAACAACCTGATAAGTTAGGGACTATTATTACCCCCATCCTACAAATAGAACAGAAGCCAGCAGAGGTTAAAAACTTAAGGTATTCAAGGTTAAAACATTAACAGATTGGAGAGCCAGTATTTAAATTTGTGTAATTTCATTCCTGGGTCTCTGTACTTACCCTCCACCCTGGATTGCCTCCTAATGTTTCTCACTGCTCCATGATCTTCACAGGCAACTTTGAGCACGGTTGCCCTCGTGATAATAAATATAATGGTCCAAGAATGGGTCTTGCAGAATAATGGGCATTTAATAACTCCTCATTTATCCATAAATGTTGACATTTCTCCAAGGGCAAGTGGATTTATGTATCTGGGCTTTTAAAATTTATCTTAACGGTCTTTCATGTGACTATCCACATACAAACTTTGTTAACAGAAGAAACAAACTTACTTTATATTGGGTAGGGGACAGGGTATACAGTTTTAAAAAAGGGCTAAAAAATTCAGGGGCTTAAATAAGGTAGACGTTTGTTTCTCTCTCATTTAAAGGTGTGATGGGGGCAGTCCAGGGTGGGTAGGCAGTTCTCCATTAAGCAGTCCAGGGACCCAGTTTCCTTCCATCTTGTTGCTCTGCCAGCCTTTACATATTGAAAGCTGGGTCATCACATGTCTATGTTCCAGGTGGCAGAAATAGAGAAAGAGAGGCAACGTGCCAATGAAGTTTGCTTTAGTAATATGGAAAATTTACACATTTCTCCTCCTTACATTGCATAGATGAAAACTAAGTCACATGGCTACACCCAGACACAAGGGAGAATGGGATGTAGTCTCCAGTTGGACAAACATGTACCCAGCTAAAATTCAAAGTAGATTAGGAAGGGAGGAGAGCCAGTTGTCTATCATACATTGGTATACAGATACAACATGAAAAGTCAATTTCTGGTAATAGCGTTTTTCTTGGCAGGCTGTCTCAAGAATAATATTATTTTTGTTTTCCATGTTTGGGATGGGAATTAAAATGATTTCAATGCAAAACCCATTTTCAAAGCAAAATTTATCACTGATTAATCGGTTGAGCACTGACTAATAGCTACTCTTAGATTACACAGTTAGGGAATGGGATAGTTACATAATATTCAGTGGGAGCATTTTTGAAATTATAGGAAGAAGGTGTACATGTCTGATGGGTGGCTAAAGGAAGGAATGCAGTAAACATACACTGTTTTTTCTGCCAAACATCTCTTTCTCCCTTCTTCCAAACAGCCAATCTCTTGGAAACTGAGCTTTCCCCCACTCCTTTTGATGAACGGGGAAGGGGTGCTGGGGCGTGCGGAGAGGGTGCCCTGCAAGTTCCTGCAATGAGTGAAAACCTCTTTCTGCGGAAAGCTGCCCTAAGTAGTTCTCTCACATGAAACATACTCTGTTTGTGCCATAACTCCAGATGCCACTGGGTGACTCCAGTTCTGGGCCCCTTTAGTAA
This sequence comes from Tamandua tetradactyla, assembly GCF_023851605.1. Taxonomy (NCBI): domain Eukaryota; kingdom Metazoa; phylum Chordata; class Mammalia; order Pilosa; family Myrmecophagidae; genus Tamandua; species Tamandua tetradactyla. The sequence continues at coordinate 70,448,369 of NC_135341.1, forward strand.
CATGATCTCTTCCATTTGTCTCTTCGGCTAAGGGATACCATAGTGCCCTCCTTCTGTTGCTCTCAGCTGTTCCATCACCTGTATCTGTATCACTCATTCTCTATATTAGATTCCTTCTATTGTAAAAACCTAGAGTGTTTTCTCTTTGTCTTGTTAGACTTTTTAAAATGCAATTTTATTGAGATAGAGTCACATATCATATAATCATTGAAGACATACAATCAGTGGTTCACGATATCATCATATAGTTGTACATTCATTGCCACAGTCTATTTTTGAACATTTTCATTGCTCCAAGAAAAATAAAACTAAGAATAAAATTAAAATAAAAGATACCCAAAACATTCCATACCTATTATCCCCCCAATTTTGTCTTTATTTTCTTACTCATCTGTTCAGATGTAGGATACAAGGAATGTCAGCCACGTTTTCACAATCACATGGTCAAACCATGAAACCTATATAGTCATACAATCATCTTCAAGAATCAAGGCTACTTGAATACAGTCCTACAGTTTCTGGTATTTCCTTCTAGCTATTCTAATGCACTAAAAACTAAAAAATGATCTCTATATATTGCATAAGAATAACCTCCAGAATGACTTCTCGACTCTGAAATCTCTCAGCCACTGAAACTTTATTCTGTTCCATTTCTCTTCCCCTTGTGGGTCAGGAAGGCTTTCTCAATCTCACAACACCAAAGTCAGCTTCATCCCTGGGAGTCAGGTTCCACATCGCCAGGGAGACTTTTACCCCTGAGTCATGTCCCACTAGGGGGTGGGGAGGGCAGTGAGTTCACCTGCAGATTTGGCTTAGAGAAAGAGGCCACATTTAAGTAACAAAAGAGGTTCTCTGAGGGTGACTATTAGGCATAATTATAAGTATGCTTAGCTTCCCTTCAGGAATAATTTTCATAAAGACAAGCCCCAAGATTGAAGGCTTGACCTATTAAAATTGTAGTCCCCAATGCTTGCGAGAATATCAGGAATTCCCCAGGCAGGGAAGTTTAATATTTCCACTTATTTCCCCAGTCTCTCAGGAAGATTTTGCAAATACTTTTTTTTCCTGCCCAGATTACTCTGGGATGTATTGGGGCATCACACTAAACTGTATAAACCAACAAGAGCTCAACCCCTATTCAAGGCTACGTATAATTATGGTGTTCAAATAAAATGACCATACAAGTTAAATTAGATAATGTGCTAGAAAAAATATAAATTTTGCACCAAATAAACATCTATTCCTTTGGTCTCACACAGCAGTTGAAGTTTTATAAAACAGTCAATATAATTTTTTACACTTTAATTTGCTTTACCTTAGTCCTAACTAGATCAGCTTCATTCACATCTCTAACTGAAGTCTGATCATTTTTTCAACTTTTTAAACAGTTGCTGTACAGGGTAATGATCACTTTCATAGTCTCAAGGCTGTAACTCTGAGTTTCAGGTGTCACATAAATACCCGAAGTTTCAGGGAATGAACGGGTTATACACAAAGAGCTCAGGATCTCAGAATTTGGAAATAACTGTTACAACTCAGGAATAGATGTGACTGTTGTAAGAGCTTACAATCTAGCAACCTTTACAATAAGCCTTCCCTGATAACCTGTGCTTTTGAATTCCCAGTTTTCAGAGTTTGCACATTATGGTTAGTCCATATTAATGAGGTGTTATAGTTGCCTTTTCATTTCTGGCTTCTTTCACTCAACATACTGTCCTTAACTTTCACTCACCTAGTTGCATGCCTCACAACTTCAATCCTTCTTGCAGTTGCTCAATGTTCCATTGTATGAGCAATACATACAATGTATGAGTATACAATGCTCCATTGTATATACCACAGTTAGCCCTTCTGTTCATCAGTTGATGTAGCCTTAAGACAGCTCCATCCATTGCACATCCTGAATACTGCCACCATAAACACCAGTGTGCAAGTGACCATTCATGTCCCTGCTTTTAGTTCTTCCAAATATATACCAAATAATGGGGTTGTGGGATCATATGGTAACCCTATACTTAGCCTCCTGTGGAACTACCACACTGTTCTCCATAGGGGCTGCACCATTCTGCTTTCCTACCAACAGTGAATAAGTACATCTCTCTCTCCACATTTTCTCCATTGCTTGTATCTTTTGTTTATTTTTAAACAGTTTTATTTATACACAATACAATCCATCCTAAGTAAACAATCAATGGTTCCTAGAATAATCATGTACTTATGCATTCACCACCACAATTTGCATGAGGACATTTCTATTTGTTCTGCAAACAAAGAAGAGAAAAAAAAGAAAAAATTAAAATAAAATAAAAAGTAGAAATACCACCACCACCAAATATCCCATACCCCTCCCTTATATCCCCTTCTTATTGACATTTAGATTTGGCATATTCCTTTGTTACATTTAAGGAAAGCATATTACAATGTTACTGTTGACTACACCTTAGCTTGCATTGACTGTATTTTTTCCTTTATATCATCCCATTTTCAACACCTTGAAATCTTGATATTCATTTGTTTTCCCTCATGTAAAAACATTCTTATATTTGTACATTTAATCATCATCATTATCAACTCTAGGTTTGATAAGTCACACAGTCCCAGGCTTTATTTTCTATTTTTCCTTCTGGTGTCATACAATGCCCTAGCCTTCCTCTTTCGACCATACTCACACTCAGCTTTGCTCAGTGTACTTACAATGTTGTGTTACCTTCAAACAGTATTGTGCTATACATTTCTGGACCTTTACAATCCATCATGTTGACCATTCTGTACTTTTTCAGCATCAAATGCCCAATCTCTATTCTTTCTATCTCCTGATAACCTGCATTCTCTCAAAGTTTGCTCATTAATGTTAGTTCATATTAGTGAGACCATATAGTATTTGCCCTTTTGTTTCTGGCTAATTTCACTCAACATAGTGTCCTCAAGGTTCATCCACATTTTTGCTTGCATCATGACTTATTCTGTATCTTTGCCAGTGAAAGACACTTGGCATTCACAGTCTTCATTTCAATACTCTTCTCCAAACCAATCTCTCCTGTCTATACCTATCTGGCTATAGAATTCCCTTTAGTATTTTTTTGTAGAGCTGGTCTCTTGTTCAGAAACTATTTCGGTGTCTGTTTGTCTGAAAATATTTTAAACTCTCCCTCATTTTTGAAGGACAGTTTTGCGGGATATAGAATTCTTGGTTGACAATTTTCTTTCTTTCAGTATCTTAAATATATTATACCACAGCCTTCTTGCCTCCATGGTTTCCACTGAGAAATATATACATGGTCTTACAGAGGTTCCATTGTTGTGGAACCTCTGTAAGGTTTGAAAAGATTTCTGTACCCAAGAAAAGCCAAGATTTAATTCTAAGCAGTCTTGTGGGAGCAACTGTTTCTCTTAATCCCTATTCAGTACTGTAAATTGGAAACTTGATTGAGTTATCTCTGTGAAGATGTGACTCAATCAATGTGGGTATGAAACTTGATTAGATAGAGACATGTCTCCACCCATTCTATGTGGGTCTTGATTAGTTTTCTGGAATCTTATAAAAGAGGAAACATTTTGGAGAAAGGAGGAGACTCTGAGAGAGCAGAATGATGTAGCCATGAGAAGCAGAGAGTCCACCAGCCAGTGACCTTTGGAGATGAAGAATGAAAATCCTTCCTGGGGAGCTTCATGAAACAGGAAGCCAGGAGAGAAAGCTGACAGATGATGCTGTGTTCACCATGTGCCTTTCCAGATGAGAGAGAAACACTGACTGTGTTTGCCATGTGCCTTCTCACTTGACAGAGAAACCTTGAACTCCATCAGCCTTCTTGAACCAAGGTATCTTTCTCTGGATGCCTTAGATTGGAAATTTCTATAGACTTGTTTTAATTGGGACATTTTCTCAGCCTTAGAACTGTAAACTAGCAACTTATCAAATTCCCCTTTTTAAAAGCTGTTCCATTTCTCGTATATTGCATTCCAGCAGCTAGGAAACTAGAACATATGTGATGGATTGCTTTTCTCTTGCTGCTTTCAGAATTCTCTATTTGTCTTTGACATTTGACAATCTGATTACTGGCTTGAGTAGATCTATTCAGATCTGTTCTGTTTGGGATATGCTGCACTTCTTGGATCTGTAATTATGTATCTTTCACAAGAGATGGGACATTTTTAGTGATTATTTCCTCCATCATTTTTTCTTCCCTTTTTTCCTTCTCTTCTTCTGAGACATCCATAATGCATATATTCATGTGCCTCCTGTTGTCCTTCAGTTTCTTGAGATGCTGCTCATATTTTTCCATTCTTTTCCCTATCTGTTCTTTTGTGTGTATGATTTCAGATGTTCTGTCCTCTAGTTCACTAATCCTTTCTTCTGACTCTTCAAATTTGTGTTTTTCATCCCTTTTATTATGGCTTTCATTCCCATAAGTTCTTCCATTTGCTTTTCCAAGCCTTGAGTTCTTCTTTACGGTCACCAAATGTCTTCTTTATGTCCTTCAAGTATTTTGCCAAATCTTCCCTCAACTCATTGATTTGACTTAGCATGCATGTTTGGAATCCTTATTTAATTGTTTCAACTCCTGTATCTCATTTGAAGTGTTAGTTTGTTCCTTTGGCTGGGCCATTTCTTCATTTTTCCTAGAGTGATGTAATTTTTTGCTGCTGTCCAGGCATCTAATTTCCTTGATTAGTTTATTCTGGAGGTCATTTTCACTCTTTTACATAGGGTTTACTTGTTGACTGTTTTTGTTCTCTATGTGTTCTTCGGCATTCAGTTCAACTTACTCTAGACTTCTAGCATAGATTCTGTTTAACTATCAAGATTTTTCAGCTCTTATTTTTCAAGTTCTTGCCCTGCCTATATGGAACTTTTCTGAGGAGTGTCTCCCCAAATGTGATTGATCCCAATCAGGTTTTCCAACCCCAGACAGGCCCAGGTCTCAGGAGGAGGATGTAATCAGTATCAAGTTTACCTAAGGATGAGACTCAGCAGGTTATTGGACTTTCCTGTGAAGCCTCTAGACACTGTGCTTTTCCTATCCTACCCAGTAGGTGGTACTTGTCAGCCCATAGCACCCCATTAGTGTAAAGTGGTACAGTGCCTTCAATTCTCAGCAGACCCTGTCTCTTCCGGAGTGTAGCTGAAACAGAGGCTGAGGTAGAAAGCAAGCTTAATCTGTTTCTGTTTTCCAATCCTTGGTGTCTGAATTCTCTGAATGAGGGCCACCACTTGAGCTGGGCCCCACCACCCTCTTTTCTTGGGAAGATATGCCCTTTAGGTAATTATCTCTTTCATTGACTAGTTAATTTTTTTCTCAATCCTATCTTAACTCTGCCCTTGCCTGGGTCAATGCTGACAATTAAAAATGTCTGAGTCTTTCTCTAATGAGCTAATTAGAATAGTTAAAAAAGAAATCCCCTTTCAGAACAGTCCCCAGCTACCAAGCCTAGCCAGTCAAGATCCAGAGTTGGTACCCGGCCCTATGTGCCCCTTTGCTTGGGGCACAGTCCTTTTCTGGTATTCTGAGTTCAACTGACTCCAAAATCCTCCATTATTTTTTTCCCATCAGCCCTGCCTTCTCTCTTCCAGGAGAGATCTCAGGGTTCTTTTCCTTTTTGCTCTGGGTTTATCTGTGCTCAGAACTTGTATTCAGCAGCCCAAATTTGTTAATTAAAACTATCAAGTTTGGTTGAGTTACCTTCCTTTGTTCCTAGTAAAGACTGCTTCTTTTTCCCATGGAGAAGTGTCTCCAACAGAGCTTGCTATGCTAGTTGGGGAGAGACACCAGCCTCCACAGTTAGAGGGCTTTACTTATAGTTTTGTGTTGTGATCTCGGCCCTTCCATGCATTCCACACTGGAGTATGATGTGCGTCTGGTCACAGATGTCCCCTAAACAGTTGTCCCAAACAGTTCCCAGCTATTTTTTAGCTGCTTTAGAGGACTAAGTTCCACACCTTCCTATGCTGCCATCTTGAACCCCTTTTTGACCTTGACTGATAAAATGGCTTATTCCATTGTGTTGTTACAGTTCCATGCACAGGATGACTGACTAGTTGCCTTTTTTTTGGCATGGGCAGGCACTGGGAATTGAACCTGGGTCTCCAGCATGGCAGATAAAACTAGTTGCCTTTTAATCTCACTTCTCCATTCTCTCACAAAGAGAAGCTAGTTGGCCTCGTTTGTGTCAGGTCCCTGGTGGGGGTTGGGAGTGGAAAAAAGGGAGGGGTGATTGTGAGAGATAGTGGGAGATAGCTTTTATTTTGGGCTGGACCAGTAGCCTCCAAATAATCAATTAAAGAAACACAGAATGGAGAGGGGTAACTAAATGGCTCATGTTATCTCAGAAAGCTTTTTGCTGTTTTTATTATTTAATATTTAATATTATTTCACAATGTATTTTTAAAATATTATGTATTTTGAAATATAGCGTATATTTAAAAAGCGATAAATTTCAAAGTATATTTTAACAAGTAGTTATAGAACGGTGTTCAATGTTTGGTATGGGTTACAGTTCCAGAATTTCAGTTGTTTTCTTCTAGCTGCTCCAAGACCCTGGAGACTAAAAGGAAATATCAATATAATGATTCAGTAGCCATACTCATTTGTTAAATCCTAACTCCTCTATTATAAATCCTCCTTCTCCTTTGATTCTTCTCCCAGTCTTTAGGGATATTCGGGTTCTGCCCATTCTAACTTGCGTCATGTTGAAAAGGTGTGTGGACAATATGGGATGGGGGTGGGACTGGTTGTTGTTCTTGGAGAGACTGGCACCTCTGGGTTTTAGGACTTATCTGGCCTAGGAAGCATGTGAAGTAGTTTCACAATCTTTATATCTTCAGTCAAAACCAATCTTTACTATTTATCAATAGCGAAAGGCTTGTTATCTCCACCTGGGATTAGCTGCATTTTAATTGATTATTTTAGAAGATGCTGAGTACTTCAAAACCCCAAACCCAAAAGAATTAAAGAATTTAGCTTTCTTGACTCATAATTGTGACCTGTAGTTCTAGTTGAGGGTGGGCTGGAGGAAGTCCTAATATAACATGGGTGTGTTTCAGTTCAAGTCCTCAGAGAAGGACACAGAAATATGAGATTAAATATGTGAAAATTTATTGAGATGACACCTGTGAAGGACAAAGGGACAGAAACAGGAGCAGGTGGAAGAGCATTCAGATCACAATCAAGGTCTGACATCTGTGAAAGCAGAGGAGGGAGGAAGGATGATTGCAGAACAGTTCTAAGGAAGTTTCGACCAGGTCAGTGGGGAATTCTTGAGCCAACTCCAGCCATTAGAGGAGTCCTGCATCCCTCAGGAATGGGCCTGCATTAGTTCTCCTACTGTACTCAATCACTGACTGGGAACAACTAGGGCAAATGTGGCTTCTGCATGAGCATAGTGGTAGATCCAGTGGGACACTGGAGGCTGAAACTCAACTATGCTCCTTGCAACAGGAGTTCTGAGGTGGGCATTTCCAAGGCTACAAGAAGAAGATTCTTGACGCCAGTCCCACATATAACCCATGCTTACTACAACTTTCTCACTTCCCACTGAACAATGCCATGTAACAGCATGTATATCTCTTTATCATATTAGTCTGGGAATTTTACTTTCAGAATCTCACAATGGCCTATTTTCCTGAGTGAGTTTAGTGAGGGAGAGAGGAAAAGCCTGAGAAGAAGGAATATGGATGGTGGTCTGGCCAGGAGTGGACTCAGGTTGAGTTTCCATACAGTTAGAGGCATGTGAGAGAGCCAGTCCATAGTGAGGGCTGTCCCCTCAGCTTTCACCTTCCCTTGAAAACATTTACAATTTCTCTGCTTTACTTTTTTTCATGCCACAAGACAGATGCCAAAGCAGGAAACCAACTAGCACACAAGCAGCTACAAAACCAAATGTTTCAATTGTTATTTTTATAAGAATGCTGAAGTTGGTTTAAATTTAATTTTCCTACCTTAAATATCTGAATTGTATTATAAGTAGTACAACTTAGAATGGATTTTTATACAATGTTTATATTTTGGGGGAATATTAATCATCAGCTTTATTTCTTTAGTTTCTTTCTCCTAGATTTGATTGCAGACCACTCTCTGCCCTGTTACATTGTTCTGTTCTGACTAGTGACAAACAGACTCCTTTAGTCCTCTGATGGTTAATTTTACAGGTCAACTTGGCTAGGGTATGACATCTGGTTGTTTGGTCAAATACTGGCCTGGATGTTGCTGCACTGGTATACTTTAGCTGTGGCTAACATCAGTTGAAGTGAAGGAGATCACCCTTAATAATGTGGGTGGGCCTCACTCAATCAGAGGTCTTAAGAGCAAAGATCTGAGGTTTCCAGAGAGAACTCTCCTTGGTCTTTCCATCTTGCCAGCATCACCTTTAGATTTTGGACTTAAGACTTCAGCATCACCCTTACCAGGATTTTCAACCTGCTGACCTGTGCTACAATTATCAAAATTGTCAGACCCCCAAATTAAATGAGTCAACTCCTTAAGAAAAATTAAAAATAAAAGTTAAAAAAATGTTTATAAAATAAATACATGCATATGTACATCCATCCTGTTGGTTCTGTTTCTCTGGAGGACCCTGACAGATACAGATCCTCTTTTGGGAATAAGAATGTGAGAAGCTGGATCCCTAGTGAGGCCTGCCAGCCTCCTTGTCTGGGAACTACCAATATGCAGGTGTTGGAGTGACTGAACTGGCTTCCCATGTCTCCTCACTTCTTGTCTGACAATAAACCTTAAAGTAATCTGGGTATATGCCTGTCTCTTTCTTGCATGTTGCACAACCTGATTAATCCTTGTTAAAGAGAGACATGATGAGGGTCAGAAGTGAGAAAGTGTTTGGGGGGCTGCTGAAAAAAGCCTATGACTTGGTGACTGAATGTTGCAGGATAAGGAGGAGTCAAGGAAAGCTCCCATGATTACTGCTTGGGCTCCTGGGGAGAACGAATGCACCACCAGTGGAGGTGGAGGAGAAAAGAAGGGTCGGGTTTGGGAGAATTTGAAAAATTTAACTGGGGCAGGTTGAGTTTGAGATGGCTGTTGACCCATTTAAGGCATCTTTAGCAGGCAGCAGGATATAGGGGATTGTTCTGGTTATTTATTGCTACCTAACAAACTGTCCCAAAACTTAGTGGCTTTATAGGACAATATTTTTACTTGTTTTCCCACAAATTCTGCCTCTGCCTGCATCTGGCAGAGTTACTTTTGCCACATTCTGTTTTTTACAGCAAGTCACAGGACCAGCCCAGATCCAAGAGGAGGAGAATACTAGGAAGCATGGTTCATTGTGGAACACTAAAATAACTGTCTACCACAGACTCTGAACCTTGGATTGGATATTCAGCGTGGTATGGTATTAGCATATCCTAGGTGGTAGCTGAAACTATTGGGTGGGATCCCTTGGAAGGTGTGTAGATTGGTAAAAGCAGAAAAGTATATGAACCTTGCAGACATATGAGACTGGAATCTTGAGTGGTGTAATTTTCTTAGTTTCTCAGAAGCGTTTATTTCTTGATTATTATTCATCTCAGTATTTTTCAGGATTTTGTTACTAATCTTTTTTCTTGGCCAGTATCGTAGTATTTACTAGTTTAACGGTGATGACTGGGCTAGCCAGCATTCCCAGCTAGTAAGTTTTTATATTTTAATTATTTGTTGTTATTAAATCTGGTTAGAGGCACTGACTTAAGCTGTCTAGCATCTGCAAAAGGAGAGGAAATCTCTGTGCGAGTGGGGGCAATTGTGAATGAACAAGTCTTCCAAACAGGGACCTTTTCCCAAAGGTAGCTAACCTTTGGAAATTTGAACTTTCTCTGACTTGATTTCCTTTTTCTAGACTCAACAGTGCCGATTTCCTTTGACATTCTTTGTGAAGACAGGCTAATTATAAGGACCATAAATCTTTTTTATTAGGTGAAGCCTTTACTACTCTAATTAGCATTGCATATTTGGCTTTCATATTGGGGAAACAAACACAACAGCATCTCACATGCTTGGGTTAAAGAGAACCTTGAAGTAAGATTTTGTGGAGGTCAAGGGCAACAAGACGCTTAGACATTGCCTACGCGATATTCACTCATCAGATCTATATGGAGATAGCACAACGCTGACACTGTCTTGGATTATGAGGAAAGGATAATATCGAGTCTAATATTGTAGGTTTATAAAAAATAACTTTTATATAGTATATCTTTATGGGTTATACTACAAAGTAGTTTTTCACAGAGTGCTAGTCACTTCCAGAAAGTAGAATTGGGTGTTTCACAGAGGAAGCGACGTTTGAGTTGGGTCTTGAAGCATGAGTAAGAGTCTACCTGACTACTGAAAAAAGTTGAGTGGAAGGCCATTTACAGGAGACAAGGAAATGCAAATTCTTAGGCAGGTAAGGCCACCACTCTTTCTCTCTTGCTCTGGGTCCCATCTTGGAAAGGTGATGGTGAGGGCCTCTGGCTAAGTAAGACCCAGTAACTAGTTCCTTGTTTGGGCTCTGCGTTGGTGGGGTGGGAAGTGGAGGCGGGTGGAATTGAGTCTCCATGCGCCTGCGCTCTGGCAGCCCGACAGCTCTGTGGAGGAGGGCTCGGCCCACCGCTTACTCCCCGCCCCCTCGCGCCTCACCGGCCCACAGCCCTTGCCCTAAGAGGAAGCGAGTCGCGCGCCCGCGCAGACTCCAGGCACTGGCGGGCGCCTGCGCAAGTGCGTCCAGAGCGCGCAGACCGCGGGGTTATTAGAGGTGGAGCGCGGAGAGGGCGCGCGGCAGGAGGCGGTCGTCGTTACGGCGCGAGCGTGGTCACGTGGCCGCTGGTCACCGCCGCCGTCGCCCCGCCCACCCTGTTCTCTTTCTGGTCGGGCGTGCCCGGCTGGTTCCAGGAGCGCCCGGCAGAGACTGAGGGAGAGAGAGAGAGAGAAAGAGGAGGGGAGGAGGAGGAGGATTCAGGGAATAGGAGCTGGGGATTCCTTCTGCGCCACAGGTAAAACAAAATGATGACGATGATAATCATAACAAAAAAGCTGAATCCCCCTGAGCGCCTCTGCCTTCCTCCAGTGCAGCGCCCACATGCACTCGCACCCTCTCCGTCCTCTCCCCCTCAGCCTCTCAGGACCAGTTCTGCCTCCCATTGCGCGGGTGTTGTGACTGCAGCTGCCGCGGTCTCATGGGGAGGCTTGAGGGTGCTGCTGTTGCTTCCGCCGACGAGTGGTTGCTCCGTTCCCCATTTGTGCGCCTCCCGGAGTCGGCGTGGGGGTTGGGTGGCGGGAGGGGTGGCTCGCTCAGCTCCAGGGCGGCAGGGCTAGGGTGGCGGCTTCCTCTACACTGTCTGCCTGCCTCTCTCCCTTACCTGGGAGGTTGGGGTCCTGGCTGGAAAGCCAGCTGCAGCAGGATTGCAGAGTTTGGTGTCTGGACTAGGGCTTAACTTCCTCCTTGAAGATTTCCCTTTTATTTCAGTCTTTGGAAACCCTCTTCCTTCACAAGCCGGAAGCGAAACGGGCCGTATGCTCTAAACCTTTTAAAATGCACCCTTTGCAAGTGAAAGGCCTTTTCTTTTAAGAAAGAAAAGGCAAACGTGAAAAGGCACTATTTAAGTTTATTCACCTTTAAGAACAGGCAAGTTGAGGCCTTTCAGGATATGAGAAAACTTTGCAGAGGGGTTGAACGTTGATCCCCCCCCCACCACTTTTCTTGGAAAAACAAGCACAAACCTGCCAAAACAAGATTCGATTCTATAAATGACCTAGAGTTTGTTCAGCACTAGTTACTATATAATTTTAGTTCCTAGAATATTATTTGTTTTTAAACTTTATATCCTTCAGGTTTTTCTGAATGTTGACTTTCTGGAAAGAGTTTCATTTACTAACTGTAAATTGGGCTAAATCTCAAGTTTTAGAATAGAGGTTGTGTACATTTGGGTCGATTGTTTAGAGATTTCTAGATCTAGTCATTTTTTTTGTACTCTTTTTACATCAAAATAGGGTCCTAATACTACATTTTCTTGGTGTGCTGTCGCACAGAATATTGATTAAAAGTGGGAAACATCCCTCTCATGCCTTGCTGGAAAATAGACGTTGGCACATTTGATTCACTGATACCGGTGGCAAAGTAATCCATTTATATCTTGGTTATTTCTCTTATGAGGCATTCTGATTCCTTTTCTTGGTAATTTTCATTCCATATCTCTCAAATTCAAATTTAATCTTGAGCATTTTAAATTTGTACAGCTAGCTATGCAGTAGAGTCATAGAGAGCAGTGTTTCTCAAACTTCAGTGCGCATTGTCTCACTTGGGGCTCTTGTTAAAAATGCAGATCCTGATTTAGCAGTTCTGTGATTTCTAACGAGCTCTTAGGTACTGCTGGACTAGGGACCATCCTTGAGAAGCAAGGATATAGATATCTAGTGTGCTAAGAAACAAAGTGATATATCAATTAATAATTCACTCTAGATATAGAGGTAGCTTGGGAGAAAGGCAAATGGCCAGAGGAACAGAGAAAGTTTGCCTAGTGAGGTCTCTCATATAGGGTGAGCAGGTCAAGTCCATGCCCCAGGGAAAGGGATAGAAGTTTGGGAGCTGTAAAAACCAGGAAGAATGTTATAGTGTGACTGCATGCTTTGTGGTGTCTGCATCACCTGACCTCGGAGTTTTCCCATAGAAGCTTGGTGCACTTCTAGCTGAAAGATTTGATTAGCTAGGGCTAAATATGGAGTTTTATTAGCACACTTAAAAAAAAATTTGTGGCAGTATAACATAAATTACTTTCAGTGCCGTAATTTTTACAGTCTTTATTCTGTTCTTTACGTTTGTTTCATTTAATTGCTACTAAATAATTTTTATAAGGCAGCACTTTTGAAGCACTGTTTCCAGGACCATTCTAAGTACTCTTCGTATTTTAACTCATTTAATCCTAACAACCTCTGAGGACACTGAAGCAGAGAGAGGGTAAGTCATGCTCAGGGGTACACGGTAAATACCAAGCTGGGATTCTGTCTGACTGATTCCATAGTCCATGCCTTTGTCAGTCTTCTCTGTGCTGCCTATTTAGAAGAAAATAGATTAAATGATATTCTTTTAAATCCTTTACTTTCATTTTGAAATTCAAATGAATCATCATTCTTCTATTTCCCCCATTTTCTTCTACGCCAAAATGAAGAACTTCCTCAATGCTTGTAATCTTTTCTCAAGAAGATATTGAAATTTGCAAGGCATTGTTTTGTTTGCACTTGTTGCCTGGACCAGTCAGTCTTTCTTAAGAGTTCAGTGCCACAGTTTAAAGTAAAAGTAATGTCTACTTCCTTTTGACCCTGCAGGTGTTTTAGCCTTTGATTTTCTGCCTTTACTGATTCCTCCGACCTCCCCACCCTCCCACAATGCGTACATGGTAAATTTATTTTATGTTCTCTATGTTATACTAACAGTTTGTTTTTTGGGGGGGATAACTTTTTATTTTGGAAGTATGTACCTTTAAAAACAACTACTAACACATGTATCATTACCGTATTTTAGCACCAAAAAAAATCAAGAAGGGCAATCTCAGGATGAAGGATGAATTTTTAAATGGAATAATTTGGATTCATAAAAAATTAATATATCCTCTCCCCCTTTTATTTGTGTCTAATCAGTGGAAACTTTGTTCCATGCTGGGACATGCTGAGGATGGTGTTCCTTAACTTTAGTCTGAGGTTTCTCTCAACACAAACAGATCATTGGAATGACAGTACGTACAGTGTGTACTGGAACCTGGAAATTGAAAGGTTTTGCAGGGGGTTTGTGAGCCAATTACAGTGCATTAGTTCTCTATGCACTGGGATAACAGTTTGGAAAGGAAGTCAGTATAACAACAAATTGCTGTTGAAATGCTTTATTAAAAATACATCCCAAGCAAACAAACAAAAAGCACATCCAGTGTTCAGGAATGTGTTTACCATTCTTCAGATTCTTATAAAAATGAAACAATAATGCCTGTGCAATAGTTGAATAACATTAGACATTACATATATTATGAATGAAAAAAGGCCAAGACATTTATATCTGTTAGAATTGTCTGAGTTCTCTGTCTTATTCTCTTTCTTTTAATATTAGGATAGAATTGAAGCTCTTGCAGCATGCTCACTTCCAGCTTTTCTATTTCGCATCCTAATCCTGTGCAATGGGGCACATGGCCACACATACCAGCTCTGCCATGCCTTCTGCCAGGCTTCACACCTGAGCTGGCAAGGGCAAATGATTACTTTTTGTAAATCCAGGGGAGCATTTGTTGCGTGTCCAAATGATGGAAACCTTCTAGTAGGTATTTTCACTTATTTATAACAGTTAAAAAAAATTTTTTTTTTTTTTTACAAACTTGTATTGTGATGTCTGTTATTCTGATGCCATGCTGACCAGTTACTTAGCTTCTCAAAGCTTCCCTTTTCTCATCTTTAAAATGGGAAATAATAGTATTTACCTCACAGGGTTGTTTTGAGGAATAAAGTATAATATATGAAATGCTTAGAACAGTGTGGTGTATAGTGCCATTTTATAAATGTTAGATAGTATGTTCTAACATAGTAGTTGATCCATAGCCATATAATCAATACTGACTATATTTGCACGTTATGAAAATTGTACCTTATTTGGGATAAGGTTATATATGCCAAAAAATAGGAAGTTTGTAGTTTTATTGATAAAATTTAAAAATTGGTATGGTAATGTTCTTACTCCTTTGGAGAGCTAAATATCAATAAATATGGTTTGACAATTCATATCTTTCTAAATCAGGAGGTGGGAGGCTGGGGAAACAAGGAAAGAGATCTTTAGTGGTGGTGTGAAAGGATTGATTAAAATTTTTCAAATGTAGTGTTGTAAAACCTAGGACAGGATCATTGTTTTTTTTTTTTCAAAAAGCTTCTCTCTGTACATCTTTTACCTCCCTCAACTGACTTGTTCAAATAACCCATCTTTCTTTGCATCCTCCAGAGTTGGTCTATAGTCCTTTATCCAAAACTTGTGTGGCATAGGTGTCTCAGAAGTCAAAACTTTGTGGAATTTAAAACATTAATATGGTACATATGCATATCATGAAATTTCCTGTGGCTAGGAGCAATTATCCATACATGTACATATTAAGTTTCACAACAAAATTATAAACATTCACATTAAATAGAATAAAAAAGACTATAAAAAGTCTCATATTCAGGTCAGGTTTTGTTGTCAACTTAGAAAGCAAGTTTTACTTTTGAAAGCTTTTTGTATTTTTGGAATTGGAGAGAAGGGGTGGGGGTCTGAATATGCGTGTGTGTGTGTGTGTGTGTGTCTATATATATATAGTAATTACATTAATCATAGTGCCTGGTTTGTTGACTAGACTGAGAACTCCTGGAGTTTAGGATCTGTATCTTAGCATTTTAGAATTGTAGTATGTATAGGGTCTGACATGCAGTAAGTGCTCATTAAATGTCCGTTACTTTGGATGAAAAACATGTAAAGATAATGTTCAGCCATTGTTCTGTGCTGCACGTGGTTTCTGTGGCTAATTTTAGGAGAATATTTAGTAGTGGCAGATTATGATTTTTCTTAACTAGGTAGATTACTTTTTTGAAACAAAATATCTTTAGAGATTTGAAATAGACATTTGTTCTAGTTTGCTAGCTGCTGGAATGCAATATACCAGAAACGGAATGGCTTTTAAAAGGGGTAATTTAATGAGTTGCTAATTTACAGTTCTAAGGCCGAGAAAATGTCCTAATTACAACAAGTCTATAGAAATATCCAATCAAAGGCATCCAGGGAAAGATACCTTGGTTCAAGAAGGCTGATGAAGTTCAGGGTTTCTCTCTCAAGTGGAAGGGCACTTGGCCAGCACAGAGTTTCTCTCTCAGCTGGAAGGGCACATGGCAAACATGGCGTCATCTGTTAGCTTCTTCTCCTGGCTTTCTGTTTCATGAAGCTCCCCGGAAGGCATTTTCCTTCTTCATCTCCAAAGGTCGCTGGCTGATGGACTCTGCTTCATGGTGCTGCAGCATTCTCTCCTCTCTCTGAATCTCTCTCTCCAAAATGTTTCCGCTTTTATAGGACTTCAGAAACTAATCAAGACCCACTCAAATGGGTAGAGACATGTCGTCCCTTAATCCAGTTTAACAACCACTCTTGGCTAAATCACATCACCCAGGGAGATGATCTCATTACAGTTTCAAACATACAGCATCGAATAGAGATTATTCTACCTTTATGAAATGGGACTTATATTCAAACATGGCTTTTCTTAGGGGGCATACTTCCTTTCAAACCAGCACAACATTATAGATGATTGCAAGATTTCCATAAATTTGTGTTTATAAAGACAAGTGTGTGCACCTTTATCCTTTGCTAGTTCATGAAGCCAGCATTTGGGAGAATGATTTACCCTTTAAAATTTTCTGAGTTTAAGTTTATATGATATTTTATAACAGACTAGCCATGGTATATAAGAAAACCCTTCGGTGGGTGCATTTATGTTAACTTCAATAATCACAGTATGAGAGTTAAGCCTGTCATTAGAAAAGTTTTCTTTTTCTCTATTACAAGAGTAATACCTATTTATTTTATAAAAATGGATGTTCAGAAATAATTATCTGCCCTGTTGAGAATTTCTTAAAGTTTTGTTCAGGGTTATCTTGCCTGGACAGGTGCTGAAAGAACATATGTCAGATTTGTACTACAGGTACTAGTTTGTAAAGAAGAGTAATGAGTGTTTGTCAACACATAAGTTTTATCTCCTAGTGTTGCTGTGTGTCCCTAAGTAAGACAAAAAGCTGAGCCAAAAGTAATCAGGTCCCCACGTCTAATTAGTGAATCTTCAGAATAATTAAATCAGTGAGAAGTAAGTCACCACTTGTGGCTTATCTACCTTGGAGAAAATACACCAGCCCCTGTTATTTGGGGCACAGCAAAAAGACAAATCCCGAGTCACAGGCCCAGGCTGCCGAGGTGTACATTTGGCTTGTTAATAACTGTTCTAGTTTGCTAGCTGCCTGAATGCAATATACCAGAAACGGAATAGCTTTTAAAAAGGGAAATTTAATAAGTTGCTAGTTTACAGTTCTAAGGCCAAAATAATGTCCCAATTAAAGCAAGTCTGTAGAAATGTCCAGTCAAAGGCATCCAGGGAAAGATACCTTGGTTCAAGAAGGCCAGTGAAGTTCAGGGTTTCTCTCTCAAGTGAGAAGGCGCGTGGCGAACACAGTCATGGTTTCTCTCTTGGTTGGAAGGGCACATGGAGAGCAAAGCGTCATCTGCTAGCTTTCTCTCCTGTCTTCCTGTTTCATGAAGCTCTCTGGGAGGCATTTTCCTTCTTCATCTCCAAAGCGCTGGCTGATGGACTCTCTGCTTCATGGTGCTGCAGCACTCTCTGTTCTCTCTCAATCTCCTTCATTCTCCAAAATGTTTCCTCTTTTATAGAACTCCAAAAACTTATTAAGACCCACCCAGATGGGTGGTGACATGTCGTCACCTAATCCAGTTTAACAATCACTCTTGATTAAACAATATCTCCAGGGAGATGATCTGATTACAGTTTCAAACATACAGTATTGAATAGAGATTATGCTGCCTTTATGAAATGAGATTTTTATGAAAACATGGCTTTTCTAGGGTACATGCCTCCTTTCAAACTAGCACAATAACCATTAGAAACTAGGCTCAGCCTCTTTAGGGTTTCCCAGAACAGGCACTTTTGGAGGAGCTGCAGCAGTTGCTTTGCAGGACTCCAAGATGAGTTACTAACATTGTGTCTGTTGCCATCCTGCAGTGAGGTAATGCACTGATTGCTCTATATCCTTGGGTTGGAATTTTGTTTTGGGTGGGTAGGGGAGCTGTGGAAGGAGGGGGTAGATTGGAGAAGTGGAGATGATAGGGAATGGGCAGGTACTGTCACTATTTCTTTTTTTCATCTTCTACATTTATTAAACTAGGCTTCTTTTCCTTTCATGAGATCAAGACTTGTAAGAATGTTCAATTTGATAGGTAGATGTGAGTGGTTTAGGGATGTTTAGAATAAATTGCACTACCTTCAATAATTTCTCTATCCAATTTGAGGGTTAATTTTAATCCATTATTCTTGTGTGTGTGAAAGGTATGTAATGCATGAATGTGGATATACAAATATGTGCTGTGCATACGTATCTTTTTAAAACTAAGAATGGGCCATCATACTATTTTGTTACTTGCATTTGATTTGGGTTTTTTCCCATTTATTTTATGATATTACTCATGTCATTGAAATATTTTCCACGTAATTTTAATATGTCTGCATATTCATTGTATGAATGTATTATAATTTATGTAGTTTTCCATTCTTGGATACCTGTTGTTAATCCTTAACTATGACAAACAGTGCTGTCCTGTCACATTGTTGAAGCCAATATCCCTTTTGTGTATATGCCTTACTTATTTGGTAAAAATTGTTGTGAGTGGAATCATTGGGGCAAACGTTAATAGCTCTTGATAGTACACCATGTTTAAAATGTATGTGTGTGAAGATTTCTCAATAAAAATATTAAAAAGGAATGGAAAAAAAGGGTAATGCCTCCATTTAAGAGTTTTGATATACATTGCCAGATTGTCTACTGAAAGATTCTACCAAGCTTACCCTTTACTATAAAGCTGTACGAGAGGCTCTTTATTTTAATAGTTTTATTGAGATATAATTTACCATATGCTTTCCGATTCTCCTGCCTTCTTGCAGGTTTTAGCATTTTATGTAGTTAGATCTTGCCTGTTCCTTTATGTATCTTGCATAGTCTTTCCCTACCTGTGTTTATGTAGCTATTAATTTATATCTTTTCAAGTATTTTCACTTTTGAGTTTGTAATTATTTCAGAACATATTTAGATGTATAATGTGAAGTAGAGGATCTAAAAACTTATAACCTTAAATGAATTATCTAATTTCTTTCTTTGTGGTTATCAGAAACATTATCACTAAAGATCTCTATTTTGTTCCACTATATTTGTGTGGTTGTGAATGGGATTGTTGTCCTTATACATATATGTATATTTTTCTACTATTGGTAAATAGAAGAGCTATTGATTTTTGTGTATTTATTTTATAACCAGTCACTTTCTGAATCTCTTATTTATCCTAATGGTTTTTCAGTTGGTTCTCTTAAGATTTTCCAGGTAAATAATCATGCCATCTGGAGCAATAATTTTTTTTTTCCTTTTTTTTTTTTTTTATTAATTAAAAAAAATTAACAAAACATTTAGAAATCATTCCATTCTACATGTACAATCAGTAATTCTTGATATCATCACATAGTTGCATATTCATCATTTCTTAGTACATTTGCATCGATTTAGAAAAAGAAATAAAAAGACAACAGAATAAGAATTAAAACGTTACTAGAGAGAAAAAAAAAACCTATACCTCACATGCAGCTTCATTCAATGTTTTAACATAATTGCATTACAATTAGGTAGTATTGTGCTGTCCATTTCTGAGTTTTTATCCAGTTCTGTTGCACAGTCTGTATCCCTTCATGGAGCAATAATTTTTGTGTAACATGTTTTTTCATGATTAATTTTCATTTGTGGAAGCTGTGCTGGAATGACTTTCTTAATTTTTTTTTTTTTTTTATTCCTTAACTTTTTTTTTTATTTTTAATTTTTTTATTAATCAAAAAAAAGAAATTAACACAACATTTAGAAATCATTCCATTCTACACATGCACTCAGTAATTCTTAGTATCATCACATAGATGTATGATCATCATTTCCTAGTACATTTGCATTGATTTAGGAAAAGAACTAGCAAAACAGCAGAAAAAGATATAGAATGTTAATATAGAGAAGAGAATTAAAATAATACTAATAAAAAAATATATATATATAAAAAAGGAAAAAGAAAAAAACAAAAACAAAAGATACAAACAAACAAACAAACAAACAAAAAACTATATTTCAGGTGCAGCTTCATTCAGTGTTCCAACATAGTTACATTACACTTAGGTATTATTGTGCTGTCCATTTTTGAGTTTTTGTATCTAGTCCTGTTGCAGTCTGTATCCCTTCAGCTCCAATTACCCATTATCTTACCCTGTTTCTAACTCCTGCTGGTCTCTGTTACCAATGATATATTCCAAGCTGATTCTCGAATGTTGGTTCACATCAGTGGGACCATACAGTATTTGTCCTTTAGTTTTTGGCTAGACTCACTCAGCATAATGTTCTCTAGGTCCATCCATGTTATTACATGCTTCATAAGTTTAGTCTGTCTTAAAGCTGCATAATATTCCATCGTAGGTATACGCCACAGTTTGTTTATCCACTCGTTTGTTGATGGACATTTTGTCTGTTTCCATCTCTTTGCAATTGTAGATAATGCTGCTATAAACACTGGTGTGCAAATGTCCATCTGTGTCTTTGCCCTTAAGTCCCTTGAGTAGATACCTAGCAGTGGTATTGCTGGGTCGTAATCCATTCTGCCATTCTATGTCTTTTGATTGGGAAATTCAGTCCATTAACTTTTAGTGTTATTACTGTTTGGATAATATTTTCCTCTAACATTTTGCCTTTTGTATTATATATATCATATCTGATTTTCCTTCTTTCTACACTTTACTCCATACCTCTCTCTTCTGTCTTTTCGTATCTGACTCTAGTGCTCCCTTTAGTATTTCTTGCAGAGCTGGTCTCTTGGTCACAAATTCTCTCAGTGACTTTTTGTCTATAAATGTTTTAATTTCTCCTTCATTTTTGAAGGACAGTTTTGCTGGATATAGAAGTCTTGGTTGGCAGTTTTTCTCTTTTAGTAATTTAAATATATCATCCCACTGTCTTCTAGCTTCCATGGTTTCTGCTGAGAAATCTACACATAGTCTTATTGGGTTTCCCTTGTATGTGACAGATTGTTTTTCTCTTGCTGCTTTCAAGATCCTCTCTTTCTCTTTGACCTCTGACATTCTAACTAGTAAGTGTCTTGGAGAACGCCTATTTGGGTCCGTTCTCTTTGGGGTGCGCTGCACTTCTTGGATCTGTAAATTTAGGTCTTTCATAAGAGTTGGGAAATTTTCAGTGATAATTTCTTCCATTAGTTTTTCTCCTCCTTTTCCCTTCTCTTCTCCTTCTGGGACACCCACAACATGTATATTTGCGCGCTTCATATTGTCATTCAGTTCCCTGATCCCCTGCTCAAGTTTTTCCATTCTTTTCCCTATAGTTTCTGTTTCTTTTTGGAATTCAGATGTTCCATCCTCCAGTTCACTAATTGTAGCTTCTGTCTCTTTAGATCTACCATTGTAGCTATCCATTGTTTTTTCCATTTTTTCTTCTTTGTCCTTCACTCCCATAAGTTCTGTGATTTGTTTTTTCAGATTTTCTATTTCTTCTTTTTGTTCAGCCCATGTCTTCTTCATGTCCTCCCTCAATTTATTGATTTGGTTTTTGAAGAGTTTTTCCATTTCTGTTCGTATATTCAGCATTAGTTGTCTCAGCTCCTGTATCTCATTTGAGCTATTGGTTTGTTCCTTTGACTGGGCCATATCTTCAATTTTCCGAGTGTCATCCATTATTTTCTGCTGGTGTCTGGGCATTTGATCAGATTTCCCTGGGTGTGGGACCCGGCTGGTTGAAAGGTTTTTCTGTGATATCTCTGGGCTGTTTTTCTTTTCCTGCCCAGTAGGTGGCGCTCGTCTGTCTGCGGGGCCCACCAGTAAAAGATGCTGTGGCTCCTTTAACTTGCCAATCTGAATCTCGCAGTCGGCCCGGGAAACCGCGCGTGGAGGGGGGGGGTCGCCAGTCACGGCTTGGGGGAGTGCCGGTCCAAATTGCCCAGCTGGCCCGAGACGCCAAGCGTGGCGGGAGGGCCCCGCTATCCAACGTTCCCAGTCAGACCAGGGAGCCACGTGCGTGGAGGGGACCCCAGTCGCCAGCCGCCCTGGCCGGGAAAACGCGCGCCCCTCGGTTATCTCACCGCAGCGGATTCTCCCTGCCCGTTCAGCCGTTCCAGAATGGGGTACGCTGTCTTTTTGGTCTCTGTCGTGGCTCTGGGAGCTGTTTTGTATTGTTTCTGTTTCTTTAGTTGCTTTTCTGGAGGAGGAACTAAGACCCACGCGTCTTACTAAGCCGCCATCTTCTCTGGAGGTCCGACTTTCTTAATTTTGTTGACTTGAAATACAGTGTTTTGATATAGTACCACTGTGATTTGATCTAGTCAGCTCTCAAAAGAGTTTTAAAATATCTGGGAAACCACTCTACCAGATTATCGCTAAGGGACCCTTTTAGCTTAGAGGTTTTGTGATTCTCCTTTTTTTTTTTTTAAATAAATTTTTTATTTATTGAGTTTATTGAATGGCTTTTAAAAAATAATGGTAGTTGCAGAAGTTTAATGAAATGTCTTTTGATGTAAATAAACATACAATTATTTACAAGTAAAATATAAAGACATAGTGGTGAGTTAAATAAGCCAGATGCAAAGGACAAATATTGTATGATTTCACTGATAAAGAATAAATAGAATAACCAAATTCATAGAGCTAGAAACTAAAATATAGTTTACTTGTAGCCTAAGGAGGGGTTTAGGGATGGGGAATTAATGCTTAAATTGTGCAGTTTTTATTTGGGTTGACTGTGAAGTTTTGCTAACGGATCATGGTGATGGTAGCTCCACCTTGTGAACATAATTATATATTTGATTGCGGTTATAAGGTAGAATTTTTAGGTTGTATATATGTTATTAGAATAAAAATTTAAACAAACATAAGAATGTACAACAAAGAATGTGTAACCCTGTTATAGATGATGCACTGCAGTTAATAGAAGTATAGAAACATTCTTTCGTGAATTGTAGGAAAAGTACCATATTAACACATGGTGTCATAGGGTGGTATATGGCAGCCCTGTATTTTAGTGTCATTTTATTTGTAAGTCTAAAACATGTTTTTTTTTAAAAAAGTGACCTCTATTCCTATCCTTCTTCAACAGTAACTATATTTTTCTCTTTTTGCTATTATTCATATAGCTTCTTGACTTGAAAATTTTGTGCCTATAAGTCAATTTTAATCGGTTTTATGTTCTGTTTTAATTTCATCTTTCATAAATCTTTTTGCTGCATAATTTGTTATTAACCTCACTATATATCGTGAAGTTGGATTTTCGTATCTAAGAGTATGCACTGTTTTAATTTTTATACTTTTTGCCAAACTGTCCTATAGAAAGATAGTACTGATTTATACCCCAGCTTTCAGTGCAAGAGAGAACTCCTGTGTTTTTTTTCTGTGAGAATTTAATGAAAAGCATCAGGCACATAAGAAATCCTCCAAAAAAGTGCTAATTCCTAAAGCCTGAACTCCACTCTATTCTTTTGTTTTTTTTTTTTTGAGCAGGTAGTTGACTATTTTCTTTTAAAAAAATACCTCTTTATAAAATACAGAGAAATATAAAATAATAACACAGGTCCTTAATTTACTGCCTAGATACCTGTTACTGATTTTTATAAATATATTTTAAATTGGTAATTTAAAATTGGGGTAGGGATGATGCCCCATTTTTTTTTAAAGCATTTTTTATTGTGAAATATAACATACATACAAAAAAAGCAATACATTTCAAAGTACATTTTAACAAGTAGTTATAGAACAGATTTCAAAGTTTGGTGTAGGTAAGCGTTCCAGAATGTCAGGTTTTTTTCTTCTAATTGCTCAAAGATGTGGGAGAGTAAAAAGAAATATCAGTATAATGATTCAGCAGTCATACTCACTTGCTAAATCCTCATTTCTCTGTTATAACTCTGCCTTCTTTAATCCTTCTCCTGATCTTTAGGGATATTCGGGTTATGCCCATTCTAGCTTTTTTCATTGAAAAGGGTTGTTGTCAATATGGGATGGAAGATGGAACTGGATTATATTCTTGGAGAGACTGGCACCTCTGGTTTCAGGACTTACCTGGTGTAAGAATCACCTGAAGAGTTTATATTTCTGAAGAGTAAGCTTAGTGTGTGCAACTTTTGTAGGATCTCAGCTAGAACCCTGGATTTTCTTTGGGGTTAACAGGAGTGGTGTTGGTTGGGGTTTGGGCAAACTGTGGCACTTAGCAATGTCTAGCTGATGTTGCATTAAGTGTAGCTTCCAGCATAGCCTCATGACTGTATTTGAACTCTCTTAGCCACTGAAGACCTTATTTTGTACAGTTCTTTCCCCACTTTTGGTCAGGAAAGCAGTGTGATCTCACGATCCCAGGGCCAGACTCATCTCTGGAAGTCATGTCCCACATTGCCAGGGAAACTCACACCCCTGGATGTCTTTTCTTAGGTAGGGGGCCGGGTAATGATTTTACTTGCAGGGTTGGGCTTAGAGAGAGAGACCTCTCTCTCTGGAAGTAACTCTTAGGCATAATTGTAGGCAGGCCTAGTTTATTCACTACAGAAATAAGTATCGTAAGAGCCAACCTCAAGATCTTTGGCCTATTAATTTGGAAGTCCCTAGTGTTTGAGAGAGTAACAGGGGTTTCTCAGGTGGGAGAGTTTAATAGTTCAATACTTTTTTTCTCCAGTCCCTCAGAGAACTTTGCCAGTACTTTCTAATTATTTGTCCAACCTACTGTACGATGTATCTGGATATTACATTAAGCTATACTGAGTTACAAGCTCTTGTTACTATTCTGGGCTCCGTGTGTTTGGGTTTTTTAAATGAACTACGCAGACAAGTTGAGTTAGATTGTGTGCTGTAGAAAATTTAGGATTTGAATAAAATAAAGCTCTCTTCCTTTGGAGAGAACTCATTTTTCCATAATGTTGCCATGACAGAGTATTAGAAATCATTGCATTTGGTAGTCTATCAGCATAAATTGATTGGTTTTATTTTTATTTCAATACCTATTTAAGCCCTCTGTAAATTTTTTGGGTATTCTTTTTATTATCTTAATGATTTTCAAGTGTTTTTTGTGTTTTATAATTTTTAACTTTTTTCCTCTTAATACATATTAAAATGTACCCATTCTTTTCAGTTTATAAATTTTTTTTTCCACATTAAGTGCTGTTTTTGTATAGTCCCATTTGTCTTTTTTCTTTGTGTCTTCTGCTTTTGGAGTAATTCTTGGAGAGTTTTTCTCTAGGACAACATTATAAAACTCTTAATATTTGATACATACTAATTTTTTAATTAGAAAAGTTGTAGGTTTACAGAAAAATTGTGCATAAAATAGAGAGTTCCTGTATACCATATTATTGGCATCTTGCATTAATGTGGTTCATTTGTTACATTTCATGAAAGAACACTGATGATTGTACTATTAGCTATAGTTCATTGTTTTCAGTTGGGTTCACTGTGTTTTACAGTCCTTTTTTTAAAATTAATTTTTAATGTTTCATGTTAATCTTTGACCCATTTGGAAATACTTTTTTTTTTTTTTTTTTTTTTTTAAAGGAAAGACAGAGAGAAGGAAGGAAGGATAGAAGGAAGGAAGGGAAACATTTTTAAACATTTTCTTGTTTTATTGTATTCTGTTTCTCCGTTTTTGTTACATGGGCTGGGGCCGGGAATCGAACCGAGGTCCTCCGGCATAGCAGGCAAGCACTTTGCCCGCTGAGCCACCGCGGCCCACCCCAAATACTTTTTTATGTACAGAGAAAATACCCAAATTTATCCTCTTAAACATTTGAAAGACTGATTAGTATGTGTCTTGGGGAAGTCCTGTTTGGATTTATTCTATTTAGAGTTTGTTGAGCTTCTCTGACTTGTATATTTATGTCCTTTAAAAGGGTTGGGAAGTTTTCCACCATTATATCCTCAGCTAATCTTCCTAGCCTTTTACGCTTCTGTTCTCTTTCTGGGACACCAATGATTCTTAGATTTGTGCGCTTTGTTTTGTACATCATTTCCCTGAGATCCAATTCAAATTTTTCCATCTTTTTTGCCATTTGCTGTTTTGAGTGTTCATAATCAGTTGTCCTGTCCTCTATCTTGCTTATTCTTTCTTCTGCATCTTCAAATCTGCTGTGCCTCTAGTATGTTTTTTATTTGGTTTACAGAATCTTCAGTCTGTGATATCTGCTATTTTTCTGTTTATTCTTTCAAATTTTTTATGCTCTGCTGGTGTCTTCTTGCTCTCCTTGATGTCATTAGCCATCCCATTTATTTTATTTAGTAGAGTTATATGAACATCTTTGATTAGTTGTTCCAGTGTCTGTGTTTCCTCTGGTGTTCTGTTTTGGTTGTTAGGCTGGGCTATATCTGTCTGCATTGTAATATGCTTAGTGATCTTCTGTTGTTTTCACTGCATGTAAATATCTTGATTGATTTACTTTGAAAGTTGATTTCCTTCAGTAGCCTAATGCCTTGTATTTTCATGATGTATGTGTAGCAGGATACAGTGCACGGGGTGGGGCACAACAGTGGGGTGATGTGTTGCAGCGCAAGGAGAGGCACAGGTTGGGGATGCTGTGTTGATGCCTGTGAATGTGAGCGCCCAGCAGTGGAGGGGAGGATGTGGTTGTGCAGGTGCACAGGTCTGGGGGCATGGCCCTGTTGTGTACTGGTCTAGGGCACAGGGCCCTTTGTGTGCATGCACATGGATCACGTTACACCTGCATGGGCTGGGGGCAGATGTGACACGGCTGCACATGTCAGCACTTTCCCAGAGCTGGGGGATGCGACTGGGGGTTGTGCATATGTGCAGGTTTAGGAGTGCCGTAAACTGATGTACTTGTGCACAGAGCTTAGGGCGGATGGAGTGGGGTTGCACGATTGTATGGCTGGTGTAGCCTGGGTATGGAGGTAAGCGCCTGCAGCCTTTATACACTGTTGCTGTTGACTGCCTGCAGGGGCAAGGACTAGGAGGTAGGGCTCTGGAGGGGCGGAACGAGACTGCAGTTTTGCACAAGAAGTGTGTTGGGGTGGGGCAGGCCTGGGGTGGGGTTGTGGGCCAAGTACATGTGCAAGGAATTGGCAGGGCTGGGGTGCTTGGAACGTGGAGAGTGGGGGCAGGTGACTGGGTTCAGGTGCATGGGGTATGGGGTGAGTCACAGGTCACTGGCCTGTGCTGGTGAGGGTAGCGCTTTCAAGGAACACAGCTTAGCTTACTTCCTGGTGCTCATCTCCCCATGCATACACTCCTGAGGCCTCTGGGCTTCTGCATTAGCCAAATGGCATCTGGTTTTCTGCTTCTCAGTTCCTCGGTTTTTGCAACCAGGGCCTCCCTATGTGGTGCAGAAGATTCTTCCCGGTCGCTTACACCCTGGAATCGCTTCTCAGTGACTCTCCAGTCCCTTTAGCTGTTCCTTGGAGCAAGAGTTGAATTTGATTTATACTATTCCGCCGTCTTCCTGGAGCATTCCCCTAAATTTATTCTTGTTCAGATAACTAGCCAGTCTTTGAAGTAAATTTAATAATTTACCTTTTCTTCCCTGGTTTGAAACACATCTGTATTTTATTTTAACTGCCTATATGTTCTTGGGTCTTTTTATGGAATCCTGATTCTGTTCCATTGATCTATTGTCTTTATGCATCAGTACCAATTTCCTTTTGCTTTTCATACATCATAAAGGGCCAATTTGTTCTGTTTCAGAATTTTTTTCACTGGGCTCATATATTTATTTTCATGAATTCTTGTATGTTTTTTGTATGTGATTCTCTTTAGTTTTACATGTAGGAAATATTCTGCAAACAATGGTGAATTTTTCCTTTTCCTTTCTAGTGTTTATACCTCTTCATTGTTTGCCTATCTTATTCTATTAGCTGTCATTTTTGGAATAATTTTAACTAACAGATATGGCAGCCAAGCCCTTCCCCTTTAATGGTAATCGTTCTAACGTTGCTCCAATAAACATTATGCATCCTTTTGTGTAGGGTGTGTGTATGTGTGTGTGTGTTTTAAAATCATACATATTATTTCTGTTAGGATTACATACTGATTATCAAATGTCTTTTTGTTTTCTTTTGATATAATTGCATGGTTATTTAGATTAGATTTTTAAAATATGGAATTACTCATGTTCTTGGAGAGACCCTTATTTGTTTGTGGCGTGTCACTTTTCTACTATGATGTGGGTTTCTTTTTGCTACTACTTTGTTTTGAAGGTTTGCTGCAATGGAAGTATAACAGGAATAACTTTCCATTTATGTGCGTTTAGTGTCAGTGTTGTATTGGCATTGACAAAATAATATGGGAGGTTTACTTTGAAGCAGTGTGAGTAGCATGGGATTGAAAGAATTCACCTTTTCTTTGTTTAGATCTCATGCTCTTTGTGGAGTAGTTCTTTGTCTATTTGTCTCAGTTTCTTCATTGGTTGTTTTTAGATTTTCTCTCATTCCTTGAATCAGTTTTTTAAAAAAAATTATTTATTTATTAATTAAAAAATTAAGAACAAACAAAAACATTAACAAATCATTCTGTTCTACATATAATCAGTAATTCTCAATATCATCACATAGTTGCATATTCATCATTTCTTAGAACATTTGCATCAACTCAGAAAAAGAAATAAAAAGACAACAGAAAAAGAAATAAAATGATAACAGAGGCAAAAAAAAGATTGTACATACCATACCCCTTACCCCTCGCTTTCATTTATCACTAGCATTTCAAACTAAATTTATTTTAACATTTGTTCCCCCTATTATTTATTTTTATTCCATATGTTCTACTCGTTTGTTGATATGATAGATAAAAGGAGCATCAGACACAAGGTTTTCACAATCACACAGTCACATTGTGAAAGCTATATCATTATTCAATCATCATCAAGAAACATGGCTACTGGAACACAGCTCCACATTTTCAGGCAGTTCCCTCCAGCCTCTCCACTACATCTTGAATAACAAGGTGATATCTATTTAATGCATAAGAATAACGTCCAGGATAACCTCTTGACTCTGTTTGGAATCTCTCAGCCATTAACACTTTGTCTCATTTCGCTCTTCCCCCTTTTGGTTTTCTCAGTCCGTTGATGCTGAGTCTTAGCTCATTCTAGGGTTTTTCTCAATCCCTTGATGCTGAGTCTCAGCTCATTCCAGGATTTCTATCCCATGTTGCCAGGAAGGTTCACACCCCTGGGAGTCATGTCCCACGTAGACAGGGGGAGGGTGGTGAGTTTGCTTGTTTTGTTGACTGGAGAGAGAGGCCACATCTGAGCAACAAAAGAGACTCGCTTGGGGGTGACTCTTAGGCCTAAGTTTTAAGTAGACTTGACCTATCCTTTGTGAGGTTAAGTTTCATATGAACAAACCCCAAGACTGGGGGCTCAGCCTATAGCTTTGGTTGTCCACACTGCTTGTGAATATCAAGAATTTCAATTTGGGGAAGTTGAATTTCTCCCCGTTCTCACTATTCCCCTAAGGGGACTTTGCAAATACTTTTCCCCTCACTGATCAAATCACTCTGGGATTCATGGGGGCATCACTGTGGACAAACCAACAAAATCTCATGTCCTACCCAAGATTCCAAGTACTTAAGGTGTTCAATCAAGCTATTTACATAAGTTATATTAAGAAAGGCACTAGTCAAAATATTAATTTTGTACCAAATAAATATTTTTTGTTTAGTCTCACACATAAGTTGAAATTTTAAAATATTAATTACCATCTATTTTCAGCACCCTGCAGTAATGACATTCCTTTGTTCTTCCTCATGCACAGACATTTTTTAAATTTGTACATTTAGTCACCATTATTATACACTCTAGGCATTCCTGGCTTATACCATCTCAATTTTTATCGTCTTTCTTTCTGATTTCATTTATGCCCCAGCCCTCCTCCCTGTATCATTCTCACATGCAGCTTCATTCAGTGTTTTAACATAATTGTATTACAGTTAGGTAGTATTGTGCTGTCCATTTCTGAGTTTTTATATTCAGTCCTGTTGCACAATGTGTATCCCTTCAGCTCCAATTACCCAATATCTTACCCTATTTCTATCTCCTCATGGTCTCTGTTACCAACGAAATATTCCAAGTTTATTCACTAATGTCAGTTCATATCAGTGAGACCATACAGTATTTGTCCTTTTGTTTTTGGCTAATCTCCCTCAGCATAATGTTCTCAATGTCCATCCATGTTGTTACATACTTCATAACTTTATTCTGTCTTAAAGCTGCATAATATTCCAAAACGAGTTTGTTTAGCCACTCGTCTATTGATGGACATTTTGACTGTTTCCATATCTTTGCAATTGTAAATAATGCTGCTATAAACATTGGTGTGCAAATGTCCATTTGTGTCTTTACCCTTACGTCCTTTGTTGATAATGGCCATTCTCGTGGGTGTGAGATGATATCTCTTTGTGGTTTTGATTTGCATTTCTCTAATGGCCTGGGAAGTTGAGCATCTCTTCATGTGCCTTTTGGCCATTTGTATTTCCTCTTCTGAGATGTGTCTGTTCAAGTCTGTTTTCCATTTTGTAATTGGATTGGCTGTCTTTTTGTTGTTGAGTTGAACAATCTCTTTATAAATTCTGAATATTAGACCTTTATCTGATATATCGTTTCCAAATATTGTCTCCCGTTGTGTAGGCTGTCTTTTTACTTTCTTGATGAAGTTCTTTGATGCACAAAAGTGTTTAATTTTGAGGAGTTCCCATTTATTTATTTCTTTCTTCTGTGCTCTTGCTTTGGGTGTAAGGTCTGTAAAACTGCCTCCAAGTACAAGATTTATAAGATATTTCCCTAAATTTTCCTCTGTTTTATGGTCTTAGACCTAATGTTTAGATCTTTGATCCATTTTGAGTTAACTTTTGTATAGGGTGTGAGATATGGGTCCTCTTTCATTCTTTTGCATATGGATACCTTGGATCAGTTTTGATAATTCATTTTTTTCCCAGAAAAATCATTCATTTCATTAATATTTATCATAATTTAATAAATATTGGGATTGTTCCTCCCTTTTTTGTTATTCTTGATTTTTTGATTATTTACTACGATTCTGTTTCTTGGCAGAGTGAAGACTGGACTCAGATGTTTTTGTGTCATCTTTTTACTGTTCTGGCTAAGTTTCTGAGAGTTTCAAATGTAGAATTTTTGTTCT
The DNA here is from genome assembly GCF_023851605.1 of Tamandua tetradactyla. Taxonomy (NCBI): domain Eukaryota; kingdom Metazoa; phylum Chordata; class Mammalia; order Pilosa; family Myrmecophagidae; genus Tamandua; species Tamandua tetradactyla. The sequence continues at coordinate 70,479,315 of NC_135341.1, forward strand.
TTATAGATATTGCTGATGGGGGAGAAGTCAGTAGGCCAGTAAATTCAACAGCAACTGTATATCTTTTATTTGGGAAATAGTTTTTGAATCTTGCCCACCTCTTAATAGTTTTATAATATTCGTGGAACTGATCTGATTTGGGAATTTGGCCAAATTCTATCCTAGACAGTAGTACCATTGAATCAAATTGAATCAAGACAAATTTCTCAGTGTTAAATATTCCCCCAAAATGAAGCTTTTAGTGATTGAAATAAAAAAATAGGAAATCTTTTAAAGTTGAAAGCAGGGTAAGGTGGTCAGCTAGGTTACATGGACAAAATGTCTCTCTGAAAACAATTAGAAATGCTGGATAAAATGTAATTCCTTTTTTTTTTTTTTCCCTTAAGACAAAGTAAGAAATCACCAGACCAAAATCTACCAAAATCTGATAAATCTACATTAAATCAGAAATTCAGAGAGGTAAACAGAATCAAAGCAAATTCCTCTCAGGAAAAACACATTTTTATCTTAGACCCAAGGGAAGTTCCACGATTAATTTTGCAAAGAATTAGCTCACAATAAAATATAACCAAGCACACAGGAGGGAAGCAAAGCACCACAAATAAGAAGTAGCAAAAATAACAGAAGTAGACTCTCAAAAATTAGAGATATTCAAATTGTCATATACAGATTATAAAACAATGGTGTTTATTATGTTTACTAAAAAAGATGGAAAATATCTGTAGGGAACAGAAAATCTACCAGATTTGAAAATGACCTGAACAGAACTTCTAGAAAAATACAGTAATTATGACAAAAAACTGAGATGTTAATACCAGATTAGTACAATTGAAGAGGCAGTTAATGAACTGAGCATAGGAAGGAAGAAATTAATCAGAATGTAGTATAGAAAGACATGGAAATAGATAGTGAGGAAAGTTAAGATACATAAAACAAAAATGAGAAGGCCTAACACATACTTTGTTAGTTTTCCTGGAGCAGAAGACAGATATATGGAGAAGGAGGAGGCCATATTTGAAAAGATAATGACTGAAAGTTTTTCAGAGCTGATGAAAAATGGCAGTCCACCGATTCAAGAAGCCCACTGAATTGCAAGCAGATAGTTGATAGAAATTCACATCTAGACACCACGTAGTAAAATGAAGAACACCACCAACAAAGAGAATAACTTAAAAGTTGCCAGAGAACAAAAGGCATTGCCTTCAAAGTAGCTGTGGTGGCTAAACTGATGGCTCACTGTTGATTAGTAAAATGAAAGCTAGAAGACAGTGGATATTTTAGTATGCTGGAAAAAAAATGCCAATCTAGAATTCTGTATCTGATGAAATACATTTTAAGAGTAAGGGCAAAATGGAGACATTTTCAGACAAAATTTAAAATATTACTCCTTTATTTTAAAGTAAATGAACGTGTACATATATATATATTTTTTTCAAAGGTGCTAGTGTTTCTTAGTGAAAGATTAAAACATGACTAAGAAATCTTGAGTGTCACAGTATTTTATTCTCAGAAAATTGTTGTGTTTGTGCTTAGTCAGTAGCAGTACTTTTACCAGTACATTACTCCAACTTGTGGATCTGTCCTCTGTTCAGAATATTCAATGTTAAAGCAAACCTTTCCTGGTGAATAAAGCATGCCTTTAATTCTTACTGTTTGATATTAAAAGTCATATCATAGTCTAATCAACAAATGGTTCTGGTAAAATTGGATATCCACGTGTGTGATGGTTATGAATATATTTTAGTTTGCTAACTGCTGGAATGCAAATATAGCAAGAACAGAATAGCTTTTTAAAAGGGGAATTTAATAAGTTGCTTGTTTACCATTCTAAAGTCGAGAAAATGCCCCAATTAAAACAAGTGTATAGTAACGTCCAATCAAAGGCATCAAAGGATGCCTTTTCAAGAAGGCTGATGAAATTCAGGGTTTCTCTCTCAAGTGAGAAGGCACATGTTGAACACAGTCAGGGTTTCTCTCTCAGCTGGAAGGACACATGGTGAACATGGCATCATCTGCTAGCTCTCTCCTGGCTTCGTGTTTCGTGAAGCTCCCTGGGAGCTTTACTTCTTCATCTCCAGAGGTTGCTGGCTGGTGAACTCTCTGCTTCTCGTGACTATGTCATTCTTCTCTACTCTCTCCAAATCTCTCACTTTCTCCAAAATGTTTCCTCTTTTATAGGATTCTAATAAACTAGTCAAGACCCACCTGAATGGGTGGAGACATATATCTACCTAATCCAGTTTAACAACCACTCTTGATTGAGTCACATCTCCAGGGAGATGATCTAATTACAGATTCAAACATACAATACTGAGTAGGGATTAGAAGAAATGGCTGCCTTTACAAAATGGGATTAGGATTAAAACATGGCTTTTCTAGGGTACATATATCCTTTCAAACCAGCACAGGGTATTTCTTCCTTATTCTGTTATGGTTATGTTTATCTGTGTGCATGAAGTAAATATTTTTGTTTTCTTTGTTATCCCATCCTCTTGGCATATGACATAAGTTGTATTAGCTTCATCTTGAAGTATTTAATTATAGGATATCAAGTTTAAGAGGGAATTTTATCTAAGGATTTGTATCCTTTTCTGGGCAGAGTTAGTGTGTTTCTGGTTATATGCAGGGCATTTGAGTATTGTTTAGGCAAAAATATGATTGTTCTTTTTATTTAGAGGTTTGGTATGGTGTGAGGATATGTGTATGGCTACCAAGTTGACAAGAGGTGAAAACTGTGTTGGTTAAGTTCATGTGTAAACTTGGTCAGATTATGGTGTCTAGTTGTTTGGTCAAACCAACACTGCCTGATTATTACTGTGAGGACATTCCTTCAGGGGAGTTCTTAGTGTATGCTGGCTGTATGGAATTATTTTTTTTAATAATCTTTTATTGTGTATATATATATATGTACAAAGCAATGAAAGAAAAAAGCAGTAGTTTTCAAAGCACTCTTCAGCAAGTAGTTACAGGACAGATCCCAGAGTTTGTCATGGGCTACCATACCATCATCTCAAATTTTCCCTTCTAGTTGCTCCAGAACATTGGAGGCTAGAAGGAATAAAATATTTTTTATTTCTTAAAAATAAAATCGATTTTTTAATTTTCTTTTTTTGTGAAATAACGTATGCAAAAAGCAATAAATTTCAAAGCACATTGCAACAATTTGTTGTAGAACAGATTTCAGTTTGGTATGAGGTACAGTTCCATAATTTTAGGTTTTTACTTCTAGCTCATCTAAGATACTGGAGACTAAAAGAAATATCAATATAATGATTTTGCAATCATACTTGTTTGTTAAACCCTACCTTCTCTGTATAACTCCACCATCAACTTTGATCTTTCCCCACTCTTTAGGGGTATTTGGTCTATGCCCATTCTATTTTTTTCATGTTGAAAGGGTCTATCAGTTATAAGGGGTAGGGAGGTGGAACTAGCTGGCATTCCGGAAAGGGTGGCCCCTCTAGGTTTCAGGACTTATCTCATCCAGGAACCTATCTGGAGGTTGTAGGTTTCTGGAAAGTTGCATTAGTGCATGGAACTGTGTGGAATTTTATATATTGCTCTAGGCATTCTTTAGGATTGGCTGGAATGGTCCTGGTTGGAGTTTGGCATGTTATAATAGGTAACAGTGTCTCATTGAAGCTTGTGTAAGAGCAACCTTCAGAGTAGCCTCTCAGCTCTATTTGAACTCTCTCAGTCACTGATACCTTGTTTGTTACACTTTTTTCCCCCCTTTTGGTCAGGTTGGCATTGTTGATCCCATGGCACCAGGGCCAGACCCATCTCTGGGAGTCATCTCCCATGCTGCCAGAGACACATTCACCCCTGGATGTCGTGTCCTATGTAGAGAGAAGGGTAATGATTTCACCTGTAGAGTTGGGCTTAGAGAGAGTTAGGCCACATCTGAGCGACAAAAAGAGGTCCTCCAGAAGTAACTCTTAGGCATACCTATGGGTAGACTAAGCTTCTCCACTACGTACATAATCTTCCATGAGCAAGCTGCAGCATCAAGGCCTTGGCCTATTGATTTGTGTGTCCCTAATGTTTGACACAGTATCAAGGATTTCCCAACTTGTAAAGTTTAACAGTTCTATATTTTTTCTCCCAACCATCAAGGGACTTTGCCTATACTTTTTGAATATCTGCTGAATGTATTCCAGGATGTATCCAGGCATTAAGCTATATAGGATTAAAGGCCCTCATTCTTATTCTGGGCTCTCTGTGCTGTATGGAATTTGGACTTGCCCATATCCACAGTCATGGGCAATTCTTCTAAAAATCTCATAATATACACATACACACACACACACACGCACACACACACACAAAGGCAATTCTTACAGAAAACTCATACATGCACACAAAAGCAATTCTTATAAAAATCTCATTATATGTATGTATGTGTGTATATATATATATATATATATATATATATACTCACACACGCATACTTATGTCTTCTCATTTCTGTTTCTTAAGGAATTTTGGCTAATACAACATGAAATGGAATGAAATTGGACTTCTACCTTAAACTATATATAAAAATTTCCAAAATGGATCAGTGAGTTACATAAAAGAACTAAAACTATGAAACTTTTAGAAGATCATGGAAATATCTTTATAACTTTGAATTCAGCAATGGTTTCTTAGGTTTGACACTGAAAACTTAAGAAAATAAAAAAAAAATGACTTTTTCAAAATTATGCACTTTTATAAATCGAAGGACATTATCAAGAAACTGAAAAGACAGTCTATGGTATGGGAGAAAAATTTGGAGATGGTAGTATCCAGAATGTATAAAGAACCTCTAACTCAACAGAATTACAAAATAACCCAGTTAAAACATCGGCAAATACGTGGACAACATTCCTCCAGAGAAGATATGCAAAAGACCAGTAAACTCATGAAATTATGCTCAGTGTGTTTAGCCCTTAGGTACATGCAAAAAAGAGGTATCATTTCACACCCTTTAGAATGGCTGTTATTTTAAAAAAGCAGAAAATAACAAATGTTGAAGAGGCAGAGAAATAGGAACCCTCATGTATTTTGTTAGTGGAAATGTAAAATGGTGTAGCTGCTGTGGAAAGGTTTGGTGGTTCCTCAGAAAGTTCAGTATAGAATTATCACATGATCTGGCTATCCCACTTTGAGTATGTACCCCAAACAGTTGAAAACAGGGACTCAGATATTTGTACATCAGTATTCATAGCAGCTATATTGACAGTAGTAAAAAGGTGTAAGTGACTAAATGGTTCATCAACAGATGAATAGAAAAGCTAAATAAAATGAAACATTATTCAGCCATGGAAATGAATGATGTTCTCTTACATGCTACAATATGGATGAACCTTGAAGATATCAAATTGAGTGAAATAAGTCAGATGCAACAGTACAAATATTATATAATTCCACTACATGAAATATCTAGAATATGCAAATTCATAGACACAGAAAGTAGATTATAGGTTATAAGTAGGGGCATGAGAGTGACTGCTTAAAGAATACAGGATTTTTGTTTTGGGTATGAAGAAGTTTGTAATGGATGGTGGTGATGGCAGCAGATAAATGTAGTTAATGCCACTAAATTACACATGAAAATGATTAAAATGGGAATTTTGTGTTGCGTGTATGTTATCAAAATAAAAATTAAAAAAGTTAAATCAAGGAGAAGTCAAGGAAAATTATGTCGTTATGTGCTGGTTAGGAAGTATTGTGTACCCTAAAAAAGCCATATCCTTTAATCCTGATTCAATATTGTAGGATAGAAACCTTTGATTAGGTTGTTTCCATGGAGATATAGTCAGTTTTGGGTATGATCTTTTGATTAGATAGAGATGTGACTCCACCCAGTCAACATTGGTATTTGATTAGTTTACTGGAATCCTTTAAAAGAGGAAATATTTTGGGCAGAGCCAACATGAGACCCAGACATTTGGAGATGTGGAAAGAAAATGCCCCTGGGAAGCAGTTTGAAACCAGAAGCCAGGAACCCAGCACATGCCAGTCATGTGTCTTCTCAGCTGACAGAAGTGTTCTGGACTCATTGGACTTTAGTGAGTCAAGGTATCTCTCTCTGGATGCCTTAGTTTGGACAGTTTTACAGCCCTAGAATTGTAAACTTGCAACTTAATAAATCCCCCCCACCCTTTTAAAAAAATGTTTTTACTGGCAAATCTTCACATATATACATTCTGTACATGGTATACAGTCAGTGGCTCAGAGTATCATCACATAGTTGTGTATTCATTACCATGATAATTTTTAATAATATCTGCATCACTCTGGAAACGAAATAAAAAAGAAAACTCATACATACCATACCCCTTAACTCCCTTCTCATTGACCATTAGTGTTTTCATTTGCCCAATTTGTTTTACTCCTTATCCCTGCTATTAATTATTCATTTTTTATCCATAATTTTTTACTCATCTGTCCATCCCCTGGATAAAAGGAGCATCAGACATAAGGTTTTCACAGGCACACAGGTCACATTGTAAAAGTTATATCATTATACAATCATCTTCAAGAATCGGGTCTACTGTAATACAACTCAGCAGTTTCAGTTACTTCCCTCTGCCCACTCCAATACACCATAAACTAAAATGGAATATGTATATAATGCATAAGAATAACCTCCAGGATAATCTCTTGACTTCTTGAAATATCTCAGCCACTGAAACTTTATTTCGTCTCATTTGTCTCTTCTCCCTTTCGGTTAAGAAGGCTTTCTGAATTCCTTGATGCTGGGTCCTGGCTTATCCCAGGAGTTTTGTCCCATGTTGCCAGGGAGATCAAATCCCTGGGAGTCATGTCCCTTGTAGTGAGGAGGGCAGTGAATTCACCTGCTGAGTTGGCTTATAAAGAAGAGGTCACATCTGAGCAACAAAAGAGGTTCTCTGGGGGGTGACTCTTAGGCCTAATTTAAAGTAGGTATAGCCTGTCCTTTGCAGGAATAAATTTCATGGGGTGTACCCCAAGATCCAGGGCTCAGCCTATTGTTTTGGTTGTTCCCACTGCTTGTAACAATATCAGAAATTCTCCAAATGGGAAAGTTGAATAGTTTCTTCTTTCTCCTCAGTCCTCTGAGGGGACTTTGCAAATAGTTTTTTATTTTGCCCAAATTACTCTGGGATATGTTGGGGCATTGCACTAACGTGGACAAACCAACAAAATCTCACTCCCTATTCAAGATTCCATGAACTTATGGTGTTCAATTAAACTGACCATACAAGTTTTAAAGAATGGATAGTATCATCAATTTACCCTGTATTCTGCTATACTGCTATACTTAGTCCTATCCAGATCAGCTTCAGTCCTATCCAGATCAGATCCAGACCTCTATTTGAAGTCTGATCCGTTTTTCAACTTTTTAAGCAGTTTCTGTATGGGGTACTGCTGACTTTCATAGCTTCAGGACTCTTACTCTGGGTCTCAGGTGTCACATAATTACCCGAAGCTGGGAATGATCAGGTTATATACAAACAGTTCAGTATTTCAGAATTTAGATATAACATTTACAACCCCTGAATAGATGTGACTGCTGTAAGAGTTTACAATCTACGACCCTTTATAATAGGCCCCAGTCTGATAACTCCAGCTCTTGACTTCAGGTCACTGAGTTTTTATAGTTAGTCCATTTGATTGAGGTATGATAATATTTATCTTTTTGCTCCTGACATGTCATTCAGCATACATTCCCTAAGGTTCACGCACCTAGTTGCATGCCTCACAACTTAATTCCTTCTTGTGGTCACTTACTAGTCCATTGTATGTATATACTATTGTTTCCCCTTCCATTCCCCTTTAGTTGTACCCTTAGGCCACCTCCATCCATTGTGAATTGTAGATACTGCAACCATAAACACCAGTGTGCAAATGTTCATTTGTGTTCCCACACTCAGTTGCTCCAGATATATCCTTAGCCATGGTGTTTGAGGATCATATGGGAACCCTCACTCCTGGTGTCCCATGGAACCACCGTACTGCCTTCCTAGGGCTCCATCTTTCAGTTTCCCTGTCGACAGTGAAGAGGTGTATCTCTTTCTCTGCGTTTCTTCAAATCCTCTCCAGCACTTGTTTTCTGTTTTTTTTTTTTTTTTTAAGACCATTCTAGTGGGAGTCAGGTGATACCTCATTGTGGTTTTGATTTGCATTTCCCAGTGAAGTTGAGTATCTTTTCATGTGCCTTTTAGCCATTTGTGTTTCCTCTTCTGAGAAGTGTCTGTTCATGTGTCTTGCCTATTTTTTAATTGGGTTGTTTGTCTTTTTGCTGTTGCATTGAAGAATCTCTTTATATATTCTGGATACTAAACCCTTACTGATATGTGGTTTCCGAATATTGTCTCCCATTGTATAGGCTGCCTTTTTACTTTTTTGGCAAAGTTCTTTGATATACAAAAATATTTAATTTTGAGGAGTTCCCATTCATCTGTTTCTTTATTCAATGCTTATGCTTCAGGTGTAAGGTCTAGGGAAACCTCCTTCTATTATAGGATTTATAAGATATATAAATTCCTCTTTTAAAAGTCATTTCATCTCTGGTATTTTGCATTCTGGCAGCTTTAACAAAACAAAATAGCTTTTATTTGCAAAAGTAACTCTGGGAGATGGCTTTACTCTCATGTCCCTTTACTTGACCAAATATACAGTTTTTGGGAAAAAATCTGGAATAGTAGGAGATGTGCTTTTAACTCATGAACCAGGTTAGCATAAGTGAGAGTCTCCAATAATTGGAAAAGCTAACAGACCTTGAATGTATGTGAACATTGATATGGTCTACCACTTAGCAATGAGTCTGGGCCAAGTGACTTGCTTGTTGTGGTACTTATTTTTCTCATCTGTAGAGGAGGTATAAGACCACCTTTCAGGTATATTATAAGATGTAATGATTGTAAAACTCAGTTAGTACAGGCCTTGGCTCTTAGTAGGTTCTCAGTAAATGGCAACTCTTATTTTTATTTTTTATTTATTTTTGGGGGTGCATGGTCTGGGAATCGAACTTGGGTCTCTCGCATGAAAGGCGAGCATTCTGCCACTGAACCACCCATGCACCCCGGCAACTCTTACTTTTAATATTGGGTGAAACAGGAGAATGAATTAAGTGTGACAAGGAATTTAAAAAGGTTTATTGTACAAGTGATGTAAAAGAGCTGACAAGTCAAGGACACTGACTAGTAATGATAAACTTTTTGAAGGTAAGAAAATCTGGGAATGTGGCTTCATTTGTTGATTTGGTGGTTAATTTTGCATAATGTAGCTGTATATGTTACCCACAAGGTCAGTCAGCTTCTCATTCTTCATGGAACTTAGCAGAGAGACGTTTGGTAATAAAGTATGGTGAGAGCAGAGACTTTTTAATGTTGTTAGAAAGATTGTCAACCACAATATTTAGGTTCATTTCTATGTCTCTTGTTTAGGTTCGTGATGATAGTTTATGGTAAGTTTGCATTTGGGGGAATTCAGTCCAGAAAATGCCTATAAAGTTTGTACTTAACTTTACTCTTCAGTTTTCAGAAATTAAAAAAGTCATTGGTAATTTTAGAGTAAGAACTGTCAGAGTACTCTAAGTATAATTATTTGAATTGCAAATACTAATTTTCATATAGCATTATTTAGACCTAGATTCTTCTTCTTATGCTTTTGTTTTTTATAGTCTAGATATTCAATAGGTTTTTTTTATGTTGTTGAATTACTTGTGTACCTTTAGTAAATTATTTTCTAGGTTTTTATTCTTTATTCAGCATCTAGACATTTTTCCTCATTAAGTAGTGATAATGTAGAATATATTAGTTGGTCATGTTTTAAAACTATATTTATTATCATAGTAAAATTTAAAAATGGTGTATTGAAAACAATTCAGGAGCTTTAATTTTTCTAAAACATCATTTTTAGATTGTTGGTTACATGAAAATGTTATATTAATAGTTTTTCAGTTTATTCAGGTTACAGAGATACTACTAAAACCAAATCAGTATACTTATTATCATAGTAAAATTTAAAAATAGTATAATGAAGACAATTCAGAAGCTTTAATTTTTCTAAAACATCGTTTTTAGATTGTTGGTTACATGAATATGTTATATTTGTAGTTTTTCAGTTTATTCAGGTTACAGAGATACCACTTAAACCAAATCTGGCTTTTTTTGTCTTTCAAGAAACTCTAGGATCTCAAATCAAATATTTTGAAAAGTGATTTGGATATAAATAGTTACACAGCTTTATCTAAATACACACATACATGCATGCCTTCTGTTAAACATCTTAAATGTTTTATCTTTTTTATTTACTTTAGATACTCATGTCATGCAGAAATTGAGCAGCCACAAATTTTTATGCACTCAGATCATGTGAAATAGATATTCAGGCAGTGCTGCTTTTGATCCTGGAGATAATCCCTTGTGGTTGCAAACTTTAATGAATGTTAAAATTGCATTTTGTAGGTCTGTATTTTTTGCATGAGTAAAAATACGTAGGATTTGGAAAGAACTGCAGAAAATGTATGCAGACATTTTTTCTTGATTACATTAATTTGACTTTGTATTTCATAGTTTGAACTTTAGTTGTTTATATGTCAAAGGCTAGTAATTTCTTTTTAACTAGTGGTTTTACTATGTGAAAAATTATAGGTTAAGTTTGAACGAGCCCCGTTCTGTCTTTTATTTTCTCCAATTTTTTATATTTTGAAAATAGGTGTTATTTTATGATGTAGAGTCTTGTGACTAGTCAATTCTCATAGGAATAGAAATTATTACTATAGTATGTTAATTAGGGTTTATTCACATATTTCTTCAGTGCTCTAGTTTGACTTTTTTGTAGAACCAAAGGGATTTTTAGGTATAATCCTGTCTTCACATTCTACAATGCTATTATGAAAACTGATAGGTTGAACGAAAACAATCTTGTGTTTTTGTCCATGCCAGTAGTCCATTTTTTAAAAAATAACATTGAATAAATACAATTTTCCAATTAGTCACGAATACTTATCTGAAATAAATAATGATGTCAGTGGTTTTAAGTTACTTTTTGTGGGTCTTTGCTGATGAAAAATATTCCATTTATAAGATAGTTACTAAATAACATTTTAGATTTTTAGTGGAAAACAAAGGTTTCACTTGGTTGATAGCTAGTATAGAAGGCAGTGGAAAGCTTTCTTTGGAAATGCTGTAGTTTATTTTGGTCTCAAGTAGTAAGTATCCTTTATAAAATATTTTACACAAGAAATTATTCAAATTCATTGCAGTATTGAGAGGATCAATGAAGAATTTAGTGAAAAAAAAACTTTTTTATAATGAAGTTGATTGTACTTGTTAAACTCCGATATTTGATGAGACCAAGGAATTATTGTTAATGTTGTTAGGTGTAATAATGATACTGTAGTTATGTTAGAAAGAGTCTGTATAGTTTTTATACATTCTAAGTATGTAAAGGTGAAATGAAAGGAGATCTGGGACAGGTGAAGAAGTATGGCAAAATTTGGTAATTTGTTGAGTCTGGATCTTCTGTATGAAATTTGGATTCATTTTCTGTTTTTACTTCTTCTGTGTATGTTTACAAAATATCGTTCTAAAATTAATTAAAATAAATACATTAATAAAGTTCCCAAGAAATACCATGCTTTAGGGAAACCTTTGGGAAGTGGTGGTGGGTGGGGGAAAAGGAAGAGGAGGAGGAAGAGCATCTTATATCAGTGTTAGAGTGTTGGTGTTATTGGACTGGTGTCTAGCTCCAGGGAAATAGTCAGGCTTTTGGTATTAGGAGGGCTGATGTGACGGAGAGCACCTTTTCTTTACCCTTTCCTTTTTTCCTCTAACTTTTTCCTCTTTAAGTATGGAGAGGAAGAAGAAGGTTATCCCTCCTTTAATGGAACTGGGTCTAGAGCAGTGTTGTTCTTTCTTATTTTGCTAGTACTGCTATAATAAATTCCACAGACTTGTGGGCTTTAACGACAGAAATTTATTGTCTCTCAGTTGTGGAATCTGGAAGTCCACAATCAAGGTGTCTGCAAGATTATGCTTTCTCTGAAGAATGTAGCCTTCTGGTGGTGACTTGCCAGCAGTCTATAACTCAGTCTGTGCCTTTGTTATATGCATATATCCTTTAGTCTCGTACTCACCCTTACTCTGTCTTGTGTTCACATTTTCTTTGCTTATGAGGACTTGAGTCATATTGGCTTAAGGGCCACCCTAATTCAGTTTGACGGTTCACCTTAATATATTTAAAGATCCTATTTACAAATGGATTCTTAGCCATGGAACCAGGGGTTCGGATTTGAACATGTGTTTGTGGAAGACATTATTCAATCAATAATATCTTCCAGTTGCACATTAATGGGTTGTGAAGTCAGTATAGTTGTTGCTACCAGCATTTAAAAAAAATGAGAAAATATCAAGTCTGTTGTGCTTAGTAAGTGAAAGTGTGGTTATATATCATATTTATGTGTACTAAGTCATGATGTAAAATATATTCCTTATTGTAGGGCATTTTTTTGGGACATTTTTTAAAAAAGGGACATAGAGAAATAGCAATGGCCACATTGCTACTAGAAAACAGATGTCAAATTTTGCACAAAGGGACTTGGATAATAACTCAGCATTTCACCTATTTATGGGCATTAGACAGATACTAGTAGGAACTAAAATTTACTAGAAAAATCTAACAAGATTATCCTTTCATCATACAATAAGGCATGAACAAAATGAGGAGAGGAGGTAGGATGGTGACTTAGAGATGATCTCATTTTTTTGAGCCTTTGTATTGGTAAGAAATGTATATTAATTAGTTGGTAATTGCTTATGAAGTTTTTGAGGTAGATCCTTCTTATTCTATGTTTATTTACAGAATTTGAGATATAGCAGATGCTTAGAGAAGCTCTCTCTATACAAGTATTATGTTAAAAATGTGTGGAAGTTTACTGTTAAATGAGGATTATTAAATTATTAGTTTAGAGAATACCGTGCTGTTTTAGTCATTTTTTAAAATGTTACTTGGTTCATTTTTAGCTTGAAATCACCAACAGGGCAGCCTATTCAAAAGAAAGATATAGAGAAATAGTTAATAGAATCAGACTCTGGATCCGGACAGACTGTACTCAAATTCTACTTCTACTGTTTACTTGTAAGGTAGCTTGGAAAACTTATGTAATCTTTTTGTGTTTTCATTTCCTCACTATTAAATATTCTCATAAGGTCCTTTTTTTTTTTAAAACTTTTTATTTTCAAACTTATAGGACAGATAGAAAAATAATACAATCCCATACAGAGACCTCCATCATACTTCTTTTCCAACAGACACCCAGATCCACTAATTTTAACATTTTGCCACATTTACTATAGCATTCTATCTGTCCATCTGTTTATGTCTGCTTATCCATCAGTCCACTTTCTGAACACTGAGGGTAGGTCGTATATACGACATACTTCCTGCATACTTAATAATGTACATTTCTTAAGAACAAGAATATCCAGTTAAGTGAGCATCTTAAATGTAGTTATCAAGTTTAAGAAATTAAACATTGGAAGAAAGCTTCCACATTCCAGTTTTTTATGTATGTCCCAATAATGTCCTTTTGAGCCTTTTCTCCTCTCTTGTTAGATTCTGTCCAGGATCGTGTGTTGATTTTTAACTGTTATTGTTTCTTTAGTTGCTTCCTGCATCCCCACCCCCCTGGTTTTTAATTGTGAAACTATATATACAACATAAACTTTCCTGTCTCAGTCACTCCCAAGCGTAGCATTCGGTGAATCACTTTCGCAGTGTTGTGGGACCCTCACCACCTTCTATTACTGAAGCTTTCCCACCTGCCCAAACAGAAACCCTACACCTATTATGCATTATGCTTTAACCCCATTTCCCTTGCTCTCAGACCCTGTGTCTATGAGCTTGCCTATTCCCTGATATTTTCTTTGTAGTTACCACTGTGTTTAATTTAACATCTTAAATCTGTAACAATCTTGTTTGCTTTGATACCAGTTTAACTTCAATAGTATAAACTATGCTCCTATACCCTTTTGTACCTCCAACCTATATGTAGTTCTTGTCACAAATTAAATTTTTTTTTGTATGATGTATGGTGGGATCACATTTCATTACTTTCTATGTGAGTATTCCGTTATTGTACCACCATTTGTTGAATTTTTGTTTGTTTGGTTTTTGTCTGTTTGCTTTTTGCTTATTTGTTTCTTTTTGGGGAAGTGCATGGACTGGGAATTGAACCTGGGTCTCCCACATGGCATGTGAGAATTGTACCGCTGAACTACCCTTGTATTCCCTACAAATTACATTTTTAAACATTGAGTCTGAAACCACTGTTTTATCATTACACTGTATGTATCTGCCTTTAGATCTGTATGAAGTAAAAAACAGAGTTATAAACCAAAAATACAGTAGTACTGGCATTTATATTTACTCATGTTATTTTTATTGGACATCTTTATTTTTTCATGTGGCTTTTAGCTACTATCTGTTATCCTTTTTTTTTTTTCAATCTGCAGCAGTTGTGTTATCCTTTTTTTTCAGCCTCTCTTTAGCATTTCCTGTAGAGCTGGTCTAGTGATGAACTCCTTCAACTTTTTATCTGGAAATATCTAAGTTTTTCCCTCTGTTTTTTTTTTGTATGAGCTGGCCCTGGAAATTGAACCTGGGTCTCTGACGTGTCAGGCGGAAATTCTGACACTGAGCCAACCATCACACTGCCCTCCCTCATTTTAAAGACAGTTTTGTCAGATATGGAGTTCTTGGAAGTTTTTTGCTTTCAGAACTTTAAATATGTCATCCCACTGCCTTCTTGTTTCCATGGTTTTCAATGAGAAATTGACATGAAGCTTCCCTACCTTGCTTCTCTATTGTAGGTTCCAGAATTCTATCTTTGTCTTTGGCATTAGTTTGATTATAACGTGGTGCAGTATATTTGAGTCTATTTGGGTTTATCCTGTTTGGAGTTCGTTGAGTGTCTTTATGTGTGTATTCTTGTCTTTTATTAGATTTGGGAAGGGTTAATGTTTTTGAATATTCTTTGTTCTGGTTTGCTAGTTGCTTGAATGCAATATACCAGAAGTAGATTTTTTTTGGCATGGGCAGGCAGCGGGAATCAAACCCAGGTCTTTGGCATGGCAGGCAAGAACTCTGCCATTGCACCACTATTGCCCGCCCCAGATTAGCTTTTAAGGAAGGGAATTCACCTTTGCTCAAGAAAGGCTGATGAAGCTCAGGGTTTCTCTCTTGACTGGAAAGGCTCATGGTGAATATGGCATCGTCTGCTAACTTTCTCTCCAGGCTTCTTGTTTCATGTAGTTCCCCAAAGCGGTGTATTCCTTCTTCATTTCCAAAGGTCTCTGGCTGCATGGGCTCTCTGCTTCATTTTTGTGGCTCTAAGAAGGGACTCTCTTTGAAATGTTTCCTCTTTTAAAGGATTCCAGTCAAGGCCTACCTGGAATGGGTGGAGTCACATCTCCCACTAATCAAAAGTTAATACCCACAATCGGGCAAGTCACATCTCCAGCAAACAATCAAAAAGCTCCCAGTCAACAATACTGATTAAGGATTAAAGGACATGGCTTTTTTGGAGTCCACCACAGTCAAACCAGCGCACTCTCTTCTACTTCCAGAAATTTTACAATGCATATATTGGCATGCTTTTGGTATCCCACAGGTTCCTCAGGCTCTGTTTTTCATTTTTTTGTCTTCTTCCTCAGACTAGATGATTTTAATTCCTTTCATCTTCAAGTTCACTGATTGTTCTGCCAGCTCCAATCTGCTGTTGGTTCTCTCTAGGGAATTTTTAATTTCAGTGACTATGGTCTTCAGCTCTCTTTGGTGCCTTTTCATAATTTCCATCTGTCTATTTTTTTATGTCTATCTATTGTTTTATTGATTTTTTTTTTTTTAGTTCTTTGTTCATGCTTTCCTTTATTTTTTTGAGCGTATTCAGGATATTTTTTAAAAAGTTTTTCTGCTGTGTCCCAGTTTTGGTCTTCCTCATTGATGGCTTCAAGTGCTTTAATTTTCTTATTTGCCTGAACTTCTCGTTTCTTCACATGTTTTTAATCTTTTGTTAAACCTGGACTTTTTTTTTTTTTTCCACAGAAGGTAGACTATGTTTATTTAGTCACAATCATTTGACTTACTCAATATGCCTTAAGACCACAAAGAAACCACTTCTCTTTCATTCCATTATGAGTCCTAGGGCTAGACCCAGATTGCTGGCAGTGCTACTTGGGGCCCATTCACAGGTTTACAAGTTTCTCACTGAGGTAGTCTGTGACTGCATTTGATTCGCCAGGTAGATCACCATCAACAGGTTATTGATGTTGCTGTTGAGCATGGTCTCAAAGTCATCAGGAGCTATTTTGAGTACTTGGTTAACCAGACTCATCAAGAAATGGCCCACAGTTATTGTCAGCTGATGCCTTTCCAGACAGACATCATGTGCATATTGCAACACTGTGCTTAGGGCGTCCTGGATGTGAGCTGTTGTTCCTCCTACTTGCTGTAAGTCACGTGAAGAGTCCAATAACATGGTTGGGGCTAAAACAAGCTTCATGATCAGATCAACTCCAATGCATTCGTTGTCATAATGTGCGTATCTCACTGTCAGAGGTGTGAACCTCACCCCCATGGTCCTCCCAGGAATGCCCATTAAAGTGCTTGATGTAGGCCTTGATGTTCATGCAGCTGTTCTGGAGGCTTGTGTCCACAGTGAGGTGAATGGGGTTAGGGGCCTTCTGGCTGTAATACTCATGAATCAGTATGGAGTACTCTGTGATGCCATGACCTGTGGCACACCAGCCCCGGATGGGCTCATTTGGAGAGATTTTCTTGTGTAATTCATACATGTTCTTAGCGTATTCCATGTCCTAACAGCCACCTCTTCAGACCCATTGTGTGGCAGTGAAAAGCAATTGATTATTTCCACTAAGTGTTTGTTGACAGTTCCCAGCAGGGGTTCCAAAAACTCCGGCTGTACCCTTGTTGTGTTGCCCGTAGCTGTCCACAGTGGAGGCCAAAATGACCAGGTGCAGCATGACCATGCAGCCACCAGGGAAAGACCCTGGGAGAGCCAGACCTGGCAACGGCAGTGCAGGAGTCTGCGTTGGGGCTTGCATTTAGGCCAGGTTCTACCCTGAGGTGTCAGTCGTAGCTGCTTCTGCTGCCAGGTTGACGTGGCAGGGACTGGTGCTGGAGATGGAGCTGGAGCTGGAGCCAAAGCTGGGGCATGGGTTGGGGCCAGGGTAGTAGCCAGTGCCCCAACTGGAGTGGCAGGAGGAAAGCTCGCCGGTATAGAGGTGTGGCTATCTTGTTGAGAGAAGAGCCCCATTTTGATATTTTAATGTGTTATCCCTGTAATTTAGGCTCAAAGGCATTTGTTCCTTATATTTATGTTCAGCTAGTATTATGATGGAGCTTTCCTTGAATGCCAGCAGTTAAAAAAGAAGAATGAATAAAAGAAAATTCCTTTCCTAGGCTTTACTGAGTGGTCCATGTGGTGCTCTCCTTCAGAGTTTGTTAATACAATGAGCTTAGAGAACACTTGAGGCCAATCTGTAGAGGATTTACTAGTCCTTTCTGTACATTCATCTCATCATGGGCATGTGGCCCTAGAGATTCCCCCATTTATATGGATACCAATCTCCTTTCTTCCCTAAGAGTTTCCTCATGACTTTGGGTACTGCACTATATAACCTAGAGCCAGCAATCCCTTGCCCCAGACAGCTACTTGATTGCTTTCCCACAGTGTGTTAATAAAGCTCTGTGAGTGGAGTTCTCACATTCCGGGCATATTTTGGGATAGCAAGTTTCTCAGACCAGCACCAGACAGATTGGGTCAGATATGCATACTCTTAGTATGTGAACGGGGATTTTTTTGCTCCTTCTGGAACTGGGACCAGGGACTCAGAATCTACACTAAGAGCACAGATGGCTTTGTGCCAAACTGGTGTGGGGATGGTAGAAGGGCAGCAGGGGTGCTAAGAGATCCTACCTCTTTTAAGGTAATCTTTTTCTTGGTAACTGCTCTTCCTATTACCGTAGTCCTTTAACTGGAGCTTTGCAAAAGATGTTGCTGCCAGTTCTTGCTGGTTGTTCAAAGCTTCTGTGGTGGGGTAGAGTCCTTGAGCATCTTATTTCAGTCTTGATAGGGCTCATAAGGTTTTTTTTTTGGCATGGGCAGGCACTGAATATCGAACCTGGGTCTCCGGCATGGCAGGTGAGAAGTCTACCTGCTGAGCCACTGTGGCCTGCCTGTTTTCTTTCTTTCTTTCTTTTTTTTTTTTTTTTTTAACTTTTTTTTATTGTATAGTATAACATATATACAAAGCAAAGGAATGAAAAAGCAATAGTTTTCAAAGCATTCTTAAACAAGTGGCTACAGGACAGATCCCAGAGTTAGTCATGGGCTACCATACGATCCTCTCATATTTTTCCTTCTAGCTGCTCCAGAATAAAGGAAGCGAGAGGGCTTAAATAGTTTTGTTTTTTTTTTTGACTTTTTTTTTGTTATTAATTAAAAGAAAAAAGAAATTAACACAACATTTAGAAATCATTCCATTCTACATATGCAATTAGTAATTCTTAATATCATCACATAGATGTATGATCATCATTTCTTAGTACATTTGCATCGATTTAGGAAAAGAACTAGCAAAACAACAGAAAAAGATATAGAATGTTAATATAGAGAAAAAAATAAAAATAATAATAATAATAAAAAATAAAAAAATATATAAAAAAAGGAAAAAGAAAAAATCAAAAGACACAAACAAACAAACAAAAAAACTATAGCTCAGATGCAGCTTCATTTGGTGTTTTAACATATTTACATTACAATTAGGTATTATTGTGCTGTCCATTTTTGAGTTTTTGTATCTAGTCCTGTTACACAGCCTGTATCCCTTCAGCTCCAATTACCCATTATCTTACCCTGTTTCTAACTCCTGCTGGTCTCTGTTACCAATGACATATTCCAAGTTTATTCTTGAATGTCCGTTCACATCAGTGGGACCATACAGTATTTGTCCTTTAGTTTTTGGCTAGACTCACTAAGCATAATGTTCTCTAGGTTCATCCATGTTATTACATGCTTCATAAGTTTATTCTGTCTTAAAGCTGCATAATATTCCATCATATGTATATACCACAGTTTGTTTAGCCACTCGTTTGTTGATGGACATTTTGGCTGTTTCCATCTCTTTGCAATTGTAAATAATGCTGCTATAAACATTGGTGTGCAAATGTCCATTTGTGTCTTTGCCCTTAAGTCCTTTGAGTAGATACCCAGCAATGGTATTGCTGGGTCGTATGGCAATTCTATATTCAGTTTTTTGAGGAACCGCCAAACTGCCTTCCACAGTGGTTGCACGATTTGACATTCCCACCAACAGTGGATAAGTGTGCCTCTTTCTCCGCATCCTCTCTAGCACTTGTCATTTTCTGTTTTGTTTTTCTGTTTTGTTGATAATGGCCATTCTGGTGGGTGTGAGATGATATCTCATTGTGGTTTTGATTTGCATTTCTCTAATGGCCAGGGAAGTTGAGCATCTCTTCATGTGCCTTTGGCCATTTGTATTTCCTCTTCTGAGAGGTGTCTGTTCAAGTCTTTTTCCCATTTTGTAATTGGATTGGCTGTCTTTTTGTTGTTGAGTTGAACAATCTCTTTATAAATTCTGAATATTAGACCTTTATCTGATATATCGTTTCCAAATATTGTCTCCCATTGTGTAGGCTGTCTTTTTACTTTCTTGATGAAGTTCTTTGATGCACAAAAGTGTTTAATTTTGAGGAGCTCCCATTTATTTATTTCCTTCTTCAGTGCTCTTGCTTTAGGTTTAGGGTCCATAAAACCGCCTCCAATTGTAAGTTTCATAAGATATCTCCCTACATTTTCCTCTAACTGTTTTATGGTCTTAGACCTAATGTTTAGATCTTTGATCCATTTTGAGTTAACTTTTGTATAGGGTGTGAGATGCAGGTCCTCTTTCATTCTTTTGCATATGGATATCCAGTTCTCTAGGCACCATTTATTGAAGAGACTGTACTGTCCCAGGTGACTTGGCTTGACTGCCTTATCAAAGATCAGATGTCCATAGATGAGAGGGTCTATATCTGAGCACTCTATTTGATTCCATTGGTCGATATATCTATCTTTATGCCAATACCATGCTGTTTTGACCACTGTGGCTTCATAATATGCCTTAAATTCTGGCAGTGTGAGACCTCCAGCTTCGTTTTTATTCCTCAAGATACTTTTACCAATTTGGGGCACCCTGCCCTTCCAGATAAATTTGCTTATTGGTTTTTCTATTTCTGAAAAATAAGTTGTTGGGATTTTGATTGGTATTGCATTGAATCTGTAAATCAATTTAGGTAGGATTGACATCTTAACTATATTTAGTCTTCCAATCCATGAACACGGTATGCCCTTTCATCTATTTAGGTCTTCTGTGATTTCTTTTAACAGTTTTTTGTAGTTTTCTTTGTATAGTTTTTTTGTCTCTTTAGTTTAATTTATTCCTAGGTATTTTATTCTTTTAGTTGCAATTGTAAATGGAATTCGTTTCTTGATTTCCCCCTCAGCTTGTTCATACTAGTGTATAGAAATGCTACAGATTTTTGAATGTTGATCTTGTAACCTGCTACTTTGCTGTACTCATTTATTAGCTCTAGTAGTTTTGTTGTGGATTTTTCCGGGTTTTCGACGTATAGTATCATATCGTCTGCAAACAGTGATAGTTTTACTTCTTCCTTTCCAATTTTGATGCCTTGTATTTCTTTTTCTTGTCTAATTGCTCTGGCTAGAACCTCCAACATGATGTTGAATAATAGTGGTGATAATGGACATCCTTGTCTTGTTCCTGATCTTAGGGGGAAAGTTTTCAATTTTTCCCCATTGAGGATGATATTAGCTGTGGGTTTTTCATATATTCCCCCTATCATTTTAAGGAAGTTCCCTTGTATTCCTACCTTTTGAAGTGTTTTCAACACGAAAGGATGTTGAATCTTGTCAAATGCCTTCTCTGCATCAATTGAGATGATCATGTGATTTTTCTGCTTTGATTTGTTGATATGGTGTATTACATTAATTGATTTTCTTATGTTGAACCATCCTTGCATACCTGGGATGCATCCTACTTGGTCATGATGTATAATTCTTTTAATGTGTTGTTGGATTTGATTTGCTAGAATTTTGTTGAGGATTTTTGCATCTATATTCATTAGAGATATTGGTCTGTAGTTTTCTTTTTTTGTAATATCTTTGCCTGGTTTTGGTATGAGGGTGATGTTGGCTTCATAGAATGAATTAGGTAGCTTTCCCTCCATTTCGATTTTTTTGAACAGTTTGAGGAGAGTTGGTACTAATTCTTTCTGGAATGTTTGGTAGAATTCACATGTGAAGCTGTCTGGTCCTGGACTTTTCTTTTTAGGAAGCTTTTGAATGACTGATTCAATTTCTTTACTTGTGATTGGTTTGTTGAGGTCATCTATTTCTTCTTGAGTCAAAGTTGGTTGTTCATGTCTTTCCAGGAACCCGTCCATTTCATATACATTGTTGTATTTATTAGCGTAAAGTTGTTCATAGTATCCTGTTATTACCTCCTTTATTTCTGTGAGGTTAGTAGTTATGTCTCCTCTTCCATTTCTGATCTTATTTATTTGCATCCTCTCTCTTCTTCTTTTTGTCAATCTTGCTAAGGGCCCATCAATCTTATTGATTTTCTCATAGAACCAACTTCTGGTCTTATTGATTTTCTCTATTGTTTTCATGTTTTCAATTTCATTTATTTCTGCTCTAATTTGTTATTTCTTTCCTTTTGCTTGCTTTGGGGTTATTTTGCTGTTCTTTCTCCAGTTCTTCCAGTTAATTCCTGAATTTTTGCCTTTTATTCTTTTCTGATATAGGCATTTAGGGCAATAAATTTCCCTCTTAGCACTGCCTTTGCTGCGTCCCATAGGTTTTGATATGTTGTGTTTTCGTTTTCATTCGCCTCGAGATATTTTCTAATTTCTCTTGCAATTTCTTCCTTCACCCACTCGTTGTTTAAGAGTGTGTTGTTGAGCCTCCACGTATTTGTGAATTTTCTGGCACTCCGCCTATTATTGATTTCCAACTTCATTCCTTTATGATCCGAGAAAGTGTTGTGTATGATTTCAATCTTTTTAAATTTGTTAAGACTTGCTTTGTGACCCAGCATATGGTCTGTCTTTGAGAATGATCCATGAGCACTTGAGAAAATGGTGTATCCTGTTGTTGTGGGATGTAATGTCCTATAAATGTCTGTTAAGTCTAGTTCATTTATTGTAATATTCAACTTCTCTGTTTCTTTATTGATCCTCTGTCTAGATGTTCTGTCCATTGATGAGAGTGGGGAATTGAAGTCTCCAACTATTATGGTATATGTATCTATTTCCCTTTTCAGTGTTTGCAGTGTATTCCTCATGTATTTTGGGGCATTCTGGTTTGGTGCATAAATATTTATGATTGTTATGTCTTCTTGTTTAATTGTTCCTTTTATTAGCATATAGTGTCCTTCTTTGTCTCTTTTAACTGTTTTACATTTGAAGTCTAATTTGTTGGATATTAGTATAGCTACTCCTGCTCTTTTCTGGTTGTTATTTGCATGAAATATCTTTTCCCAACCTTTCACTTTCAACCTATGTTTATCTTTGGGTCTAAGATGTGTTTCCTGTAGAGAGCATATAGAAGGATCCTGTTTTTTAATCCATTCTGCCAGTCTATGTCTTTTGATTGGGGAATTCAGTCCATTAACATTTAGAGTTATTACTGTTTGGATAATATTTTCCTCTAACATTTTGCCTTTTGTATTATATATATCATATCTGATTTTCCTTCTTTCTACACTCTTCTCCATACCTCTCTCTTCTGTCTTTTTGTATCTGACTC
Source organism: Tamandua tetradactyla (assembly GCF_023851605.1). Taxonomy (NCBI): domain Eukaryota; kingdom Metazoa; phylum Chordata; class Mammalia; order Pilosa; family Myrmecophagidae; genus Tamandua; species Tamandua tetradactyla. The sequence continues at coordinate 70,502,206 of NC_135341.1, forward strand.
TAGTGCTCCCTTTAGTATTTGTTGCAGAGCTGGTCTCTTGGTCACAAATTCTCTCAGTGACTTTTTGTCTGAGAATGTTTTAATTTCTCCCTCATTTTTGAAGGACAATTTTGCTGGATATAGGAGTCTTGGTTGGCAGTTTTTTCTTTTAGTAATTTAAATATATCATCCCACTGTCTTCTGGCTTCCATGGTTTCTGCTGAGAAATCTACACATAGTCTTATTGGGTTTCCCTTGTATGTGATGGATTGTTTTTCTCTTGGTGCTTTCAAGATCCTCTCTTTCTCTTTGACCTCTGACATTCTAACTAGTAAGTGTCTTGGAGAATGCCTATTTGGGTCTAATCTCTTTGGGGTGCGCTGCACTTCTTGGATCTATAATTTTAGGTCTTTCATAAGAGTTGGGAAATTTTCAGTGATAATTTCTTCCATTAGTTTTTCTCCTCCTTTTCCCTTCTCTTCTCCTTCTGGGACACCCACAACACGTATATTTGTGCGCTTCATATTGTCATTCAATTCCCTGATCCTCTGCTCAAATTTTTCCATTCTTTTCCCGATAATTTCTGTTTCTTTTTGGAATTCAGATGTTCCATCCTCCAGTTCACTAATTCTAGCTTCTGTCTCTTTAAATCTATCATTGTAGGTATCTATTGTTTTTTCCATCTTTTCTACTTTGTCCTTCACTCCCATAAGTTCTCTGATTTGTTTGTTCAGATTTTCTGTTTCTTCTTTTTGTTCAGCCCATGTCTTCTTCATGTCCTCCCTCAATTTATTGATTTGGTTTTTGAAGAGGTTTTGCATTTCTGTTCGTATATTCAGCATTAGTTGTCTCAGCTCCTGTATCTCATTTGAACTATTGGTTTGTTCCTTAGACTGGGCCATATCTTCAATTTTCCGAGCGTGATCCGTTATTTTCTACTGGCGTCTGGGCATTTAATCAGATTTCCCTGGGTGTGGGACCCAGCAGGTTGAAATATTTTTCGTTGAAATCTCTGGGCTCTGTTTTTCTTATCTTGCTCAGTAGGTGGCACTCGTGGCGCTCGTCTGTCTGCAGGTCCCACCAGTAAGAGATGCTGTGACTCCTTTATCTTTGAAAAACTCTCGCTGTGGTGGAGGGTCGCCAGCTGAAGCGGCTTGGGGGAGTGCCGATCCGGATCTCCCAGCCGGCCCGGGAATCCGCGCGTGGGGTGGGGGCGCCGGCCTCCGCGGCTTGGGGGAGTACGATCCGAATCTCCCAGCCGGCCTGGGAATCCGTGCGTGGGGAGTGTCGCCGGTCTCCACGGCTTGGGGAGTGCCGGTCCAAATCTCCCAGCTGGCGTGGGACGCCAAGCGTGGCGGGGGGGGCGCTGGCCGCCGCGGCTTGGGAAAGTGCCTTTACAACGTTCCCAGCCAGACCGGGAAGCCATGTGTGTGGAAGGGACCCCGGTCGCCGGTCTCCATGGCTTGGGGGACCTCCGATCCAATTCTCCCAGCCGGTTCGGGGGGCCGCGCGTGGTGGGGGGGCGCCAGCTGCCGTGGCTTGAGGAGACTGCCTGTCCAATTCTCCCACCCGGCCCGGGAAGGAGGGAGGGAGGGACCTTAAATAGTTTTTAATCATCACAATAAACTTTTTTTCCTTCTTGTTTTGTGAAAAATAGCATATATACAAAAAAGCTATAAATTTCAGAGCACAGCACCAAAATTAGTTGTGGAACGCATCTCAGACTTTGACATGGGTTACAATTTCACAATTTTAGGTTTTTACTTCTAGCTGCTCTAAAATACCAGAGATGAAAAGAGATATCAATTTAATGATCCAGCATTCATATTCTTTTGTTATAGCCTATCTTCTGTATATAACTCCGCCATCACCTTTGATCTTTCCAACCCTCCCTTTAGGGAAATTTGGGATATGACAATTCTAAATTACTGATATTGAAAGGTCTGTCATTAATATGGGGTAGGGAGATGGAACTATCTGATATTTTGGAGAGGCCGTGCTAGGCCTCAGGACTTATCTGGACTAGGGACCCATCTGGAGGTTGTCAGTTTCTGAAAAGTTACTCTAGTGCATGGAAACCTTGTGGAGTCTTAGTATATTCCCATAGATGTTCTTTAGGATTGGCTGGAGTGATCCTGATTGGGGGTTGGCATGGTATGATAGGTAACAAGGTCTACCTGAAGCTTGCTTAAGAGCAACTCCCAGGGTAGCCTCTTGACTCTGTTTGAACTGTTTCTGACACTAATACTTTATTAATTACACTTCTTTTCCCCCTTTTGGTCAGGATAGAATTGTTGATCCCACGGTGCCAGGTCTGGATTCATCCCTGGGAGTCTTCTGCCACATTGCCAGGGAGATTTTCACCCCTGGATGTCTTGTCCCACATAGGGGGGAGGGCAGTGATTTCACTTGCAGAGTTGGGCGTAGGGAGGCTGAGGCCACATCTGAGCACCAACAGAGGTCCTCCAGAAGTAACTCTTAGGCATGCCTATAGGTAGTCTAAGCTCCTCCGCTACCTATTTAAGCTTCACAAGAGTAAGCCTTATGATCAAGGGCATGACCTATTGGTTTTGGTGTCCCTAAAGTTTGACACAGTGTCAGGGGATTCCCTGTTGGTAAAGTTTAATAGTTCCATATTCTTTCTTTCCTCCCTCAGGGGACTTTGCCAATACTTTTTGATTATCTGCTTAATGTACTCTAGGATATTTCCAGGCATTATAATAATCTATACAGGTTTAAAGGACCTCTTTCTTATTCTATGCTCCCTGTGTTTCATTTGTTCAAATGAGCTGTACAGATAGGTTGAGTTAGATTTTGCCCTGCAGAAAATTTCAGCTCCAGACCAAATTAACCAATTCTTCTGTTGGTCTCGAAGAGTGTGTGTGGTTCTAAAATATAGACTTGTTTTAATTGGGACATTTTCTCGGCCTTAGAAGTATGAACTAGCAACTTATTAAATTCCCCTTTTTAAAAATATTCTGTTTCTAGTATATTGCATTCCGGCAACTAGCAAACTAGAACACAGTGGTATCTCCCCTTTGCCAAATCTTCCTGGAAGCCAGAAGGCAAGGTTACCTGGCAAATGCAGTTGCCTGTGGCACACAGTAACTCAGGTTATGTTGGAGGGTGGGTGGGGGTGGGGTGGTCTCTCCCTGATCTCCAGCCCCATTTTACAGCCCTGTATGCACCAAACTTGATGCTTTACCACAATAACCCAACTCAAGTTTCTTTCAGCTTTGAGCCCTCACTCATGTTTTGCATTCAGAAATGATCTGAGAGCAAACAGTTAACTGGCCAACAACTATGCTGCTAGTGTATAATATTTATTAATGCTTGGGCACCTGTGTAGGACTAGTTATTAAGAAGACTTTGTGGAAGCAAGGACGCTTTTATTTTTAGTGTTAGTATTCAACAATTCCCTAACAACCAATATTAAAATCAGCATTTCAGTTAAATTCCACTTTTACTAGTAGAGTAGAATTTTATTAGCTAAATGAACTGCAAAAATGAAGTCTTGGGTTTTGTTTTTGAAATATTCACAGTCTACTGGAAGAGACTTTTTTTTTTAAAAAAGGAATAATTTCAATTAAAATGTGTGAAAAGTTAGAGGTGGCCATATGTATTTTGTAGAAGGAACTCAAAGGAATAGCAGGTAACCTGTCTTGTTTTTTCAGGAGGCTGGGAAAATTGAGTTGAGCTTTAAAGGATTGGTTAAAGTTGATAGAGGAAGGTGGAAGGAACAGTTGGAAGAATGAAAAGCATGAGTGAGGGCTCAAAGCTTGAAAGAAACTTGAGTTGGGTTATTGTGGTAAAGCATCAAGTTTGGTGCATACAGGGCTGTAAAATGGGGCTGGAGATCAGGGAGAGACCAGGTTATTTTTATTCTTACGCTGACAAAGAGTTATTAAAACGGTAGTAAAGAGGCCTGATTAGTATTGTGTTTTAGCCGTATTGTCCATAGTATAGAGGATGTGTTTAAGTGTGTGCTACACTAGAGGTGCAGTAGTTAAGAGACTATTACAATAGTTCTGGCAAGAGAGGAGTGATGGAAATAAGCTCTCAAAGGTGTCTTTTTATGTTTTAACTACATTTATTTCATCTAAGTGCTTTCAGGTGCCAATTTCTCAGTGTCCCACTTTGATACATGTAAAAAAATGTGTACCCTTTTATATTATTTGAAAATTCAGAATAAATTAAATAATATAACTTTAAAACAAAGCTATGAACGAAATGCCAGTTTGTCTTCAAATTGTACATGCCTGATAATCACTGACCTAGGGCTATAAAGGAATAAGTCATAGATGTTGCTCTCTAAGAGTAGGTATGGGAGGCATTAATTATCATTTACTGTGCTCTGTGGATTGCTGGAGGGGTGCTGTGGTCTCCTGGAGCCAGGTGACTACAATGTACTGAAGTATTCATGGGATGCAGTAATTTCATAGGAGCTTGAGAAAATTTTTCTGTGTTCCCTAGTGTAGCTATTGAAGTGTCACACAGATTTGCAGTGGTGTTTAATGCTGCTTAATATATCTTTTAAAATAGCAAAATTCTGTATTTGAATAAGATACATTTTACCAACTGATTTTAATATATTTTCTCTAATTTAGTTCTGATAATACAAGGTGAGATAGATGAGATAGATATTGTTAGTAGTACCTTTTTTTTTTTTTTAAGTAAAAAAAGCCTAGATTGTATTATTCAAACTCTAGTGGGATTTCTACTGTTATCATATGAAGATGAGCAAGTAGAATTTTTGTCTGTGAGAAGCTTGTAATCTAGTGGGGTCAACTGACTTACAATATAAGGCCTAAGAAATAAGTTAAATAGAAATACAAATGGTATATTAAGGCAATTTAGAGGAAGAAGCCATTTATTATTTATTGTATTTCACTGCATCTATGAGCACATTTTAATAACATCTTTAAAATTGGCAGATGTGTTATAATTTGATGGCATCTTAGATTTGAGGAAAGCAATATTTGACTGGGAATAAAAAGGGTATGTAGATTTAGAAAGATGAGGAATGTAGTTAAATGGAGAAAGTGCTAAGAAAAAGCACCTATGTGTGAAAGCTCTGGTGTATGAAAGGCATGGTAAAAGCACTTTTGGGAGGCTGACATTTAGGGTGACAGAATGATGTAAGAAGAGATGACAAATCACTTCAGGGAAGTCTTTGAAGGTCAGGTTGTGGAGAGCTGAGATTTTATTCTGTAGTGTGTGTTAAGCTACTGATGGGTTTTAAGAAGGGGAAACTATACATATTAGATTATGAATTTCATGACCTGTATTTAGGGATATAACCCTATACTGGAGAGAAGAGACAATGAAGAACAGAAAAATGTGCTGTTTTGAGATAACGACTTTATTAGTTGAAAGAAAATGAAAAGATGTTATGAATTAGAACTGACAAATTGGTGACTGAATGTGGGGTGGGGTGGTTGGCAGTGAAGGAGAAATACAAGTTATGAGCATTGGCGACTAGGAGAGTTGCAGCACCTGTTAGCTGAGACCACGTGTATTGGAGTAGGATAATGAATTTGGTCTTTGTTACAATGCAAGTATGGTGTCTCGATGTGTCATGCTTGTAGCAGGAAGTAAGGAAATACAGGACTGGAGGTCAAGAGAAAGGTCAGAACTGGTGACAAAAGTTTAGGAGATATTGGCTGAATTGAATACATTTTAGGGGGTGAGATCCACAAAGAGAGCAGAGATAGAAAATTAGAATGCCATGGAGAACTATGTATATTTTTCAAAAGCTTTATTGAGATAAAACTCACATACCATACAATGTGCTCATTTAAAGTATACAGTTGAGTGGTTTTCATATATTCCACAGAGTTATGTAACTATGACCACAATCAATTTTAGAATGTTTTCATCACCTCCAAAATAAACTCCATACCCCTTAGCTATACTCCACAACACTTCTCCTTTCACAGGCCTCCCTCTCTCTGCACCCCATCCTAAAGCAACCACTAATTTTTCTACCTAGATTTACCTATTCTGGACATTATTTGTACATGAAATCATACAATATTTGGCCCTTTGTGACTGGCTTTCTTCACTTCGCATAATGTTTTCAAGGCTCATCCATTTTGTAGCATTTATTAGTATTTCATTTGTTTTTATGGCTGAATACTATTCCATTGTAGGGTTATACCACATTTTATTTATCCTTTCATCAGTTGATGGTCATTTGGTTTCTTTCTACCTTTTGACTATTATGATTAATGCTTATCTGAACATTTGTCTGTATACAAATATTTGTGTGGAGATTTGTTTTCAGTTTACTTGTGAATATGTATACCAAGGTGAAATTGCTGGGACATATGGTAACTCTATGTTTAATTGTTTGAGGAACTGCCAGACTGTTTTCAAATTGTTCGTACTATTTACATTCACACCAGTGTATGAAGGTTCTAGTTTCTCCATATCCTTGTCTTTTTGATGATCACCATTCTGGTAGGTGTGAAATAATACCTCGTGGTTTTGATTCACATTTCCCTGATATCTAATGATGTCGAGCATCTTTTCATGTGCTTGTTGGATATTTATGTATCTTTTTTGTAAATTGTATATTCAGATCCTTTGCTCAGTTATTAGTTGGGTTATTTTTCTCTTCATAATTGAGTTTTGTTTTGTTTGTTTGTTTGTTTTGGCATGTACAGGCACTGGGAATTGAACCCCGGTCTCCGGCATGGCAGGCGAGAATTCTGCCACTGAGCCACCGTTGCATTGCCCCATTATTGAGTTTTAAGAGTTCTTTATATATTCTAGATATTCTTTAACAGGTAGATTATGTTCAAATATTTTCTCCCATTCTTTGGGTTATGTTCACTTTATTTATGATGTCCTTTGAAGCACAGCTGTTTCAAATTTTGTTGATGTCCGGTTTATCTGATTTTCCTTCTGTTACTTTTGCTTTTGGTGTCATATCTATGAATTATCTGTTTTTAAGGTGCAGGCAGAAAAAAAGATGCAAGTGAGGAAAATTGAAAGATCAGAAAAGGATGAGCAGAGGACTTTGTCAGTGAAATCAAAGAGACAGGTATAAGGTAGGGAGTAATTAATAGCATCATGTGCCACAAAGATAATTGGATGAGGAACAACAGTGATAGAAGTAGCATGAAAGATATGGTTTCAGAAATAGTCAAAAATAGCTTCTGGAACTGGAAGGGGAGGGTGGAATATACAGCCATTAAAAAGCTCATGTCTGGTATAAGAATAACTATTTGGTATTTAATTTACTTATTTGATTTTTGAATGCTTATTAGAGGTGTCTGTGAATTGTGATCGTGGGATTATTGATAGGTTTCTCATAGTGGTAAGTCATTAAGCTTTTTATTGTTTTCCCCGGTTATTATGGTAGATGCTTACTGGGATGCCTGCTCAGCTTAAGCCCCTTTTGTCTAATAAATGATTCCTCTGCTTCAAGGGGCAGGCCTTTGCAGTTGTGTTGGTAAGTGGTGTCCTCATATTCCCAGTGCATGGCTGATGGGACTGTGGGTGGACTTGTGCTGGTTTGAAAGGATGTGTGCCCCCTAGAAAAGCCATGTTTTAATCAAAATCGCATTTCATAAATGTAGAGTAATCCCTATTCAATACTGTATGTTTGAAATTGTAATCCGATCATCTCCCTGGATGATGTGATTTAGTCAAGAGTGGTTGTTAAACTGGATTAGGTGACGACATGTCTCCACCCATTTGGGTGGGTCTTGATTGGGTTACTGGAGTCCTATAAAAGAGGAAACACTTTGGGGAAAGAAATTCAGGGAGAGCAGAGCAGAACGACTTAGCCACGAGAAGAAAAGAGCCCACAAGCCAGCGACCTTTGGAGATGTAGAAGGAAAATACCTCCCGGGGAGCTTCATGAAACAGGAAGCCAGGTGAGAAAGCCAGCAGATGATGCTGTGCTTGCCATATGCTATTCCACTTGAGAAAGAAACCATGACTGTGTTCACCATGTTCCTTCTCGGATGAGAGAGAGACCCTGAACTTCATCGGCCTTCTTGAACCAAGATAGCTTTCCCTGGATACCTTTGACTTGACATTTCTATAGAATTGTTTTAATTGGGACATTTTCTTGGCCCTAGAACTGTAAACTAGCAACTCATTAAATTTCTCTTTTTAAAAGCCACTCCATTTCTGGTATATTGCATTCTGGCAGCTGGCAAATGAGAAAATGACTGTTTTGCTAAATTGGACCAAGCAGTTTTTCAACAGTTTGGAATTGTTGGAAACCAGATATGCAGGTTATATTCTGCTGGGCTTTGCGTCTCAGAAGATTTAAAAAACTAGGGTTGAGACAGACGGAGGTAGCCTGAGTTCATAGAAACAGAGAGGACTGGTCTGTAGAGAGGAAAACAAAACCCATTGCCTAAGACAAACTTTTGAGAGAAGTTTGGTCCCAGAGAGATATAATAAATAACCTTATATCTTGGCAGTTTTGTAATTCCTTACTTCCAACCCCCTATAAAGATCAGGTATAATTTTTGCTTGTCAGTTCTATGAGATACCTTTATTGTTTTTTAAAAATAAGCTTTTTATTTTGAAATAATATTAATCTAATGGACAAAAATAACATAAAACCTATGTAGAGAACTCCAACGTATTTCCATACCCCATATGTAGACCCACCAACTTCATCTATTTGTCTGTTTTCTAGGCATTTGAGAGTAGGTTGCATATATCATGCTCTGAGAAAACTTAATACTTCATGTACTTTTCTGAAGTACAAGGATATTCACTTATGTAACCTTAAGTGATATATCCAGTTCAGGAAATATAACACTGATATAAAGCTTACAATCTATATTTCATGATTTTGTGTGTCCTGGTAATTTTCTTTTGTACATTTTCTCCTGCATTATTAGATTCAATATCTAATGTGTTGCATTTATTTGTAATTGACTCTTTGGTCTCTCTCTTTTTTTTAAATTGTTGAAACATATGCACAATATGAACTTTTCAATTTCAACCACTCCCAAGCGTAATGTTCAATGGGATTACTCACATTTACGGTATTGCACTACCATCACCACTATCCATTACCAGAACTTTCCCATCACCCTAAACAAACCCTGCATCCATTAGTATTAATTCTCTGTTCCTTCTGCCTCCCTCCTCTGGTAAAACCAGTATTTTACTTTTTGACTCTTATGAATTTGAGTTAATTTTTATATGTGGTGTGAGGTAGGAATCTGTTGCATAATTGTGCATGTGGGTATCCAGCTTTTCCAGCAACATTTGTTGAAGAGACTGCTCTTGATGTTGGCCACCTGGTCAAAATCAGTTGACCTTAGATGTGTGGGTTATTTCTGTGTTTTCAATTCTTTGTCATTAGTCTATGTCTGCTCTTGAGCCAGACACATGTTGTTTTAAGTCCTGTAGTTTTGTAGTTTTCCTTTGAAATCAGAAAGTGTGAGTCCTCCACTTTGTTCTTTTTCAAGACGCTTTTGGCAGTTCAGGGTTCTTTGCTCTTTTACATATGAATTTGATGATTAGCGTTTCTTTTTCTGAAAAGAATGCTTTTGGAATTTGATTGGGATTGTTAATTTGCTTTGGTAGTATTTCTATTTATTTAGTTAGTTTTAAACTTTTTATTGTTTAGTATAATTTATATACAAAGCAAAGAAATAAAAAAGCTATAGTTTTCAAAGTACTCTTCAGCAAGTGGTTACAGGACAGATCCCCGAATTTATCATGGGCTACCATAAAATCCTCTTGAATTTTTCCTTCTAGCTGCTCCAGGATATAGGAGGCTAGAAGTCTTAAATATTTTTTTATCACTACAATCGACTTTTTAAATTTCTTTTTTGTGAAAAATAGCATATATACAAAAAAGCAATAAATTTCTGTAGCAGCCAAGGGTTAATAGAAAACCTGCGAAATTTATTGGGAGTGACTGGCTTCAAAGTGGCATCAACAGTAAACTGTGGAGACTGTTATCTGCTTAACTGAAGGACAGCCTGGGAGGGAGAGAATGTTTGTTTTTTCTTAAACCCCAAGGTCTTGTTAGCTATCTCTTGTACGTAGGGAGTAATATACTGAAAAGTAGGCACTCTGTTTTATCACGAAATGTATGCATGCTTTTAGTCACGTAAACCCTGCAGTATATAAGCAGGAACTAGTTAAGAATAAAGTTGTCTGTTGTCTTTACTGCTAAAGCTTCAGACCCCCTGATCCCAGTCTCTCTCTCATTTTACTTTAACATTCCTTAGGGTCATAACAGTGGCCAACAAATTTCAAAGCACAGCACCACAATTAGTTGTAGAACATATTTCAGAGTTTGACGTGGGTTACAATTCCACAGTTTTAGGTTTTTACTTTTATCTGCTCTAAGATATTGGAGACTAAAAGAAATACCAATTTAATGATTCAGCAATCATATTCATTTGTTAAATCCTGTCTTCACTGTATAACTCCACCATCACCTTTTATCTTTCTATCCCTCTCTTTAGGGGTGTTTGGACTATGGCTGTGCTAACTTTTTCATATTGGAAGCATCTGTCACTAACATGGGGTAGGGAGATGTAACTATCTGATGTTTTGCAGAGGCTAGTCCATCCAGGTTTTAGGGCATATCTGATCCAGGGACCCATGTGGAGGTTGTAGGTTTCTGGAAAGTTACTCTAGTGCATGGAACCCTTGTGAAATCTTATATATAGCTCTGGATATTTTTTAGGATTGGCTGAAATGGTGCTGGTTGGAGTTTGGCATGTTATGATAGGTAGCAGTGTGTAAGTGCAACCTCCAGAGTAGCCTCGTCAATCTATTTGAACTCTCTCTGCCACTGATGCTTTATTAGTTATACTTCTGTTCCCCCTTTTGGTCAGGATGGAATTGTTGATCTCATGGTGCCAGGGTCGTATTCATCCCTAGTAATCATCTTCCATGTTGCCCAGGAGACTCTCACCCCTGGATGTCATGTCCCACGTAGAGGGTAGGGCAATGATTTCAGTTGGGTTTAGAGAGAGGCCACATCTGAGCAACAAAAGAGGTCCTCCAGAAGTAACTCGTAGGCATACCTATAGGTAGGCTAAATTTCTCCATTGTTTACTTAAGCTTCACAAAGGTAAGCCTCAACATCAAAGGTATGGCCTATTGATTTGGGTGTCTAAAATTTGACATGGTATCAGGGGATTTCCTCGTGGTAAAGTTTAATAGTTCCATATTTTTTCTCCCATCCCTCAGGGGAATTTGCCAATACTTTTTGATTATCTGCTTAATATATTCTGGATGTATCCAGGGATTACAATAATCTATACAGGATTAAAGGACCTCTTTCTTATTCTGGCCTCCCTATGTTTCAGTTGTTCAAATGAGCTATACAGATAGATTGAGTAAAGTTTTCCCTAGATGTCATGGTCCTATATTTGGGAAATTCTGAAAAATATACAACAAAGCTACTAGGACTAATAACTGAAGTCAGCACAGTGGCAGGATCAAGATGAACACACAAAATCAATAGTGTTTTTATATATTAATAATAAACAATTTGTAAGAGAAGTCAAGAAAAAAAATCCATTTACAACAGCAACTAAAGAATGGAATAGTTAGGAATAAATCTAACCAAGAATGTAAAGGACCTGTATGCAGAAAACAACAAAGTTTTGCTAGAAGAATTCAAAGAAGATTTAAATAAATGGTAAAACATTCTATGTTCATAGAATGGAACACTAAATATTATGTTATCGCTTGTACACAAAGTGATTTACAAATTCAACTGCCTCCTCTCCAACATTTGTTATTTTCTACTTTTTAAAATTACAGCCATTCTAGTGGGTGTGAAATGATACCTCTTTTGGTATTGATTTGCATGAGCCTAAGGGTTAAATATATTGAGCATCATTTTATGAGCGCACTGGCCTTTTGTTTATCTTCTTTGAAGAAATGTTATCCAAGTACTTTGCCCATGTTTTAACTGGGTTATTTGTCATTCTGTTGAGTTAAAGAGGTTTTTTATATATTCTGGATAGTACCATCTCCAAATTTTTCTCCTATACCATAGACTGTCTTTTCAGTTTCTTGATAATGTCCTTTGATTTATGAAAGTGTATAATTTTGAGAAAGTACAATTTGTTTATTTTTTTTGCTTTTTTTTTTTTGTCAAGCTTAAGAAATCATTGCTGATCCAAAGTTATAAGGATATTTCCATTATCTCTCTTTTTTTTTTTTTTGTTTTTACATGGGCAGGCACCAGGAATCGAACCTGGGTTCTCGGGCTTGGCAGGCAAGCATTCTTACCTGCTGAGCCACCGTGGCCCACCCTCCATTATCTTTTAAAGGTTTTAGTTCTTTTATGTAGCTCACTGATCCATTTTGGAAATTTTTATATATGGTTTGAGGTAGGTGTCCAATATCAGTCCATTACATGTTGTGTTAGCCAGAGTTCTCTAGGAAACAGAAATGAGAAGATATACGTGTGTGTGTGTGTATGTGTGTGTAATGAGATTCTTATAAGAATTGCCTTTGTGTCTGTATATACAATAATAATATATGTATATATTATCATACTTTTATAATAATTACCCATGATTGTGGGTATGGGTAAGTCCAAATTCTGTGTAGCACAGGGAGCCCAGAATAAGAATGAGGTCCTTTAATCCTATATAGTGTAATGTAATGCCTGGATGCATCCTAGAATACATTAAGCAGATAATCAAAAAGTATTTGCAAAGTCCCTTGAAGGTTGGGAGAAAATATGGAACTGTTAAACTTTACCACTGGGGAAATCCCTGATACTGTGTCAAACATTAGGGACACCCAAATCAACAGGCCAAACCCTTGATGTTGAGGCTTGCTCTTGTGAAGATTATGTAGGTAGTGGAGAAGCTTAGCCTACATATAGGTATACCTAAGAGTTACTTCTGGAGGACCTCTTTTGTTGCTCAGCTGTGGCCTCACTCTCTCTAAGCCCAACTCTGCAAGTAAAATCATTGCCCTCCCCACTATGTGGGACATGACATCCAGGGGTTAATGTCTCCCTCGCAGTGTGAGAGATGACCCCCAGGGATGAGTCTGGCCCTGGCTTCGTGGGATCAACAATGCCATCCTGACCAAAAGGGGGAAAATAAGTATAACAAACAAGGTATCAGTGGCTGAGAGAGTTCATATAGAGTTGAGAGGCTATTCTGGAGGTCACTCTTACGCAAGTTTCGGTGAGACATTGCTACCTATGCCAAATTCCATGTTTGACATACTACCTACATCCTACCTACATGCCAAACTCCAACCAGGACCATTCCAGCCAATCCTAAAGAACACTTAGGACAATATATAAAATTCCACAGTAATTCCATGCACTAATGTAAATTTTCAGAAACCTACAACTTCCAAATGGGTCCCTGGACCAGATAAGTCCTGAAACCTAAATGGCCTAGCCTCTCTAGAACATTAACATCAGATAGTTCAATCTCCCTACCCCATATTATTGATAGACCCTTTCAACGTGAAAAAGTTAGAATGACTGTACCAGTTTGAAAGTATTTATGTACCCTAGAAAAGCCATGTTTTCATCCTAATCAGTCTTGTGAGAGCAATGGTTTCTTCTAATCCTTATTCAGCACTATAGGTCAGAAACTTGATTAAGTTATCTCCATGGAGACATAACTCAATCAGTTGTGGGTATTAAGCTTGATTAGAGATATGTTCCTACCCATTCTAAGTGAGTCTTGATTAGTTTACTGGAATCCCTTGAAAGAGGAGACATTTTGGAGAGAGTGCCTTTGAAATGAGGAGAAGACCACAGAACCACAACAGAAGGACAAGAGAACCATAGAATTCACCAGCCAGTGACCTTTGGAGATGAAGGAAAACACCTCCTGGGGAGCTTAATGAAGCAAGAGGCCTGGAGAGAGAGCTAGAAGATGCCACCATGTTTGCCATGTGCCCTTACAGTTGAGAGAGAAATACTGAACATCACTGGCCTTCTTGAACCAAGGTATTGTTCCCTGGATGCCTTAGATTGGACATTTATGTAGACTTGGTTTGATTTTAAGAGCTTCATAGCCTTAAAACTGTAAATTAGCAACTTATTAAATTCCCCTTTTTAAAAGCCATTCCATTTCTGTTATATTGCATTCCGGCAACTAGCAAATGAGAACAATGGACATAGCCCAAATACCCCAAAGAGAGGGAGAGAAAGATCAAAGGTGATTCTCTGTATAACTCCACAGAGAAGATAGAATTTAACAAATGAATATGATTGCTGAATCATTAAATTGATATCTCTAAGTCTCTAATACCTTAGAACAGTTAGAAGTAAAAGCCTAAAATTGTGTAATTGTAACCCATGCCAGTCTCTGACATATGTTCTACAACTAATTGTGGTTCTGTGCTTTGAAATTTATTAATTTTTTGTTTGGATGTTATTTTTCACAAAAAAGAAAAAGTCGATTGTGATGATAAAAAAATATTTATTCCTTCTCACCTCCTATGCTCTGGAGCAGCTAGAAGGAAAAATCTGAGATAATGGTATGGTAGCCCATGACAAGGTAGCCCATGACAAACTCTGGGATTGGTCCTGTAACTATTTGTTGAAGAGTGCTTTGAAAACTATTGCTTTTTGCTTTCTTTGCTTTGTATATATGTTAACTTAAACAATAAAATGTTAAAAAAAATGGGTTGCTTGTCTTTTTGTTGCTCAGTTGTAGGATCTCTTTCTGTGTTCAGGGTATCTTCTCCTATTCATTAGGTTGTGTTTTTACTTTTATGAGAAAACCCTTTTGAGGTAGAGAAGATTTTACTTTTGAGGAGACCACATCTATTTTTTCTTTTATTGCTTGTGCTTTGGCTGTACTGTTTAAGAAAACACTGCCTAACACAAAGTCCTGAAGATGCTTCCCTACATTTTCTTCTAGGAGTTTCATGGAATTGGTTCCTTTATGAGTTTGATCCATTTTGAATTGATTTTTGTATATGGTGTGAGGTAGGGATCTAGCTATATTCTTTTGCATATGGAAATCTAGTTATCTCAGCACCATTTATTGAAGAGAGTATTCTTTCCCCATAGAGTGGGCTTGACACCCATGTCACCAGTTGCTTGGCCATAAGCCTGAAGTTGATTTCTGAACTCTCAGTTTGATTCCATTGGTCTATATGTTTGTCCTTGTGTGCCAGTACCATGTGATTTGATTTCTTTGGCTTTGTAATATATATTTTTTCTTTGTATCCTGTATGGTGGGGGTCACATTGCATTCCTTTTCCGTGTGAGTATCCCCTTATTGAAGCATTATTTGTTGAAGTTTTGTTTGGTTATTTGTTTGTTTGCTTGTTTGTTTGGGAAGTGCACAGGGCCGGGAATTGAACTGGGCCTTGCACATGGTGGGTGCGAATTCTACCACTGAACTACACTTACACCACCTGTAATGAGTTTTAAAGTGAGGAATTGTGATTCCTCCAATGTTGTTTTCCTTTTTCAACATGTTTTTGGCTATTCAGGGCCCCTCCCCTTACATATAAATTTGATCTTTGGCATTTCCATTTCTGTAAAGAAGGGTGTTGAAATTTTGATGTAATTGGGTTGAATTTGTAAATTGCTTTGAGTACAAGTGATAACATAACAATATTTAGTGTTCCATTCTATGCACACAGAATGTTTTACCATTTATTTAAGTGTTCTTTGAATTCTTTTAGCAATATTTTGTTGTTTTCTGCATACAGGTCCTTTACATCCTTGATTAGATATATTCCTAAATATTTCATTCTTTAGTTGCTGTTGTAAATGGAATTTTTTTCTTGATTTCTTTTACAAATTGTTTATTATTAATATATAAAAACGCTATTGTTTTTTGTGTGTTTATCTTGATCCTGCCACTGTGCTGACTTCAGTTGTTAGTTCCAGTAGCTTTGTTGTATATTTTTCAGGATTTCCCAAATGTAGAATCATGACATCTAGGGAAAATTTTACTTCTTCCTTTCCAATTTAGATGCCTTTTATTTCTTGCCTTATTATTCTGGCAAGGACTTTTAGTACAGTTTATAGCAGTAATGACAGTGGGTATCTTTGTCTGTTATTTATATATGTAAATAAAAACGTGAAAAAGAATAAGAAACTCCATACCTGTTTCCTGATAGTAGTTACTAAGAGGAAGGTGGGGAAAGGGGTATGGCATTGGGGGTGTGAATAGTGAACTTCGATTTTATCTCTAGTTCTTTCTGTATTTATTTATTTATGTATATTAAATATACATAATTTGAAGCAAATATGGCTTCATATTTATGTGAACTTTAAAAGCATTATGTTACTTCCATTTGTTATAAGTTCTGGGTTGGTTGTAGTATTATTGTTTATATTTATCTATAGTTTCCAAATTTCTCAAAACAAAAAAAAGCTCATCCTTGAATTCCATTTACAATTTGATCGCATTCAAATTTCATAGTACTTAGTATAGCGTGTTGCATGATTGAATTTTTTTTTTCAGTTCCAGTCCAGAAAGTTAACTTGGCCTGTAAGGATAGAAGTAGAACTACTTTTATTTCATTCAATGTTTGTTTAGTTAGTTTGTGTAATTGTGGAGAAGCTGTTTTAGCTTACATTAATCATTAAAGTTGTACCTAATTCACAAAGGTGGAAACCTGTCATAAAAAATTTTCAATAAGTACCATATTTATTTTGTTTTACCTGATTTTTTTTTGTATTGGGATATTGATCATTGGTCTGTTGGCAGAGACATGAAATAATTTTTGTATTCAGACATTTCGTTGCCTTGCTCTTTGTGTTGTTGCTGTTATTTGGTTTTACTAATTTAAATAATCATTTTAGAGACTATGTGAAAAGTAGTAAATTTAGGTGTCTAAGTGATTCTCGGAACTTTACTCATGAAACATACTTTAAAATCATTTTAACATGATTTTCAGGGGTAAAAATCTCCCTGGCAGGATGGGGCATGGCTCCTTGGAATGAGTCTGGCCCTGGCACTGTGGGATCAACAGCACCTTCCTGACCAAAAGGTGGAAAAAAAGTGTAATAATATAAGACATCAGTGGCCAAGAGAGATCAAATGCAGTCCAGAGGCTATTCTAGAGGCTAGTCTTAGGCCAGCTTCAGTTAGATAGTGCTGATTGTCATGGTTTGCTAAACCCTAACCAGCATCACTCCTGTTGACTCTTAAGAACACCTGGGGCTTGAACTGAGACTCTGTAGGGGTTTTATGCACTAAATTTGCTCTCCTGGAACCTATTATTCCCAGAGAGTTCCTAGGTCAGATAAATCCTGAAACCCAGAGGGACTAGTCTCTCCAAGATTATTAGTTAATCACGCAGCCCCATCCTTTAGTGTCCACACCCTTTCTCAACATGAAAAAGTCAGAATAGGTATTGCCCAAATATCCCTATAGATAGGGAAAAGAGTAAAAGGAGAAGGAAGTAGTATAACAGAGAAAGTAGGATTTAATAAATAAGTATGACTGCTAAATCACTGTGTTAATATTCTTTCCAGCATCCAGTGTTTTGGAGCAACTAGAAGGAAAAATCTGAGGTGGTGGAATGGTAGCCAGTGACAAATTCTGAGATCTGTTCTATAACTATTTGTTGAAGTGTGCTTTGAAAATTACTGCTTTTTTCTTTGCTTTGTATATGTGTTATGTTTTACAATAAAAAACGTTAAAAAGAAAAAATGTTAGCATTTTCTGCTTAGTTTAACTTAACTGTGAAAACTTTTAATTTTGTTACTATGAAGAAAATTAATGCCATGTCATAGGCAATATTTTTTTCAGAAGAGAAGGATCAGTTTTCATATGGGATAAAATATATTGACAGTAAAGTGAAATAGAGATAGTGTACTTGCCCTTTGATATTTTTCTTAAAGTGGTAGAAAAATACCTGTCTCAAATATGGTATAATTAAGAATTATAATAACTGTTCATGATATCTTTGAGTTTAAATTATCTCAAATTAAGCAACTTAGATTAAAATTGCATTTATAATTATATAAAAGTTTATAATTTTTAAACTTAAAGCATATACCAAAAATTGTCCCATTGTTTAAAGAAATCACTAAAATAAATGTAAAAACTTAGGCTTTAGTTAATAATTTTTATTTACCCTTGATAGAAACATACAAACTTAAATGCAAAAATACCTATATCTTTTTATATGTAAATGCAGATCCAATGAAAAGGTGACTGAAAATTAATTGCTTTGTTTAAAAAAAGTCGGGTCTTAAAATTTTAGATTAGATCTAATTTTTTGTTAGAGGTTTTTATACAAATTATAAGAATGACTTAATTATAAAATTCATAAAGATAATTTTAACTCACAATATTTAATTTAAGATAATTTAAGCTCAAATATATCATTATTGAATAGTTATGACTTCTAACTATAGGATTTGAAATAAGTCATATAACCTTTTTAGATAATTTTCATAATTAGGTGTGAACAAGGAATGGACTATCTCCAGTTTATTTTCTTGGTTGTATTTGCAATTTAATACTAGAGTTAATCCTTAATTGCTGAAGAAGAGTTGGCTATAATAAGATTACCAATTATTCTACTATAATATGCAATAAATTTTAAGGATGAAATTTTCAAGAAATAAATATTGGTTAAAGTTTTAAAGAATATCTCTCTCATATTTTTGCGTGCATATGTCTGTAAAGGTAGAATTGAGTCTTTGATAGATTCCATGTTCATGGGAGTGAATAGGTGATTAGACCAAAAATTACTAGAATCAGCTTTCTTTTGGGTATAAAATATGTGCTTGCCAACGAAGGCATGAGGCTGTGGTTTGATCAGAAGGGTGGAACCCTTAAGATGTACTCTTATAAAACTGAGTATGTGAAGAAATAGTATAAAAATAATTCCTTCTTTTCAAATATGAATATCTATGAGATATGGAGTGGGAAAGGAATTAACATGATTATTTTAAAATAATATGCTCAACTTTTAAGAAATTTGTTTACTGTAGCAATTTTGGGTTCTGCTCCTAGTCCCCCAGGTATATAATTTCATTGTCTATTGGAACACCTGTTAGGGGCGTTTTGGGGAAAACCTGACTTATATTCTTAATTTTCAGATATCGGTGATTTTAGTTCTTAGATTTTCTTTGTAGCACATACAAATCCTCTTTCTAAAGATATAGAGGTGAATAACTAGATTTTCCCCTCTGCCAAATTTTAAGCCATTTGGAAATGTTTATAAAAATGAATTTTGGTTTTGTGGCTTATTTTTATAGGTGAAAACTTTTTTAATCTATTTTTTTAATATACTAACTTTTAGTTTATGTTGCTTAAATATTTATTTATTCATTTTCATGTTTAAAGGAAGGATTAAGAAGTACCAGTGAAAAGTTTAAAATTATGGGAACATCTTTCTATGCATTGATGTATATATATATATATATATATATATATATATATATATATATATAGGTATATATAGGTATATTTTTAAAACATAAGCATGTTTCTTTTAAATGTGCAGATTTTTATTGCAGCATTTTTATGAGAGTAAACATTTGGAAACAATCAAATTATGTAACAATAAATAGTGATTAGTTAATTTATGATGGTTTAACGAAACAATAAAATCCTTTATATATATTTAGAACAAAGCTATATATAAATGTTTATTGAAATTGTTAAAAGAAAAAAAATTCAGGTTGCAAAATAATATATAAAGCATGATTTCATTTTGGAAAAACAAATATTTGCATAGGAAAAGTTCTGAAAGAATATATACCAAAGCATTAAACAGCATTTTTTACCCAAAGTTGGATGCATGGTGATCTTTTTTTCCTTTCTGAGTAAGTATTTCTCTGTAATTTTGTTTGTATTAAAAAGAAATAAAAGGTTTTGTAACTGTTTAGTATTCTCTTAAACTCTAACATTTAAGTTAGTGCGTATCAAGGCCTAAAGCATAAGAATAATGGGTGTAAGTATCTTCCACATTTGTATCTAAACATCTGACCTGTAAAACTTGCAATTATTAGTATGTATGGTGCCCCAATTTGTGGATATAGTGCCCTTAGTTGAAAATTTTGTTTTAAAATGCCACAGTTGGGGAGTAGACAATGAATGAATTCCATTCACCTTTTGGACCTATTATTAAGGATTAAACTTTTATTCTGAACCACCTATTTAAGATGTTTGATGTCTTCTGTCTGCTCAGGCACGAACTGTGCGTTAGTATAGTTATGAAATAGTTTGGAAAAGAATCCCCCCCCTTTTTTTTTGCCCCTAAGCTTTTCAAAATGGCTTCAACTTTTTATTCTTAATAGTTAAGTATGGATGTCAATTTCTGCTTTGCTCTGCCTTTACTTATACCTGATAGAAGTATCAACTTAGGCCAGACATTAAATTTTTTTTCCATATCCTTGGAAGTAGTACCGTATAAATCTCATTAAGGTATAATAAGCAACTACATTAAGAAAAATCTTGCTAAATTGTTTGATAATTGGTGGCATTATCAAATAGGTTAATATATCATTTCGTTATTTATTTGCTATGTATGTCTGATGATTGTCCTTTCAATTGCATGTCATGTGGAGTGATGCTAAGTAGTAACTGTTGATTAGGTTTTGGATAGCTTTTTCTCTTTACATTGTTGTATTCAATTTACATATATTTTCCTGCATACTTTTTGATATTGTTCACCATATTCTTTCAAATTCTAAGCTTTTTGCCTATTATATGTTTTCTAAAACTAGGATAATTATCCGATCTACCAGTCCCATGGGATTATTGTGATGTTTCATTTGGATATATGTCAAATATTTGTAAAACAACCATTCATACAGATATTAGTTATGATTCTTTTTTAGGAGATGTGATGCCATAATTTCTGTTGTGCCAAGTAAGTTTGAATTTATCTTTGATTTCTGTTACAAGTCTGAGCAGAACCATTTAAATGAACTGCACTTAGAAATAAAGGAATTTGTTGTACTTGGATGATTTGGCAAGTAAAATATGCCAAAGTATTAAAATAAACTCACCTCATATTAAAGAGGACAGCTAATGGAAACTGGAATCCTGTTCATCTCAATATAATTGAAAACGTATTTAGGTTCTGCTAATACATAATTGTAATTTTTGTTTCAAAGAATAAAGTTACACATAAAAAAAAACCTTAATAAACCATATATGGCATTATGGAAAGAATATTTCCACTAATATCATTAGCTCTTGAAACTTGGTTTCTATTAACTTTCTTTACTAAGTCCACTTAACCCTATTTTGTTTCTTTAGAATACTTTCCATTCTAGTATTAGTTTTTGGGAAAAAAAATGATAGGAAATGCTATTCTGGAATTGAATTGCAATAGTAGTGGTTAGTGTAGTCTCTGAAATGATGAATTACCTACATGTTTACCAATCTCTTATTCTTTGTTGTTGTCTTGCTCTGCTTTTTTTTTTTTCATCTCAGACTTCTATCTTTGTGTCTTCAGTTAGTCTGCAAAAATTTCAGTCATTATCTATTTGAGTATTGCCTCTGTCTCCTTTTCTCTTGGAATCTTGATTTGATATGTTTTAGACCAGTGCTACTTACAGTTTGGCCGTTAGATCAATGTTGATCTGCAAACTGATTATGCAGTTTGATAAATAAAGGACAAATTCAGAGTAAGCACTTAGAAACTGTCACAGGTATTGGACATTACCGCGATACCTAAGTGCATGATTTTTTTTTCAATTTTAGGTAATTTCATTGTTCCCAAGAGAAATATGACTAATAAACACACCTTCACCAAGTAGAAACCCAGACCTCCCCTGTAACTTTTATTGCTCCCCCCCATTATATACCCCTGCTATTGCTCTGGTACTGTTGGTGTTTTCCTGTTAAACATAGCCCATGGCATGCAGCAGCATTTGCCCCCAACCCCCGCAATTATACACTCTTTGTACAAGATTCGTAACTTTGCAGTAGTTCATGCAAGAACTTATTTATATTTGTAGTGTTAATTGGTGGGATGCATGGCTCTACACAATCCTTTCAATCATGTTCACCTTCAATATGGTAATATTACTTATAGACCACTAGTGCATTGCCTTCACTTGTATCTATTCCCTTATAGTTAAGTTCAACCTCATTAGCTAACTGTTCATCCATCTCAAGTTTCTATATATTTCTAGGTACCCTATATTCTGTATTATAATCCTCTGATTTTACCTTTACTGTGGTCATAAGAGTGGAATCATACAGTTCCTATCCTTCTGTGTCTGGCTTATTTCACTCAGCATTATGTCCACCAGGCTCGTCCATCTTGTCATGTGGTTCAGGGCATCATTTAGTCTTACTGCTCCATAATATTCCATTGTATGTATATACTACATTTTGTTAATCTGCTTGTCTGTTGACTTGGATTGGTTCCATCTTTTGGCAACTGTGAATAATGCTGCTATGAACATCTGTGTGGAAATGTCTGTTTTGTGTCACTGCTTTCAGCTTTTTTTGGTATATATCAAGAAATGGTATTGCTGGGTCATAGGGCAACTCAATATTTAGTTTTCTGAGGACTGCTATGTCTTCCATATACATTCCCACAAGCATGCATAAGTGTTCCAATTTCTCCACATCCTCTCTAATATTTATAGTTTCCTGTTTGTTTACTAGCAGCCATTCTTACAGGTGTGAAGTGATCTTATAAGTATGAAGATTGTAGTCTTGATCTGCATTTCCCTTATAGCTAAAGAGAATGAGCATCTCTTCATGTGCTTTTTAGCCATCTATATTTGTTCTTCAGGAAAATTCTGTTCATGTCTTAGCCCACTTTATAATTGGGCATTTCTTCTTTTGTTGTTGAGCTGTATGATCTCTTTATGTATATAGGATATCAAACCATTATCCGAAGTATAATTCCAAATATTTTCTCCCTTTGATTTGGCTGCCTCTTTACCTTTTTTGGCACAGTCTTTTGAGGCACAAAGGCATTTAATTTTGAGGAGTTCCCATTTATCTAGTTTTTCTTTTGTTTCTTGTGCTTCGGGTGCAAAGTTTAGGAAGCTACCTCCTATTACTAGGTCTTGAAGATGTTTCCCTACATTTTATTCTAGGATCTGTATGATACTGGTTCTTATAGTTAGGTGTTTGCTCCAGTTTGAGTTAATTTTTTTGTGTAGGATGTTAGGAAAGAGTCCTCTTTCATTCTTCTGGCTACTGATATCCAGTTTTACCATACCCACTTACTGAAAAGACTATTTTGTCCCAGTTTGGTGGATTTGGGGACTTTTTGAAGATCAGCTGACCATAGATTTGGTGGTCTATTTCTGTGCTTTCAATTTGATTCCATTGGTCAATATTTCTTTGTTTGTGCCAGTACCATGCTATTTTGACCACTGTGGTTTTATAATAAGTTATAAAATTGGGAAATGTTAATCCTCCCACTTTTTTCTTCTTTTTTAGGACGCTTGTAGTTATTCGGGCTCTCTTTCACTTCCAGATGAATTTGGTAGTTAGCTTTTCCAAGTCTTCAGAGTAGGTTGGTGGAGTTTTGATTGATACTGCATTGAATCTGTAGACCAATTTGGGTAGAATTGGTGTCTTAACTACATTTGATCTTCATATCCATGAGCATGGATCTTTGATCTCTTTTAGCAATGTCGTGTGGTTCTCCATGTATCAATTTTTACATCCCTAGTTAAATTCATTCTTGATTCTTTTCATTGCTGTTTTGAATGGAATTTTTTCCTTAGTTTACTCCTCGGTTAGGTCATTGCTTGTGTGTAGAAACATTACTGATTTTTGCACATTAATTTTATAACTTACCACCTTGTTGAATTCATTTATTAGCCTGTTAACTTTATTATAGATTTCTCAGGATTTTCTAAGTATAATGTCATATCATCTGCAAATAATGAAAGTTTTACTTCTTCCTTTCCAATTTGGATGTCTTTTATTTCTTTTTCCTGCCTGATTGCTTTAGTTAGAAGTTCTAGTACAATGTTGAATAGAACTGGTGACAGAGGGCATCCTTGTCTCGTTCCCAGTCTTGGAGGGAAAACTTTCAGCCTCTCTCCATTGAGTATGATGCTGGCTATGGGTTTTTCATATATGCCTTTTATCATATTGAGGAAGTTACCTTTGATTCTTACCTTTTGAAGTGTTTTTATCAGAAAAGGATATTGACTTTTGTTGAGGCTTTTTCAGCATTAATAGAGAAAATCATATGATTTTTCCCTTTCATTTTGTTAATGTGCTATACATTAACTGATTTTCTTTCATTGAACCATTCTTGCATTTCTTATATAAACCCCGCTTGGTTGTGGTGTATAATTTTTTTAAAGTGCTGTTGGGTTAGTTTTGCTAATATTTAGTTGAGGATTTTTGCATCTGTGTTAATCAGCGAGATTATTATGTAGTTTTTCCTTATGTTATCTTTACATGGTTTTGGTATTAAAGTCATGTTAGCTTCATCGAATAAGTTAGGTAGTGTTCCTTTTTCCTCAATTTTTTTGAAAAGTTTGAGCAGGATTGGTATTAGTTCTTTTTGGAATGTTTGATAAAATTCTTCTGTGAAGCCATTGGGCCCTGGGCTTTTCTTTGTAGAAAGATTTTTGATGAGTGATTGAATTTCTTTACTTTGGTTTGTTGAGATCTTCTTTTTCTTCTTGAGTCAGTGTAGCTTGTTTGTGTGCTTCCAAAATTTGTCCATTTCATCTAAGATGTCTAGCTGGTTGGTGTGTATTTGTTCATAATATCCTCTTATGATTTTTTAAATTTCCTGGGGGTCTGTGGTAATGACCCTTCTCATTTCTGGTTTTGTTTATTTGCATCCTCTCTTTTTTTTTTCCTTGTCAGCCTTGCCAGTGGCTCATCCATTTTATTGATTTTCTCAAAGAACCAACTTTTGGTTTTATTGATTCTTTCTGTTAGTCTTTTGTTATCTCATTCAGTTAACTCTGCTTTAATCTTTATTATTTTTCTTCTTTTCTTTGCTTTGGGGTTAGTTTGGTGTTCTTTCTCATGTTAGTCCAAGTGAGCAGTTAAGTCCTTCATTTTTGCTCTTCTTTTTTAATATAAGCATTTAGGGCAATAAATTTCCCTATCAGCACAGCCTTTTCTGCATCCCATGAGTTCTGATATGTTGTGTTCTCATTTTCATTTGTCTCCATACAGCTACTAATCTCTGTAGCAACTTCTTCTTTGACCCACTCTTTGGTTAAGAGTGTATTATTTCATCTCCATATATTTGTTAACATTCTTGTTCTTTGGTGATTATTGATTTCCAGCTTTATTCCATTGTGATCAGAGAAAGTGCTTTGAATAATTTCAGTGATTTTAAATTTGTAAAGACTCATTTTGTGCACCAGCATATGATCTATCCAGGAGAATATTCCATGAGCACTAGAGAAGAATATATATCCTGGTGTTTTGGGGTATAACGACCTATATATGTCTGTTAGGTCTAATTCATTTATCAAATTGTTTAAGTTGTCTGTTTCCTTGTTGATCCTCTGTCTGGTAGTTCTATCTATAGAGGAGAGTGGTGTATTGAAGTCTCCTGCTATTACTGTTGAAACGTTTATCACTCCTTTCAGTTTTGCCAGTGTCTGTCTCATGTACTTTGGAGCTTCTTCATTGGTAACATAGACAATTATGGTGATTTCTTCTTGGTTAACTGTCCCTTTTACTAATATATAGTGTTCTCCTTTGTCTCTTATGATGTCTTTACATTAAAAGTCTAATATTATTAGACTAATATTATTGTCTAATATTATTATAGCTACTCTTGCTTTCTTTTCGTTACAGCTTGCGTGGAATATCTTTTTCCATCCTTTCACTGTCAGTCTATTTGTATCCTTGTGTCTAAGTTGAGTCTCTTGTAAGCAGCATTTAGCTGGATTATATTTCTTAATCCATTCTGCCAATTTGGATCTTTTAATTGGTATGTTTTCTTGTTTGTTAACATTCAAAGTTACTACTGTAAAGGCGGTTCTTGAATCCATCTAAACCTTTGGATTTTTTTTTTCCTTGAAAACCTAAAAATTCCTTAATTTTTTATTTCTGTTACCACTACCACAATTTATGGAGCAATATACATGAAGTACTGAAAAGAAAAAGGAAAAGACAAAGCCTAACAGATAAAAGACCTCAGGAGTGTGTATCTAATTGACACTACATTGCAATAATCAGTAGTTGCACTTTTTTTGAAATGATGGCTATGGCAGTCTTGAACAAAAAGAGTGTTCTAGTTTGCTAGCTGCCGGAATGCATTGTACCAGAAATGGAATGACTCTTAAGTTACGAATTTACAGTTCTAAGGCTGTGAAATTGTCCACATTAAAACAAGTCTATAGAAATGCCCAATCTAAGGCATCTAGGGAAAGATACCTTCAAGAAGGATGATGAAGTTCAGCGTTTCTTTCTCAGGTGGAAAGGCCCATGACAAACGTGACATCTGCTAGCTTCCTTTCCAGGTTTCTAGTTTCATGAAGCTCTCCCAGGGGCAGTCTCCTTCATCACCAGTCAGTAACCTGGTGGAATTTGTTTCTGTCAGAATCTTGTGGCTTTCTCTCTTGTCATTCTGTTATCATTCTCTGCTCTCTCAGAATCTCGTGGGCTTTTCTCTTGCTGTTCTGTAGCTTTTTCCAAAGTGCTTCTTTTGTTAAAAGATTCAAGTAAAGCCAATCAAGACCCACCTGGAATGGGTGGAGACCCCTTCCCACTAAATCAAGTTTATGCCCACACTTGATTGAGTCACATTTTCATGGAGATAAGCTGATTAAAGTTTCCAACATGCAGTACTGAATAGGGATTAGAAGAAACTGTTGCCCCCCACAGTATTAATTAGGATTAGAACATGGCTTTTCTAGGGTACATAAACCTTTTCAGTCTGGCATATTCTACCCTCTGGACCCTAAAAATGATATGTTTCCCCCCTATACAAAATACATTCATTCTATAACAATATGAGAGAATTTTAAACCATTTCAGTAACATTGCAAATACAGTACAAATTTAAAAGCAGTACAATATCTCAGAGTGTTACAGGCATGGTCATTCCTATGAGAAAATTTTCTCTGGTGGCTCTGGACCTGTAAAACTCAAATCAGTTATTTGCTGCCAACATACAAAGGAGGAAACAGTCATAGGATACATATACCCATTTCATAGGAAGGGAGAAACACAGGGGTCACCAGACCCAAGCAATTTAAAAAACCTGCAGGGCAAAATCTGTTGGATTTCAAAGTCTGAGAGTCGTTTATCTTCAGGGGTTTAGAGAGTGGCAGTCCCACCCTTTTCAAGGGCCTACATAGTGGCCTGCCTCTCTCCAAATGCAACCTTGGGGGACATTGGGAAAACCATCTTTTTCTTGGCTCCACTCTCTCCAAGCACTGGGGCTGCACTGGGGCTTTCTGTCATCTCCAGGGCACATGTTCAACCCCTCCATGTGGTGGCAGGCAGGCTCTCCTTAAACCACAAGGAATGAGCTTCACCCACACCAAGACCTGAGTTGGCATGACTTTTCCACTGCAATGAGTTGGATGGCCCATCCTCTGCCTTTGGGGCAAACTCACCCTCTCCATGTGCCTGGGTGGGTCCACTTTCCTGGCCTGAGACTTCTTTACTTCAGACCTCAGCCTCAATGGGTGTACCTCTGAAGTTATTTTTCCTCTAGTGTCCCTTCTCTGTCCAGATTGGCAGTGGTTCTCTTTTATACAGATCACATAACATTCTTGTTGGCTTTCTGTGCAGTAGCTTTGGATCCTGCCCATCGGACGTAAGGAGTTTCCACAAAATCTTCCTCGGTAGCTCCATTTCCAATCCTGTCTTTCTCTGATATGGATGACTGGTTCCACATTTGGTTAAATCCTCATGTGGGACACTATTCTCTGGGGTCTCCCTTCCTGGAGGCCCAGAATTTTCCAGAACATCAACTTCTGGTTTCTTAGTTCCCAAGAGTTCAGTTCTCAGCTTATCTCTTTCCTGTTGCATTTCACTATAAACTGTGAGGAGAAACCAGGCTGTGCTTTCCACATTTAATTTGGAAATGTCTTCTGCTAAATATTCAAATTCATGACTTTTAAAATCTGCCTTTCAGCCAGAGCCAGTAGTCAATTTTGCCAGATTATCTACCATTTTAAAACAATGATCACCTTCCTTCTAGTCTGCAATAACAAACGCTTCATTTCTGTCTAGACCCTGGTCAGAGGTATCTTTAGTTTACATTTCTACCAATAATCTCTTTAAAGCATTCTAGGCCTTTTCTTTCAAGCTCCTCATACCTCTTCCAGAATCTTCCCCTTATCCATTTAAAAAACCGTTCCAATATGTTCAGTATTTGCAAACTGCAGCAACACCCCACTTCTCTGGTACCAAATCTGTTCTAGTTTGCTAACTGCTGGAATGTGATATACCAGAAATGGAATGACTTTTATAAAGGGACATTTAATAAGTTACAAATTTGCAGTTCTAAGGCCATGAAATTTTCCAAATTAAGACAAGTCTATAGAAATGCCCAGTCTAAGGCATCCAGGTAAAGATACCTTGGTTCAGGAAGGCTGATGAAGTTCAGAGTTTCTCTCTGAAGTGGAAAGGCACATGGTGAATGTGGCATCTTCTAGCTTCTTCTCCAGGCCTTTTGTTTCATGAAGCTCCCCCAGGGACATTCTCTTTCATCTCCAAATGTTGATGGCTGGTAGACTCTTTCTCTCTTGAAATCTTGTGGCTTTTTCTCTTGTCATTTTTTGTCACTTCCTGCTTTCTCAGAATCTAGTGTCTTTCTCTCTTGTTCTCTAGCTTTTTCCAAAGTGCTTCTTCTTTTAAAGGATTCCAGTAAAACCAATCAAAACCCACCTGAAAAGGGTGGAGACCCCTCTCCACCAAATCAAGTTTAATACCCACACTTGATTGATAAACTAATTAAAGTTTCCAACATACAGTACTGAACAGGGATTAGAAGAAACCATTGTTCCTACAAGGTTGATTTGGACTAAAACGTGGATACGTGTTTTCTAGGGTACATAAACCTTTTTAAACCAGCACAAAGTGTTTCCTGTTTAAGCTGCAGTAACTTTTCTAATTATGGTTCTAGTTTCTGGTATATTGCATTCTGGCAGCTAGCAAACTAGAACAATCCTAAATATATCATACCACTGCTTCTTGCCTCCATACTGCCAGTTGAATAGTCTGAACTCAATCTTATGTGGTTTCCCTTGAGTGTAGTAGATTTTCTTTCTTTTGCCGCTTTCAGGATTTTCTGCTTCTCTTTGGTGTTTGACAGACTGATTGGTATGTGTGTTGGTGTAGGCCTATTTGGACTTATTCTATTTGGAGTTTGTTGGGCTTCTTTGATTTGCATCTTTATGTCTTTTATAAAGGTTGGGAAGTTTTCCCCCATAACATCCTCAGCTAACCTTCTTAGCCCTTTGCTCTTGTCTTCTTCTATGACACCGATGATTCTTTTATTTGTGTCTTTGTTTGGTCCCTTATTTCCCTGAGGTCCAATTCAGATTTGTCCATCTATTTTGTCATTTGCTCTTTTTTTGTTTTTGAAATCAGTTGTCCCATCCTCCAGTTTGCTTATTCTTCTGCCTTCTCAAATCTGCTGTTGTGTCTCTAGTATATTTTTGATTTGGTTTGCTGCCTCTTTATTTCCTGTAATATCTGCTATTTTTCTATTTATTCTTTCAGATTTCTGTTAGTGCTCTTTGAGTTTAATTAGCCATCCCACTGATTTTATTTAGTAAAATTATATGAATGTCTTTGATTAGTTGTTCCAAAATCTGTGTGTCTTCCAGTGTTTTAATATTTTCATTATACTGGGCTGTTTTTGCATGCATCTTCATAAGTTTAGTGATCTTCTGTTGTCTTTGCAGCAATTAAATATCTTGATAGGGTTACTTTCGAAGTTGATTTCCTTCAGTAGTCTGAAGCTTTGTATTTGAGGAACAGGTATGGAGCAGAATGTGGGGTGTGGGGAGGGGCACAACAGTGTGGTGATGGGTTGATGTACAGGTATATGCATGTGTTGGGGATGCTACACTGGTACCTGTGAGCGTGGGGTGTGGCGTTGTGGAGGCATGTGTGGTGCAGGGGCCATTGGGGCAAGGTGCAGCTCAGGTAGGCCTTAGAGCGAAGAAGCAGGGTGCAGCGTCCAGTACACAGAGGTAGGGCAAGGTGGGAAGCAGTTAACAAGACTGCAGATGTACTGTGTCTGGTACATGGGCAGGATGTGGGTGGGTGCATAGAGCGTGTGGGTGTCATGGTGTGGGATACAGGGCACAGAAGTGGGAGCACAGGGAGTGCAGGGTGTGGTTGTGCCCTTGAGCCAGGGAATGGGGTCCAGGGGGGCTGAGATGTGGATGCATGAATGTAGGGCTGGGGTATAGGTCATGGAAGTTGTGGGACGTGTGTCAGGGGTGGGTGATGATGGGTGGGCACGGCTCTGGAGCGGGTGTGCAAGTGCCATGTGTACATGGCACACACTTGCTGTGTGGGTACATGCTGTGGGGTAGCAGGGTGGGGGTATGTGGCACAGATGAACTTGAGAGCACTTACTAGGTGGAGGAGAAGGGCACTTGTTCTGGGGGTGCTGGGACAAATGTGTGCACGTGTTTGGGGCGGTGTGTTTAGTTGCAGGGGAAAAGAGGGCAGTGCTTGGATACTTGGGTGCTCAGTGGAGAGGCTGTGCCTGTGCACATGCATCGTTCTGGGGTACAGGCACTGGTGAGCGTGGGTCTGTGGTCAAGGTCCTGGTGTGTGTGTGCACACAGAATGCACACAGCTTGAGCAGCAGGGCACAGTTGTATCTGTGTTCAGTGGGGGCATATGTAGCTGGGATGCTCCAGTCAGTGTTTGCCCAGAGCTGAAGGGGAGTGGTTTGAGGGGTTGCATGCATATACATGTGTCTGGGGGGCTGAATGCTGATGTGCGTGTATACAGAGCCCTGGTGGGGCTGGGCGGTGTTGAAGAGACTGTGTGAGCCGGGTATGGGTGTGGCCTGGGTATGAATCTGAGTGCTTGCAAAGGTGACTGTCTGCAGGGGCAGAGTGGGGAAGGTGGGAGCTGAGGGGCTGGCCATGGGTGTGTGCATCTCTGGGGCTGGGGGAGAGGTGATCAGGGTGAGTATGTGCGCTTGTGTGGAAGAGGTGGGTTGGGCTGGGATAGTCTTGCCTACATGTGTGTGGCGGCTGTTTGTGGTAGGGATGCTTGGGGAGGGGCTTTGGGGCAGGGGTGCTTGGAGCCTGGTGGGGGTGGTGGGTGACCGGTTCAGGTGCGTGGCATGTGGAGGGAGTCATGGGTTGTAGGGCAGCTTAAGTGAAGTTAGGTTATTCAAGGAACCTGGCTTGGCTTAATTCCTAGTCCTGGTCTTCCTGTAAGTGCACTCCTGATGGCTCCGGCCCTCCATTTGGAAAGGGGCACATTAGGCTGTTTGCACCAGCTGGACGCTGTCCAGTTCTCTGTGTCTCAATTCTTCTGCCTTTACAACCAGGGCCTCCCTATGTGGTGTAGAAGACTCCCAGGTCACTTACATCCTGGAATCGTTCTCCCAGTCTTTTTTCTGTCCCTTTTCTAGCTGTTCTTTGGAGCAGGGGTGAGCTTGACCTGTCCTATTCTGCCATTCTAAATGCATGATTTTCTAAAAACAATTTCAATGCATTTTTATAGAAGTTTCTGTCTGCAATCAATGAACAATTAAAAAAAATAGTCTGGTTTCAAAGATAATTTCAGAAAGTATTTTCTTTAATCTTTTCAGTCTATTCTTTGTATTTTAAAACTGCTTTTACGTAATTTTTTATCTGAACTGAATTTTAGATTTTTAAAAAAATCTTTGCTCTATTTTCTAATTTTTTTCTATTTGTATTGACTGCTGTTCAACTTTTATTCTGCATTTAAAATTTGTTTTTTTTTGATCTGCTTAATAACTTAATTATTTTTTTAAAATGTGCTTTGCCATTTAAAAAATGTTTCTTTTTTTTGGTTTATTTTTAAGGCTTTCTGTTGCTTGGAATAGTCTTATAATGTTTCTAATAATTGAAGAATTTGTTGTGCTAATTCTGTTGTGTCTTGTTTGTGTTGACTCTCATTAATTGTGTTCAGTTCCTTATGTTTTGTGGCTTTAAATTTTTGCCTTGAGTAGTATTCTTTAGAAAGCTATTGGATTCTTTTAGGCCTGGATTGAAGTTACTTTATTTTACAGAATAATTGCATATGCTTTTTTCAGTTGCCTGGGGGTACTTCCAGTTTAAGAGCACTTTAAATGACATCTTCGTATGAGAGTTATTAGATTATACAAGTTAGAGTGAATTTATGTTTAGAACCTTTGAGACAACTACTTTGTGATTACAGTTTCAGGAGAATTGACCTAATATTCTCAAAATGACAAAATTATAGAAATCAAAACAGATTATTGGTTGACAGGAGCTAGTGATGGTGAAGGATGGGATTGGTGTGGGGGAAGGGGTAGCTGGAGGCGGGCTTTGTGGTGATGAAGTATTTCTGCATCATGAATTCAGGGATGGTACAGGAATGTACTCATACATACAGTGTACTGGTGTCAGTTTCCTGGTTTTGCTTTGTACTGTGTAAGATGTAACCATCGAGGTAAATTGGGTGAAGGGTACATGGGACCTCTTTTATTCTCTTTGCAACTTCTTTTGAATTTATAATTACTTCAGAATTAAAGAAAAAGAAAAAAACAACTTTGTGAGGTCTCTTTTTTTTTCCCCTCCTTCGTCTGGTGCCATCAAGACAGAAAGGTGTCCTCTTGCTGTCCCTTATTGTGATGTGAATTATTCCTTTTATGATCTTAGTATGAGGATGTTGTTATATCAACTTTATGTAAAAGTTTCCTTTTGAGTATACCCTTTAAAGTCTTTATCTCCTGAGCATTGTGCAGCCATCAGAATGAAACCCAGGATCATCACTGGTAGGTACATATCCTCAGGATGAAAGTTGGTTTGCGGGCTTTCTTTTTCCCTTCTTAACTTTCTAATTCCACTTAGTTTATATGCGAGTATCGCATTTTCTTGCTAGTTAAGTAATCATTACAATAGAATTTTTCCCACTCTTGTTTTTAAAGTTGTACCTGGTAGTATCAAGGTATCTAGTCTACCTGGAAATATATCTTCCAGGTCTGCTGGAAATCAGTATCCCCATCCATTTACAATTTAGTCTTATCAAGAAAATTGTTATTTTGTGCCTCAGCTTCTCTTTATGTTTTTGTTATTCTAGTAACATTTTTCTTCTCTGACTGGTTTATCAGACTTTTTGGGCAGGCGTTATAACAGTTTACTCCCAGTTATGCATTCTTTTGATTACTGCATGCATGGAACATCTTTTTCCATCCTATCACTTTCAATCTATTTGTATCTTTGTGTCTAAGATGAGTCTCTTGTAAGCAGCATATAGCTGGATTATATTTCTTGATCCATTCTGCCAGTTTGGATCTTTTAATTGGTAGATTTAATCTGTTAACATTGAAAGAAATTACTGTAAAGGCATTTCTTTAATCTACCATCTTATCCTTTGGATTTTATTTGTTAGACCTATATGTTCTTTTCCCTCTTTCTCCTTTTATCCTTTAGGTTACCCTTACTGGTACTCTTCAATTCTGTGCCCTCCTCCAGCCCTGTCTCTTCTGTTCTCTCTCTCTCTCTTTTTTTTTTTTTGTCAGCTGGCAGAACTCCCTTTATTATTTCTTGCAGAGCTGTTCTCTTGTTGACATATTCTTTCAGCCTTTGTTTGTCTATGTAAGTTTTAATCTCTCAGTTTTGAAGGACAATTTGGTTGGGTACAGAATTCTTGGCTTGAAGTCTTTGTCTTTCAGGATCCTAAATATGTCATACCACTGCCTTCTCGCCTCCGTAGTGCCAGTTGAGTAGTCCAAAGTCAGTCTTATGTGATTTCTCTTGCACATAGTAGATTGTTTTTCTCTTGCTGCTTTCAGGATTTTCTGCTTCTCTTCAGCATTTGACAGACTGAATGGTGTGTGTCTTGATGTAGGCCTATTTGAATTTGTTCTATTTGGACTTCGTTGGGATTCTTTGATTTGCATATTTATGTCTTTTATAAAGGTTAGTAAAATTTCCCCCCAAACATCCTCCACTAATCTTTTTAGCCCTTTACTCTTGTCTTCTCTTTCTGTGACAACAGTGATACTTATATTTGCGTACTTTGTTTGGTCCATCATTTCCCTGAGATCCAATTCAGATTTTTCCATTTTGTTATTTGCTCTTTTTTTGTGTTTGAAATCAGTTGTCCTGACCTCTAGTTTACTTATTTTTTTCTTCTGCTGTCATGTGTCTCTAGTATATTTTTGATTTGATCTGCCACATCTTTAATGTCTGTGATATCTGTAGTTTTCTATTTATTCTTTCAAATTCCTCTTTATGCTCTTCTAGTGTCTTCTTGATCTCCTTTATGTCATTAGCCATCCCACTGATTTTATTTAATAAAATTATATGAATATCTTTGATTAGTTGTTCCAAAGTCTGTCTCCTTTGGTATTTTAATTTTATCATTAGTTGGGCTGTGTTGACTGCATCTTCATATGTTTAGTGATCTGGTGTTTTCATGGCATGTAAATATTTTGATAGGGTTACTTTTGAAGTCGATTTTCTCCAGTAGCCTAAAACTTTGTTTTTGCAGGATGGATATGGAACAGGATGCGGGGTGTGGGGAGGGGCACTACAGTGCAATGATTGGTTGCAGTACAGGCATATGCACATGTTGAGGATGCTATGCTGGTGTCTTTGAACATGGGGTATGAGTCATGGGGTTGTGAAGGTGTGGTGCAGGGGCCGTGGGGGTGAAGTGCAGCTCACGCAGGCCTTGGAGCACAGGAGCTGGGTGCAGTGTGGGTGACACAGAGGTAGGGTGCGGTAGGAGGTAGATGGGTGGGCTGAGCAGATGTAGTGGGACTGGTACATGCGCAGGATGTGGGTGGGCATGTGGAGCTTCTCAGTCATGAGTGTCAGGGTGTGGGTCACAGGGCACCGAAATCAGGGCACAGGGAGGTCAGGGTGTGGGTGTGATCCGGATGTGCAGGTCAGTACTTGTACAGAGCTGAGGGGGTATGATGTGAGTGGGCACATGCACATATCTGGGGGGCCAAATTCTGATGTACTTATTTGCAGAGGTCAGGTGGGGCCAGGTGGAGTTAAGCGACTGTATGTGCTGGGTGCGAGTGTGGCCTGGGTATGAAGGTGAGTGTCTGCAGCACGAATGTGCAAGTGACTGCCTACAGGTGGCAGGGAGAGGGAGGGGAAGGTGAGGGAGGGTTGAGGGACTGGTCGCTGGTATGTGGGTCTCGGGAGGGGGGGTGGGGCATGACTGTATGCTTGTGCTGGAGAGGTGGGTCAGGTTTGGACAGATTTGCATGTCTGCATGGGACAGGGGTTTGGGATGAGGATGCATGGGGAGGGAGGTTGGGGTGGGAATGTTTGGAGCTCAGTGGGGTGGCAGGTGATGGGTTCAGGTGCATGGGTGTGGGGAGAGTTGCGGGTCACAAGGTGGGGGCCATGCACATGAGGGTAGTGCATTAGAAGAACATGGCTTGTCTTACTTCCTTGTTGTAGTCTTCCTACCTGTGCAGTCCTCATGGTTCCGGGCCTCTGTGTGGAAATGGATGCGCTTGGCTGTTTGCACTAGCTGGCCGATCTGTGGTTCTGTGTTTTTCAATTCTACTTTTTCAACCAGGCACTCCCTATGTGGTGTAGGAGACCCTTTCAGATCACTTACGTCCTTGAATCCCTGTCCTGGTCTTTTTTCTGTTCCTTCTCTGCTTGTTCTTTGGAGCAGGAGTGAGCTCGACCTATCTTATTCTGCCATTCCTGTTATGCTTACTGATCTTTGTTTCCCACTGGTCTTCCACTAGCCATAGTTTGGTTTACTAAAAATATAATGTATTTTAGTTAGTATGTTTATTCATGTCATTCCATCCTGTTTAAATGCTATCTCTTCTTTTTGATTTCCATTGATTCTTCTAGTACTGTTGGCATTTTGAACTGTGTAATTCTTTGTTGTGGGGTGTTGTCCTATGCATTATAAAATTTTGAGAAGCATCTCCGACTTCTACCAACAGCTGCCAGTAGCACCTGCTTCCTCATTTGTGACAACCCAAATGTTTCCAGACATTGTCAAGTGTCCTTTGTGTAGCAACATCTCTCCTGGTTGGGAATCACTGTTTTAGCCTTGTATAATTTGAAGAGCCTTCTCTGATTATTCCCGCCTGTTATGGCTTTTACATTGTGGGTTCTCTATAGTATATTTTGTCTGAACTGTACACTTTCCTTTATTACGTTTTTTGTGTTTGTGTGAATTGCTATATATCTTTCTGTGTATGTGTGTGTGTCTTATTTCTCAAGTTCTACAAGGCTGGGACCATGCATTTCCCATTTTTTTGTTTATTTTGATTAACCCCATGTACTTGTTAGTAGTTTTAAATTTGTTAATTGCTTGCTTTTCCCTTTCTTTTTTAACATGGTGGTAATAAAAGTTTAGAAATTCGAATCACTATAGAAAATGGAAGAGATTTTGAAGCATTCCAAATTATGAGACTCTATTAATGGTAATTCTGATACTTGCAGACTGTAGTATGAATATATAACAGTTGTGTGTATAACCAGTGATAACCCAATGTAAGCTAGATATAAAAATATAAGAAAGGTGTAATGTTGGTTAAATGTGTCTTATATTAGTAACCAGAAAAATGGACAATATGATAAAAAAAATAGTAGAAATATATAATAAGTAGAAGGATTTGCAGAAGCATGAAGATAGAATGATTAGTCCACAGAGCTGGATGAGCAAAATAATCAGGGTAAATCATTAGGAAAGTCGGATGTAGCATTTGCTTAGGAGTGACTTGTGTAGGGCTGACAAATGTTGTATGTGAATTCTAGTAAGTTAAATACATATTAGGCACAGAGGAGTTATCTTTTTTAGTACCAATTAAAGAAAACACAAATTTTGGCCCAGTTGGAAAAGATTGAGCCCAGTTACAGATTCCCCTCACCTTTTTTCCCCCCACCTTTTAAAATTATCATTAATTTCCATTAATAAATTGATGCCTAAATTTAACTGCTTTTGTAAAGTGCCTGAATGTTTCCTTTTGTAGGTCAAAGTCTGTCCTGAGGAATAACCATAAGCATAATATGTATTTATTGTAGAAAAATTAGAAAGTAATGAAAATTATGGAGAAAATCAAGCTTAGTTGTAGGTACCAAAACCAGAATAATCCATTCCAGTCCTATGAATTTTTAATGTAATTAAATAACTTGGCTAGTCACTTTGACAAGGTTAGTTTATAAATGTAACTTTTAGTGTTTTCATATGAACTTTGTTGGGGAATGTTGATATAAGAAGTTATTTTAAAAATGTTCTTTATAATTGTAGGTTTACTTTTGTTTTAGTTCTATTCTAGGAATGTTAATAACTTTAGTGAAAAAAATGCAGCGCTTTTATCTGATATATTCCACTACATATAATGTTATACATAGAAAAGAACTAAGAAATAAGAAAGCCCACCAACATATTAAGAGTGTTTGGTCTTAATAATTTAGGGGAATGGCTTTTTCTCTCTGTTTCTTACATCCCTGAAACAAATAACTATATATGTGTATTTTATAATAGGATAATTATGCACTACTAAAATTCAATTTACTTTAACCCAGAATTTCCCACTGGTGACACTGTTGACATTTTGGGCCTGTTTTGTTGTGGGGAATTTAGTCTTGTGCATTGTGGAATGATTAGCAGCACCACAAGCCTTTACCTAATTGATGCCAAAGCATTCCCAAGTTATGACAACCAAAGATGTCTCCAGCCATTGCTTAAGGTCCCCTGGGGGTGCAAAACCTCAGTTGAGAACCACTGCTGTCACCAATATACCATGTCTTAGAATTTGTTGTAGTTTTTAGGTTGAACTGAAATGTAAGGGCTCTATAGTTCACAGAACCTGCACTCGGGTAAATGAAGTTTGAATCTTCCTAGCCACTTGGGGATCTTACTGAGCCTCAGTTACCTTGTCTTAAGTAGGTAAAACATTACCTAAATTGAAAGGTTGTTGTGCAAATTCATTAAAATAAATTGTATAAATCATTTGATTAATGTTAGTTTTCTTTTCTACAAATGCTGTGCTAAATTATTTGGATTTATCCCCTTAAATTTGTCAAAAACCCATTATTCAATTCTTACTTCTGTGGGAAAATCTGTCATAGTTTAGAATCTACTGCTTGTGGATTTCAGGAGCACTATACAATGGGTAGATAAAAAGTTTAAATTAATATTAAATGAAGACTGATTTATGAGGTCTCTTGTTTTTGACCCTTTCTGGTACTGATTATATTGTGTTCAAATTGTAACAATTAAGCAGTGTAACTGTGTTCTTTCAAGGACTTTGAGCTTCCCATATTGAAGATAGCATTGAATGTCATCTAAGCACTTTTTCCTTTGGGGTTTTTGTCTTCACATTTGAAATCCCACCAATTTTAACATCTTGGGTGTCAGTTCTAATAGAGGAGGCCAGCCTCTTAGTTTGAACTTGGTCCACTAAAGACTTCTAAAGACTTGACATAGTTTACAACTAATGCCCATTTTCCATTCTTACTTTGTAGAACTATAAAACTCTGTCTGATGTTTTAATGAAACATCTAATTAAAGAAATACTGCTAGCAATAATTAAGGTTATTCTTACTGTTTTCCTGCTGCAGAAAATTTTGAAAGACTTGGTACGTAGGAAAATTGTCAGAAAGACCAGCACTATCAAACTGTAAGTATTACTTTGAAAAAGAAGTATAAGTTAAGAATATTTTAAATGTACAGTTGTTTGGGGGGAAATATGTTAGACGAAGATATTATATGTAAAATACATTAGAAGGTATAGTATAATCACATTAATAATTTATGATAACTAATCCTATGCAGTCTTTTAAAAATTGAAAATGTGTTCCTGTGTACTGAGAAGAGTATTTTACCATTATCATTGAAAAATATTTTTAATTCTAACCAGGATTTAATTTATATACATTTGTTTATTTAAAACTACAGATTCCAGAAAGTCATTGTAGTTTTGTAGGCATGTGATTTGTTTGGGTGACTTATTGTTTAGGTTATTTTGCAGAATTATTTATTTGCTGATTTATTTATATATTTCATTATTTATTTATTTGATTATTTAGTAAATTATTTATCTGATGAATTATTAATACATCTTCATGACATGCTTTAAATTATTTATAACTTAATTTTGAGTTTATTGCTTTTAGACGCTGCATTGTTACTGACTAGTTCTGATTTTTTTCTTTGTGGTTTTTGAAAATTAAAGTATTAGCTCTAAGGCAAAAAGTATATTCATTGCAATGCCCATGGATTTTTTTTTTTTTTAGTAATTTATGTTAGAGATAAAATTTCAGTTATGCTTTGTTTAGCTCTAAATATACCTGTTTAAGGCTACTGGTGATAGAATGTTTGTGTCTTGTGTGCGTATTTATTGTATAGTCACTTACAAATAAATTGATTTAGCCTATCATCTATAGATAGCCTAGAATGAGATTGAATATGTAAACCTTGGCCTACTTTGTTCCTTGTATTTATAAAGGGCAGTTCTGTGTCTCGTACTTGCTTTAGAATAAATAATGTAGTCTTGGATATTTTATTTTAATGGCAAATCAGTTTTCCTAGTCGAATATTTCTAGGAAAGTTCGGAGAAATGAATTCTAACTTTTATTTGGACCCCTGAGATAAAAATAAATTTGATTGATGTAGGCTTTGTTTTGTAAATCCTCTTTGTATGTATATCTAGAAAACAGGATTATGCTTGTATAGACTTTTTAAGAGTCATAATATTTATTTCATACATCTCTTATGGCAAGTTTTATTTCACTTCATTTTAATGAAGTAAAATGAGCAAAGATCTTTACAAATGCAAGGTATAGTTTTTAGCTGATAATTTTTTAAATGTAAAGTTTGTGTTTTGAACCAAATAAGATAATTTCTTCTTTCTTCTGACTGTTCTATAAAGTAGTGCATTCATTAGGGTCTCTTGTTGAAGAGACTATTTAATGAATAGTTTAAAGTGGTCATTTGGATAAAAGAGTGCCCTATATTATGGTCTTTATTCTTTGTTTACTTGCAGTGAATTACTATGTATTTATAGTTTTAACACTTCAGAGAGAAGCTGCATTGTGCATTTCAAGTTGGGATCCTATTGAAATATAGTGAAATAGGCCTCTGTAGACAAGTTTCACTAAAGAATTGTAAATTATGCATGTGTATACCCAAATTTCTTATTTTGAAATATTGAATATATGAATATTTAATTGGAACATTGCTTCATATGCTTGCCTTAAAGGAAGTGTCTTCCTTAGATTTATATACAAGGATTTAATAACGTGTATATTGTGTACATATCTTTGACTTCAGTTTTGGAAATGAACAACCATAGCTACTATTAGACAAGGAATTTTATTTTAAAATTTGCTTTATTATTGCCAATATGAACTTCTTTAGAATTAAAAAGCTTCTTTCTTCGATGTTGAATAAGATCTACTATATTAGTTATCATAGTTAATCTACCCAGCCCACATTAATCAGTGTATTTGTGGAGTATTAGCTGTGTCTACAAATGATCATTAGTTATTAGACCACACAGTAGATATACACACATGTACATATGCACGCAAATGAAATTTTCACCCGACATTAAAGTAATTTTTTAGGACTTGTCTTTGAAAGAAGACATTAATGTAGATTTTCATAATTTTAGCTATCATTTATATAAAATTCTGTAATATAGAATAACCATATAATTTATCCTCCAATTCAGAGTAGTTTGGAGAGTGAGAGAAGGTCCTGTAATTATGTCAGGACAGAAGATGTAAACTGGGACCTTATTGGGCAGATTGGGGGCCTGTGGTCACCTTAGTAATAAATAGCTCAGCTGTTACTGAATAATTCCTAATAGTCTTTCATAGTAATATTTAATAGGAATCTTAATTCACATGTTCTGTCTTTAAAAATATTTAATGTGTGACTCTGATGTTTTACTATCTCTAAAAATGCTTATATTGTGTAACTCAGAGGTTTTTTAGCTTGTAAACCTATTTTCAAGGTGATAGTAAAAACGTATTACTATTGGGAACAGAAAGATAAATATGGCAGAATTGGTCATATTTAGTGAATGGTTCTAAAGATTTTCTTCATCTCACATGTTATAGTGTTTTTGGGTGCTTGTTATGCCTTGCAAATCTTCTAATTGATGGCATACTCGACGTACTGAAAACTAATTCTATATTTTATACCTTAAGAATTTATGATTTCATGTTAAGTGAACCAGTGGTCTTCTTTTTCTTTAAAAGCCATGCCGCATATCACATGTTGGTGAAGTTGGCAATTTTGCCGAAACATTTTTGAAAACAACTGTTTTTTCCTTGGTGAAATGTGTGTGTGTGGTGTGGGGGGAGGGGGAGATAGGAATCTCTAGAACAAAATAGTTTAAAGTTTTTTTGGTATAGTTTTCTGTTTATTTCCCTCTTTTTTTTTTTTTTAACATTTTTGAAAACAACTGTTTTTTCCTTGGTGAAATATGTGTGTGTGGTGTGGGGGGAGGGGGAGATAGGAATCTCTAGAACAAAGTAGTTTAAAGTCTTTTTTGGTATAGTTTTCTGTTTATTTCCCTCTTGACGTGTATTTATCTGACATGGCATGTTACAATGACGTGTATTTATCTGACATGGCATGTTACATTTTTAAGGTAATGATTAGATTCTAAAATTTGAAATTTCTAGTTCATTTGTGTCTAGAGCATAAATGATCTGTGAAATTGAACTAGTCAACCAGAGTGGTATGTTGTAGTTGAATGTGCATTAGAAAGTTAGAAAATTCTTATTCATTCCTATGTATAATCTCAGAATCCTTTTGTTCAGAAAGGCCTATTATGCCTGGTAAAAAGAGAAGAGTTAATCCATATATTCTGCCTCGCTTGTCACAATATGAAGTACTTCTGAAATACTTACACTTTCTATATTGTCGATAACGTGTAAAATAGTTTTGGTCCCTGTACTGATATTTTTTTTTTTTTTTTTTTTTTTTTTTTTTTTTTTAAAGGAAAGACAGAGAGAAGGAAGGAAGGATAGAAGGAAGGAAGGAAGGAAGAAAGGGAAACATTTTTAAACATTTTCTTGTTTTATTGTATTCTGTTTCTCCGTTTTTGTTACATGGGCTGGGGCCGGGAATCGAACCGAGGTCCTCCGGCATAGCAGGCAAGCACTTTGCCCGCTGAGCCACCGCGGCCCCCTGTACTGATATTTTAAGAGAGCAGTCAGGGTTTTTCCCATGACAATGTTTCAAATATCTTACCCCCTAACTCCCAGCTGTTGCAAAATTTGACGTGAATGTGCATTTGAATTCTGGACTAATCAAATAGAACTGTATTAAATTTAGAGTTTGCCAAATAAAAAAAAGGGAATCCTGCTATACGTCGAGGATGTTTTACGGCACTAAATACTATGCTGACTGTTCTACTTTGCTAGCTGCCAGAATGCAATATACCAGAAACTGAATGGTTTTTAAAAGGGGGAATTTATTAAGTTGCAAATTTGTATGTTCTAAGGCTGTGAAAATGTCCAAATTAAAGCAAATCTATAGAAATTTCTAATCTAAGGCATCCAGGGAATGATACCTTGGTTCAAGAAGGCCAGTGACATTCAAGATTTCTCTCTTAATTGGAAAGGCACATGGTGAACTTGTTGGCTTCTGCTAGCTTTCTTAAGGCTTCTTGTTTCATAATGCTCCCCTGGGGGCATTTTCCTTCTGCATCTCCAAAGGTCTCTGGCTACACGGGCTCTGTAGCTCTTTCCAAAATTGTTTCCTCTTAAAGGGCTCTATCTAGTAAGCAACCTGATCTTGAATGGGTAGAGACACACCTCCACAGAAATCATCTCATTAAAAGTTGCTCCCCACAATTGGGTGGATCACATCTCCATGGAAAATTAAAAAACTCCCACCCAGAAATACTGAATGAGGATTAAAGGACATGGCTTTTCTGGGGTCCACAAATTCAAACCAGCGTATTCTACCCTTTGGACCCCCAAAAGACATTTTCTTTCCAAATGCAAGCTACATTCATTCTATCACATTATACATTTCAGTAACACAATGCAACACAATAATATATTTCAGTAACAATACAAATTCAAAACAAAATGAGAAATAGTAAAAAATCTCATCAAAGTCAGCTATAGGCATGGTCTGTCCTAAGGCAAAATTTTCTCTGTCTCTGGACCTGTGAAATTCAGAACTAGTTATTTGCTGTCAACATACAAAGGAGGTACAGTCATAGGATACCTATACACATTTCCATACAGAGGAATTGGAAGGAACCCAGGGGTCACAGGACCCAAGCAGTTTCAAAAACCTACAGGGCAAAGTCCATTAGATTTCAAAGTCTGAAAGTCATTTATTTTGGGGGCTTTAGAAAGAGGCAGTACCACCCTTTCTAAGGGCCTAGCAGCAGCCCGCCTCTCTCTGAATGTGACCTTGGGGGACATTAGGGAGACCACATTTTTCTTGGCTCCACCCTCTCCAAGCATGGGGCCATACCCGGGCTCTCTGCTCAACCCCATCATGTGGTGGCAACCAGGCTATCCCCAGCTCCCAAGAAATGTACTGCACCCTCTCCAAGGCCTGAGGTGGCAAAACTCTTCTACTACAGGGAGGTGGAAGTCCCATCCTCTGCCTTTGGGGCAAACTTACCATCTCCAAGTACTTGGGTGGGTCCACTCTCCTGGCCTGACGTTTCTTGATTTTAGACTTGAGTTCCGTAGTTTTGCCTCTGAAGTTATTTTACCTTCAAGTTGTCCCATTTCTGAGCCCCCCAGTCCAGACTGGCAGTGGCTCCATTTATATCGGTCACACAGCACTCTTGTTGGCTTTCTATACAGTAAACAAGGATCATGTCCATCAGACAGCAAGGGTTTCCCCAAATCCTTCCTGGATAACTCCATGTCCAGTCCTGGCTTTCTCTGAAATGGCTGACTGGTTACAAAGTTGGCCATGTCCTCATGTCGGGCACCATTCTCTGAGGTCTCCCTTCCTAGAAGCCCAGAGTTTTCTAGAACATCAGTTTCTGCTTTCTTTGTGCCAAAGAGTTCAGTTCTCAGCTTTTCTCTTTCCTGTCACATTTCACTGTAAGCTGTGAGGAGAACCCAGGCTGCACTTTCCACATTTAATTTGGAAATCTCTCTGCAAAATATCCAAGTTCATGGCTTTTAAAATCTACCTTTCAGCCAAAGCCACTAGTCAGCTTTGCCAGATTATCTGCCATTTTAAAACACAGATCGCTTTTCCTTGTTATTGCAAGTTAAAGTTTGCAATAACACATGCCTCATTTCTGTGTAGAGCCTTGTCGGAGGTTATCTTTAGAGCCACATTTCTGCCAGCAGTCTCTTCAAGGCATTCTAGGTCTTCTCTCACAACTTCCAAAATCTTCCCGTTATCCATTTAAAAAGCCATTCCAACATGTTTGGTATTTGCAAACCGCAGCAGGACCCTGCTTTTCTCGTATCAAAATCCATTCTAGTTTGTTAGCTGCTGGAATGCGATATATCAGAAACAGAATGGCTTTTTAATTTAATGGGGGAATTTACTAAGTTGCAAGTTTACGTGTTCTAAGGCGGTGAAAATGTCCAAATTAAAGCAAGGGTATAAAAATATCCAATGTAAGGGAAAGATACCTTGGTTCAAGAAAACTGATGATGTTCAGGATTTCTCTCAGCTGGAAAGGCACATGGCAGATATGACCTGCTAGCTTTCTCTCCCAGCTTCTTGTTTCATGATGCTCCCCAAGGAGATGCATTTTCCTTCTGCATCTTCAACATTCTCTGGCTGTGTGGGCGCCGTAGTGCTTTCCAAAATGTTTCCCTCTTGAAGGGCTCCAGTAA
The DNA here is from genome assembly GCF_023851605.1 of Tamandua tetradactyla. NCBI lineage: Eukaryota > Metazoa > Chordata > Mammalia > Pilosa > Myrmecophagidae > Tamandua > Tamandua tetradactyla. The sequence goes on from NC_135341.1 coordinate 70,547,006, forward strand.
GCGATTAACCCCACCTTGATTCGGTGGACACACACCTCCATGGAAATCATCTAATCAAAAGTTACCACCGCAGTTGAGTGGATCACATCTCCATGGATAATTTAAAAACTCCCACCCAGTAATACTGAATGAGGATTAAAGGACATGGCTTTTTTGGGGTCCACAAATTCAAACCAGCACACTGACTAAATGCAGTGTCTTAGCATTGATCACTTCAGTATTGATGATGCTCACTGAAACAGTAAAAGCTGAACATAGCAACAAGAAAAATGAAAAGAAAATAACTCAAATGAGTTATGCAACGAGGCATGGCTGTAGATGTACAATCTGTTGATTATATCCTATTTTTTACTTTAATTTGGCTAGCTAAGTAAAAGTTGGAGTATTAACAAGGTTGTATATAGATAGGAAAGCTTTTTATCAGAAACTTGTAGACGAGAATATGACAGAGTAGCTGTCAAATTTCTGAATTATCCTTAGTACATGTTACCAAAAATTATGGGTTGAAGAATGGTTATTTGGAAAAGGATATAATTGGTAAGGTATACTTTTTAGTGTAATTGATAAAAGATTCCTCCTCTCTTCCTTTCTTCCTTTTTTGGAAATATTTTTATTTGTTGTTTCCCCACCTTACTTCCTTCTTGCTGTAGGAGTTCTTGAGTAATGGTGTCAACAAAGGTAGTGCTGTTAGATAAGAATTTTTGGAAATTTGCAGGGGTGTTTTTGCTGGTAACAATGTTTATGGTAGTGTTTCTGGCATTTAATAGGTGGGGATCAGGGATGCTAGGTATTCTGAATGCATGGGATAGTCTGAAGACAACAAAAATTGTAGCACAATTTTTGAATGTTTACTCGGATTAAATCCTCTTTAAAGAAAAATCGTTAATAGTTCAGTATATTATAATACTAGTTTTTATAAAATGTTATTTGAAGAATATAATAATTAAAAAGTGACCTTTGTATAGAGGGGAAGCTAAAGTAGAATAAATAGTCTCAAAATTATTATATAATTTACTTCACGCATTTTTACTTTCTGATTTATAAGATTTCCAACACATGTTTAGTTGAGAAGTTTTCACTTTAGTAAAATGCAATTACTAGAAGGTCAACAATGCTGATTGCAAGTATGTAACAGGATATTTAAGACTCCTTTAGCAATATAAACTAAAATTTAAATTAGTGTATTTCATTGAATTGTATTAATTAACAAAGACTGTTTAAAGATACTTCACTATTGCTACCCCGAATATTAAAAATTTCATTTAATATTGATAAGTGCATTGTTAAAATTGTATATTAAAATTGTTTTTGTGTTAATTACTCTTCAATATTATTCTGATACTGTCTCCAAAGATCTGCTATACAACTTCGCATATTCCTTTCTTTATGTATTCCATTCTCTATTTTAGGAGGATATGGTCTTTAGGGTATTTTTAAATACTACGGATTTAATACCTATATACCTTTCAGTTTGGCACGATTTCTGGGATAGGTTGTAACCAAACTGTCCTATGTCTTTGGATAGGTAATTATTTTGAAATTAGAAATAAAACCCAGGTTAGATACACTCATACCACATTTCTTTTCATTATTTTCTCCGTTCAACCTCCTGTAATTTGTCTTGATCTTTTAATTCTTATTTCATTTTAGCCTTATTTCTTTCTAATAAATTTTAATTATTACACCTTTCCTCTTTCATTTTCCTCTGTTTCTTATAAAGAATGACTTGTAATCTTCTCACTTCTCTTAAAGCCAAATTTAATTATCCTACACAGATGCAGATATCTGATTGTTTTGTTCTCTTTAAGGAAGTTATGCCTAAGTACTTATCTAATAAATATATATATTTTTTACTCTAAGTTACTTTAGTAACTTTTATTTTTCATTAATATTGTGCTTAGGGAGTTATATTGAATTTTTTGAAATTTTATTTGTAGTTAGGGTTTATTTTCTCTGAACTTCATTTCAGGATAGTACAGGGGATGAAAGGACCACTGGGCTGGATGGAGTTGAGCACCATTGTTCTTTAAATATGAATTTTAACACCTGATAGCACTGTGAACTTCTGAGTTTAAAAGATTCTTCCACACTAGATTGGAGCTTCTTAAATGGATGAGGGAAATGCTGAAGCCAACAATTCACATAAAATTAAATATCTCAGCATAAACACTCTTACATTTTGTACTAGTGGCGCTTACTCTCATTTCTGTGGTATTTTATAAATGAAAATTAACTGCTTGTCACATATATATGGGGCTAGAATTTGAGAATTTATTTTGTCCAAAAGGCACCTCAGTGGAATGGGCATAGTTTTTCATCTAATATTTGAAAAATAACTAATGTTAACTATTCAATTATAGGAAAGACACTGAAATTGATTATTGGTCTAATCATCAACAATATTTTTAACTGATTTTTGTTTGATATGTCTAACTCATTCGCTTGGATCATAGAAACTACATTGTTACTTTTTGTTATTGTTTGTTTAGATGAGACCTAATTGCAAAATAATCCAGTTAAACCATGACATGAATCAAAACAGATGTATACATCTATTATAAAGTGTATTTATGTATAGATACATGGTTTTGTTCATTTTCAAAGAGACACTGTTTATATTGCATGTGAGCATAACTTCAAAGATAGATATGACAGTTGACAGTTATTTTATTTTGGTTCATATGGAGTCTGTCATCTGGTGGATAACATAGCCATTGTTATGGGTTTTCCCTCCAATTCACAGGCATCTTTGCCCAAACACAGAACACTGTTTTCTAATTGCTTCCTCTGATATTATTTATTATGGTTACTATCTACTGTTGCCATGTTCATTCAGAGTTACACAGTGGTGTGTTAATGAGATCTGGAAAAGGTCAATCAATGATTTGATAACTTTAGGGGTTGGGTAGTTTTGCTCTGTTGTCTTTCTGTGGATCCCAACTCATCATCTTTTTTCTCTGTTCTCTTTCCTTATTATATGGAAACAGATCCAGGAAAGGTTGAAACTCTCTTGTTTACTTCCACATTTGATTAATTCTTTGGTTGAGTGTTGTGATCTAGGTTGTGGATAATTTTCTTTCAGAATTTAGACCTTTACAACCTTTTCACATTCAGTGTTGTTCTGAGAAGTCTGTTGCAAACTTGTTTTTATCCCATTATATCTGACCAATTTTTATCACTCAGGAAGCTTTTCATTATCTTTGAAGTTTTATGATGTGACTTGGAATGGATTTTTATTCTCTATTTATAGTGGATTTTTAGAGGGCCCTTTCATTCCGGAAACAAATGTCCTTCAGTTTGGAGAAGTTACCTTGAATTTTTTTTTTTTTTTTTTTTTTTAACATGGGTAAGTACCGGGAATCAAACCCGGGTCTCCAGCATGGCAGATGAAAACTCTGCATGCTGAGCCACCGTGGCCTTGCCCTATCTTGAATTATTTTATTCCCTCTCTCTTTTTTTTTTTTTTTCAGTTTACTTAGTTGAATCTTCATCAGCTGGGTAGTGGAGGTAGGATGTGTGGAGATGAGGAAGTGCCTGATGGTGGGCAAAATAGTTTGCTTCTCCTTAATGTCTTTTATAGTAAGTTTTCTTATGAATAGCTTCCTTTGCGAAGTTATTTTTCTCCTTCCCCAAAAATCTGTGATCCCTTTCCTGCTTTTGTCTCTGCTTCCACTCTTTTTGTCCTTGTGAATTATATAAGTTTTTAAATTATTAACTGCCATTTTAGTGGGTTTTTGGAAGGGAGAGGAAGTAAGTCCATGTGGTTAATCTGAGTTGAATCCGTCTGTCAGGTAATAGTCACTTCTTACCTCTTTTTCTGGCTAAGGTATCTTTTCTGATACAGTACCTGAAAGCTATCCCTCATCCCTCAGTAATTCCACCTAACCTTTTACAAACTTTGGTAGAGCACTTTTTACACCATGTTGTAATTATTAGCATGTTGGTTTATCTTCACAATGTGAACAACAACAAAATTTTTTAATCCATGTCCTTGTACAAATCATCATGTATATATATATCTTTTTTTATGATTTTTGAGCAGGTGGGGTAGGTGGTACATGGTCCAGGAATCGAACCCAAGTCTCTCGCATGGAAGGCAAGCATTCTACCATTGAACCACTTGTGCAACCAATATTTCTTAAATGAATGAAAACATAAAATATAAACATGATGTACACAATAGGTAACAACAGGATGGTTTAGGGGGAGGATGGGAATGATTTATTCTTCATTTATATATAAAATATATATATATATTATTATTTTTTTTAACATGGGCAGGCACCAGGGAAACAAATCCAGGTGTCTGGCATGGCAGGTGAGTACTCTGCCTGCTGAGCCACTGTGGCCGGCCCTCACCATAACAGAAAAAAAAAGACAAGTAATTATAGTAGTTAAACTTCAACTCAAGAGAGTGATAAAGATTTATAAACAGTATCTTCTAATTTGGATATATATTTTGTCTCATCAAATCAGTTGAAGGCCTTAAGAGGAAAAGTGATGATTGTAGCAGTCAGAAGGGAGAATTTCCAGCTCTAAGTTAGCCAGCCAACTTCTTCTGGGGAGCTCATTGAAAACTTTCATCAGAGTTCCCAGCTTGCAGCCTACCCTATATAATTTTCACTTGCCCACCCCCATAGTCATATGAGCCAATTCCTGTAATAAATCTAATCATATTTACATGATAAATATGTGTCTCCTATTGGTTTTGTTTCCCTGGAGAACCCTGATTAATACAGAAACACAGGGGCAAAACCTTATGACCTTCAATTTGGCAGTAGAATCTTTGCTTTGCTATCAAAAGCTTGAGAATAAAAGAAAAAATAGATCTTTTGAACTTAATCAAAATGAAAACTTTTGTGCATCAAAAGACATTGTGAAAAAAGGGAGAAGACTAACCATCAAAATTGGAGAAAATAGTTGCAGATCATATATTTGGTAAGTGTTTTAATATCCAGAATGTGTAAAGAACTTCTACAGCTTAGCAACAGAATAACAACCCAGTTAAAAATGGGGAAAAAACTTGAATAGACATTCCTCTATAGAAGATATTCTATATTCACTTGGGTTATAAACACATGAAAAGATACTCAACATGATTAATCATTAGGAAAATGTAAATCAAAGCTGTGATAAGATACCACTTCATGCCCACTTGAATGGTAATTATTAAAAAAAAATGGAAAATAACAAGTGTTGAGAATGCAGAGAACTTAGAATCCTCATGTAATGCTGGTGGGACTGTAAATGGTTCAGTTACTGTGGAAGACAGTTTGGCTGTTCCTCAATAGTTAAACGTATGATTATCATATGATCCAGCAATTTCACTCCCATAAATAAACCCAAGAACTGAAAACAGAGACACAAAACATGTATCTGTATACTAGTATTCATAGCAGCATTATCATAATAGCCAAGAGCTGGAAACATCTCAAATATCCATGAACAGATGACTGGATAACCAAATTGTGGCATATAATACAAAGGAATATTTTTCAGCCATAAAAAGAATCAAGTTCTGATACATGCTACAACATAGATGAATCTTGAAAGTTTTATGCTTAATGAATTAAACCAGACATGAAAGAACAAATATTTTGTTTCCACTTATAGGAAATATCTAGAATAAGCAAATTCATTTAGAAAATATATTAGAGGTTAACGGGCTGAGAAAAAGTCAGATGGGGAGTTACTGCTTAATGGATGCAGAGGTGTTTTTTTTTTTTTGGGTGATAAAAGTTTTTGGTAATGGATAGTGGTAATGGTACACAGATACTATAAATGTAATTAATGCTACTCAATTGCACACTTTCATTTGTTAAAATGGTATTTTTTTTTTAAGAGAAGTGGGCTTACAGAAAAATCATGCATAAATACATGATTCCCATATACCACCCTATTATTAACACCCTGCATTGTTGTGGCACATTTGTTAAAATTGATGAAAGCACAGTTTTATAATTGTAATATTAACTGTAGTCTGTGGTTTAACTTAAAGTTCACTGTGTATGATTGTGAGTTCCATGGATTTTTAAAAAAATATTATTCTTGTACCATATATACAGCCTAACATTTCCTTTTTTAACCACATTCAAATATATAATTCACTGCTGTTAATTACTTTCACAATGTTGTACTTTCACAATGTTGCATTACAACATTGGAAAATTGTATGTTATACATATGTAACCACAATAAAATTAAAAAAAAATAAAAAAGACAGATACCAAGTTCAGTAGAATAAGAAATGTCACAAAATTGTATATTGTTAATTACCATTGAATGGCCCAGAAGGGGCTCATTGTGGTTTAGCTATCTTTGATCATAGGATGTTCACATGTTCTTAATCCTTATCTTAGGAATGATGTATATGAAAGCAATATGGACTGGTAACTTAAAGTTACTTAACAGTGCTCTCAATTGTATTTTAAATATTTATCTCTTTTTAACCCATAGTTCCATTGTCTTTAAAGCCTGATTATTATTATTATTTTCTTTTTTCTAGTATGTACTATAACATGCAAAGCAAAGAAAGAAAAAGCAATAGTTTTCAAAGCACTCTTCAACAAGTAGTTACAAGAGAGACCCCAGAGTTTGTCATGGGATATAATATAATCATTCCAGATTTTTCATTCTAGATGCTCCAGAACATTGGAGACTAAGAAGAATAAATATTTTTTTTAGGATCACAATTGGCTTTTTTTTTCATTTTTGTGATAAATAACATATATACAAAAAAGCAATAAATTTCAAAAATGCAACAATTGGTTGTAGAACAGAATTCAGAGTTTGGCACAAATTTTTACTTCTAGCTGCTCTAAGATACTGGAGGCCAAAAGAAATATCAGTATAATGATTCAGTAATCATATTCATTTGTTAAACCCTACCTTCTCTGTATAACTCCACTATCAACTTTGATCTTTTTCCCACTATTTAGGGGTATTTGGGCTATGCCCATTCTGACTTTTTCAACAATGTAGGGTAGGGAGATGGAACTGTCTGATGTTCTGGAAAGGCTACTCCCTCTAGGTTTCAGGACATATCTAGTCCAGGGACCCATCTGGAGGTTGTAGGTTTCTGGAAAGTTACCCTAGTACGTGGAACCTTTGTAGAATCTTATATATTGCCCTAGGTATTCTTTATAATTGTCTGGAATGGTTTTGGTTGGGATTTGGCAAGTTAGGATAGGTAGCAGTGTTTAACTGAAGCTTGCATAAGAGTAGTCTTTCGACTCTATTTGAACTTGCTCAGCCACTGAGACCTTATTTGTTACACTTCTGTCCCCCCTTTTGGTCAGGATGGCATTGTTGATTCCAAGGTGCCAGGACCAGACTCATCCCTGGGAGTCATCTCCAATTCTGCTGGGGATATTTTAACCCCTAGGGGGATGGATAATGATTTCACTTGCAGAGTTGGGCTTAGAGAGAGTGAGGCCACATCTGAGCAACAAAAGAGGTCATAAAGCCTGACTATTATTTTTATTTTTATTTTTTTGCATGGGCAGGCACCAGGAATTGAAGCTGGGTCTCTCACATGGCAGGTGCAAACTCTGCCTGCTGAGCCACCGTGGTCCACCCAAGCCTGATTATTTTTATACTTGAGTTTGCGTGCTTATTATAAATGTTCTTAAAATTGCTTAGAAGTTCTTTTGGGATATTGCAGTTTTCACCTTTTACTTCATATATGAACTATTGTAATGTTTTCATAAAATTAATTGTTAAAAATTAGGGCTTTTACACTAAAAACACGTAGGTGGTTATTTCTTTGCTGTATAGTAACCTTTTGCTTTATAAAGCATGGTTTGAATTATTTGTTTTATGTCCATGCATTTTATTTAAATTCAACATTCCTCTTTTTTTCCAGAATAAATTTAGACATGGTATTTTCCATTTAAGTTAACTTATTTTCCTCTATCTTGAGACCATGCACTTCATTTAGAGTTTTTTTTTTAAAGTAAAACTTTTGATACATTTTCTTAAATGTATCAAATTCACACTTATACCCATCTCTATTACTCCATTTCCCCCAATTTCTCCATCTTCTTTTCTCATCTTTTCTCTTGTATTCCTCTTTCTAAATTAGATCCACTGAACTTAGTACACATATAAAACTTAATGAATAGCCCAAATCAAGCAAGGAAAGGTTATGGAGCAAAAAATATAATTATATTATTGTATAAAGTTTTAAAATGTTGACTTAGGAACCTAGAGCTGCTTAACATGTGTGATTGCTTCATTGTTTAAAATGTATGCCAATCAGAGTTAATAGAATTTGATCATACTCTAGTAGATTTATGAGATAAATTATAATATTGCATGACACTTCAGATAGAAAACATCAATATAAGTTCAATAAGATTTCTTATTTAAGATAACAAGCCAGTAATTCTTTAAATCAAAGTGGGTATGAAAAAGTATGTATCAGTTTGTGTGAAAACTAACAGTATCTATCCTATTTTTCTTCATCTTGACAAAAAGTTAATTAAGCATTTGTTTTCGCTCACAAATGTGATTGTAAATTTGAAACACCTTGTTTCTATTTAGCTATAGATGGCCCATCAACTTAAATTTCCACAGGCCTACAAAGAAATGGGCTGATCTTAAAAGAATTTTGACAGCAGAAAAATTTTAATGCATGACAAAGATAGAACTTGTTGCTGTGGTATGAAATTTCTTTAGATTAAGGATTAATTAGATGCATCTTAAAGGCTTACAAGAATTTTTTTTAAACATGTAGAAATTGAATACCTCATAAACAAAATGAAAAAGAACATACCTGTTAATGAAGTGACAGGTTCCCCAGGAAAGTGAGAGCCAAGGAATGGGAGTAAGGGTTTTAAGCCTGTTTGTTCTAACAGCAAATGACAGAAACATTTATCCTAGCCTCTGCTAAGAATGCTGTTAACTTTATTCAGGAAATCTATGTGTTGAAATCTCATAGTTTAATTTAGAAATAAAACACTGGGTTTCTTGAGAAATTGTTGCTAAATGAAATAATTTGTGAAAAGAAGGTAGAATTTTCAGTTTCCAAGATTGGGATTTTTAGCTTTTGGCGTCCAGAACCAGCCAAACCAATGATTTTAATTAAGAAATATTTCAAATATTCACAAAAGTACAGAGGATAAATAAGACAGACAACCTGTATTAATCATATATATATATATTTTAAACATTGTGAAACTCTTTCCCTTCCCAGAGATAATCACCATCCTGAAATGGTGTCCATGTTTTTCCTGTCCGTGTTTTATACTATTGATGTGTTCCTGTCCATGTTTTTATACTATTGTGTTCGTTAACAATGAGTGTTCTCAAATTTTCCTTAACTGAAATATTAATCATTATGCGGTTTCCTTTTTTCCCCTTTTTCCCCAATATTGTTTTGAGATATTCCTTGCTTCTGTTTATAGTTTTGGCTTATTCATAGGACAGCAGCAATGAGACCATTTGTGTATCTGCTGCTCTTTTGACAGACATTTAAGGGTCAGCATTTTTGCCCACAGGACTCCTATGAGAATATGCATGCACTTCTGCGGGACTCAGTGTTTTCAGCACAAGTGACAGACAGCCATCAGCACTTACAATACAACATATCCAAGTCCTAGCTTTAGGTAACATACTGAGGCAGTTTGGTGCCACCAGAGCAGTGCATTGTTTTCTCTTTATTTTGTTGGAGATCCTCTGCCTTTACAGCCACACCACTGTTTCCACTGATGGCAAAGAAGCTTGTAGACAATCTTATCATGCAGCTCTTTTAACCCTAATCCTTCTGCATAAAAAATACAAAATCTCTATTTTAAAAATATTTTCCTGTTTTCATTTTTGTTTTATTTTAATCTTTGGGAGGCTAGGCCCTATGCTCTTTGGGGTTTATTTTGCCATAGCAACAGGTGTGCTGGATCTATGAATAAATATGACATGATTTTGCTTAATATGAATAATGACAGTTTTGAGCCCAGATAATTATGTTACCATTTCAATTAATAACAAGGAAATACTGCTTTTTAGAAATGATAAACTCTTGTTTTGTGAATACTTTGTTCTAGAGATTATTTAAAAATTCTTTGATTTAAAATGCATTGTTTTTTGTTTCCGGGACCATACACCCGCCCCCCTCCCCCCCAAATACATTTTTAGCTTCAAATTTACATTACAGATTTTCATTAGCCAGGTTTATTTTACTTTAATGCATTTTATTATTTAATAGAAGCTTTATATTTAAAAGCATTTTTAAATGTACATTACACATTTAAGGTTTGGATTGCGTTATGTCCTCAAACCATTGAAGAGAAAGCCATCAATTTATGAATTTCTTTGACAGTGTGCCCAACTGTCTGAAGCTACTTTACAGAATGCGAAATATTAGAATATTAATGTTATTAACCCTTTCACTGAAAACACGAGTATGTCTCCTCTTGAAATAAAAAACAAGATAAACACATTGCCAGGTCTGGATCATTTCTTGCATATCAGTAGTTTCAGAAAGCTGAAAAATGTTTATGCTCTGTAATAAACAGATGCTGCTCTAACAGTGTAATACATTATGTACCAAAAATGATCTCTGTTTTAATCATAGATGCTGATTTAATGAGACAAGACTATAAGCTTACATCAAAAACTGATGTAGGATGTGATATTTTCCTTTCTGTGTGTTGTTTTTCTACATAATTAATAGAAATACCTTTAACATCACTATCAAAAATTTTTGGAGTTTTTCTTTGTTTTCACATCTATTTCCTTTTTTGAATTCATGAGAGTATGTAATTATCTCGTAAACCCATTTAAGATAGGTACTAAAATATTTTAAAGGAGTTGTATCATTTTACTCTGTATTGTTTCTCCTTTGCATGAAGAATAATCTTAAATGCTCATGTTTTAATGTTTCTACCTCTTTTTATTTTGAGGGGGATGGGTTTTATATTTTCTATAATTTGTGAAACAGTTTTTGGGAAAACAGTCATTCAGTGAATTCGTTATTGGGAGATGAGATACTTGATGCTTAAAGTCTCCCATGCAGTATGTTTTTAGGTTGCTTCTTTGGTTTGCTGTCTGCAGTCACTGGAACCTTTCCTCATGTAAGGGAGAGAGCTCTTCCGTAGGCTCTTTCATTTCCTTTTTACTTGATTTTATTCTATGAGTAATGCTTGACTGTAATTGCTGGCTTTGAGCCCTTAAATTCTTCTGTCTATTGGTTGTGTATCTTGATTGACATATTTACCTTTCTATATGATCAGATAAAAATATATTTGGAAAAATATTCTGTTGTGTTTTTTATTGCACTGGAAGTACTAGAGTTAAAAGAAATTTGGATGCATAAGGAAAAATTAATGATTGAAAGATTCAGAGTTTGTAAATTATTTATTCTGGCCCTGAGGAAGCTGAAAAGCTGAGTGAAAGACTAATAAATCACTTGTGGTAGTGCTGGATGTCACTTCCAATTATTTTGGATGGTTTTGTGATAAACTGCGGCACCTGCTAGATATCTGCACACCCTCCCTTGATGCTGTTAGTGCAGCTTGTTTAGTTGATTATCAAAGGCAAGTTTGTGTAAAGTTTATTTAGGTTAAAAAGAAAATTACTCTTTTTAAGTCAATTTTGTTGCTTTTTTGCATTGTTTTGAGTTTTGTGAAAGTATTTCAGTAACATGGCAGGGAATCTAGAATATCTGTATTAGTTTAGCCAAGGGAAACTGTCTTTATCTTATGTTAAATTAAATACTTGAATTGAGCTTTTCTATTATTCCCAGACTAGTTAAAAACCACTTCTACGGAGATGATTATTATGCCGAAGTTCAAGTCAATCAGTTTGGTACCATTTTATACAGAACCAGTGTGACTTCTTGACTAGACCTTTTTTCTTTGGTTCATTCATTTGGAAGTAGTGGCCCTAAAAGATAGTAAGGTCTGTTTTCACACTGGTCCTAAGCTCAGCTGCTGAGATCCTTGGAGGCATAAAAGAACTGGAAAAAAGTACAGACTGGTCTGGTTTTGGCAGTCAGAACAGAGCTACTCTAAATCCCTTTAGGATGTAAATTGTGAATATCATATAATGTATATGCCCCATGCTTGGATTGTGGTCACTTTTCTGTTTCTGTCAGAGTTTAGTAATAATTTATGTTCAAGCCCAGAACATAAAGTTTATTTATATATGTTCAGAGTTTATTTTCACTGAGATTTTGGTATTAATATAAAAATTTGGACTAGTTGAGAGGACTCTTAGACTATATACCAAAGGAATATTCTTGGTAAATGTTCTTATATTCATTCGGTCAGTTTTCACTTACTTGCTTCTCATCAAACATTTATTAAGCTCATATGTGCCAGACCTCTGGGAACAACAGCTACAACTACTATTAGTAACAACTAACTCTTTTTTAGAGCTTAGTATGCACCATACTATTCTAAGCACTTTACATACATTAGCTCAATTTTATTACAGTAACCCTATAAGCTGTTTACTGTTCTGTACTTTTCAAGGAGCCCTATGGAATGGTCATGAAATAGTGATTTAATATTTCCTCTAGAGTCTATAGAAGGAGGGAGATGTTTACCTTTATGATAAATCTTAATTAGGTTTTAGAATTTCTTTTTAGGGCCAAATAGTGTAATAATAACTATCACTTATTAAACATTATATTTTCTAGTTGGTATATAGAAATTATTTCACTTTTAACCCCTGCACAATTAATAATTATTATCACATTGTTATGATGAAGAGAGGTAAACTACTTGCACTGGATTGTGCAGCTTAGAGGTAGGTAAGTTGGTATTTGAAGCAAGATCTGACTACCTCTACACCCTACTTAGGAGTTATCAACCCTAGACCGTGAGGAAGCTTGGAGAGCAACAGAAACTGGGAAGGAGAGTGGGCTAGTAGGAACCTGCACAGATGGAGAACTTGGCCCGAAGTGGGCTCAAAATTGCTAGATTAGGGGTTTTCTTTTTCTTTCTTTTTTTTGGGTGATAGAAGTTAGAAATCTAGATTTTTATGTGAGATGTCCAGTTTTAAAGTCTGGGCAATTTACTCATAGTGAACAGTTTGCCTGCTGGATATGGCCTGTGAATTCCAGTTTTTAACCTTGCCTATTCCCCTTGGTAGGATTTGTTTTGGCCAGTTGTTTTTCCTTCTAACTTCATCCACTTAAAACTAGTAAGTGCTAATGAAAAGGTATTAATATGACAGTATTAGTAAAATTTAGTTCTTTAGGGAGAGTAACAGACCAGATAAAACATTTATTTTAGTAATCGTATATAGTTCGTGATAAACCTCTGAAAAGACTTAATTGATCCCAGATTTCAAGTTATCATGGGATGCTACTAATTCAAATATAGGCTGTATAGCATGGGACATAAAATCACAAAATATAAAATATTAAGTTAATAACCAGCATCAAACTGGAATTTTGAAAATCTAAAAACGTATTAAATTATGGAAATGTATGTTGAAAATCTCTTTAAATATTGAGTCTCTGGTGGCAAATCCTTTCCTCCTTTCCCCATCCATACACATTTTTTCCCCTATACTTTAAGGCTTATGAAGATTTAAGATCCATGTGGTTTTTCATTGAAATGACTTTATTAGATTATGTTAAAATTAAATAATTTGTAAGATATAAGTTTTAATGGAATTTAACACAATTATCAAAGACCATTATATTGAATAAAATAGAAGCTTTTACTTATGGGAACTGTTAGAAATAAAAGTCAGTGGTTGTTTGTTATGGTTTATATAATTGTTTTATTTACAAGGTAAGGAAAATTTCCTTGAAGATAGCTGATTGCATCAGTGTCATTTCATAAGTGTTTGAAAAAAAAAAGTTGTTCACGGGTTCTTCCACAAATCTAAATGAAAAAGCTAACCTAATAATTGTTAGTTGCAAACTTGCTAAAGAATTATGGATTTTTGGAATTTTCTATATGGATTTTTAAATCCTACTTTATAAGGAAAGACATTCCATCCATGGTCTTTCAGAAAGAGAACTTAATAAATTGTGAATTCCTTTAGTGTATTTTTAGATCTTACTATATATCGTTTAATATATAAATAAAGTACTTACAATTTTTTCTTGTATGGGTTAGTTTTTTTGACCTGTAATGCTTCCTTTACAAGTTGTCAGTTACTGGTCAAAGTCTGGCTTTAAAAATTTAAGTGGAAAAATCTTTTACTATTTCTTTTTTATTATAAGAGCAATATATGTTCATTACAGAAAAATGGGGAAAAAAAGTATCTATAATCCCACTAAACAAGAAACAGCCATCCAATCTTTCTTTTTGTGTTTTTTCTTTGTTCATTTTGCTTAGAATTTTGTATTTGCTTTTTCTGTAATAATACTCATAGTTCAGTGAATTTGCTTTAAAAAGATACAATGTTTGTCAGAGTTCAAATGCATCCCCTTTACAAAGTTTCCATCTAGTAGCTGGAAGTAAATTCTACCGGCTCCTAATTTCCATGTAACTATATCTCTTCTTATGCTATTTTGTAGTTTATAGATTGTAGTTATGCTATTTTGTAGTTTACTTAGCTGCACCTTACCCTGAACTTCTTGAAGTAAGAACTATTATCTCATATTCTTTTTATATTTTTATAACATTCACTCTCTATTGAGTAAATGAATGAAAAGTAGACCTTAAATTCATTTTGTCACTGCACCTACAACTTGAAAGCACAATGGCAGTAAATATATCAATTCAACTTTCACAATTTTAATGGTTTATACAGGTAGAGCGTTCATGAAAATGTGATTATACTAAAAAGTCATTGAAGTTTGTGGAGCTTAACAATTCTTCATAATAGATGGTCTGGTTCCCTTTACCATGATTAATTTATGAAGATTTACTTAGTTTAGACTTATGAAATAAATCTAATTTAAAGGGTGAATTCTGCTAAATAAGTGTCTTGATAGCTAGAATATAAAATATTGCAGTTTAAAAAAACTACAAGAGAAATAATGAGTTATTGGATAGTTGAATCAAAGAGAACTTGGGAAATCTGATGTAGAAAAATTTTGCACATAGGAGACCTACTATGGTACTCCACAGATAATAAAATGTAACTCAGAATGCTAGAGGTGCTGGCTCCTTTGAAATTACCTTTGAATTTTAGAAAATGGGCAGATGGAAGTTTTGCCATTAGAAAATGGGCGTTTGGAAGTTTTAGGACATAAATTATTGAACTGAGATCACAAGACCACAGTGTACCTAATGGCTATTACTAATGTGAGCTCAATATATAAATATATTTGAATGAATAAATTATATGCCTTATGTATAGGAAGTTGTTGAAAACTTAACCATGTAGATTTTAGCAAAGTTTTAGCAAAGTAATTACCAAAAAATCATAATAATTTTTATATTAGAAAATAGAATTTTTGCATTCCTTAAAGATATATATATATATACTTTAAAGAGAGTTCCATGGAAGACATTTTATTTTTAATAACATGGCAATGTAAGGAAAAATGAAATAAAGTGGGTTCTGGTTAGCTTTGTTTCTAGCAGCACTTTGACTATATAATTGGAAAGTATCCTTGAATAAGTTTTATGAAAACTTTTCAAGTTGGAAGAAGACTTCAGCTGGAGTGTCTAGGGTCAGTTAAAAAAAAGTCTCTATATTAAAATAAAATGTGTCCAAGCTTTAAAGAAAAGATCTCATAGTTTGCAGATGATCCTAAAATTGGAGCTAGAGGAAATAATGAGGAACAATGCAATCAGATTCAAAAAGATTTGGATTGTTTAGGTGATTGGGCCAGCAGATGGCAAATGCAGTTCAGTGTAGACAAATGTAAAATAATTATCTTAGGAACAAAGAACCAATCATACAGCACACTGATCAGGAAAAAATTTGTGGGTTATTGTAGGAAAACCATTGAAACAGTTAACCCGGTGCACAGCTGCAGCAAAAAAGGCAAGCAAAAAACCAAATTAGCAGACGGATAGAATATAAAGCGAGAGGCAATACTTATAGTTTTATTAAGAAACTTGCTAGACCTCATCTAAATTACTCAAGTCTAGTATTGGTTCATAGTACCACTTTAGAAAGAGTAAATTTTTGCTTTGAATATACATTAGAAATTGTAACAAGCAAATTTAATAAATAATTTTAAAGAGATTTGAACCAATTTTTCTTGGTTAAGAGTTCAAAGTAGTGATATTGTCTTAAGAAGGGAATTTATAATGCTGATAAAATAATATTTCCATTATGGGCAAAGATTTGCAAAGTGGAAATGTAATTATGAAAAGTTAGTAAACAATTAATCCTAAATAGGGATTGAGTAGAAAATTTTACCTACAAGGGAAAATGAAGAGTAGGTTTTTAGATCCTTTCGTTTTGCTTTAAGATCAAATTATTTGTTCTTTGTATAATGGAGAAAAATTCCAAGTATGGAGGTAGAAGTACATGGTATTAAGGAAGTACTCTTCAAACTTTTTTTGTAACTCTTTAAAACTGGGAATTTATGTAGAGAATTTGATTAGACTGCAAACTTCTGAAACTATGATTGGTTAGAAAAGTAGGACAGAGCAGGCTAACAGCTTTTCTAGGGTTTCCACTTAGCGAATCTGAAGTACTTAAGTCCTTTATTGTATGTAAGTAGTCTCATTATTATTCCTTCTGTCACCAGTACTTCCAGCCTTTGGGCTGGCTGGAGCCTGGGTCTAGATACTGGCACATCTGATTTTTAGATTTTGAATCAGAAGTTAAGAAGACTTTTGAGGGACAATCATATTTTTAAAAGTGTGTACTTTATTAGCTTTAGCTAGCGACAGACTAATATTTTGTAAGTCATTTATTTAGAAAAAAAATTATGACCAAAAATCCCTTAGGCATATGTTGAATTTTGACTATTTATTTTTATAGTTTTTTTTTGAATGAAAACATTTTCTCTTTTTTGCAGGTTAAAATGAAAGCAGAAAGATCAAGAAATTAATTTTTCTTGGTCTCCTAATATTTTATATTAGTTATTCTTTTGAAAAATTTCTAGAATCATTCATTGAACTTCAACTTAACTATGCAAAGAAGAGTAATTATTTTAAAGTAGACTGAAAACTACTCAAATCATGTAACTATTCCTGTGTTCCTTCTTCAGTTTCTTGAGCCTTTTTCCTTTCTCTCCATCTTCCCCTTTCTCCTTCTTTTCCATTGGCAGGAAATATTAGTTACGTATACTCTGTCATATTCACTGTACCTTAATTGTTTTTAACCAGTTCCTGTTGTTCGCTCTTTGGGTCATTAGAAGTTTTCACTATTATATATAAAATGCTGCATTCAAAATACTTCTGAATAGCATTTGCATATATCCCTCATTATTTCCATAGGGTAAATTACAAAAGTAGTATTACTGTGCGAAAGAATAATTGCCTCCTTAAGTCTTTTTATATTTATTGCCAAATTAAGTTTCCTTCCCGCTAGTAGTTTTTAGAATTCTGGCTTTTCCACACTAACAGCAGGTATTATTATTATTATTATTTTATTTTTTGCGTGGGCAGGCACCAGGAATTGAACCTGGGTCTCTGGCATGGCAGGTGAGAATTCTGCCACTGAGCCACCATCGCACCACCCTGGTATTATAATTTTTAAAAATTATTAAAAATATTATAACTGAAAACGTATTTTGATTTAATGTATATTCTCAATGCTATTGACTATTTATATTTATTTTATCATTTACCCCTTAATATTATTCACCTGTTACTCTGTTGGGGTCATGGTGTTTTGCTCATATTTATTTAAGTAATACATTATACATATTAAGAAGATCAACTCTTTTTGGTATATATGGCCAGATTTTTTTTCTGTATTTGTATATCGAATTTTTTTTTTACTAGTTAAAGTATTTTGTTTATTTTCTGTTTTATTTTATTGATTAATTGATTGATCGATTGCATGGGCAGGCACCGGAAATCAAACCTGGGTCTCTGGCATGGGAGGCGAGAATTTTGCCAGTGAGCCCACCGTTGCCCTATTTTTATTTTTGTTTTGCTTATTTTAAAATAATATTTATATTATCATTTAAAATTTTATTTAATCAATGTACCACTCTTGTTCTACATAAAAAATTTTGTGTTTAGAATTTAAATTTTTAAAATAAAATATGTATATTTTGACCAATCTAGGATTTTGTTCATTAGTGAGTTGTTTGCTTTTATATTATTTTTTTATTAATTTTTATTTTAAAAAAATAAATTTTGTTCATTAGTGAGTTGTTTGCTTTTATATATTTTTTTATTATTAAACAGCTTTTTATTAGAGAAGTTGTGGGTTTATTAAAAAAAACCATGCATAAAATACAGGGTTCCCATATACCGCCTATTATTAATACTTTGCAATTGGTATTTGTTACAATTGATGAAAGCACAGTTTATCATTGTTCTAGAGAAGTTTGAAAGTATTTAAACAGTTTCTGGGCATATATTCTGTATTTCTTATTTATTGGGTTTGTAGACACTGTTATGCACATAAACTCACAATTAGAAATGTGTAGGAAAGAGCACTGTAGTGCACCCAGCTAGGACTTGAGTCTTAGCTCCTGCATTTGTAAAATGAAGATATTGGTCTGATATAGTGCCGTTCATTCATAATATTTTTGACCAGGAAGACAGTAAGAAGTACAATTTAACAGCATGACCCAGGATACATACACACTTAACAGATATATGTATGGAGGTACACACTACATGTCTTCTACTTTTTTGCATGCCATGCCACTAAGAAGCTCTATACAGCTCACTAAATTGCTTTCATTATCTACTAAGGGGCATTATTCAGAGTTTGAGAAACACTGATGTAGCACATTGTGAATTGAACACTCAAATGCTTTCTGGGGTTGACCACATAACAGATACAAGTAACTTGCCACGTAAGCAGTTCAGAAAGCTTGAATCCTCACTGAAGGCATCCCAAAAAACGAAAACAAAAACAGAAAAACAAAGCACACACGAAAAACTTTCAAGACGCACGTTTTTCCAGTGCATGTGTTTTGGCCCCCAGGGTCACCTAGACCAGTACTTCTGAAACAATGTGATTTTTACCCTTTTTTTATTTCCAATATTATTTTAAAATATAATAAAAGGTAGTACTATAAAATTATTATTTTTTTAATTATAAAAAACATTATTAGATTTGATAGACTTAAACTTACTCTGTTAACTCGTTACACAATGTTTTAACTGCTTATACTCCGTTGTAACAAACAGCTCATGTTCTGGCAATGGATCAGAGACCATATTTAGAATGTCATTGGTTTAGATACTGATCTTTGAATACTTCTGATATACCTTCAAGCTCTAAAATTTTGTGGTATGTGACAACTTCTAGACATGAAAATTAGGAGATAAAATGACCTTACTCAGATTTTCTAATTTAATAAGAAATGATAGGATCTGAGACTCGTGAAAGAGACACAAGGAAGAGACACATGGAAGAGATTTTTCTAGGTATCTGAATTGCTCTGGAGGCTGATTAAAGGGGAAAACATCCTTTCTATGGCAAGGTAAAGTGATGATGATGACATGATATCCTAGTAAGTATATCCAAAAACAAGGAACTGATGTCTACCCAGTGAAAAATCATATAGGAAAAGTTCAGTGTCAATGAAAAACTATGATATATTTGTATACCTACTGAATTTTGATGTCACACACACACATATGTGCATGTATACACAGAATTATATTTATGGCTTGATTTTGTCGTTTTTTTGAGTAAGGCTGTATCTACAAGAGAGATACCATAATATGTAACCATTAAGGCTCACTTTGGTGACTTGGGTAATTGTGTTAGAACTGTGGATCTGTTTGGCTCCAGATGGAACCTTAATCTGGCTTCTCATTGTACCGAGTATCCTTTTAGAGTCTCTAAGCATCTGTTTTGGAAATATGTATGATATTATTCAGAATTTTTACAGATTAAGAGATGCTTGGACTATAATTCAGTTTTCTTTATTGAGAAATGCATTGTCAGCAATCTTATGCAATAGACTAAAACTAGCTGTTACCCATTATTTGTCTATTAACTGATCATTTAGACTTTTGTGACTAAACTCTTAATGGATTTAAGAAAACTTACATTATACTTCTAAATGTTGTAATTTGTTTATAAAATGTGAAGAGTTGTTTCTTAGTTTCAGGCACATATATTTGAGAGACTACTTAAAAATACTTAAAATTATTTTTTAAGTATCAAAAGGTGGTTTCACCTTTGAATAATAGAAACCCTCAAATAATCTACCTTATATCAGAATTAAATTTATTTTTTCCCATACTAGAAATTCCAGAGGTAGTGGAAAAACTGTCAGACTTGATCTCCAAATAGTGTGTGAACCAAGTGTCAGCTTGGTTTTTCTGTCTCTCTGCATTTGTCTTCAGGCTGGTTTTATTCATCATTGTAGATTGATTGCCATCAATAGGTGAAGCAACAAACATCCCTTAGCTCCAGCAGGGAGAGAAAGCAAGAATTTTTTCCTCATAGAAAACTAAAAGTTTTTTCTTTCTGTTTCTTTTTTTTTACATGGGCAGGCACCGGGAACCGAACCTGGGTCCTCTGGCATGGCAGGCAAGCGTCCTTGCCTGCTGAGATACCGTGGCCCTCTTTCTGTTTCTTTTCAGAATGGTAAATAAGCATTGGCTTCAATTTCAGTCGCCAGTCAGCATGTTCTCTGAAGCTTTGAAGCCAGGCATTTAGTTCTCCTCTCTAGCTGTAAAAATCCTAAATGTCATCTTCCAATAGAAGGGTCTCATCTACACTGAAAATCAGTTGTTTAGTGTAGCCACCTTCATCACTTATCTTAACTAGATCTTCTGGATAACTTGCTGCGGCTTCTACATCAGGACTTGCTGCTTTACCTTGCACTTTTATGTTATGGAGATGGCTTCTTTCCTTACACCTTATGATCCAACTTCTTTTGGCTTCAAGCTTTCCTTCTGTAGCTTCCTCACCTTTCTCAGCCTTCATAAAATCAAAGAGAGTTAGAAACTTGCTCTGGACCAGGTTTTGGCTTAAGGGAATGTTGTGGTTGTCTTGACCTTATATCCAGATCATTAAAACTTTCTCCATGTCAACAGTAAGACTGTTTTGCTTTCTTATCATTCATGTGTCCACGGGAGTAGCATTTTAATTTCCTTCAAGAACTTTTTCTTTGCATTTTCAGCTGTTTGACACAGGAGGCATTGCTTTTTCGGCCTGTCATGGCTTTTGATATGCCTTCCTCATTAAGCTTAATCTTTTCTAGCTTTTGATTTAAAGTAGAGACAGGTGATTCTTTCTTTCACTTGAACACTTAGAGGCCTTTGTAGGGTTATTAATTGTCCTAAATTCAACATTGTCATGTCTTAGAGAATAGGGAGGTCTGAGGAGAAGGAGAGCGATGGGGTCTGGCTTGTTAGTGGAGCAGTCAGAACATGGGCTACATTTATTTATTAAGTTGGCCCTTGTCTTATATGGATGTCTTAGTGCCCCTGAACAATTACAATAGTAGCATCAAAGATCAATGATTGCAGATCACTTTAACAGATAAAGTAATAGTAAGAAAGGTTGAAATATTGTGAAAATTACCAAAAATATGACACAGAGACAAGAAGTGAGCACATGGTTTTGGAAAAATGGGGCTGAAAATCTGCTCAATGCAGGGTTGCCAAAATCTTTCAATTTTTTAAAAAAAATCCACAAAGCCCAGTAAAGTAAAGATCAATAAAATGGGGTGTCTACTGAAAATATTGTTACATAAGAGAAACATTTCTCAAGGAGTTATGGAGCAAATTTTGGATTATCTATTCCTGCTTAGTATTTGTACACAGGTTTTCCTGAAGGATGAAAGGTTTTATTCTCCTGATAGTTTATCCACTGTTCTGAATTTCTTTTGCTTCTTCATATGTCAAAAATTCATTATTTGCAAACCCTGTAAATTTGGAACTTAGGGTAAATTGATTGGAGGTAGTCTTAAACTATAAACAGTTTGATAAGCAACTAATAAAATAAAAAATGAACCTGTTTGCCTCTTTAAAGGTTAAAAAAAAAATCAAGGCAGGCCTTCCTCTCTTTCATCCCTGCATCTACAAGGTCTTGTTAATTCTTCTTGATGGTTATTTCCTGAAACTGTTCTTTCTGCTTTTCCGTATTCTGGACCCTGTTTATCTGTTATGTGTATTCTCTAATCACTTTGCCAGAATATTCGTGATACTTATTATTGTGCACCTTGCTGTTGTTTTCTTCAACATAATAGACTACTGTGGCTTTCCATTTGAATGTATAGATCTACTCATTTTGTGGTAGATCTTCATGGTTTTCCAAAGTAGGTATTCACTGTGTAATCTCAAAATAGTCTTTCTAAATGGTAATTCTTGTTATGTCATTCTTGTTAAAATCACTCAGTGATCCTCCTTCCCACTATTCCTTGGAATGGTGACTCTCAGTCTCTACAAGGAGCTTTCATTTCCGAAGACTGGGTGACTCTGGATCATATATGGGCCTTTTAACACTGCCTCCCCAATTTTTTTTTTTTTTTAATACATGGGCAAGCACCGGGAATCGAACCCGGGTCCTCTGGCATAGCAGGCAAGAATGCTGCTTGCCTGCTGAGCCACCGTGGCCCGCCCTGCCTCCCAAATTTTGATATACCTTTCTTCTAGACAGTAAGAACTGTAATTGTCTCAGATATCAGAGTAGATAAAAGGTTGAAAACTCCTTGATGTTCTGATATTCCTGCCTCCTGTGATCTAATAATTTTGCCTTTCTCTTGTCTGGGAACTTCCTCTTTTCTCTTTCATTTCTCGGCTTTGAAATGTGTTTTTTCCTCTGCTTTTAATACCCTTCCCCTAATCTCTTATACACCCTGAAGCTTCATCTCATGAGATTTTCTCTGATCTGGAATATCTTAATACTGTTGGACTGTTGACTAAAAGCACTTTTAATTTCTTCTGAAATTAACTCCTTTCTGCTAGTTTCTGAGCTACTTGAGGAGAATGGTGTTATATGATGTTTATATTTTTAGGGATTAGGCAATATACTTGGCAGAAAATCAAATATCTGATTAAATGAATAAACTTGTTTAGTTCACTATCCGTGTTTGCAGATATATACTGAGTACATTTATGTTTTCATATAAAATAGCAGAGTTTTCAATAGTGGAAATTACTGAGTGTATTTTTTCTTAATAAGTTGGAGTTGTAGGAAGTTCTTTACTAAAGAACTTGGTCATAATGGCAATAAGATGGGCTTTTTTTTTTTTTTTTAAGATGGGCTTTTGAGAGTAAAACCTCAAAATCTACATAGGGAGGAACATTGCAGAGATGCAAAATCTCTGAAGAGGCAGAATGACTGAAGGGCTTACAGCCTTTCACCACTATCTAATATTGATGTAGCTAAGGAAAGAATATGCCCATTGGGAATGGGGAATGGATTGGTCTGTCATTATTATAAAAGGAGAGGCCCAGAGGTTATAGTTGGTAGTACTCATTCCAGCACTGTACAGGAAACAGGAGCCTTCCCAGAAAGGTTTTTAATATTCTGGTTTGTACTTCTATATGGAGATAAATTCACAGATTTATAGATGAATGATCCAGATTTTCTTTGCAGTTGAAATAGTGATTAAGAAATAGACTGGAGCAAAATAGGTTCAAATTCTGGCTTTTTCTTATTAGCTCTGTATCCTTGGGCAAGTTTCCCAACCTCTTTGTCCCTCAATTTATACATATGTAGAATGGTGATAATAATAGTACCTACATCATAGGGTTGTGGTGAGATTTAAATGAGATGATATTTGTAAAACTCTTAGTACTGTGTCCACCCTGCTGTAATTATTATGTAAGTGTTAGGTGTTAACTATGCACTTATGCTTGGGTTTCCTGTCTTTCTTTCTTGTTCTAAAAGTCCATGCTTGTTTAGATTATTATTTGACTGCTCGTATTGATTTGCTTACAAGGACAGAAGGTACTGATTGTGCCATTACAGGGATTCCAGTCCTTGTGACACAAATGTTCCCAGTTTTTTGGTATTTATTTCTTATTACAAGATACATATATATTTACCCCTGAGTTATGATTCTGTTCTTGAATGTTTAATCAGAATCCAATTTCTGGGCAATGTGGCCAAAGGCCAGATCTGGAGCCTAGTAAGTTCTTAGGGTGGTAACTGCTTTCCCTTGATACTTTTGGAGAGATACTCCTTGATGCGTTATCCAGACAGCATGCTGGGCACATGTCCTTGGCCATTTTCCTATTTAAACATGTATTTCTTTATGTTTAAAGCTGTTTGTTTGAAAATAATTGAAATATCCAGATCGTCTTCTTAGTGAAAAAATGCATGAAAGTATATGAAATACTTTCAGCACACAAAATATCCTCTTACTAGAAAAAGGAAATATTTGATATGTACTAGAGTAGTTCCTTGAGAGTAGGGTCTGGGGTTGGGTTATGTTTAGTTTTGGTTACTTTGGACTGTGTTTGCAAAGGAGTCTCAAGTGTAACAGGAAGAGGTGTGGTAGCTCTCTTGGGAATCTGAGAACAGTAATAGTGACAGTTCACAGGGCTTGGTTTTAATATCATAGGAAGTGATTTTGGTTTTAAGGCAGTGTAACATACCTTAGCTTTACTTTGTATAACATCTTCTTTCTGTCTGGTTGCCAGCAGGAATTTCTGTTTCCATGTCATTTTGGCTTGTGTTGTTAGTTTCCTGCTACAAGTAACCAAGGCAAGTTTCTTCTGAGTTTTTGAGTTCAAATTGTTTGAGAGTCACAGAATCTCAAGCAACCCATCCTTTCCAGACAGGTGATGAATGTTCTAGTTTATTGGTAAGCTAGAGCTTGGTGCCCATTCAAGATCCAGTGCATTGTTCTGTGGTATAGAACCTGACAGCGACGCTGCAGATACTGTGTTTGAGGTAGCTTCTTTTAGAGAGTGTTTGTGACCTCCAGATTCAGTTAAGTGTGCTGGTCCAGAGAGGCTGAGAACATGAATGCTTGAATTTGAATGCTTTCCAGGGGGAGGGTGTTGTGTGAATTTAGGAGTATACTGTTTTATTTGCTGCATAATAGTTAGTGACAGTGTACCTCTGTCTAGGCAAAAGTCTCCAGAGATAAGAATGGCAAGAGAGGGGTAATCGTTTTATCTTGGTGGTCACTTTTTAAAAGCCGCTACAATTTCATAATAAAATTGTATCCTTAAACCTTGATTATTTTTTTATTAATAAAAAAAATTAACAACAAACAAAACAATAAGATATCATTCCATTTTACATATATAATCAGTAATTCTTAATATCATCACATAATTGCATATTCATCATTTCTTAGAACATTTGCATCGATTTAGAAAAAGAAATAAAAAGACAATAGAAAAAGAAATAAAATGATAATAGAGAAAAAAAAAGTTATACACACCATACCCCTTACCCCTCGCTTTCATTTACCACTAGCATTTCAAACTAAATTTATTTTAACATTTATTCCCCCATTATTTATTTTTATTCCATGTGTTCTACTCTTTCGTTGATATGGTAGATAAAAGGAGCATCAGAAACAAGGTTTTCACATTCGCAGAATCACATTGTGAAAGCTATATCATTGTTCAATCATCATCAAGAAACTTGGCTACTGGAACACAGCGCTACATTTTCAGGCATTTCCCTCCAGCCTCTCCGCTACATCTTGAACAGCAAGGTGATATCTACTTAATGCATAAGAATAACCTCCAGGATAACCTCTCGACTCTGTTTGGAATCTCTCAGCCATTGACACTTAGTCTCATTTTACTCTTCCCCCTTTTGGTCGAGAAGGTTCTCTTAATCCCTTGATGTTAATTCTCAGCTCATTCTAGGGTTTTCCTCAGTCCCTTGATGCTGAGTCTCAGCTCATTCCAGGATCTCTGTCCCACGTTGCCAGGAAGGTCCACCCCCTGGAAGTCATGTCCCACGCAGAGAGGGGGAGGGTGGTGAGACTGCTAGTCATGTTGGCTGGAGGGAGAGGCCACATCTGAGCAACAAAAGAGGCTCTCTTGGGGGTGACTCTTAGGCCTAAATTTTAAGTAGACTTGACCTATCCTTTGTGGGGCCAAGTTTCATATGAACAAACCCCAAGACTGGGGGCTCAGCCTATAGCTTTGGTTGTCCACACTGCTTGTTAGAATATCAAGAATTCAACTTGGGGAAGTTGAATTTCTTCCTGCTCTCACCATTCCCCAAAGGGGGCTTGCAAATACTTTTCCACTCACTGATCAAATAACTCTGGGATTCATCGGGGCATCACTCTGGACATAGCAACAAAATTTCATGTCCTACCTGAGATTCCAAGTACTTATGATGTTCAATCAAACTGTCTATGTAAGTTATATTAGGAAATGCTCTAGTCAAAATATAAAGTTTGTAACAAACATTTTTTGCTTTAGTCTCACACATAAGGTGACATTTTAAAATATTAATTACCATCTATTTTCAGCACCCTGCAGTAATGACATTCCTTTATTCTTCCTCATACAAAAACGTTTTTAAAATTTTGTACATTGTACATTTCACTATTGTTATACACTCTAGGCATTCCTAGATTATGCCATCTCAATCTTTAACATCTTTCTTTCTGATTTCATTTATGTCCCCAGCCCTCCTCCCGCCATCATTCTCACATGCAGCTTCATTCAGTTAAACCTTGATTATTGATTTAGATGTCTCAATTTTTCAGATTTAATGAAGTTGATTGTTGTATCGGTATTAGTATTGTAATTCTGTGTCATATTTGGATTCCAGTATGTTAAATATGATTAATACAATTGGAAATGTTTACGTTAGAAAAATTGTTTTGATCAGTTTACATTTTCAAAAGAATTATTTTTAGTAGCAAGTTACCTCATATATAATGGCACCAAGAGTTTATGTCCTGATACAAATTGAATTAAGTTAATGTTATATCACAATCTCTTTGGTAATCATTTGAATTATAATGTACCTAAGGAGAAGTTTACAGATTTAAAGTAAAATTAAACAGGATTAAATTATCAGACTGGTTAGATTTATAAATATTTTTCCTCTTCATTTTGCTAACATAAATGTACTTTACTCATTTATAAATAAATTTAAATGTAGGAGTAACCTATAGGAATTGTAACAATGTTCTGTTTTAATTTTTCTCTTTGCCTGTTTAATTTTGAAGGTTCCTGTGAAAATGTAATGTCATTTCCCTGATTATCCTTTATATGATTTCTAAAATTTAATTACTGTGTTTTGATGATTAGAGGAATTCCCACCCCACCCCAAAATGAATGTATGTTTCTTAAGCACATGCAAATTTAATGAATTCTTGCTATTAGAATATACCCTCTACTTTTATTCACTTACATCATTCCACCATTTCCCTAATATAGATGTTCTTGGAGGAAATTAAGCTTGATTCCCCTCCACTCCCTGCTGATCACCTACCTTCCTTCCCTCTTCCTCCCTTCCTCTCTCCCTTCCTTCTGGTTCCCTTACTTCTTCCTTTCAGCCATTTTATTTTTATTTTGATATAAGTTTAAACTTGTAAAAAGAGTTGGAAAAACAGTTCAAAGTGTTCCCATGTAACCTTTACCCAACTTTCCCTAATGTTAGCATCTAATATAACCATAGTATAATTTTCAAAATTAAGTAATTAATATTGTTACAGTACTTTTAGCTAAACGCAGATTCTATTCAAGTATCACCAGTTTTTCCACTAATTCCTTTCTGTGTTTCAGTATCTAATTCAGGATCCCACATTGTATTTAGTTGTCATGTATCTTCCTCCAGTCCTCAATCCTTCCTAGTCTTTCAAGACCTTGGTAAAGGGTACTCGTCATTTATTTTATAGAATATCCCTCAATTTGGACTTTTCTGCTGTTTTCTCATGATCAGATTGAGGTTATGCATTACTGTGATGGGTGCTGCTGAAGTAACATTCCCTTCTCAGTGCATCATATCAGTGGTACATAGTGTCTTATTACTGGTGATGCTGCTGCTTTATTTTAAACTATCGAAAATATTGGAACAAGATGGTGGTGTTATATGTTCCAGGGTGCCATTCCCCCACAGAACATTTGAACAACTAGCAAAAACTGGCAGAACCATCTTCTCAAAGCTCTGGGAAAATAATGCCTTGCAGTAACTAGGTGAGTTCCGAATTAAGAAAACACAGCTTTAAAAATGGTGGGAGAAGCCTCATGGTGCCCTTCCCATCCATCCCCCATGCTGAGTGAAACCAGCCTGCACTCCAGTTTTAGGTTCCTGGCTCTCTTTCTGCAGCAGCAGAGTAACTCCTACATAGATACTGGGGTGCTAGTATGCCAGTGCCAGTCATTTGGGTGGTAGCCTGAAAGACTGATGTACCAGGAAACTCTTCTTGGGCTGGTCCTTGCAGAACTTGCCTTGCAGGCAGTAGCAGCTTTCAGACAACTAAAGCAGTGTAAGTAATGAGTAAAAGCAGCCTGGGGTAAAGGATTAACTACTTTAAGTCATACAACAGAGGAACTTTGAGAGGGAGAATGTTTATTTCATAAGGAGTAGAGGGGGCATTCCAATTCTTGTAAATGGGGGAATTCCTAAAGACCACAAGCAAGCACAAACTTAGATCAAGACACAGGCTCAGAAAAGACAGCGAAGACCCTGTACTTAGCATTTGCTTCAGGCTGATATTCTTGACAGGAGAAGCCAACACAGAGCCAATTAGCAAATACTGTGAAAGTATTTTTGCCCTGGTTTGT
Organism: Tamandua tetradactyla; assembly: GCF_023851605.1. NCBI lineage: Eukaryota > Metazoa > Chordata > Mammalia > Pilosa > Myrmecophagidae > Tamandua > Tamandua tetradactyla. The sequence goes on from NC_135341.1 coordinate 70,575,691, forward strand.
CTGCTTTTGCTAGTTCTTAGCACTAAAGGAAGTCTCTCTGATATCACTAGATATGGATGCAAAAGGAACAGAGAACTCAGGTTCTAAAACCCAGAGTTAACATTTTAAAATAAAGAAATGTATAATGCATAACAAAAGATTACAAGTAAACAAAAACAATAACAAAATAGAAAATGATGGCTTATCCAAAGAAACAGGATAAAAATGCAGAAACTATCAGTAAAAATGAACAGACTTTGGACATACTGGACCAAGACTATTAAAAAAAAAGATCATCATATGCTCAAAGAGCTAAAGGAAAACACACAGAGAGGACTAAAAGACATCAGGAAAACAATGAATGAATAATATGAGACTCAGTAAAGGGATGTAAATTTTAAAATGGAACCAACAGAAATACTGGTATAGAAGACTGCAATAGCTGAAATGAAAAATTGCTTAGAGGGTTTCAGCAGCAGATTAGAGTCAGCAGTAGAAAGAATTAGTGAACTTGAAGACAACTGAAATTCAGGCTGAGGAGCAGAAAGAAAAAATAATTTAAAAAAGAAAACAGAACCTAAGACACCTGTACCAATATATGCATTACTGGAGTCACAGAAGGAGAAGAAAGAGAGAAAGGTCCATAAAAATATTCAAATAAATAATAGCAGAAAACGTCCAACATTTGACAAAAGACATGTATGCACATTGAAGATACTCTGTGAAACCCAAAAAAGTTAAACTTGAAGGGAAACATGCCTAGACCCTTAGTCAAGCCATCCAATGCCAAGGACAAGGAGAGAGTTCTGAAAGCTGAAAAAGAAAAGCAACATGTTATGTGTAAGGGAGTTTGATAGCCTTGATTTCATTTCAGAAACCATGGAAGCAAGAAGGCAGTGGTATGAGTGATATTTAGAATGCTGAAAGAAAATAATTGTCAACCCAAGAATTTTATATTTGCCAAAGCCGTCTTTCAAAAAGGAGAGAGAAATTAAGACATTCCCAGAAAAACAAAAGATAAGGAAGTTTATCTCGACTAGATCAGCCTTACAAGCAATGCTAATGAGAGTTCTTTCAATAGAAAAGAAAGGATACTAGATAGTGGATCAGAGCAGCATAAAGAAATAAACACCTCCAGTATAGGTAAGCATATGAGTAGTTACAAAAGCCAGTGCATTTTTTTTTCTTTTTTGGTATGTAACTTTATTTATTTCCTACAGATTCTAAATATAAATGCTGATAAGTAATGATAAATCTATTGGTTGGGACATACAAAGATGTAATTTGTTTTAATTACAACAAAAAAGTGGGGAGACAGAGATACAGGAACGGTGTGTATGTTATTGAGGTTACGTTGGTATCAAATCATTCATGATTATTAAAGATTTAGAATGTTAAATTTTAGCTCCATGGTAACCATAAAGAAAATAATGGCAAATATATACAGAAAGATGTGGGGAAGGACTCAAAATGGTATATGAAATAACTAAAAATGAAAGTTGGCATTAATGGATGAATTGAGGGACAAAAATATGGGGAAGGACTCAAAATGGTATATGAAATAAATAAAAATGAAAGTTGGCATTAATAGATGAATTGAGGGACAAAAATGTATATATCTTACAAAAAATGTGTAACAGAATGATAAAGTCTTTCATTATCAGTAGTTACTTTAAATGTAAACAGATCAAATTCTACTGTCAAAAGATAGAGATTGGCAGAATGGCCCTAAAAGCATGATCCAGTTATGTAAAAGACTCACCTTAAATTCAAAGGCACAAGTAGGCTGAAAGTGAAAGTTTGTAAAAAACATACTATGCAAATAGTGAACAAAGGAGAGCTGGGAGGGAGAAATAGATGGGTCTGCATTAATAGTAGAAGACCTGAATACTCTCCTTTCCATAATGAATAGAACATCTAGACTGAAGATCGATAAAGACATAGAAGACTTTACTGGTAAGCAAACTAGACCTAACAGATATATGCGTAATACTTGACCCAATAGCACTGCTATTGTGTTCTAAATACACATTCTTTTGCACATGGATCATTTTCTAGGACAGACCATATATTTAGCCACAAAAGAAATCTCAATAAATTAAAAAATAGTGAAATCATATATTATCTCCAGCCACAATGGAATGAACCTAGAAATCAATAACAGAGGGAGAACTGAAACCTTCACAAATATGTAGAAATTAAATAATGTATTCTTAAACAGTCAGTACGTCAAAGATAAAATCACAAGGGAATTTAGGAAGTATCTTGAGATGAATGAAAATGAAAACGTAATGTACCAAAACTTATGGGATGCAGCAAAGGCTGTGCTGAGAGGTAAATTTATAGGTGTAAATGCTTACATTAAAAAGAAGACAGGGGTATTCGGATAGTTCAGTGGTAGAATGCTTGCTTTCTATGTGAGAGAACTGGGTTCAATTCCTGGACCATGCATCAAGGAAAAAGAAAAGAAAACAGCAGATCTCAAATCAGAGACCTAACCTTACATCTGGAGGATTTAGGAAAAGAAGAGAAAACTAAACCAAAAGCAGTCAATCAGAAGGAAGGAATTAAAAATCAGAGCAGAAATCAATGAAATAGAGAATAGAAAATAGTAGATAATATTTTATTTGTTAAAGCTGCCAGAATGCAATGTGCCAGAAATGGAATGGTTTTTAAAAAGGGAAATTTATTAAGTTGCAATTTATAGTTCTAAGGCTGTGAAAATGTTCAAACTAAGGCATCCAAGGAAAGATAGCCTTAATTCAAGAAAGGCTGATGGGCCCAGAACACCTCTGTCATCTGGGAAATACAGCTGCTAGCTTTTTCTTCTCATTTTGTAAGGTTTCTTTGTGTGCGCTTTCTTTCTGCATCTCCAAAGTTCTCTGGCTGTGTAGGCTCTGTTGGCCCTCTTCAAAATGGTTCCCCCTTAAAGGGCTCCAGTAAGCAGCCCCATTTTGAATGGGTGGAGACAGATTTACATGGAAATCATCTAATCAAAAATTACCACCCTCAATTGGGTAGGTCACATCTGCATGGAAACAATCTAAAAGATCCCACCCTGAAATATTGAATGAGGATTAAAGAACATGGCTTTTCTGGGGTACACAATAGATTCAGATGGGCACAGATAGACTAAAAAAACCAAAAGTTGGTTCTTTGAAAAGATCAGTGAAATCAACAAATCTATGGCTAGACAGAGAAAAAAGAGTATGCAAATAAATAAAATCATTAGTGAGAAGGGAGACATTACTACCGACCCCACAAAAGTAAGACAGTTTATAAGAGGATGCTATGGACATCTGTATGCCAACAAATTAGACAACCCAGATGAAATGGACAAATTCCTAGAAACACGAAACTACTCACACTGACACAAGAAGAAATAGATCTCAACAGACCAATAACAAGTAAAGCGATTGAACCAGTAATAAAAAACTTCCCAACAAAGAAAAGCCCAGGCCTAAGTGACTTCTTTGGTGAATTTTACTGACCATTCCAAGGGTATTACTAACCATTCCAAGGATTTTACTGATCCTGCTCAAACTCTTTCAAAAAATTGAAGGAAAGAGGACACTTCCTAACTTATTCTAACACTCCCCAACTCACTCTATGAGGCCAGCATTTCCCTGATACCAAAAGTCAGATAAAGATACCACAATTAAAAAAAAATACAGACCAGTATTCCTTATGAATACAGGTGCCAAAATCCTCAGCAAAATACTAACAAATTGAATCCAACATCCAGTTAAAATAATTGTATACACCATGATCAAGTGGGATTTATTCCAACTGTGCAAGTGTGGGCCTATAAAAGAAAACCAGTTACTGTAATATACCATCTTCATAGAACAAAGGGGAAAAAAAAACGGTATGATTATCTCAGTTGATACACAAAAGGCATTTGACAAAATCCAGTACCACTTTTTAATAAGTACATGTAGTAATCTAGGAATAGACGGAAGCTTCCTCAACATTAGAAAGGGCATATATGAGAAACCCACAGCTGTCATATTCAGCATTGAAAGATTGAAAGCTTTCCCTCTCAAATCAGGAGCAAGTCAAGCATGCCCACTATCACCAGTGTTATTCAATATTGTACTAGAAATTTTATCAGAGCAGTAAGGCAAGAGAAAGAAACAGAAAGTATCCAAAGTGAAATGAAAGAAGTAAAACTCCCCTTTGGCAGATGGCATGTTCCTACGTAAAGAGATTTCTGAAAAATACCTAGCAAAGTTACTACATCTGATAAATGATTTCAGCACAGTGGCAAAATACAAGATCAAGCCAAAAATCAGTAGTGTTTTTATACACAAGTAACGAATAATCTGAGAAGGAAATTCAGAGAAAAATTTCATTGACAGTGACAACTAAAAGAACCTAAATTAGATAGACTTATAAGTGGAAAAATTGCTAAAATAAATCAGAGAAGACCTTAATTAATGGAAGGATATTCTGCGTTCATAGATTAGAAGATTAAATATTTTTTTGTAACCTGTAATTCCAGGACTGCTGTAACCCAGGGGTTCAGCAGATCAGTAATACTTTAAAAAATTTCAATTTAATGTAGAAATTTTATATTGAAACCATACAAATCATTTTAGCATAGGTAGTAAAGTTAGGTCTGCTTTCTTAACTACAGAGGAACTCAGTAGAGAATGCTATCTATGATCTAAGAACTGAATTTCTATAGAATTTGAGGTGATCTTTTTTTTTAAAACTTTTTTTACTGTATAGTATAACATATATACCAAGCAAAGAAATAAAAAAGCAGTAGTTTTCAAAGCACTTTCAAAAAGTAGTTACAGGACAGATCCCAGAGTTTGTCATGGGCTACCTACCACACCATCCTCTCATATTTTTCCTTCTCGCTGCTCCCAAATATAGGAGGCTAGAGAACTTAAATATCTTTTTTATCATCATGATTGACTTTTTCCCCGAAAAATAACATAAATACAAAAACTATAAATTTCAAAGCTTGCACCATAATTAGTTGTAGAACATATTTCAGACTTTGACATGGCTTACAATTTCACAATTTTAAGTTTTTACTTCTAGCTGCTCTAAAATACTGGAGATGAAAAGAGATGTCAATTTAATGATTCAGCATTCATTTTCATTTGTTAAATCCTATCTTCTCTGTACAACTACACCATCATATTTGATCTTTCCATGCCTCTCTTTAGGGTTGTTTGGACTATGGTAATTCTAAATTTTTGATATTGGAAGGGTCTGTCACTAATATGGGGTAGGAAGATGGAATTAGCTGATGTTCTGGAGAGGCTGGGCTAGGTCTCAGAACTTATCTGGACTAGGGACCCATCTGGAGGTTGTAGGTTTCTGGAAAGTTACTCTAGTGAATGGAACCCTTGTGGAATCTTAATCTTGCCCTAGGTTTTCTTTAGGATTGGCTGGAATAGTCCTAGTTGGGGATTGGCAGGTTATGATAGGTAGTAAGGTCTACCTGAAACTTGCGTAACAGCCACCTCCAGAGTAGCCTCTCAACTCTATTTGAACTCTCTCTGCCACTAACACTTTATTAGTTACACTTCTTTTCCCCCTTTTTGTCGGGATGGACTGCTGATCCCATGGTGCCGGGTCTGGATTCATCCCTGGATTTCCTCCCCCACGTTGCCAGGGAGACTTTTACCCCTGGATATCATATCCCATGTTGGGGGGAGGGCAATGATTTCACTTGCAGAGTTTAGCTTAGAGAGGCTGAGGCCACATCTGAGCAACAACAAAGGTCCTCCAGAAGTAACTCTTAGGCATATTTATAGGTAGTCTAAGCTTCTCTGCTACCTACATAAGTGTCACAAGAGTAAGCCTCATGATTGAGGGCATGGCCTATTGGTTTGGGTGTCCCTAAAGTTTGACATAGTATCAGGGGATTCCCTGATGGTAAGGTTTAATAGTTTCATATTCTTTTTCCCTTCCCTCAGGGGACTTTGCCCATACTTTTTGATTATCTGGTTAATTTACTCTAGGATGTTTCCAAGCCTTACAATAATCTATATAGGACTAAAGGACCTCTTTCTTATTCTAAGGACCTCTTTCTTATTCTGAGGTCATTTGTTTTTTAAAATCAGTTTTGCTGTCTACATTTCTGAATGTCATTTTATTAATTACAAGTACAAATTTATCAACAGTTGGCTCTTTTAATCCAATCATTCCCTGAAAGACATGTATAACAGATATTTGTAGGAGGATAAAGATTATGGTTGAAATGGGTTGACTCTTGTTTGCATGCACACTGTGTTACATACCTTGGAAGCCAAAAAATAACATGAGTGAAGAGATTCCTAGCACATTCTAACCAAAGAGGATCTCTTTTTATTAAAAGTAGTTTACTTTCTCAGGCAAATAGAAAGCCACATAGAATTTGCAATTAAACCAGCACTGGGAAGGACCATAAGACAAATATATATATATTTTGAGCTATAGATCTCACTTTCTGTTTTTAGTTCGTTAATAATTGTTGTGTTAGTTAGATTCAGTTGTCAACTTGGCCAGGTGAGCATACCTAATCTTGTTGCTGCAGACATAAGCCAACGGTATGTGAACCTCATCTGTTGCCAATTACATCGGCAGTCGGCTAGGGGGCGTGTCTGCTGCAATGAGTGACGTTTGACTTAATTGGCTGGTGCTTAAATGAGAGATCGCAATATAGCACTGCCTAGCAGCTTGGCATTCCTCATCTCAGCACTTGCAGCTCAGCCCGGGCCCTTGGAAATGGCGAAAGAAATTACCCCGGGGAAAGTTGTTGAAACCCAGGGGCCCAGAGAGAAGACCAGCAGAGACCACCTTGTGCCTTCCACGTAAGAAAGAACCTCAGTGGAAAGTTAGCTGCCTTTCCTCTGAAGAACCAACAAAATAAATCCCCTTTTATTAAAAGCCAATCCGTCTCTGGTGTGATGCATTCCGGCAGCTAGCAAACCAGAACAGATTTAATAAGACAAAACTTTTTCACAAGCATGTGTTTAATGCAGTTCAGTATGTAACAGTTCACTCATGAATCCACATTTTATTCGTCACAGTGTAGGCTTACCAATAGAAATTAAGTCTTGTAATGCAATTATTTCTTAGGTTTTGAAGCAAAATTTGAATTTCAGTTAAATACAGCTACATATATGTTAAGCAGCATGTTGAGTGCTGGGGAAATAAGAATGAAGAGTTTGACCCTCAGGGAATTCATAGTCTAGTGAGCAACATGGACTTATAAATTAATTAAAAGATACCTTTTTCATCATAGGCATAGATATTCATTATCAATACCAGAATCCAGTCGTTTTTCACCATCTTCACTCTTTCCCAAGCCAACATCATCTCCTACCTGGACTTTGTAGCTGATCTTCCTGCTTCTCCCTTTGCATCAGTCTACCTCTCTCCTGCAATAGCTTCGTTCTCTACAAACACTTAAGTGATTCTTTTACAATTAATGTTGTTTCATGCTACTCAAAAATTCCATTAGCATCCCTTTTTTCTCAGTAATATCTATAAACCTTAAAATCGGTTTAAAGGTCATACATGATCTGACTGTTTTCTAATCTCTTCTGTAGCCATTCTCTCTCTTCGTCCCTCCACTTTAGTCACAATAGTATCAGTGATGTTCCTCAAACATGGCAAGCTGTCCCTGCCCCTAACACCCTCCCACCCCCGCCCCAAAGTTTTTGTATTTTCTCTTTTCTCTGTTGGGAAACCTGTTGCCCCAGATATCCATAGGGCTTTCTCCCTTACTTGCTTCGTGTCTGGTCTCTACTTAAATGTCATCTTGTCAGAGAGGCCTTCTTTGAACACCTTATAAAAACCTTAATCTTCCTACCTTCCTCAAATTCCACCGTTCTTTAGTTCTCTTTTCTTGCTTTATTTTCCTCTGAGGCACTTAATGTCGTTTCTTAGTGTATATTATTTTTGTTTGTTTATTATCTCTTTACCACCCTTTTTAGAATGTGAATTCATGAGATTGGTAACATAGTTTTATTTTCTGTGGAATACCTGGCTCTGAAAACGTGCTTAGCACATGATAGGCATTCATTATGTTTATTTGTCAAATAAATGAATGAACTTTCTGGAAGAGAGTTCCAGACAGAAGAAACTGAATGTGAAAAGGTTTGTGTTTGGGAAACTGAAGCTAGTTTGTTCTGTATTTGAGACAGGAGTGATGAGTGATGTTCTTTTTCTCTCCGTCTTTTTACTTTTAGAAGCTATATAACATGTGAGCTCTGTCAGCAGGCTAAAGAGTTTAAACACTGTCCTGAGGGATCATGGATGCCACTTAAGTGTTTTTTAAAATGTGATCAGATTAGCATTTTAGAAAGAGTTTGGGTTGCAGAGGATGAATGGATTGGAAGAGAGTAATAATAGGAGACTTGGTGAGAATTTGAGGCCAGTAGTCATGATGGTCAGGAACAGGCCTCAGCAATTGATTGGATTTAGGGCAGGAGTGATGTGAGGTGCTGTTCAAAGATTAAAAGCAGGTTTTTGGGTAGGTTGTAAATAATCCAGTGTAATTGTGGTTCAGAGGCCTAGGAAAAATCCAGTTCAACATATCTAGGAGGGTTTTAGGCAAACACGTCTGGATATTAGTAGGCAGATCTGGTCTTGAAGACCCTACCCTGTCTTCTGTGAGCCCAAATGCTGGACAAGTAGCTTTGAATTTTATTCTTTAGTCTTCAAGGGATTGATGAACTTTTTTTTTTTTTTTTTGAGTAAATGTTTACTTTATAGAAGTTGGTCACAATAAAAAAGAATTTGTCGAAGGGTAACCTTAAGGCAGTGAGTTCCTCTAGCAAATTAAGTTTTTTCTTCCTTTTTTAATATCTCTGGAATATGATTTTTAGATATTTGCCTCATTATCAATTCTGAGAAAGCCAGCAATTCCATTGCATCATCTTCATTGTCAATATCTTCTTCTGTTACGCATGGAGTAGAATTGTGGATGGATTCAAAAGAATCTTAAGAGAGCATTGCTGCTAGAAGTTTCTTATGTTGTTGTTGCTGCTGTTTTAATCCTTTAGTCTTGGGGTCTATCTTTAAGCTTCCCACAGGACTAGAGTTACCATCTTCACTTTCCCATTGTTCATTTTTATTTTTTGGAATGAGGGCTGTAACATTTCAGCAGCTAGTGGATCAGCATTATTTTCTTCTCGACCAATCCATTAAGTCACACGAGGTCTCAGGAGAGATGATTTAAAAACCACTGTTTCCTTATCTAGTTGATCTGAAATTATGATACATGATTTGGATTCTGGTGAAGGTGGAGAAATATTAGACACAGTAAGGTCACTTTTCGAGTTTTTATGCTTCTTTGCATTTAGTTGCCAGGGTTATTTATAATTTCTGAAACCCCTTCTTGGTCCTTTATGTTCTGATGTTTCACTTTCTGCCCAGAGAGCTGCAAATCCAGATAAAATTCTTTGAAGTTGTCCACAGCTTCTTTGTCTAGACTGAACATGGTCAGTGAGAAATAGGATTGACTGGTCAGAAATCTCAGTTATTAACTTGGTCATTAATTCCTCAAACAGAGGACCAATCTTGTTCTTCTCCAGGTAAGCCTGGATCCGGGCTTCCTGATGAGATGCTTGGAGAGTTGGATGGGGCTTGCTTGCGGAAGAGGCCTTGGAAGGGCTGCAGTTCACAAGTTATTCTGTTGAACTTTTTGAACAGAAATAAGCATCTTGAATCTTCACCAGTAATATGGTGTGGTTGTAGTAGGGAGACCATTGTCATGGAAACCTTTGAAGCAATTGTAGTTTTATGCTTTTCAGGTGAAAGTGAGAATGCATTGAAAGTAATGAGTGTCTGGTATATTTTAAGGAAAAACAAATAGAATTAAACACCTTGAATTAATACAAGGTGCCAAGGTCAGGAAGGGGAAAGAATAAAGGGTAAAACTCTAGTTTCCAAGTTTAAATGAGAGACTGCTTGGTGCCATTGGATAAAATAGGGAAGTCATGAGGGAAAGGGAAAGACAGTTTGGAGACAATATGAAGGTAGTGGAATATGAATTTTGTTTTAATCAAGCAGAATTTGGAATTAGGTATAGTGCTTGAATTATTTCGTGATTTAATTAGAATTCAGGGAAGAGATTTGCATTTAGGTAATAGCTTCATTTTGAGAATGCTTGGGTTCTCTGAGGTAGAGAGGATAGAGAGAGAAGTGCTAAGTCTGAAAGGGAAGTGGAGAGAGTTACTTTGTTGAAATGGATGCCTTCATCTAGTATAGAAAAAAAAAGTCTCATGCAAAGATCTGTCCCTTTACTCTAAATGTCAGTTCTAGTAACGTCTGGATGGTGGATTTAGTTACTGAAATGGTCTCTGCATGAACAGAAGTAGAGCTACCAGTTCCTGACAGCTGCGAGTCAGCCTCTGGGCATCTTGCTAAATTTTCAAATATAATTATACAGTAGACTTCCTTTAACAAGTTCCGTGTTCCCAGCTATAATTATAACTGCATTTCTTGCCTGTAGCCTGTTCGTCTTACTACTCTCCTCTGTATCTCCCCCTGCTGGTTAGAATTATCCTCTGGTCATGTGGAATCTGAGAAAATATGAAGCTGTTTGCTGTGCTTTTCTTTCCTAAACATAGATTTACCATTGCACACCACTTTCTTTCTTTGCCGTCTACTCTAAAATATCTTTTCAGTAATAAGTAATGTCTTAAAGCAGAGGCTAGCAGTATTTTGTATTAAAGTAATTTTTATTTTCAGAGAACATGGAAATAAAAATTAGGTACATTGTAAGTTCTCTATGCAACTGTCAGAAAATGACCACTACAACTTACAAGTAACCTTATTTAATAGTTAAGGCTCTTACATAAACTCTTGCTCATGGCCATGATTAAGACCAAGAGTAGTTGTTTAATAAATCAAGGTTTGCAAGCAAAAATGACGTTATTGTAAATCCTACAACCATAATCCTGTAAAAATTTCTAGGACTCATTATGACAATACTTTGTAAGATCAGAAATATGAGTAGGATTTCTTGTTTTCTCATCTATTTTTATCATCCAAATGTCCATTATGAAAATAAATCACTTTTAAAAATGACTTAATGTTCTTTACAAAAGTATTATAGTTTTGGGGTGATAAACTCCAACAGTTTATTTCCATATCACTTAGATTATGTTCTAAGTCATTTTAATGCCGTAAGAAATAACTTAAATGTATAGATTTTGAATGTGCAGAAGAAAAGATATATTTGAACTTCTAGCCTACAGTGGGAGTAGTCCATAAGAAATTATGGAAATATGTCAAAATAAATTGTGTATGTATTATTCTTTAATCAGTTACTCATCACACATATTTTTTGAGTATCTTTTTTGTGCCTGATACTGTGCTAGTTGCAAATTGAATATCAGAAGAATGAGATTAGACTAAAATGGTTTTGCTTATGGTTCAGATATATTTGAGTATAAACAATAGTGTATCCAGGTTATTAAGACAGTTGTGTATTCTGGATACCTTTAAAAATTAAGAGGTAGGACTTCTCTTATAATGTAATTGGTTCACACTGTTTGAACTTGATGTAAGACTGCAGTATTTAGTGAACCAAAAAGGAAAATAAAGTTGTGGTAAATAAGGCATTTTCTTGAAACCTTTAGAAATAAGCTTAAGTCTTTTAACATTAGATTGACGGATTTTTCTTTTGTGAAAATAAGTGAATAACTTAATGTTATGTTTCATGTTTGCAGGCCCTCATCTTGTCCTAGGAATAATAGAATCTTGAAAAACAGAGCTCTGGAGTTCAGCATTCTAGGACATCTCGTCTTGCTAGTATAATTTTATGCTCATGTGGTTTCAGGTTGAGTAGTAAGATTAAATTTGCAGGGCAGGTTATTTGTTGTCTTTGTTGTTTTGGCTCCTGAGAAATGCATACCCCTTGGCTTCAAGTGAGAGGTGGTATTAGCTACTTTAAAATAGGTTGCTCAAGTCTATTTATTTGGAAAACTTAAATAGGCATTGTGTTGCATTACTTGCATGAAAACGTGAGGCTACAATTATATAAAACAAAACACTCCAGCTGTTGACAGATGTCATTAGCAACTTAAACAAAAATCCTTCAAAAAAGAACTGCTAGACATCTGATTCAGAGTTAAGGTCGTTGTAGCTCAAGATGAAGTGCTGTAATCCAGTACATTTTTTGTTTGGTTTTACTTTAGCTTTTTGATAATTTATTGGTACTATAAAATAGATATTTGATATTTTATCTATTTTAAAATAAATCATAGATATTTGATCTATTTTAAAAACCGTTCTTCTGAATTACAGTTAATAAATGTAGAAGAAATGAGGGAAGTGGAAAATTTCTGTTAGGCAAACACTACAATTATAATTGTAGGCAAAATCCATTGATGAATGCCATAAAAATAGGGTGAAGTTTGAGGAAAAACAGTACTTGCGTAGTCTTAAAGTATCTTCCCCCATGATATTTAATAATTACAAAGGGAAAAATAAGAAAGAGGAGAAACCTGGCAGACAGCAAGTAATTGAAGTTAATATCAGTAATAAGACACATTAGCATCTAATAGTATGCGATCCACTGAGAAAGGCATTGCATCACTTATATGATATTCTTACCAAAAATATAATCTCAATCCAATGAGAAAACATTAGACAAACCCAAATTGAGAAACATTATACATAATAACTGTCTAGTACTCTTACTGAAATACAAAGAATTATAATAGATTGGTGGAGACACAGGAAATTTGTCAAGTAAATGCAATATTTTTTAAAACTTTTATTGTGGGGTAGGGAAAAGGATCCTGGAATAGAAAAAAAACATTGGTGGAACAGCTGGTGAAATTTGACTCAGGTCTGCATTTAAGTTAGTAATATTATACTAATGTAAATGTTATTGTTTTGAGCGTTGTACTGTAGTTATGGACGAAAGTTCTGTAGAGAGTTGCCAGTTGCTTTGCCTAAGTTACATTTGAGGGAGAATATAGAGTAAAAGAAGAGTCCTTATGTTTCTGGGATATAATTCCTAGTAATCAGATAAAAATGTATTCTAGTCATAAAATATTTCCAAAATACAATTATTAGTGTATTTTGCATCATAGAACATTTAATGGTATGACCAGTTTGTTTCATTAGCCAGCTTGAAACATACCAACTCTTTGGAGTAATGTACATGAATATATTTACTGGAATATACATATTGAAGTGAATAACTTTCATTTATTTTTAAAATAACTAATTTCATGTTGTTACGTGAATAATTGTTTTGTTTTATAGACCTCATCAACCCTCTGACACAAAGATATACTTTAAAAATGACATATTTTTACTAGTTTAATAAATAATTCCCCTTCTCTCCATCATTACTTATTGTTTATCCTAGCTATTGCTCCTTTCAAAGTCATTTACTAAAGGTAATGTATTTCTTTTATATAGAAGGTATGGATAGCCTGCTTAAAACCCTCTGAAGTAATCACATGCAGTTGATGAATTGGTGGGAGAGTTTTTTTTCCCCACTTATAAGTGACTGTAGAATAGTTATAGGAAACTAAAATTGCCCAAAGTCTGACCAAAGTCTCATTAATATTTTGCGGTTTTTATTGAGGCTAAAGGAATCATTAGTACTTGGTAGAAGAGAATATTTGTGATTTTTATTTTCTATGAAAATTTCAGTCTTTATGTATTAGGAAATATGTGGTTTTAATGTTAGAAGATAAGCATGCATTTATTTTGCTTTAAAATGTGGGGCAAATTGAAAAGTCCATGGCAGTTGAATCAGGCTCTGCTTGATAAGAATCTTTGTGATCTGAGCAAGTCATTTTGTCTTTCTGAACCTCTATTTTCCATATTTATCCATATTATTTCTATATTTATCTATAAAATATTGAGGGTGAGAATAATTCTCTGTCTTGTGAGAATTACATTAACTGAGTGAAATGTAATAATATATGTGGCAGCACCCAGCATCAGGGCAGGTTGCCTGACTGTATACATTGCCTCATATGAAATCCACTGTGAATGGTATTCCTGAGGGTGTGCTGCTGAGTATCCTACCTGGAATATAGTGTTTACACTTGGGTAATTAGGCCTGATTCAATGAGAATATTACTTTTGAAAGGGTTTGTGAGCTGAAGTACTAGAACAATAGAACTTTAAAAATGTTTAAATGTTAAAACATAATCAAATGGATGCTGTTTTATAGCGTTTGTCACAAACTCAAAATCTGTAAAAACTAACTCATTCAAGTATTATTTAATAACTAATAATACCTAATTGTGAACAAATAAAAATAAGCAATACTATTCTTCATAATGGTATTTGTAAGCACCAGATTCTGGGCTATTTCAAATCATTTAATTTTATTCTTTTTGTGTAGAGGAAAAAAGTCATTAGTCTGCATTTATAATCAGGACTAGCTTCCTGTAAAATTATTTATTTTAACTTTTTATTTATAGATTTTGAAATTTACAATTCTAAATACAGCAATAGTAAGGCGCTGCATTTTTGCAGGAAACAAAAAGCACAATTAACATAAAGTCAGAGCCAGCCACAAATAAAATATTCCAGCAAACTGTGTAAGGGGAAAAAATGCTGGGAAACAGATGCCAAGAAATCTTGCATAGGTGGCCTTATTACATTGGAAAGAGAAGAGAAGAATATAAAAGTATTAGGAGGAGTAGGAGTCAGCAGTGGTAGCAGTGGCATTGGTGGGAGGTAGCAATCAATACTGAATGAACACTTACTAAGTATTAGGCACTGTTCTAAGCGCTTTATGCAGGTTATCTCATTTAATCTTCTCAACTGCCTTATGAGTCCAGTCTCCACTTTACAGATGAAGTAGCTGAAGCTCAGAGAGGTTAAGATTTTTCTCCACAAATCCTATATCCCAGATTCAAATGCAGGCTTTTTGGCTGGAGTTCATGCACTTAACCACTTTGTTTACTCCATGCTTGAAACCAAAAGCCACCATCAACTGATGCACAGAGTGTACTGTATATAATTTTTGTGAATAATTTTTTTGGTATAATAGGACTTTATTTGACCCAAGGGTATGATTTTCCAATTTCAAAAGTAATTTGTTCATTCATAGGATCCCTGGTGTCTTGAAAAATAAAAACACACTCAAGAATACCTCAGTGGTAAGCATATTAACTCTGTTTCTAGGTGGATTTTAAAAAATATCCCACATCTGCATAAAGTATGCTGTTAGCATATGAGAATTTCATTTACATGCTTACTTCTAAGATTTCAAAGTAGGCTGCAACAAGTAGTTATAGAACAGATTTCTTTTTTATTTTAACTTTTTTATGTGTGGGGGCAGGCACCTGGAAATGAACCCGGGTTGCTGGCATGGCAGTTGACAACTCTTCCTGCTGAGCCACTGTGGCCTGCCCCTATTTTTACTTTTTTTTTTTATTGTGAAAGATAACATATATACAAAAAAAAAAGCATTAAATTTCCAAATGCATTTTAACAAGTAGTTATACAACCGATTTTAAATTGCGGTATGGGTTACTGTTCCACAATTTTAAGTTTTTCCTTCTAGCTATTCCAAGACACTGGAGACTAAAAGAAATATCAGTATAATGATTCAGCAGCCATAATTTGTGATATCTTATCTTCTCTGTTAGAACTCCACCTTTTCCTCTGATTCTTATCCCAGTCTTTAGGGATATTCAGGCTCTGCCCATTCTAACTTTTTCATGTTGGAAAAGGGTGTCGATAATATGGGATAGGGGGATGGACAACTTGTTGATGTTCTTGGAAAGACTGCCCCCCCCCCCCCCCCCCCCCCCCCCGAATTTCAGGACTTATCTGGCCTAGGAACCCATCTAAAAGTTATAGTACCTCTAACTTTTTTTTTCTTTCTAACTTTTAATAATGGTCAAAACAAGTAAGTAGATGCAAGGAAAGCATAGGAGAGGTAAAGTGTGGGTGCAGGATTACATCATTGATCTTTTTTTTAAAGAATATATGCAAATTTGTATTATTATTATTTTAAAATTTTTTGTTTGTTTGTTTTGCATGGGCCAGCACTGGGAATCGAACCCGGGTCCCCAGCCTGGCAGGAGAGAATTCTGCCTGCTGAGCCACCATCGCACGGCTATATTTTTAAAAATTTTTATTGTATGATATAGCATATATACAAAACAAAGAAATAAAAAAGCAATGATTTTTTAAAGCATTCTTCAACAGGTAGTTGCAGGACAGATACCAGAGTTTATCATGGGCTACCATATGGTCCTCTCAGGTTTTTCCTTTAAGCTGCTCTGGAATATAGACGGCTAGAAGGATTAAATACTTTTTTTGTCATCACAATCAACTTTTTTTCCTTTGTTTTTTTTTTTTTGTTTTTGAGAAAAATAACATATAGACAAAAAAGCAATAAATTTCAAAGTGCAGCACCACAATTAGTTGTAGAACATATTTCAGAGTTTGACATGGGTTACAATTCCACAATTTTAGGTTTTTACTTTTAGCTGCTCTAAGATACCAGAGACTAAAAGAAATGTCAATTTAATGATTCAGCATTCATATTTATTTGTTAAATCCTGTCTTCACTGTATAATTCCACTATCACCTTTGATCTTTCCATCACTCTCTTTAGGAGTGTTTGGCCTATGGCCATTCTAAATTTTTCATATTGGAAATGTCTATCACAAATATGAGGTAGGGAGATGAAACTGTCTGATGTTCTGGAGAGGATGGGTCCTTTCAGTTTCAGGACTTATCTGAAACAGGGACCCATCTGGAGGTGGCAGGTTTCTGCAAAATTATTCTAGTGCATGGAACCCTTGTGGAATTTTATATATTTCCCTAGTATTCTTTAGGATTGGCTGGAATGGTCCTGGTTTGGCAGGTTATGATAGGTAGCAAAGTCTTACTGAAGCTTGCATAAATGCAACCTCCAGAGTAGCCTCTCAAGTCTATTTGAAATCTCTCTGCCACTGACACTTTATTACTTACACTTCTTTTCCCCCTTTTGGTCAGAATGGAGTTATTCATCTCATGGTGCCAGGGCTGAATTCATTCCTGGGAGTCATGTCCCACATCTCCAGGCAGACTCTTATCCCTGGATGTCATGTCCCACTTAGCAGAGAGGGCAATGATTTCACTTACAGAGTTGGGCTTAGAGAGAGTGAGACCACATCTGAGCAACAATAGAGGTCCTCCAGAAGTAACTTGTAGGCATGCTTATAGGTAGTCTAAGCTTCTTTGCTACCTACTTAAGCTTCACAAGAGTAAGCCTCAGGATCGAGGGCATGGCCTATTGATTTGGGTATCCCTAAAGTCTGACACAGTATCAAGGGATTTCCTGATGGTAAGGTTTAATAGTTTAATATTCTTTCTCCCATCCCTCAAGAAACTTTGCTAATACTTTTTGATTGTCTGCTTAATGTACCCTAGGATGTATCCAGGCATTACAATAATCTATACAGGATTAAAGGGCCTCTTTCTTATTCTGGACTCCCTGTGTTTCAGTTGTTCAAATGAGCTATACAGATAGGTTGAGTTAGATTATGTGCTACAGAAAATTTCAGTTCCAGACCAAATAAATCTTTCTTCTTTGGTCTCAAAGAGTATGTGTGGTTCTAAAATATAGACACTATCTTCCTTAGCCTTGTGTTCTGAATTACTTTAACCCCAACCTGAGTGACTTTGTTCTTACGTCTAAATATCAGGTTTTATATATATATATATATAAATTATATATATATATATATAAAGAGCCTCTCGAAATCCATAAGTAATAATCACAACTCCAGACTTAATGTGTGCGCTCTGAAAGCTTACAGTCTAGGCCCGACCATACATTGTTGTTCTTTTCTCTGTGGCTTAATGGTTTCAGCAAATGTCCCACATGTTCATTCACATCGTTGCCTCACGACTTTGTTCCTTTTTATAGCAGCACAACCTTTGTTCATAAGTATACACCATTGTTCGCCAGTCTACTTCTCTGTCTGTGCATCCTTCAGCCACCTGCATTCACTGGGCATCATATAGAAGGTCCTAAGTTCATAGTCCATCAGCATTCTCAATTTTAGATAATTTCATTGTTCCCAAGAGAAAGAAAACCAGTAAACACATGCTCACCAAATAGGAAATAAACCTCCTCTTAACTCTTGCCCCTCACCTCATTATTTACCTCTGCTGTTGCTGTGGTAGTGCTGATGTTTTCCTTTTGAATATAACCCATAGCGTGCAATAGCAGTTTTCCCCCTGTACCCTGGAGGTAAACACTGTTTATACAAGAATCTTTGAAGTAATTCTTGTGAGAACTAATTTATATTTCTAGTGTGAATCAGTGTGACACGTAGGTCTATACAACTCCTTTTAATTTTGTTCCTCTCCAATGTGATAATATTACTTCCAGACCCACTAGAGAATCACCTGCGTGCCTGTCTATTCCCTTACATTGGAGTTCACCCTCATTAGCTAATGGTTCAGCCATCTCTAGTAAAAGTGGGATCATGCAATATCTATACTTTTTTTTGTGTCTGTCTCGTTATGTCCCCAAGGCTCATCCATCTTGTTACATGCTTCAAGACGTCATTTTGTCTTACTGCGGCATAATATTCTGTCATATGTATATACCACATTTTGCTGATCTTTTCGTCTGTCAATGGGTATTTGGTTTGTTTCCATCTTTTGGTGATTGGGAATAATGCTGTTATGAACATCAGTGTGAAATGTCTGTTTGTGTCAGTGCTTTCAGCTCTTCTGGGTATATACCAAGTAGTGCTATTGCTGGGTCGTAGGACAACTCGATATTACTTTCCTAAAGAACTGTCAAACAGTTTTCTACAGCGGTTGCACCATTATGCATTCCCAACAGCAGTGCATCAAGTGTCCCAGTTTCTCCACATCTTTTCCAACATTTATAGTTTCCTGTTTGTCTAATAGCAGCCATTCTTATAGATGTGAGTCTTGATCTGCATTTCCCTTAATAGCCAATGAAAATGAGCATCTCTTCATGTGCTTTTGAGCCATCTGTATGTGCTCTTCAGAAAAATGCCTATTCATATCTTTAGCCCATTTTATAATTGGGTTGTTTGTTCTTTTGTTGTTGCATTGTATGATTTCTTTGTATATACAGGAAATCAAATCTTTGTCTGATAAGTGATTTCCAAATATTTTCTCTCATTGAGTTGACTGCTACTTCACCTTTCTGACTTAAGTCTTTTGAGGAGCAGAAGCATTTGATTTTAAATAGTTTCTATTTATCTGTATTTTCTTTTGTTGCTTGTGCTTTGGATATAAAGTTTAGGAAGCTACATTACTAGGTCTTGAAGATGTTTCCCTACATTTTCTTCTAGAAACTTTATGGTACTAGTTCTTATATTTCGGTATTTGAATCAATTTGTGTTCGTTTTTGTGTAGGGCGTGAGATAGGGGTCCTCTTTCATTCTTTTGGCTATTGATATCCAGTTCTTCCATGCCCAGTTATTGAAAAGACTATTTTGTCCCAGTTCAGAGGATTTGGTGCCTTGTCAAAAATCAGTTGACCATAGATTTAGTGGTCTATTTCTGCACTCTTGATTCAATTCCATTGGTCAGTGTTTCTGTCTTTGTGCTAGTACCATGCTGTTTTGACCACTGTGGCTTTATAATAGGTTTTAAAGTCAGGGAGTGTTAATCCTCCCACTTTGTTCTTCTTTTTTAGGATACCTTTAGCAGTTTGGGGTTCCTTTCCCTTCCATGTGAATTTGGTAGTTAGCTTTTCCGAATCTTCAAAGTAGGTTGTTGGAATTTTGATTGTTAGTGTGTTTTTGAATCTGTAGATCAGTTCAGGGTGAATTGACGTCTATATTTAGCCTTCCTCTCCATGAGCAGGAAATATCTTTCCACCTATTTTGATCTCCTTTGATTTCTTTTAACAGTGTTATGAGTTTTCTGTGTACACGTCTTTTACATTCCTAGTTAAGTTTATTCCTAATTATTTGATTCTTTTAGTTGCTATTTCGAATGGAATTTTTTCCTTGACTGTCTCCTCAGCTAGGTCATTGCTTGTGTATAGAAATGTTACTGATTTTTGCACATTGATTTTATATCCTGCCACCTTGCTAAATTTGTTTATTAACTCAAGCAACTTTGCTGGAAGTTTCTTAGGATCTTCCAAACACAGTATTATATCATTTGCAAATAATGAGAGTTTTATTTCTTCCTTTCTAATTTGAATGCTTTTCGTTTCTTTCTGTCCTTCCTGATTATTCTCGCTAGAACTTCTAGCACAATGTTGAATAATAGTGGTGACAGTGAGTATCCTTGTCTTGTACCTATCTTAGGGAGAAAGCTTTCAGTCTCTCTCCATTGAGTACTATGCTGGCTATCGGTTTTTCATATATTCCCCTTATCATATTGAGGTAGTTATCTTTGATTCCTGTCTTTCGTAGCGTTTTTATTAGAAAAGGATGCTGATTTTGTCGAATGCTTTTTCAGCATCAGTCGAGATGATCATGTGATTTTCCCTTTGGATTTGTTAATGTGCTGTATTACATTAATTGATTTTCTTGAGTTGAACCATCCTTGCATTCCTGCTATAAATCACACTTGGTCATAGTGTATAATTCTTTTAATATGCTGTTGGATTTGATTTGCTAATATTTTATTGAGAATTTTTGCATCTGTGTTCATTAGGGAGATTGGCCTGTAGTTTTCCTTTCTTATAATATCTTTACCTGGTTTTAGTATTAGAATGATATTAGCTTCATAAAATGAAATAGGTAGAGCTTCTTTTTCCTCAATTTTTTGGAAAAGTTTAAGCAGAATTGGTGTTAGTTCTTTCTGGAATGTTCGATAAAATTCCCCTTTGAAGCCATCTGGCCCTGGGCTTTTCACTGTAGGAAGATTTTTGATGACCGATTGAAACTCCTTAGTTGTTGTTGTTTGTTGAGATCTTCTATTTCTTCCTGAGTCAGTGTAGCTTGTTTATGTGTCTCCAGGAATCTGTCCATTTCATCTACGTTGTCTAGTTTGTTGGCATATAGTTGGTCATAGTATCCTTATAATTTATTGTATTTCTTCAGGATCTGTGGTAACACCATCCCTTCTCATTTCTGATTTTGTTTATTTGGATCCTCTCTCTTCTTTCAGGATTTTCTGTGTCTCTTCAGTATTTGACGGACTGATTTGTATGTGCCTTGGGGAAGGCCTGTTTGCATTAATTCTGTTTGGAGAGTTTGTTGCGCTTCTTTGACTTGTATATGTATGTCCTTTATGAAGATTGGAAAGTTTTCCCCCATTATATCCTCAGTTACTCTTCCAAGCCCTTTATACCTCTCTTCTCCTTCTGGAACATCAGTGATTCTTATATTTGTATGCTGTGTCTTGTTGGTCATTTCCCTGAGTCCCCGTTCAGGTTTTCTATTTTTTTTTGACATTTGCTGTTTTGAGTCTTCAGTGTCCTGTCCTCTGTATCACTTGTTCTTTCTTCTGTCTCTTCCCATCTTGTGTTGTATGCCCCTAGTATGTTTTTCATTTGGTCAACAGAGTCTTTAATTTCTGTGATGTGTGCTATTTTTCTGTTTATTCTTTCAAATTCCTCTTTCTGCTCTTCTGTCCTCTTCTTGGTCTCTTTCATGTCATTTGCCATCTGCTGATGCAAGGGGTAAGGCTGTGTGACATTATGGACTGGGGACAGTAGTAGCCTGAGTATGGAGGTTAGCACCTGTAGCCTTTAT
The DNA here is from genome assembly GCF_023851605.1 of Tamandua tetradactyla. Taxonomy (NCBI): domain Eukaryota; kingdom Metazoa; phylum Chordata; class Mammalia; order Pilosa; family Myrmecophagidae; genus Tamandua; species Tamandua tetradactyla. The sequence continues at coordinate 70,597,308 of NC_135341.1, forward strand.
ATGCTTTGGCAGGAGCCTTCAGGGAACAGGGAGGGGGAGGTAAGCTCAGGAGGGGTGTAGGAGAGGTGGTTTGGGCTGTACTTGGGGTAGAGGTGTGGGGCAGGTATGTATACTGGGGGCTGGTGGGGCAGTGGCACTTGGAGAGTGAAGAATGAGAGTGGGTGACAGTATTTGTGTGTGTGAGGTGTAGGGTGAGTGACAGGTCATGGGGCTGTGCTGGTGATGGCAGCGTGTTCAAGGAATGTGACCAGGCTTCCTTCTTAGTCCTTGGATCCTGTCAGTTTATGGCACTTCAAGACCCACCCTTGGCACAGGCCCCCAGTCATATTTTTCAGCTCTGGGAATGTCACTATACAGTACTCCCAGATATATGACCTCCTGTGGGCTCTTAGTCCTTGGCTCCCGTCCATGCACTCCTGTGGGCTCAGCACCTCTGTACTAGGCTCCAGATTTCTGCTTCTCAATTCCTTGACCTCTGAAACTTTGGGCTGCCCTATGTGGTGCAGAAGGCTCTCGTAGGTCTGTTGCACTCTTGAATTGCAGTCTCAGTCACCCCCGTCCCTTCTCTAATTTTTCTGAGGAGCAGGGCTGATCTCGATGTTCAACCAGCTTTCTGAAGTCCTATTATAATTATTTTTGCCTTTTTTAAAATGTGAAATGTATGTACAAAAATGCAAATGAAGTTCCAAGCACATTTTAATGAGTAGTTATGGAACAGATTTTAAAGTTTGGAATGGGTTGTAGTTCTACGATTGTTTGCTTTTTTTTCTTGTAGCTGCACCAAGACATTGGAGACCAACAGAAATATCAATATAATTATTCAGTAGTCATGCTCATTTGTTAATCCTATCTTCTCTGTTATACTTCTCCTTCTCTGTAAAGAACATGTATACATAAAAGCAATTAATTTAAAGTACATTGCAACAATTCATTGTAGAACAGATTTCAGAATTGTATGGATTACAATTCCACAATTTTAGGTTTTTACTTGAAGCTGCTCTGACATTCCAGAGTCTAAAAGAAATAATAGGATAATGACTCGGCAGTCATACCCATTTGTTAAACCTGACATTCACTGTATAACTCCACCATCACCTTTAATCTTTCTCCCACTATTTAGAGGTATTTGGGCTATGCCCTTTCTAACTTTTTCATGTTGGAAGGGGCTGTCAATAATATGGAATATGGGGATGGAACTAGCTGATATTCTAGAAGGGCTGACTCCTCTGCATTTTAGGCCTTATCTGGTCCAGAGACCCATGGGGAGGTTGTAGGTTTTGGAGAGTTACCCTAGTGCATGGAACCTTTGTAGAATCTTATATAGTGCCCTAGGTATTCTCTAGGATTAGTGAGAATGGTTTAGGCTGGGGTTTGGCAAGTTATGATAGGTAGCAATGTCTAGCTGAAGCATGCTTATGAGTGACCTCCAGTGTTGCCTCTTGACTCTCTGTAAATTCTCTCAGCCACTGATACCTTATTTGTTACACTTCTCCCCGTTTTGGTCAGAATTGCATTGCTGATCCCATGGTGCCAGGGCCAGGCTCATCCCTGGAGGTTATCTTCCATACCATCAGGGAGCTTTCATCCCTGGATGTCATGTCCCACGTAGTGGGGAGGGCAGTGGTTTCACTTGAAGAGTTGGGCTTAGAGAGAGAAAAGCCGCATCTGAGCAACACAGAGGCCCTCTGGAGGTAACTGTTAGTATACCTATCGGTGACTAAACTTTTCTGCTACATACATATGGTTCACAAGAGCAAGCTCAAGATCAATGGCTTGACCTATTGATTTGGGTTTCCCTAATGTTTGGCACAGTATCAGGGGTTTCCCTGATGGTAAAGTTTAATAGTTACGTAATTTTTTCCTATCCCTCAAGGTACTTTGCCAGTACTTTTTGATTATCTGCTTAATGTAGACTGTCATGTATTCAGGCATTACATTAAAGTATACGTACATCATCGCTCTTTAATGCAGAGGAGAGGTTGGTCTAGAATTTTTGTACTTCCTGTATCTCCTGGCAGAATACCAACTAGTGGGAGTTGGAGTATTCCTTTAATGTAATCTCATGTGGTAGGGGCTTAATATTTTGGTACAGATATAATTCTTGGTATTGAAATAATGAAACTTCCATAGGTTTTTTTTTTTTTAAATAGAAACATTTCATTTCAAAGTATTTCCCTTCTATTTGACAAAAGAGTATTAGATTTTTGCTTTAAAGATAAACTTCTGTTTCCTTTTTTCTATCTTGGACTGTGATAGAATCAGATGAGCAATAAATATTCTTTGGGACTAACACCTGTTTATTTTCATTTTCTCCATGGCTACTTTTTTTTCCCTCCCAAATGTAATTTTATTGAGATACATTCATGTATCATACAGTCCATCCAAAGTAGAGAATTACTGGTTCACAATATCATCACATGGTTGTGTGTTCATTCCTATGATCGTTTTTATAACACTTGAATTACTCTAGAAAAAAGAAATAAAAAGAAATAAAGAAAACCCCAACCATCCCATACCCCTTACCCATACCCATTGACCCCTAATAATGCATTCTACCCGATTTAAGGACATACAGTAAAGCTAAGGTAACTGAGACAGTGAAGTATTGCCAGAGATAGGTAGGTATAAAGATCAGTGAAACAGTATACATCATCCAAAATAGGTCCATACCAACCCGGATAGCATCTCAGCAATTTCTGGTATTTCTTTCTAGCTCTTCTAATACAGTAGTAATTAAAAAGAAATACTTGTATAGTGAGTTAGTAGTCATGCTTATTTGTTAAATCTGAATTTCTCTGTTACACCCCCTCCCCATCATTTAGTCATTTTATCTTTGGGGATATCTGGGCAATGACCATTTTAAATTCTTCGTGCTGAGGAGGGGTATTGACTTTATCGGGTAGAGATATGAAATTGGTTAATGTTCTCAGAAGGACTGGTATGTCTGGATTTCAGTGCTTATTTGGCATAGGAGCAATCTGGAGGCCTTAAGTATCTGAAAAAAATAAAAATAACTAGGTTAAACATTTATAGACTCTTATATAGAACCTGGAGTATTCTTTAAAGTTTTCAGGAATACTGTTGTTTGGGGCTTAGCATACTGTGGCAGTTTGCAGTATCTTGTTCAAGCCTGCATACAAGTAACCTCCAGAATGACCTCTCTGACTCTGTTTGAAATCTCTTAGCCATAGCTAACTTCTAAAAAAGATACAGGAACGATTTTACTTTTAAATATTATTGTAATTTTTTCTTTTGGCTCCCAACTTTTATAATGCTGTTTTTCACGGCATTTCCATTCCCAGTGCTAACAGCTAACTTTCATGTTAGCCAAATTCTAAAAGAAGCCATTTTAAGAGCAAATTGATAATTTGGGTGGAAAATTTTGGCCAGATAAGATATTCACTTGAAATTCTACAATTCATTAGGTTCATAGTAATAGTATAAATTCCCTTTGTATGATGGTAGTTTTTGCTTGAAGTGCTAACAGTATAAAAATTTACAATTTTAATGTAAATATTTGTTTCGAAGTTTATACATAATACCAATCTTGGTTCTCTAGGTTATATTAGAGTGAAAAACTTCATGGTTTTGCTTCCCTATCATTTTTTTTTAACTTTTTTATTGTATAGTATAATATATATACAAAGCAAAAAGATAAAAAAAGCAATAGTTTTACACCTAGAAGTAAAAATATGAGAGGATATTATGGTAGCTCATACAGACTCGGAGATCTGTCCTGTAACTACTTGTCAAAGAATGCTTTGAAAACTGTTGCTTTTTTATCTCCATCATATTTTAAAAATTGCTTAACTTTTAGTGTTTGGGTTTATTTTTTCGTCAGTTGATTTAAAATGATGAGATTATCTGTCTGAGTTACACCAAATGTCATGTGATTTAGTAAGAATATTCTAACTGTATTAAGTTCAAGGTCAGGAGACATGCTTTTGGTTGTGTGGTTTAAGATTTATTGTCATTGTAGTGGACTCAGTTTTTCACCCTCACTCCCACACCTCATTCTCTTGTGTTCTATTCCATGGGAGTTACCTCACCATTGTATTTTCTCTCTTGTAACTTTCTCTGCAGAGGTTAGGGAGATGGCTGAGCTGAGTGCAGAATGGGCTAGAGCAGGGATGGCAAATATCCATTTCCCTTTCTATATTCATTGCAAATATCAGGTCATGGCATACTTGCTTGCTTAGCCAATAGGTAATAGGTGGTTTCACAATTTTCTTAATTTCATAGAGCCATTACAAGTCAATTGGGTTTTTTCATTTGAGTAAAACCTATTTGCTCTTGCTGAAATAGAGAGTTTGGGATGTTTACCAAAAGTTCTTCATCTTTTCCTTCATGCCTAGCATCTGATGTAGCTCCAAATTGAGACATACTTTCTTTGGTTGGTAAATGTGCTAGCAGTTGTTTAGTAATCTTCTAAATACACTTAAACAGATTTGAATTTATCACAAAGTTGATTTCCATTTCCCCACACCCATTTTTGAAAATTCCCATAGGAAACCTTTGGACTGCACTACAATTCTCCTTTCATAAATTTACACTAAAAAAATTACTCTTGGTCAGGGATGGGGAATTGGGTTTATTTATCATGAAACATTTCAGGCTTTTTGAAGTCTGAATTACTGAAAATAATAGAAGGCATTATATGCCCATCTTGATTTGATCTCTCATTTTTTTATAAGGAGTAAAACTATTACAGGTGTTGTTAAAGTTCTACTCTATCCCTTTCCTCTCCCTCTACGTAAGAAGCAACTGTTATCCTTAGTTTGATGTGTAGTTTTCCTGCTCATGCCTTTATACTAATATGTCATAAAAAACATATAAAAATAGTCAAATTTTACATTAATTGAATTACAGCATGTGTATCCTTTTTAAAAAAATAAGTTTTAGGCATATTTTGCCTATCATGGTAATTTATCTTTTAAAAGTGTACAGTTCATTGTTGTTTTTCTTTGTGAATTTATGAAGTTGTGTAACCATCACCATGAATCAGTTTTAGAATGTTTTCATCATCCCAATTTGATCCCTCATGCACATTTGCTTTTTGTTTTTTTAATTTTTTAGTTGTGAAATCTTCACACATACACTTTCTATACACAATCAGTGTACTCACAGTACACAATCAGTGGCTCACAGTATAATCATATAGTTATATATTCATCACCATGATCATTTTTTAGAACATTTGTGTCATTCTAGAAAAGGAAATAAAAAAGAAAAAAAAACTCGTACTTTACTCATCTGGGAAAAACTCGTACTTTACTCATCTGAGAATTTCACATAAATGAAGTCGTGTGATATTTGATCTCTTTTATGTAGTGTTTTTTGCTCATCATATTTTTGATCTTCATGCATTTTGTAGCATGTATCCATAGTTTGTTTTTATTGGTGAACAGTATTACATTTTATGGATATATATTTTTACTATACGAACACTATACATATACTGTTTTGTCAGTCCACTCACTGTTAGCCCATTGCATGTACAGTTTGTTTTCAGTTTGGGATTATGATGATGCTCTTAAGAGCATTTGTTTACAAGTCTTTGTGTGGATCTGTGCTTTCATTTCTCCTAAGTAGATACCTAAGAATAGGATTGCTGAATCAGATGGTAAAATTTATGTTAAATTTTTAAGAAACTGTCATACTGTTTTACAAAGTGCTGTACCATTTTATATTTTCATCAGCAATATATGAGGGTTGTTCTCATTTCTCTGTATCCTCACCAACATTTCTTATTGTCTTTTAAAATTAAACATATTTTAAAACTTAATTTTTTCTTCCAATATTTGTTGAGATTTACCAGTGTTGATAAATGTAAATCTTATTTGTTCATTTTCACTGCCGTAGGATATGCCATTATATGAATATATATAAAGATTTAACCATAATATGAAAAAGAGCTCCCTAAAATTCAGTTTTATAGGGTTACATTATTGAGAGGTTATAAAAAAACAGTACTTTAAGTAATTTGTACTGTTAAAAAAGGTACAGAAATAAAGATGGTGAAATGAATTTTCTATACCACTTCCTTCACACTAAACTCACAGATGGCACATTGAATTCACAAATGGGCACACATGGCTACTAGGCCATCATTTTCTGAGTCTGTCCCTTCTCCCACAGAAAAATAAGAATTTTAGCCCAATTTCATTTGAAAAATGGACAGGACGGCCACCTGTGATATCATGAGGAATATTATCGTGAAGGTTTACTGACATAATTTATTTGTTGGTTCTCCTGTTGATGGATTTAGCCTATATACAGATTTTCACTATTGAAGTATCAGTGAACTTTGATTTTATCCATGTTGTCCTATACATGTATACACTTCTCTAGGGAGTAGAATTTCACATCTTTACCTTTACTAGATAGTGTCAAATTGTTCTCCAAACTTTATTTTTAAATCTGGTTTTTCTCCCTTACTAATATAGTAATAATGATTAGGAATATGTCTAGGATTGAAAAATAAAGGTTAGTTTCAGCGAAGTTTTATGTTAAGTGTTATAAGTTAAGTTTCATATGAAATATGCTATATATTTATAAAACTAGAAAATGGAGCCTTTACAGCAGAATACTTTTTATCCTCACTCAGATTCTGATATCAATCTATAGGAATATTGAGAAGTTGACTTGATGTAAAAATGTAATTACAGCGTGTGATTCTTGATGTATAATCCTGGGAATTTTTTTTTCCTGATACTTAGATTAGTAACTGCAGTAACTGGGAGTAGTTGGTATTAAATATTATAAATTAATCTCAATTTTCTAATCAGAGAATTATCGGAGATCTCTCTTGCATGATGTTTGCTTCAGTATTAAGATTGTCAGAAAATATCATTTGTTTTTTAGCAATTTTGCTAATAATAATTATAGAAGAAATGCTAGGTTATATTTAGTTGTAACTGGAAAAATTAGGTAAATTAATATTTTCATTGCCTCTTTATTTCTAAAATGGAAATATAGCTTTAAAAATCATCCGTGGAATTGAGTTGCGAAAGACCACCTGTATGATTTCATTTGAAATTTCATATGAAATTTCCAGAATAGGCAAATCTCTAGAGATGCATTAATGGTTGTCTGGGTCTATAAGGGTTGAGGGGAAATGGAACGTGATTGCTAAGAGGTAGGGGATATTTAGGGGGTGTGATAAAAATGTTCTAAAATAATTTTTGGTGATACTTTCATAACACTATGAATATACTGAAAGCCATTGAATGTACACTTTAAATAGGCAAATTATATGTATGGTATGTGAATTATGTAACAGTAAAGCTGTTAAAAATATCATACTTGCCCATTTGTTGAAAACGTTGATCTAGAAAAGTATAAAGAAGAAAGTAAAACGTACTCCAAATCCCAGTTCTTTCTGTTTGAAAATTTAGAGATATGGTACCATTTAATGTTTGGTAATGGATGTACAAGTTGTTTCCTATAAGCTGTATTGTATTATAGGATCATTGTATGCTTTTTTTCGGTGCAGTCTTTTCACCATAAATTCTAAAATTGTTGGGTCAAAGATTAAGTGCATTTATAAATTTGAATTATATCTTTAAATTGCTCTTCAGTAAGCTGCTTCAATTTGTCCTCCTCTAGTGGTGTAAGCGTCAGGAGAAGCACCATACTCTTGCCATTGCTTGGATATCAGCAGTAGTTTTAATCTTTACCAACTAGGGTGTAATTAAATTAACTTATTTTTATTTGTATTTCTTTGTACAAGTTTTTTTGGTGTTCTTTAAGGACATATATATCATTATATGTAATTTTTTCCCCCTTTTGTCCATTTTTTTCTATAGGGCTAGCAGTCTTTGTTTTAAATTAGTACATAGGACTCTTAGTATAGTAAGAATCATTTCTTTCTGTATGCTAATTAGGATGAAAATTTTTTTCCAGTTCTTATTTCAAATTTATGTTGCTTTTTCTATTGTTTAGAGTTTTAAATTTTTACATAGCTATATTTATCACTTAAAACTATCCTTTGTGATTTGCTTATAAAGATCTTTCTCCTTCCAAGATTATAAAATATTGTCATATTTTCCCATTATTTTCATGGTTTTATTTCTTATGTTTAAATCTTTGGCAATTATTTAATATAAGGAATGACCCTACTTTCTGACAAATTTTTATCGTTATTAAATGCTAGATTATCACATACCCTTGATCCTGTCATTTTTGACTGTGTTCACCAATAAATCTATTCTTATTGCCAGTATCCCATGTTAATTATTGTAGTTTTAACCAATTTGTTTTAATATCTGGTAGCTAGTTTCTCTTGTTTCTCAGAAAGACAGGATTGTATAGTGATTAAAACCAGTAGATTTGTAATTTATTAGTTCATTGTATAACTTTGGGAAAGTTCTTTAATTTTTTGTGCCTCTCTCAGTTCCTTAAATATAAGATAGGATAACAAAAGTACCTCATAGGGATGTTATGGGATTAAAGAAATTATATTTTCTCTCCCCTACTTCATTGATTTTTCCATATTGCCTGTTCATTCCCATCAACATATGCTGTTTTTAAAAATAACCCCCCCTTTTTTTTAATCCCAAAGAATTTCTAGATCTAGGATGTATACGTGGGTTTTAGAGAATGTAAATGTTCAGTTTTACAAGATAATGCCAAATTGTTTTCCAGTGTGGTTTGATCATTTTAATTTATATCCCCTCTTGCAGTTTTTCCTTTAAGTAAGTACAGTTTTAGTTGCGTTTTCCCAAGTTTGAAATGTCATATTTTCATTTCCTTGAGTTAAAGATGTCTTATGATTTCGATTGTGATGTTTTCTTTTACCCATGAGTTATTTCAAAGTATATTGTTTTTTTCCTTAGTGGTTTGTAGCTAATTCTACTATGATCAAAGAACTTACACTGTTATTTTTCAATCCTTTTGAATATCTTGAGACTTTATGAGTAGCATATGGTAAGTTTTGGTAAAGTTTGAATGTGTTTTCACTTGAATGTGTATTCTGTTGTGTACAGTGTTCTCTATATGTAAAGTAGGTTACGTTTGCTAATTGTGTTCAGATCTCTTATGTTCTTACTGTTTTCTATATGCTTTGTCCATCAGTTACTATATGTTCAAAAATTTCCCACTTTTGTGGATTTTTCTATGTCTGTATTATCTGAATATTTGCTTTATGTTTTTTGAGTCTATATTAATAGTTTCATGCAAATTTTTATATCTTCTTTGTATTTTGATATTGCTTTAAGGTGTACTTCATCATCTTTTATTAGTATAGCTTCACTAACTATTTTTTTTAGCTAATGTTTGCATAGTATGCTTTATTCCATTGTTTTTCTTTGAACCTTTCTTTCCCCCTCTTTTTGAAGTCTGTTTCTTGTAAGTAGTGCTATTGAAGGTTTTTAAATCCAGTATTTCTTTTGATTGCATTTTTTAGTCCATTTACGTTAAATTATTGACATATTACTCTTTATTTTTTGTTTGTTCTGTCCTAAATTCCTTTTATTATCTTTCTGACCTTCTTTTGATTAAGCAGTTTTTTCTTAATCATTTGTTGTTTATACATTCTTTAACCATCTTTTTAGTGTTTACCCTGGAATTGCAACATGTATCTTTTTAAAAATTTTAATGCAACTTTATTGATATATATTACATGTTCACATACCATGTAATCATCCAAAGTGTACAATCAGTGGTTCACAGTATCATCATATAGCTGTGCATATATCACAAATGATTTTTTTCTGAAAAAGAACATATATACAAAGCAAGCAGTAAATTTCAAAGCACACTGTGACTCTTTGGTATGGGTTTCAATCCCGCGATTTTAGGTTTTTATAACTAGCTACTCAAAGGCACTGGAGAATAAAAGAAATAGCAAGATGATGATTCAACAGTCATACTCATTTGTTAAGCCCTACCTTCTCTGTATAACCCCACCATCTCCTTTGATCTTTCTCCCACTCTTTAGGGATATTTGGGCTATGCCCATTCTTTTTCATGTTGCAAAGGGCTGTCTATAATATGGAATGGGGGATGGAGCTAGTTGATGTTGTGGAGAGACTGACCCCTCTGGGTTTCAGGACTTATCTGGCTTTAGGAACCCGTCTGTAGATTGTAGGTTTCTGGAAAGTTACCCTAGTGCGTGGAAGCTTTGTAGAATCTCAAATAAAGCCCTAGGTGCAATATGCATCTTTCACCTATTAAATAAAAAAAAATATTTTTATTGAGAAATCTTCATACACATACAGTTCATACATGGTATACAATTAGTGGCTCACAATATCATCACATAGTTGGGTGTTCATCACTGTGATCATTTTTAGAACGTTTGCATCATTCCAGAAAAAGAAAAAAGAAAAAACTCAGGCATCCCATACCCTTTTCCTCTCCCTCTCATTGACCACTAGTATTTTAGTCTACCCAATTTTTACTCATTACTTCCCCTATTATTTATTTATTTTTTTCCTTATTTTTTTTTTTTACTGATCTGTCTGTACCCTGGATAAAAGGAGCATCATACATAGGTTTTCACAATCACATGGTTACATTGTAAAAGCTATATACTTATACAGTCATCTTCAAGAGTCAAGGCTACTGGAAGACATCTCGAAAGTTTCTGTTACTACCTTCCACCCACTCCAATATATCATAAACTTAAAAAGGTGTATCTATATATTGCATAAGAATAACCCCTAGGATGACCTTTCGACTCAGTTTGAAATCTCTCAGCCATTGAAACTTTATTTTGTCTCATTTATCTCTTCCTTTTTTTGGTCAGGAAGCCTTTCTCAGCCCCATGATGCTAGGTCCAGGCTCATCCCCTGGTGTCCTGTCCCGCGTTCTAGGGAGATTTACATCCCTCAGAGTCATGTCCTACCTGGGTGGGGGGATGAGGGCAGTGAGTTCACCTGCCTAGTTGGCTTAGAGAGAGTGAGTCTACATCTGAGCAACAAAAGAGGTTCTTTGGGGGGGGTGACTCTTAGGCATAATTATAAGTAGGCTTAGCTCCTCCTTTGCAGGAATAAGTTTCATAGGGGTGAACTCCAAGATCGAGGGCTCATTCTACTGTATTTTAATATAAAGTGTATCTTTACCACTTTTCAGAGAATACAAGGACCTTATAATGCATAATCTTCCTCTACTCCACTGGGCTTGTGTATTTTAGTTTTCATATATTCAAAAACCTTCAAAACATTATTGTTATTTATTTTTCAGTCAGTATTAATTTAGATTTATTCATTTATTTATGCTTTTTAGTACTCTGTTTTTTTCTTGTATCTCCATGCTTCCATCTGGGATTTCCTTCTGTCTGAAGAATTTCCTTTAGTGGAGATCTTTTTGTGACAAATCCTCTCAACTGTTGTTTGCTGAAAGTGTCTTTATTCCATCTTCATTTCTGTAAGATATTTTCCCTTGATATAAAATACTACATATGTAGTTATTTTGAGTTATCATTCTTAGATGTTTTCATTTTATTATTTGGCCTCTCTTCTTTCTCTTGGGAAGTCAGCTGTCGGTTTTATTGTTGTTCCCAGGTTTTAAAAGAAAATTGAAACGTGATGTTATTTCATACCACAGTTAACTTTTATTGTATTTTCTAGTGGTACTTTGCTTTATGAAGCAAGATTTCAATGTTGTATATTTAATATCTAATATTGAACTCATTTAATTTTAGAAGTTTTTGTTTCTTTATGTATTTTCATATAAAAAGTATGTAATCTACAAATATTAATTTTGAGTTTTTCCAAATTTTAACCTTTACTTAATTCTCATGTCTAAGTGCATTGGGTAACAGATTCTTGACGTTAAGCTCCTATCAGGAAATTCTGATTTTTGAGTACTTAACAATTTTATAATTCAGATTCAGTGACACTTGAATTCCCTGAAATAATATTGATTCTTCTCAATGCTAATATAATATGAAATTTGGAGTCCCTAATAGGGTTATGTTTATGTAATAATAGATTGATATCAATTCCTGTAGTGTCTTTTTTTTTTTTTTTAAGTTAAGATAGTTTGCTACAGAAATTTTAAGTTTTGGACAAAATAAACTTCTCTTCCTTAGTTTTCATGCAGTAGGTGAAATTCTAAATATAAACAATATCATCCTGTACCCTGTATTCTGATTTATCTTAATTCCAACCAAATTGGCATTGTTCTTTTTTTGAATTGAGAAATCTCCACATACATATACTCCATGCCATGGTGTACAATCAGTGGCTTACAATATCATTACATAGTTGTATATTCATCACCATGTTCGGTTTTTAGAACATTTTCATCACTCCAGAAAAAGAAATAAAAAGACAAAACTCATACATACCATACCCCATACCCCTCCCTCTTATTGACTACTAGTAATTCCATCTAGCCAATTTATTTTATCCTTTGTTCCCCCATTTATTTATTTATTTATCCATATTTTTTTTCTCATCTATCCGTACCGTGGATAAAAGGAGCATCAGACACAAGCTTTTCACAATCACACAGTCACATTGTAAAAGTTATATATTTATACAGTCATCTTTAAGAATCAAGGCTACTGGAACACAGCTCAACAGTTTCAGGTGCTTCCCTCCAGCCACTCGAATACACCCTACACTAGAAAGGATCTGTATATAATGCATAAGGATAACCTCCAGGATAAACTCTCAACTCTGCTTGAAATCTCTCATACACTGACACTTTATTTTGTCTCATTTTTCAGCTTCATTCTTATCTCTAATTGAAGTCTCACCTCTTTTTTGGCTTCTTTAACTGTTGCTGTATGGAGCAATGCTGATTTTTAGAGCTGCAGAATTCTACCTCTGAGTCACACAGGTACCCAAAGTTCCAGGGAAATATCAGGTTATATACATATAGCACAACATCTTAGAATTTAAAAGTAAGACTTAAAGCTCAGGATTAAATGTGACTGCTGTAAGAGCTTACAATGTAGGCCCCAATTTTCTTATAAATATTTGCTAAAAGAGACCATACAATATTTGTCCTTTTGTTTCTGGCTTTTTTTTTTTGTCCTGGCTTATTTTGCTTAACGTAATGTCCTCAAGTTTCATTCTCTTGTTGCATGCCCACAGCTTTGTTCCTTTCTGTAGCCACACAGTATTCCATTGTTATGTATATACCATAATTTGCCCTTTTGCTTCTCAGTTGATGTACTTTGCTGACCTCCATCCGTTGGGTATCATGAATAATGCTGCCATATGCTTCAGTGTACAAATGTCTATTCAAGTCCCTGCTTTCAGTTCTTCCGAATATATTCCCAGTACCTGGATTGCCTAATCATATGATGACCCTATATATTTAGCTTCCTGTGGATCTGTTCCCTGACCCTCTGGAGGGGCTATACCGTTCTGCTGCCCTACCAACATTGAATAGGTATACCACTCTCTCCACATTTTCTCGAGCACTTGACTCTTTCTGTTTATTTTGGATCTGCAAATTTTGTTGAGGTATATTCATATAGCATATATTCTATCCAAAATAAGCCATCAGTGTCTCACAGCATCCTCACAATCATTATCACTCTCAATTTTAGACAGTTTTCATTAATACAAATAGAAAAGTAATAGGTAGACCTACCCACACCAAAGAGAAAATCCAGAACAATCCCATAGCTTTTATTTGTCATCCCCAATTGTTTACCTATACTATTATCGTGCTACTAAGGATGTCTTCCTGTTAAATATAGTCCATAGCATGCAACAGGTACTTTTCCCATGTATTACTCTATTATTAACTTTTATACAATTCCTGTAGCATCTTTATTTTTATAATTAATTTCAAATTAAATTCATTAGAAGCACTTTGCATAGAAGAAGCATTTATATTTAATTTAGGAATGAGTTTATTTCTAAGTCTCTTGTTCTAGAAAATCATGCTTTTTAAACACAGCTAAATGCAGAATTCTTTAGGAGTTGAAAGATAAAATACTATTTCTTCAGGATCTCTCACTCTGTTCTTTCAGTGATAAAAAACAATGTGTTTTCATTTTAAAGGAGAGCCTAAGTTTCACCCTAAGTAAAACACTTAACTTCTATTGAGACATTGTCTCTGGCTGTCATTGTTTAAATTAGAATGAGTAGTTTTTTTTTTTTTTGCATAGACAGGCACTGGAAATCAAACCCAGGTCTCTGGCATGGTAGGTGAGAACTCTGCCACTGAGCCACTGTGGGCTGCCCAGAGAGAGTAGTTTTTAAGATACTTAGGAAAGGGGCGTTTCAGGAAGGCATGTCACATCTTTTAGTACTTTATTTCCTTTTGAATTGTTACCAGAGATGATAAAATGCTTTAGTAGGAAAAAGGAAAGTAAAGATATAATATAGAATGAAAAAAATTAATCTATGTTAAAACTTGGAATAGTTTTAATTGATCTCGGGAAAAAATGATGCATGATGACTGTGAGCACCTTGTTTGTTGACTTATTTTATTTCAGGAAATTATTAAACAGAATTATTTGGATTAAAACTTTTTTTTTTTCACTGTTACAGTGAGTGTTTGATCTGTGTAATTAGATAAGTTTTGCATCAGAAATACTTACTAGTGAATTGTGGATGTTAGTTCTGAATAGGGTTGTCACAAGCCTGATTTACTTGGAACACTCCTGTGTGCCTGTTCTTCTACCTTAATTATTTGTAGCATTCATAATAGTGTTCAATTGCTCCTATAACAAATGATCACAAACTTAGTGTTGTAAACAGTCCAACCTAATTATCTTATAGTTTTGTGGGTCAGAATTCCAGAATGGGTCTCGCCAGGCTAAAATCAAAGTGTCAGTAGTTTGCATTCATATCTGGAGGTTCTAGAATGATAAATAGGAAGAAAAGGAATCAAAACAGGTTCCCACTACTACCCCCTATCCCCCCCTTTACACTTCAGTGTTAGAATTAGTTGGGCATACATTTATTTTAAATGACTGCTGATTCTTTTGGGAGGAGGAATTGCTGTATTGTAGAAATAAATGTATAATTTTACTAGCACACCACTGCCTTTTAATAAAATAAAAACTTGAATGCTTTTGTTTCACATTTAAAAATTTTTTTGTACCTCTTATATTAAACTAGTTAATTAATTGAAGAAAAATAATGATGTATTTTATGTATATCTGAAGACCAAATTGCCATTTGTGCCTACTCTTCAACTGACATTTGTGGTCTGGAAGTTTTTCCACAGTACGAAATATAATTTATATTGAAATGAATGAACTTGCTTCTTGCATAGTCTAAAAAAGACTAATTTATGTTTTTTAATCCTGTGTCATTTTTTTACTAATAATTTTTTTATTAGAGAAGTAGGATTACAGAAATATCATGAATAAAATATATAAAATACAGAGTTCCCATATACCACTCTGTTATTAACTCTTTGCATTAGTGAGGTACATTTGTTATAATTCATGAAAAGAGCTTTTTTATAATTGTACTATTAACTCTAAAATTGTTTACAATTTTATCTTATTTTAATAAACTAAGTAGATATTTTAATACTTGCTAGTTTATCTATATTTGTGCCTTTAATTATTAATCCATCAGAATTTAGATGTAGTTAAGTAATGTATAAGATAAAACTGATGGTACATACCTTTGAAGTTAATGTCTTACTTTTCAGTTTACACTCCATTTGCTGTCAGTGAAAACAGGTGGCAGACATACCACATATTTATCATCACTGAGTTTACTATATCATACAAGAAAAGTACATTAATATGCCATACAGAAAATGTAACACGCGTAAACAACCACTTAGCATTTTAAGAACATATCTGACTTATTGATTAGCTTAATATATTTTAGTGGTATGAGATACCCATGTAGAGTGCATACATTCACTTATTTAGTTTAAGTGCTTGTTGTACCGAAGAATGAACATATCTTGTCTTTATGTATCATGATGAAGATTAAATCTTATAAAGCTCCCCCCTTTCCATTTGGAATCGCTAAATCTTGACACAATTATATTATACCTAGGGTTCTTCAGATAAAGT
The DNA here is from genome assembly GCF_023851605.1 of Tamandua tetradactyla. Taxonomy (NCBI): domain Eukaryota; kingdom Metazoa; phylum Chordata; class Mammalia; order Pilosa; family Myrmecophagidae; genus Tamandua; species Tamandua tetradactyla. Next base: position 70,613,263 of record NC_135341.1, read on the forward strand.
AGATACTGTAGAAAACAATTTTTTAAAGATGTTTTTATTATAAACAACAAACAAAAATTCTTGACATACATTCTTGACATATAAACATTCTTGACAAGGCTATAATCAGTGGTTCACAATATCCTTACATAGTTGCATATTAATCACCATGATCAAGTTTTTGAACATTAGCATCTCTCTGGCAAAAGAAAGAAAAAATGAAAAAACCTCATACATGTCATACCCCTTACCACTCCCTTTCATTGAGCACTAGTATTTCAATGTACTCAATTTATTAGAAAACAAATTTTAAAAACCTTATTATACGGTTACATTTATGTTTGGTTCTCTGTATTTTTGTCCCTGCATTTTGTGCTGTCCTTGTCTGTTTCTAGGCCCTGGGTGGGATGCCGTGAGGTGTGGTGGAATGGGATTGGGGAACTTTTCTTAATTCCTATTTTCTCTGTTAACTCTGTGTACTTTTGTAGGCTCTTTCCTGCAGTTTAGGCTCAATATACATATTTTTAAAATATAGATATATAATACTTTTTAGATTTTTTTCTCATTGCAACATTTTATTGAAATTGGGAAATGTCGTCTGCCTTACATAGATACTAATCTAAACCTGAGGAAAAGGTAAGAAGAGATAGTATAGATATGAAAAAAATGAAGAAGTGAATATAATTGATTTAAAGCATAAAGAATAGCTGAATATATTTTTCTTTTAGTCTTTTTTTTGTGGACACATTATTGCATTCATTCCTCTCCCTCTCCTGCTCCAAGAATACTTTAAAATTATGCTGGCTTGCAATATTTTCTGAGACCCTACTTGTTTTACAACCTTGGTAAGATTTTTGTGAGTGCTCTCTCTGTGGGTATTATGCCACTCTTTCTAGTCTGGACTGTATTATAAAGGCAGTCATTCCTGTTTATTTTACTTAATTTCTTCAGATATATTTATACAATTCATTGAATAGTGTAGTGTCATAATCTTCAGCCTCTCTTCTTTACTTTGTCCTTCCCTTCCTTTTCAAGATTTTAAACTATTACTTCTTCGTAGAGAACTCTAAAATTTATGACTCAGTGTTTGGCTTTATTCCCATGTTTCAAGCTGTGCCTTTCCTGCATTGTTGTCAGTTTAATCTTCCTAAAGAATTGTTTTTACCATGCTGCTTTCGAAGCTTCAGCAGCTCCACTTTTGTCTATAGGTTGAAATTTGGAATCTTTAGTGTTATATGCAAGGTTTTGCAACAAATTTGTCCTAATATACTTCTAAGCCTCTAGTAGTCAATAACAAAAGGTCAATAACAAAAAGTGTTTCAAGATGGTTTCACCATAACAATAACATTCAGTGCATCCTTCCTAATTTCACAGTCTTTCATCTCTTTTCTCCTTTCTGTACCATGATGTCTGTTTCCCAACTTGTAGCTCATGTCCTGCTCCCTCGCTGGAATCACCCTGAAAGGAGTAGTTTGTTGTAATATCATCCTTCTCTGTGCTTCTGCCTTGCTTTGTTGCTACCCCGTGGCACTGTTTTTAGTGTTTTGCACTATTACGTGTTTTTCCTTGGGTCTGGGTCCCATATTGCTAAATGGATATTTCATGCCAAGGGAGCAGTGACCATGCTATGCTTCTTTGCATCTATATTTTGGCCAAGTGCAGTTTCTTTTACAAATCTCAGATGATACATTGCTATTTGCTCACTGATTATTATAATAAATATTGATTGATTGTGTACACTGAAGCACCATTGATGCAGCATTAAGCAAGAGAGGTATGGACCCTTCTTTCATGGACTTTACATCTACAAGGGGACATAGATATTCTACAGTTAATTTCACAGTTACCTATTTAATTATAATTGGCGGATGTCATCTGTTACTTTTTTGACAAGGAAATTACCAGAAAATTGCCTTTTTTCCCTGCTATTATTAGTATGTATAATTTTGTTTACTTTAAAAATTTTCATGGAGTAAGTAAATCTTGAAATGATAGGCTTTCAATGGGAAAACTTAATTCTTCTATCTATGCATAATATTGATATGCTCTGTGTCTGGATAAATTCAATAGACAGAGTAATGGTAAGAATGATTCATATACTCTTTTTTTTTTCCAACTTGATTCATATATTCTTGACATTAAAACAATTGTAAGTTTTTCTGCCATTTATGTTACATGTAAATCCATGTGAAATAATTACAAGAAAAAATGTTTTTAAAGGAAAATTCATTAAACCTAAACTATTAGAACTTCTTAGTTACTATATTAAAGCTCTTTTTTTGAAGATTAGTTTAAAATAAAGCTAAATACATTATTAGGTGTGTTATTATTTTAGCTTTAAGTGTTTCTTCCAGTGGCTTGACTAATATGCATTTCGTAGATATGATTTTTTTGAGGAGGTTAATGTTGAAAGAGTGGTAAAGTCTTCATTGAAACTGAAAATTATTGTATTTGCAAATATAAAATCATAATTTACCTAAATGTTATAGTTAGGAACATTATGAATGTAAATACGCCTTCATCTATCCTCAGTCCTGTAATGCCATTCTTTGTCCAGTGGGAGGTGAAGAGTAATGTTGAGACTGTTGTTTAACCTATTATAGTAAGTCAAAAAAAAAGAAACTAAATAGTATTGATGTAAATATGAGGGAAAGAGTATTTATCTCCATTAAGTGACATACAAAGCCATGGTAAGAATAACAGGCGGGTGGGTGTGCATTAAGCAGTGAAATCCCTGAATTCAGATGGTGATTAGAAGCACAAGGACAGTTGCCTCCTACATACTTAGCTGTTGTATGTTTTCTTCAGTCGAAGTGTAATTCAGAGTTTTTGAAGTGCTGAATATGTCTTCTATTTTTTCATTTCCCCTTAGCATATATATTTTGTATAAGCACACAGTGAAACACTTCTGCTGGACTGTGATTTTTGACAGATATAGGTGGGATATTAAACCAAATGCTACAAAGACAATCCCCATGATTGCTCTGGGATTGTTTTTGTGTGTGCCTTCCCTGCTTCCTGGTATTAAAAAACAGATGTTTACTAGTAAAGTTAAAATTATTTAAGCATATTTAAGCACATTTTACTTGCTGTGGTGTCCCAGAGACTTTAACTTAAGGTTTAAATTGTGAAAGGTTGTATTAAAAATGGCATCAAGAATATATTTATTTGGATTATTATTGTTTTTAAAATTGATTTTGGTCATGGTCTCTGGAATGTACTCATAAAAATATACCACTGCTTCGTTAACAGTTTTAACATTAAGTATCTGGGAAAAATAAGATTTTTTTCTGATTGCATTTTATATAGTGCCTTTCAATGACAGTTTTGTAATATCTCTTCAGTTACAACATACCTTTGAAAGAATCTCTCTTCTTAGAAGGTTAGCTAAGCTGGCTACCAGGGAAGGTGTTATACACTTAAATTATTTTTAAAACTTTGTTTTTAGAAATAGTAGTAAAAAGAGCTACTCATAATCGTGTTAATTTTTACATTATTCTTAGGAATGCTTCTTATTTAGCTTTTAGTAACTTGCAATTTAAGATCACAGTTACTAGGTGTGTTTCTGCATTTTATATATTGCTCCCAGATGCTACAGTATTAGTTTTTATCACTGCATATTTTATGAAATGTCAGCCGTCTGTTGGCTGTTCATGAAGCATTGTTAGTGATCAAAGACACAACATAAAGGAGAGGAATCTAAACAGTTGGCTTATATGTCCTTCATTGTGACAAAAATACGATAAAATTACTTTATTATAAAATGATAAAAGATACATGTAACTCACAGTACAAGGATAAATGTCTTTGTTTTCAGTGAAATGAAATCTTGAAGTGTCTGATATCAGGAGACCAAATGATAAGGAAATAAATTTCAAATTTACAGTTTTCCTTGATAAAGGAATGAGGATAATATGTAGTATGTAATGTTGTAATACTTTACTAAATGACAGTGCTGTGCTTAGGAAAAGCCACATAATGTTTAACAACACAAGAGGTTACTCAGTTAAATCTCAATTTTGTTACTCAAAATATATTATAGAAAAGTGATAATTCGCTTTAGTATGCAATCTGGTTTATTAAAATATTTTCTTGAAGTGAACTTCTTCTACAGTTTAAAACTTTATCCCATGGATTTAAAGATTCCTTTTTTTTTAATCTCAAGGATTTAAATATCAATATAAACATAAAGAATGGAAAAAAAAGTACTTGAATCTTGAAAGAAAATCTGTAAGAATAAAAATCTTGAATGATTTTGATCAGCTGTTGTGTATGTCCAACACAGCAGCTGGTTCAATCAATTTTATGTTTTGGGATGGTTTTATTAAAATGAGCTGCTGCTTTCAGTAAATCATAGAGAAGGATGCTGGCTTTATGCATGTCTTTTTTGGGTGGATAAAGGACAATAATAGTTTCTATTTTTATCTTTGTCATTCAGTAAAAATAGAGACAATTCCTGATCACCATAGAAGTTGATGTGTTTCTGTGACCTCATTGTGGGCAGTAGAAATAATAGGAGTTGAATGAGAGTTTAGACTAAAAAGTAACTGCATAAATGCACTTTTATGGCTATCTACAGGAAACTGATATTTCTTATAAAAATAATCATACTAATTAAATATAATTTAAGTATCTTCAATTTATTGTACATAATTTCCATTTTTGTAAGTGGTTGAAACCATATTGTATTCCAGTGAGAGGATTAGACATTTAGAAAGCAGGTTGAAAAATAAAGACTTCAGATACCTATAAGTTAGGGGCCTCAACTTTTTGTCCTGATTTGCTCCATACTCTTACTACCTGTGCTGATTTGAAAGGATTACGTACCTAGAAAAGCCATGTTTTAATCCTGATCCATCTCATGGAGGCAGTTGTTTCTTTTAATCCCTATTCAGCACTGCAGATTGGGAACTTGATTAGATCATCTCCACAGAGATGTGACATATCCTATTGTGGGTATTAACTTTTGATTAGAGGAATATGTGACTCTACCCATTTCAGGTGAGTCTTGAATAGTTTACTAGAATCCTTTAAACAAGGAAACATTTTGGAGAGAGCAACAGAGCTGCAAGAACCTCGAGAACCCAATCAACCAAAGACTCTTGGAGATGAAGGAAAACACCCCAGGGGAGCGTCATGAACAAGAAATCTGGAGGGAAAGCTAACAGACGTTGCCATGTTTGCCAGTTAAGAGAGAAACCCTGAACTTCCTCGGCCTTTCTTGAGTGAATGTAACCTCTTGTTGGTGCTTTAATTCAGACAACTTTATAGACTTGTTTTAATTGGGACATTTTCACGGCCTTAGAACTGTAAACTTGCAACTTAATAAATTCCCCCCTTTAAAAGCCGTTCTGTTTCTGGTATATCACATTCTGGCAGCTAGCAAACTAGACCATTACCCAAAGTATAGTATTAGTGTTACCTGGGCACTCAGTGGTAATGTACCTGCTGAATCAGAATCTACTTTTAGCAAGATACCAGAAAATTGGTATGTATATTAAACTTTGATAAGCATTGCCATAATGCTTCGTATTCAGAACTCATTTGCTGTGTGCCCTGTGTGTGCGTATGGGTGTTTTAATTGTTGGGTGCTAATGTTAGATTTGGTCATCTGCAGAGATGGATGAGACAATGGAAGCTCATACCAGACTTTTCCTGGGGCACTGGGGTATGTAGGTTTTTAATCTAGAACTCACAGAATTTTGGTCTTTAAATAATTGCAATTAGAATCAGTACTCTTTATTATATTTGGGAAGCTCCAGGTGATTCTGCTAATATTAAGCAGATGTTTTCTTTTGGCCATGGCAGTGTCTTATCAGGTTCCAGATACTCACGATATGCCCCCTACCCAAAGTATGTTCTATGGCTTATTTTCCACATGAGATGTTCTGAGTAAAATGATCCCATGGTTAAGTAAGTTTGGCACTATAGACTTTATTCCTTTTAGGTTTATAAAAGATCTGAGAATCTTAGTTAAATTCAGCATTTTCCAAATGTACTTGACTCTGACCATAACGTTTGTTTTTCAAATTCCTCTTTATGCCCTTTTAGTGTCTTCTTGATTTCCATTATGTCATTAACCATCTCATTTATTTTATGTAGTAGAATTATATGAACATCTTTGATTTGTTGTTCCAAAATCTGTTTCTCCTCCGGTGTTTTTAATTTGATCACTAGGCTGGGCTATGTCTGTTTGCATCTTGATATGCTTAGTGATTTTCCATTGTCTCCATGGCATGTAAATATCTTGATTGGTTTACTTTGTAAGTTGATTTCCTTCAGTAGTCTAAAGCTTTGTATTTATGGGATGGATGTGGAGCAGGATGTGGGTATGGGGCAAGGCTACAACAGTGTGGTGATGCAGGTATAAGTACAGGCTATGCTGGTGCCTTTGGGCATGGGGTGTATATCACGGGGTTGTAGATATGCAGTGCGGGGACTGTGGGTATGTGGTGCAGCTCAGGCAGACCTTGGATCACAGGAGCAACGATCTACACAGAGGCAGAGCATTCTTAGTCCCCTCTCTCTTCCATGCACTCTCAAGTTTCCAGGTTTACTTCTGGAAAGCGGAGTACTAGGATGTCTGCACCAGCCTGACAGCCTCTGGTTCTCTGTGTCTCAGTTCTTCAGCTTTTGTAACCAGGTCTTCCCTGTGTGGTGTAGAAGACCCTCACGGGTCACTTACACCCTAGAATCTCTGTCTCAGTCGCCTTCCTGTCTATTCTCCAGTTGTTCCTTGGAGTAGGGGTGAACTTGACTTATCCTATTCTGCCGTCTTTCTGAAACCCTGGGTCCAGCCCTTCTGCAGTATTTTGTGCTGTCAACTCAGAAAACCTTGTTTTTTTTTTTTGTTTGTTTTGTTTTGTTTGTCAGCCCTGCCCCCTCTCTCTGCTGGGGCAAAAACTCCTGGTACCTTTAGTGCTTATTCCAGGCTTATCTGAGTTTGGGTCCTACTTTCAGCAGTCAGAATTTATTAATTAATTTTACAAGTGGAGCTTGGTTGAGCTAAACCTCTGCTGCTAGTAAAATTTATTTCCTTTCCCCTTGGGAAACCAGGCTGCTGTGCACTGGCTCCATGACTTGAGGGGCTGAAAGTTCTGTGTGGCATCTCAGCTGGTTCAGCTCAGACTGGTGTACACTGTGTGTCTAGTCACTGATGTAACCCCAGCAGTTGTTCTGTAGTTTTCCTGGCTATTTACTAGTTGCTCTGGAGGATGAACTAAATTCCGCACCTCACTAAGCTGCCATTTTGCCCCCTTCTTTAATAAACAACCTTTATTATCTTTTCATTTAGCATATGAAGAAACTGACTTCTTCCTGTTATTTGTTTTTCTTAGTTAAAGTAAGAGTCAACTTTTCAAAAGGTCAACTTTTGAAATTGCCATGATATTATGCCTCATATGAAACATACACTGGTCGATATTGTTATTTATGTGAAAAGTTTGTAGCCCTTGTATCAGGAAGGGATTTCAGCCTGGCAGAGATATTGTCAGGTGCTAGAGTAACTGAGAAAGCTTCTTTTAGAAAATAAAAATGTTAAAGTGATCCAGGTAGTATTTGAATTAATGGAACTAAGGAGATTGAATATTCCTAATGTTGGCTAGAATAAAGAAGTCAACTATGAGCAATAGAACAAGTTAAATATTAGTTTAATAAAGTTTACTGAATTCTAAGTTAGAACAGGCTCTGTCCTTAGCCTTGAAAAGTAACTGAGAAAGATACAGTTCCTTTCTTCCAGTTGCTTACTGGAGTGAGTATAGTGTGCACCTCCTGTGTGTACGTACCATCGTTTATTAAACCTGTCTCTTTTACTTGGGCATTTATATAGTTCCCAATATTTTGCAATTGCAGTTAGTGCTGTAGTGAATAATCTTATACATAAGTAATTTCATATTGAATATGTATTGTCAGGGTAAATTTCTGAAAGTAGGATTGCTAGTCCAAAGATAAATGTATATTTATTAGATACTCTTCAGACCTCCTGCATGGGAGCTGTACCATTCTGCCTTTCTACCTGCCATTTTTGAGAGTGCCTGTTTTCCTGCAGTTCTGAGATATTGCCAGTCTGACATATTGAATAGATATCTTGTGTAGTTTTGCATTTGCCTTTTTTTTGAGTGATGTGTCAGAATCTGTGGTGGACCTCAGAAAAGCCATGTCCTTTAATCCTCATTCAGTATTGCTGGCTTGAGCATTTTGATTGTTCCCATGGAGAACTGACCCACCCAATTGTGGGTGGTAACTTTTGATCATATAGCTTCCATGGAGTTGTGATTCCACCCATAAATCCTTTAAAAGAGGAAACATTTTGTAAAGAGTCCCTTTGTACAGCCGCAAGAAAGCCACAGCAGACCTTGCAGAGTTGGGGCTGAGAGAACCACAGAGTCCACCAGCCAGCGACCTTTGGAGATGAAGAAAGAGAACGCCCCCAGCGGAGCTTCATGAAACAAGAAGTCGGGAGAGAAAACTAGCAGACTTTTCGCCATGTTCTCCACAATGCCTTCCCAGTGGAGAGAGAAACACTGACCCCACTGGCCTTTTTCAGTGAAGGTCACCTCTTCTTGGTACCCTAATTTGAACTAGAAACTTATTAAATTCCTCTTTTTAAAAGCCATTCTGTTTCTGGTATATTGCATTCCGGCAGTTAGCAAACTAGAATAAGTGGGGTTGAACATCTTTTCATGTGTTGAAGAGCAGTTTTCTGTAGAATGCTTGGTCTTTAGTCCTTCAGTTTTTCTTTTAAGTGTTTTTATTGTGACATATAACATATATACAAAGAAAAGAAAGAATAATATTCAAAGTACACTACAATAAGTAGTTTTATAGAATAGATTTTAGAGTTTATTATTGGTAACCATTCCCCTGTTTCAGATTTTTCCTTCTAGCTGTTTCAAAACACTGGAGATGAAGAAGAAATTAGAAGACATATGAATATAGTGATGCAGCAGTCATACTTGTTTGTTAAATCCTATTGTCTCTTATAACTCCTCCTTCTCCTTTGATCCTTCTCTCAAACTATAGGAATCTTTAAGTAATGCCTCTTTTGACTTTTTCATTTTGAGGTGGGGTGTTGACATTAAAGAATAGGGGATGTAATTAGTTGATAATCTTGGAGAAGCTGGTCCTTCTGGGTTTCAGGATTTATTTGTCCTAGGAATCCTCTGGAAATGATATGTTCCAGGAAAGCAAATTTAGTGCATGAAACTTTTATAGAGTCTCATTTTGAGCCCTAGGTGTTCTAAAGAGTTAACAGGAGTGATATTGATTGGGGTTTAGTAGACCATGGCAATTAGCCATTCTATCTGAAGCTTGCGTACGAGTAGCTTCCAAAAATACCCTCTTGACTCTATTTGATCTCTCTTAGCCACTGATGGCTTACTATATTACATTCTTTCCCCCTTTCAGTCAGAAAGGTGTCATCGATTCCATGGTGCCAGGGCCAGACTCATCCCCGGGAGTCATGCCCCATGTTGTCAGGGAGACTTTTACCCCTGAATGGCATGCTCCGTATAGGGGTGAGGGTAATGATTTTCCTTGCAGAGTTGGACTTAGAGAGAAAGAGAGGGCACATCTGAGCAACTCTTAGGACTCTTAGCTTCTCCCCTACAGCAATAAGTTTCATAAGGACAAATTTCAAAATCAAGGGCTTGACCTCTTTTCTTAGGAGTCCCCAATGGCTGAGAGGGTACCGGGGGTTTCCCAGATTGGAAAGTTTAATAGTTCCATCATATATATATATCTATCTATATATATATTTTTTTTCTTCAAACCCTCATGGGACTCTACTAATACTTTTTAGTTATCAGTCCACCATAGTCTGAGGTGTAGCCTGGTATTACATTAAGCTATATAGAATTACAAGGCCTTGTTCCCATTCTGGACTCCAGGACTTTGTGTTGTTTAGATGAGCTATCCAGCAGGTTGATTTAGATTGTGTGTTACAGAAAATTTGGGTTCTAGACATAATAAATCTCTCTACCTCTGGGCTTTAAAGTGGGTAAAGCTCTAAAGTACATACACTATCATCTTTTACCCTGTATTCTGATTTATCTTAGTCCCAACAAATTGGCTTTTTTTTTTTATCTCTAATTAAGGCCTGATCTCTTTTTTGCTTACTGTAACTGTTTTTGTATATAACTATGTTAACTTACAGGGCTGCAGCACTCTATTTCTGGGTCTTAGGTGTCACAGAGTTACTCAGAGTTCCAGGAAAATACCAGCTGATAGACATAGGACTCAGTGTCTCAGAATTTAGAAATACACTTACAACGTCACACTAAGTATGGATGCTATAAGGACTTATGATCTAGGTTCCAGTTTCCTTATAATTATTTTCTGAAAGAAACCATAGCGTATTGTTCTTTTGTTTCTGGCTTACTTTGCACAACACATTATCTCCAAGGTTTATTCATTTCCTTGTGTGCCTCTTGGCATAATTCTTTTTTGTCATCATATACATATGTTTCAAATGATACATATAAATGTATCACAGTTCGTCATTCTGCTTCATAGTCATTGTACCCTTTGTCCCCCTGCATTTATTGGACATCATGATAATGTCCGAAATAAACAAACCATGTCTGATACAGTGTGCCAGTTTGAATCAATTGTGAACCTGAGAAAAGCCATGTCCTTTAATCCTCATTCAGTATTGCTGGGTGGGAGCTTTTTGATTGTTTCCGTGGAGATGTGACCCACCTAGTTGTGGGTGGTAGCTTCTGATTAAATGGTTTCCATGGAATGCATCTCTACCCATTCAAGGTGGGGTTGTTCGCTGGAGCTCTTTAAGAGGGAACCATCTGGAAAACAAGCTTTAGAGCTCACATAGACAGAGACTTTTGGAGATGAAGAAGGTAAATGCACCCCCCCCCCCCACCCCCTGGAGCTTCATGAAACAAGCCAGGAGAGAAAGCTAGCAGATGTCTCCAGGTTCACCATGTGCATTTCCAGTTGAGAGAGAAACCCTGAATGTCATCAGTTTTCTTGAACTGAGGTATCTTTCCCTGGAAGCCTTAGACTGGATATTTCCATCAACTTGCTTTAATTTGGATATTTTCACAGCCTTAGAACATGTAAACTTACATTTAATAAATTCCCTTTTTTAAAAGCTGTTCCATTTCTGTTATATCGCATTCCAGCAGCTTGCAAACTAGAGCATACAGTATCCTCACTTGGTTGTGCGATCAGCAGTGCTCTCAATTTTAGATGATTTTCATTGGCATGTAGTGACAAACAACTGACAAATACAGCATTACCAAATGTTAAATAAAAACTACCCTTTATCACTTGTCCTTCCTACCTGTTTCCCCCACCCTCCTCCAACCCCTGCAATTAGTTGCCCTTGGTAGTGTTTGGTGCTATCGATGTCTTCCTATTAACTATTGAACATAATGTGAATTTTTAGTTTTTCCCCTATATCCCTCTACTATTGACTCTGAGTATAATAGAGGAGTATAGTTCATGTGAAAACTTATTTATAATTGTAGATTTAATCAGTGGCATCCATGGTACTATACATTCCTTTTCAATCATATTCACCTTCAATATGGTAATGTTCCTTATAACCCTACTAATTAGTTACCATTACTTCTCTCTTATCCCTTAGCTTAAGTTCAACTTCATTGGGTAGCCTTTCTCCCATCTCTAGTGTCTGTGTACCTCTGTTGTCTTTTAGGCTTTAAAAGTTCTTTGCAGAATAGGGATATTAGTTATCTAACTCTAATATATGTTACAAATATTGTCTTTTGATTTTGTTTGTGGTGTTTTTGTTTTTATTTTTATTTAGTTATATTTATCTTTTTTTCTTTGTATCTGGATTTTAGTCCTAGTTAGAAAGACTTTTCAGACATAAATTCTCCTTAGGTTTCTGTAATAAATTCATCTCATGAGGAATTCATTCATATTTTCTTTTAGTACATATATATTTTCATATTTTACATTCAAATCTGTGATTCAATTGGAGTTTATTCTTATTTATGGTATGAGAAATACATAGGATTTTATCCTCTTTCCAAATTTCTATCCATTTGTTAAATTGGACCATCCTGGTACCAATGATTTATATCAGCTTTATCGTATATTAGATTACTATCTGTAGGTGGATCTATATTTGTATTTTCTGTTCTGTTCCATTGGTCAGTTTGTCTTCATGAAGCAGGACCAGGCTCTTTTAGTTATAGAGACCTCATTGTATGTTTTTTGCTGTCTGATAGGAGTAGTCACCTCTCCCCCCCATAGTTATTTCTTTTCATTGTTTTGTATCTTTTCTTTTTCACTTTAACTTCAGTATCAATTTCTTTTGTACTATAAAAAGACTCATTAATATTTTTATTGAATTTAAATTAAATTTGTCAGTGACATGTTGTTGATGTTCTAATTAAAGATATCTTTTCAATTGTTCAGTCTACTTTTAGTCTTTAAAGAGTGCTTTTATTTTTTGTGTGGTAATATTTGAACATTCCTTGACATGCTCTTGATTTCTGGGCATTTCCTTTTTTTTTACATAAAAGCACTTTAATTGACAGTATACAATTTTCCAAAATGTATTTCATAAGAAAACGCAATAATTAACTAGTCTTTACAAACAAGTTATTCAGTAAATTCCAGTGTATTTCAGACTCCTGTCCACTAAGACATATGCTCCCCCAGTCTCTTGGGGAAACTGTGTTCAACATTCATTAATAACAAAAAGACCCACATAAATAGCAATCCTCTGGTTTCACTCAGTGTTGGGTTTTCAGGAAACTGAGTGAACCAGCTAATGACAATTTACAAAAGTATGCCACTGCTTTACTCTCATTCTTCCCCCATCTTGTTCCCTTTGATCCTTTGCTCTGTGAATAGAAATTTCATATGTAAAAACTCATTCATGAACTGTTTCTTAGCAGAAAAAAATTGTTCATTTAAGTGTTAAACTCAGAATAAGTACAGAATACCAGTGGGATCCCTATTTTTATCTATGTCCTCCCTAGCCTTGCCAAAAGATAATATCTGGGGAGGGAAGTCAAACCTTTGTGTCATTGTAGTGCCTCTGAGTAGCAGTCCTTAATTCACTGATTTTGTCTGAGGTACGCAGCATTGAACTGGAAGTCTGCAAACTCATGTTTTAATCTTGTTTCTGCCACTAAGCAACGATATGATTTTGTCACTTCATCTTTCTGGGCTTCAGTTTTTTTATTTGTAAAAAAAGATTAGCTTCAATGTCTAAAATCCTCTCCCTATGACTTTCTGACCAGTGCATATTGACTCCATCTCTCACTGTTATATTGCAGAATTTTCTGGGGAGGGGGCAAAGGTCATTATTTAGAAATTTAAAAAACCGGATCTATAAGACAAACTGCCTCATCAGCCTGTCTTGTTATATTTTTCATTAAAAATACATATAAAAACTGTTGTTTCTAGTAAGACATGTACATTCCTGTTCAAAAAAAAAAGGTTTAGACACTTAGCTAACAAATATTTTTCAGTGTTTTCAAAGTATATTCACTTAAAGCATTGCAGTGTGGATTAACATGTGGCTGTTGTTATTTACATTATCAAAGTATGTATATATATATATCAGTTTGAACTTGGTTTTCAAAGTCTCTCCTGTATATTGTTAAAAGGATAATGCTTAAGAAATGGCTTAAACTTTCTTCAAAATGGGGAAAAATAATCTTGTATCTAGGTTAAACCCGTATTCTGTTTTATGATGCAAAGAATTTTCTGTACCTCCTTCATAAGCATTGCTGCTTGTCTCCTTACTCACCTGACAGCATGCTTTCATCCCATCATCAAATTCATCTCTTCTGGCCTTGTTATACAGATTAGAGAAACCATAGTTGGCCAATGAATTAAAGAGTTCATAATCTCTCTTTGGCTCAAGTTATTTAAAGTCATGCTGAGCTCCTGGTGTTCCTCTTACCACTTCTCAACCACAGAATTAAACACCATCTAGAACCCAGAAAGGATGTGGGAAGATGACCTTTACAGATGCATGGCTGTATGAGGTTTTAACATAGATGTCATAGTGGCAAGAACAAACCAGGGCAGGGTATTGAATTCTGACACAGCTCTAAAAGGGTAGAGTAACACAGTTTCGCTACAAAAAATGAAGGAAATTCTCATCAGTCCATGGCTTCTCGAAGTTCCATATGGACAGAACACTGTATCCTCATTCCTCTTGACCAGGCATATTTTTTACTCTAGTCCTTCCCAGTTATCACCTCTCCCTGATTAGAGGGTCTTGGATTACAGCCTTTGCTCAATCTACAGAAGCATATTTGCTGTCTGTCTAAAATCCTGCTGGTGAAATGTGACCCAGAATCAACAATGACCTAGTAGACAAACCCACTGGGCAGAAAGAACAAAATGCTGGACCAGAAGGAAAGAAATCTCTTTCTAGGCCTAACAAGATTTCCTCTATTTTCCTCCAAACTGGCATTATTTTCCATCCTCCCCAACCTCCAAATGCTAGAGAATGAGGACAAATACTTTTGGATCTTTGTTAACCTAGCGTCTCTCTAAGTCTTGGGAAACTCCCTGGGGGCCCTGTTTGAACCCCTGCCTTTTCCTTTCCCCTAGCATATCAAATGGCCACAGCCTGAAGAAGGAATTAGGCAGCTAGGAAGGGATATAGATTCCCTTATGCAGTTCTCCTTTCTTCCTACTTGGTCCCAGTGAATTTATACCTGGAAACCCAGAGATGACCCAGGACAACAGAGACCATGGCCAAAATTCAATACTTCATGTAGGATTCGTCCTCAAAAAAATCAGATACAAGCTTTACTATGTCCAGTCCTCAGGAGCTTTCTCTGTGGCAGCTGAACCAAGTATCTCAGATGAGCTAACTCAAAAACCCCATAAGGAGGAATAGACATAGTTTTATGTTTCCCTGAGACACCACCAGAAACTACAGGAAAACTGCAACAGCCACACTAAGAATAAAGAGAAGAGGAAACGGCAAGGCCTAGCTCAATAGTGAAATACTGTAAAATTACTGGGAAAGACAGCCAGTCAATCACCCGGGCTACACCCTGTGCACCTTAAAAACGTACTGCACATTTGGGGCCTTTCCTGCTCAGTAGCACAGGAGAATCAGAATCAGTGACATTAGCTAACTGTCTCCCAACAACTTGAGCTTTGGCCTTTGGCAGTGAAGAGCTAAATTTAAAAACAAACACACAACAAAATTCTCAGCAACTTGACAAGTCCCTGAGTTTCCTATGAAATAGAGAGTAAAGCTGATCCTTCCTAATTTCAACTGATTGTCTATTAAGACCCTAATTTCAACTGATTGTCTATTAAGACGTATCTCTGTTCACTAGGGGCCCCAGAAAAGGTCTGTCCTATAATTACTTCTCTTTTATGCTTGTTCTCAAGAGGATTCCCTAACTTGGTTCTTCACCCCAATTGGCTGAGTAGTGAATAGCAAAATAGGACACCTTACCCTTAGTAGCTACTGCTAGTCCTTAGTAGGAATTGGAGGCCAAAGAAATTCTGGTGGAACCTTCTCAAAGAGTGCTTTGGGTGATGGGCCAGGATCAAGGCTTAAGGCCCCCAAGCTGCCAAGAGGGAGGCCTTCCTGAGACAAAGAGCTTCCCCTTCTTTTTTCATCTGTAGATGGGTCCCTTAAGTGGACCTAGTTCATACCAGGAGTCTTGTGTGGGTTAAGTCCCAGTCTCACTAAACAAATACAAAGATATGGGATCAAGGGGTTCAAGGTCATGAATGACCTGTGTCTTAGAGACCCTGGGACGGAGTGGTAATAAAAATTGAGTGAAGAAAGGGATAAGAACACTGTGGCAGAAAAGGCTAGGGTAGAAGATAGAAGATTTGGGACCTATACTTTCAAATAATCAGATCCCCCTGAAATAAGATCAAGCCCTCTTCTCCTTTCCATCCTATCTACTATTGGTTCAAGGGCAACTATGGAGAGAGGATAAACAAAGGAGTGCAGTGTGATGGAAATCAGTACTGAACTGAATGAAGGTATCTTTGTCCTCACTCTGGCTCTATCACCAAGTGGCTGTTTAACCTTACCCTCTTTAGGCCTTAGTAATCTCATCTATAAAATGAATGCATTCTGCTAGTTGATCTCAAAAGTCTTTCAAAATGCAGCAGCACTTTGTTCAGGCACTAAAGGGTCACTTTGCAAGAGGAATCTAGACAATGTGATTTGCTCAGCTTGAAAAGGGAAAAATTAAGGCCCGGTAGGGATGGGGAGGAAACCAGAATCCACCCTCCCTCTTCTCTTTCCCTCCTCATAGGAAGGAATTTTCCTCCCCTGTCCAAATGGCACTTCAGGTGGTTCAGTCTAGAGCTCTGTTGTGCTGTCAGAGGCAGGCAGAGGCTGGATTAGAGATGTGTGTCTTCCTCCTCATCTAGGTCATCCTTGCTCAGGTTGTCCAGCGGGACGATCCAGCTGTCCCCCAGCTCCCCATTGAGGTTGACCACCTTCTTCTCTTGCATCTCTGATGAGGTCTCATCACTTCCAGTGTTGGATTGTCATGGTAACCATTCTCCACCATCTGCAGCTCCTCTGTTAGTCGTTGCTGATCCTTCCTCTGGGACAGGCGCTGGTGGCAGCAGCCATAAAGGGCTGCAACAAGGAGCAAGAAGGAGGCCATGCAGACAATAGTGATGATGAGGGGCATGCTAAACCGGTCCTCAACTTCTTCTGGTTGTCCCTGATCTCCAAACTGCATGTTACTGATTCCCGCCTCTTCTAGATCATCCCATTTGATCTTCAGCAATTCATAGACATCCCTGGGAAGGAGAATGGTCTGGACAGTGATTTCTTTGACTATCACAGCCTGGCTTTCTGGAACAGGTGCCAACCGTATGTGGCACTGATCTTGAGCTGGATTGAAGGTGACTTTTGCTGCTTGACACAGAACTGTGACCAGTTTGTCATCCGGAGGGTCCTCTGCACAGAGGGCGGTTTTCGTGAGGTTCAGGACGAGCATCTTCTCATCTGGCCTTTGTGGAGTCTCACACCGCTTATTCCCAAGAGCTCGGGTTGGAGATTTGTGGAGCCTTGTGGGGCAGTTGAGGCAGACTCAGTGCTGAGGCTCACTGTTCCTCTGACAGGAGGTGTGGACACGGGTCCTGATGAAGTGCCTCTAGGCTGCGGTGTCCTGGAAGCAGAGGTCCCGGTGAAGGCTGGAATCTCACTGGAGTTCTGTCCATTTCTTTCTAAAGTAGTCAATGGTGTTAGTATGGTAGGTATCCCCTGAGATACGAAGGTAGAACTGGCCTCCATGCTTGTAGCAGTTGTATTCTGCTCTTCAGAAGAGCTCCCTTGGTGCTCTGGAGAAACATGGCTCCCAGTTGACTGGTGAGGGTTTGAAGACGTGGATAAGGAAGGAGCGGGGGTTGTTTCTGAGGTATCAACCAGAGCTGGAGGCTGAAATGTCACCTGAGTTGCTTCTTTAGGGGTCACAGAGTTTGTGGAAACGTTGTGGCTACTGTTGTCTTCAGATTTACCTGCATCTTTAATTTCATTTTGGCCAGTTGTGGTTTCAGACTTAGCTGTGCTGGTGGGTTGTGATGTAGTCATGGCTGAATTCTTACTCTCCTTTGAGCCATCAGTGGAGGTAGGAGGGTTGCTTGTGACTAATTTCTCATCTTTCTCATTTGTTCTTTGCTGGACTGGAGCTGAAGTCACTATGGGGTTATGGGATCTTGCAGAAATGCTTTGGTTGCCTGGGTTTAAAGTTGTGCCTCTGGGATCAATGTTTGTGCTTGGCTTGGCTGAGGGTGTAAGTGTTCCTGTGGTGGTAGGAGATCGATCTGAAGTAGGCTGGCCTTCACCATTGAAGAGGAGCAGCAACATCAGCAGCACCGAGAGCGCCAGCGCGGAGCGCATGGTGTCCTCGCCTTGGGGCCCGGAGCAGGTGGCTGCGGGGCGATGCAGGGTCCGGGCGTCCCGGCAGCAGGAGCACGGGCGCCGCTCGGGGAGGCCTGGCTGTGGCTTCGGTGGCCCCGCGGTGGCCCGACGCTTCCAAGTCGCGCTCCAGTAGCCCTGCGGTGACTCGAGGCGCCTGAGTCCCACTCCCACGGCCCCTCTTCTCTGCTGCTGCCACAGAGCCGGGGTGAGGCGCGGAGCCAGGCGGCAGAGGAGCGGCGCGCGGCTGCATCTCGGGCGGTGTCTCTGGGCATTTCTTGATAGTCTTAAGTATTTTTTTCCTTTTTTGTTCCTACTTTAAATGAGTCTCATCCTTTTTATATTCTAACTGGTTATTATTTGTACATGTGAATATTACTGTTTTTTGCATGTTATATCCTACATAGCCAAATATAAAAAGGGTCCTTTTGCTCTTGGGTTTTATCATTGATTTTCTAGAATTTACCTGATATTCCATCAAATCCCCTGCATACAGGGATGGTTTTGTTTCTTCTTTTCCAGTTATTGTGCTTCTAGATGCTTTATTTAGTCTAATTTCATGACTGATATACCCAGAACAAAGTTAAGTAATAGGGGGATAATGAGCATCCTTGCCTTCTTTCTAATCTTAGTGAGAATGAGAAAATGAGTAATGTTTTATATAGATCTATCAGTGGCAGAAAAGATATAGAGAACTGCATGAGATACTGTTCATGAGAACTGCATGAACTGTTCTCAGTACTTTGTAGACATTATATCCATTTTCATATAAGGCCCTCCATAATAACTCTTATTTTTCACAGTCAGATTTTTTGAAGGAGCTGTTTCATCTTTATTTCTTCACCTCCTACTCTTACTCTTCAAGCCACTCCACACTAGTTTATCTCATTGTCAAAATGGGCACTAAGGTCATCATTGAGCCTTCCATGTTGTTAAATGTAATGGACTGTTTTTATTTTTTTTCTGTATTCACTTTACTTTTCCTCTCAGTAGCATTCAGCATTGTAGATCATGCCCTTTCTTTTTCTTCTTCTTCTTCTTTTTTTTTTTTTTAACATTTTTTATTGTGGAATTTAACATATACAAAAAAGTAAACTTCAAGATACATTGTAAGAAGTAGTTACAGAACAGATTTCAAAGTTTGATATGGGTTACTGTTGCATGATTTTAGATTTTTCCTTCTGGCTGTTTCAAGACATTGGAGCCTAAAAGAAATATCAGTATAATGCTTCAGCAGTCATAGTCACTTGTTAAATACTATCTTCTCTCTTATCTTCCTTCTACTTTGATCCTTCTCCCAGTCTTGAGGAGTATTTGGGCTCTGCCCATTCTAACTTTTTCATATTGGAAAGGGGTTTCAGTAGTATGAGATAGGGGGATGAGAGTAGCTGATTTTCTGGAGAGGCTGGCCCCTATGGATTTCAGGACTTATCTAGTCTTGAAACTTATCTGGAGGTTATAGGTTTCTGGGAACTAATCTTAGTGCATGAAACTTGTGTAAAATCTCAGATAGAGCCCTAGGTGTTCTTTAGTGTTGGCAGGAATAGTTTTGGTTGGGGTTTGACAAACCATGGTGAATAGGAATATTAAGCTGAAGCTTGGATAAGAGTAGCCTCCAGAATAGCCTCTTGACTCTGTGTGAATTCTCTCAACCACTGATACATTATCTTGAAAAAGAAATGTAACAGTTAAGCATTGATGATCCCATGGTCAAACATTGTTGATCCTATGGTGCCAGGGCCAGGCTCATCCCTGGGATTCATGTCCCATGTTACCAGGGAGACTTTTATCCCTGGATATCAGATCCCATGTAGTGGGTAGGGTAATGATTTTACTCACAGAGCTGTGATTAGAGAAAGAGAGGTCACATCTGAGCAACAAAAGAAGTCCTCTGGAAGTAGCTCTTAGGCATAATTATAGGTAGGCTTAGCTTTGCTGCTATATAAATAAGCTTCACAAGAGCAAGCCTCAAGATCAAGGGCTTGGCCTATTGACTTGGGAGTCCCTAATGTTTTAGACAGTATTAAGGGTTTCCCTGGTGATAAAGCTTAACAGTTCCATATTTTTTTTTCTGTTCCTCTAGTGACTTTGCCAATAGTTCAATTTATCTGCTTATATCCTAAGATGTATCCAGGTATTACATTAAGCTATGTAGAATTACAAGCCCTCATTCCCATTCTCAGCTGCATGTGTTTGGGTTATTTAAATGAGCTATCCAGACAGATTTAAGAGTATTTGGGGAGCCACCTCCATCCATCAGGCATCTTGAATAATTATTCAAGATTATATAACTATGTGAGGGTATTGTAAGACAGATTCCAAAATGAACAATCTGTGTCTTACAATATCCTCACGTAGTTATATAATCATGCGCATTGTCAATTTTAGACAATTTCATTGCTCCAGAGAAAAACAGCTGATAAATACGTGCTCATAAATAGAAAATCCAAACCCACCCTTAACTCTTGCCCTTCCCCTCCAATTATTTACCCCTGCTATTGCTGTGTTACTATTGGTATCTTTCTGTTAACATAGACCATAGCATGCAATAATAGTTTTCCCTCTATACTCCTCTTTTCTTTACTCTTTGTACAAGATTCATTACCTTTGAAGTAGTCCATGCAAGCACTTACTTATATTTTTATTGTTAATTGGTGGTATACATGGCTCTATACAGCCCCTTTCAATCATGTTTACCTTCAGTAAGGCAATATTACTTATAGATTCCTTAATGAACTTCACTTCTGTTCATTTCCTTCCTCAGTTCAACCTCGTTAGCTAACTGTTCACCCATCTCCAGCATCTATGTATCTCTAGTCCCCTATATTCTGTGTTATAAGCCTCTGAGCTTACCTTTACTATGTTATAATAGTGAAATCATACAGTATTTATCCTTTTCTGTCTTATTTCACTAAGTATTATGTCCCCAAGGTTCATCCATGTTGTCATATACTTCAGGACCTCATTTCATCCTACTGCTGTATAAGATTCCATCCTGTGGGTGTGTGTGTATGTATATATATATATATATACACAAATACATAACACAGTGTGGTATGTATATATATATATATAAATATATATATAACAGTGTGGTGTGTATATATATATATGCACACACACACACTGCAGTAAAAATCTATTATTTATTTATGGTTTTGGTTTTGGTTGATGATCATAAGAAGAATGAAGTGGGGATAGAAGTGCTGAAGCTTCTGATACTGGTTGGAGCTGGGAGAGAAATTTGGCAAGATTTAGTAAATTGGGTTCTTCAGTGCCAGTTCATGGGCACTCAAGGTCCTACTTTGCCTACCAAGGCCCTAAGAGTGTTCCCACTTCTGTTGTGATTACAGAGCTCCTTCAATACCATGTAGGTAAAAGAATATTGGAGATATCCTAAAGAATTCTTCTGCTGTATACCCAAAAGCCCATCAACTTATTTGACTAATTTCTTAAGCCTCTATGTTTTTATACTCATTATATGTTTTTAAAATACAATTTTACTAAGGCATATTCACATACCATAAAGTCATCCAAAGTGTGCAATCACTGGTTCATCGTACCATCCTATAGTTGTGCATTCATTACCACAGTCAATTATGAACATTTTCATTATTCCAAATAAAAATAAAAAAGAACATCTAAAATGTCCTATGCTCTTATCCCCCCTATTATTTAGTTATTTTTTGTCTTTATTTTCTTACTTATCTGTCCATACACTGGATAAAGAGACTGTTCGTCACAAGATTTTTATAATCACACAGCTGCAGTTTAAACTATATAGTTATACAGTCATCTTCAAGAATCAAGGCTACTGGATTATAGTTCAACTCTTTGAGGTATTTCCTTCTAGCTATTCTAATACACTAAAAACTAAAAGGGTTGTCTATACAATGCATAATAATAACTTCCAGAATGAGCTTTTTACTCTATTTGAAATCTCTCAGCCATTAAAACTTTATTTTGTTTGATTTCTCTTCCTCCTTTTGTTCAAGAAAATTTTCTCAATCCCACTATGTCAGCTCCAGGCTCAGCCCTGGGAGTCATGTTCCACATTGCCAGGGAGATTTATACCCCTGGGAGTCATGTCCCCTCTAGGGGGATGTTAGTATGTTTACCTGCAGAGTTGACTTAGAGAGAGAGGCCACATCTAAGCAACAGAAGAGGTTCTCCGGGGAAGACTCTTAGGCATAATTATAAGTAGTCTTAGTTTCTTCATTGCATGAATAAGTTTAGTAAGGGCAAGCACCAAAAGGCTTGGCCTATTAAATTGATAGTCCCCAGTGCTTGTGAGAATATCAGATCTTCTGTCTGTGTTGGCTTGAAAGATGTATGTCCCCTAGAAAAGCCATATTTTAATCAAAATCCCATTTCGTAATGGCAGAATAATCCCTATTTAATACTGTATGTTTGAAACTGTAATTAGATAATCTCCCTGGAGATGTGATTTAATCAAGTGTGGCTGTTATGCTGGATTAGGTGACGACATGTCCCCACCCATTTAGGTGGGTCTTGATAGGTTTCTGGAGTCTTAATAAAAGAGGAAACACTTTGGAGAATGAGAGATCCAGAGAGAGCAGAGCAGAACGACATAGCCACAAGAAGCAGAGTCCACCAGCCAGTGACCTTTGGAGATGAAGAAAGAAAATGGCTCCCGGGGAGCTTCATGAAACAGGAAGCCAGGAGAAGAAGATAGCAGATGATGCCTTGTTTGCCAAGTCCCTTTCCAGATGAGAGAGGAACCCTGACCGTGTTCACCATGTGCCTTTACAGATGAGAGAGAAACTCTGATTGTTTACCATGTGCCTTCTCACTTGAGAGAGAAATCCTGAACTTCATCGGCCTTATTGAACCAAGGTATCTTTCCCTGGATGCCTTTGATTGAACATATTTATAGACTTGTTTTAATTGGGACGTTTTCTTGGCCTTAGAACTGTAAATTAGAAACTTATTAAATTCACCCTTTTAAAAGCCATTCCGTTTCTGGTATATTGCATTCTGGCAGCTAGCAAACTAGAACACTATCCCAAGTAAAAAGTCGCTGGTTCCTGGTATAATCACTGTTATGCATCTACCACCATAATTTATATGAGGATATTCCCTTTTCTTCCATAAAGAAAGAAGAAGAAGAAAAAAAAGTAAAAATGAAATAAAAAGGAGAAAAAATACACAACAACAAGAATCCCATGCTCCTCTCTTATATCCCCCACTTATTTACATTTAGCTTTGGTATATTGCCTTTGTTATATTTAATGCAAGCCTTTCACAGTTAAGCTATAGATTGTCTTTTTCCATATACCATCCCGTTTTCATACTTTGCACTGTTAACATTCACTTGTTCTTCCTCCTGTAAAAACATTCTATTTATATGTTTAATTAACATCATTGTCCACTCTGAGTTTTGCTAAGTTTTAGAATCCCAGGCTATATCTTCTATCCTTCCTTCTGGTGTCATACATGCCCTTAGCCTTCCTCTTTGAACCATACTCATATTCAGCTTTATTCAGTGTACTTACAATATTGTGCTACCATCAGATAGTATCGTGTTGTCCATTCCTAGTTCTTTACAATCAGTCCTGTTGAACATTCTGTACTCCATTGGCATCCAATGCCCAATTTCTACCCTTTATACTTTATATGTTGATAACCTGTGCTCTGAACTTTATTTCAAAGTTCAGTCATTAATGTTAGTTCATATTAGTGAGACCATACAGTATTTGTCCTTTTGTTTCTGGCCAATTTCACTCAATATAATGTCCTCAAGATTCATCCATGTTAGTATATGCATCATGACTTCATTCTGGAACAACATTTTATTGTTTTGTCTTTTTAACCTCACTGGTAGTCTTCATTTCTATTCTCTTCTCAAATCCTCTCTCTCCTGTCCTTTCCTAACTGCCTGTAGTGTTCCCTTTACTATTTCTTGCAGAGTACGTCTCCTGTTCACAAAGTCTCTCAGTGTCTGTTTGTTTTAAAATATTTAAAACTCTTCATCATTTTTGAGGGACAGTTTGGCCAGATATAGTAGAATTCTTGGCTGACAGTTTTTTTCTTTCAGTATCTTTAATGTATCATACCTTCTCACCTGCATGGGTTCTGCTGAGAAATCTGTACATAGTCTTATTGAGCTTCCCTTGTATGTGATGGATTCTTTTCTCTTGCTTTCAGAATTCTCTATCGTTGAT
Organism: Tamandua tetradactyla; assembly: GCF_023851605.1. Classification (NCBI taxonomy): domain Eukaryota; kingdom Metazoa; phylum Chordata; class Mammalia; order Pilosa; family Myrmecophagidae; genus Tamandua; species Tamandua tetradactyla. Next base: position 70,637,293 of record NC_135341.1, read on the forward strand.
ATTTGACAATCTGATTCTTAAGTGTCTTGGAGTAAGTCTATTGAAATCTATTCTATTTGGAGTACGCTGTGCTTCTTGGCACTGTAATTTTATCTTTCATAAAGAGTTAGGAAATTTTCAGTGATAATTTCCTCCATTATTCGTTCTGCACTTTTTTCTTCTCTTCTCCTTCTGGGACACCCATCACACCTATATTCATGTGCTTCATGTTATTGAATTCCTTGAGACCCTTTCTTGTCTTCTGCACATAATTTCAGATGTGTTGTCCTCTAGTTCACTAATCCTTTCTTCTGTATGTTTTCATCTCAGTGATTGTGCCTTTGATTCTCATAAGTTCACCCATATGTTTTTGCATGGTTTTGAGTTCATCTTTATGATTTCCCAATGTAACCTTTATATCCTTCATCTGTTTCTCATATTTTCCTTCAAATCATTCATTGATTTATTTACAAGATTTGTTTAAGCTTTAGTTATTTCGTCTCCTGTATCTCATTTGAAGTGTTAACACTTCAAAGGAGCTGGAATTGGTACCCAGCTCTGTGTCCCCCTCCCCTTTTTGGGGGGAGGGTAGTGGTGGTGGTGCATGGCCTTTTCCCCATATTCTGAGCTCATTCCACTCCAGAAACCTATGTTGTTTTATTTTTTTCTTGTCATTCTTGCTTCCTCTCCACTGGGGTTGGGGCTAATACAGATATCTGGGTCTCTTGTTTGAGTTGTAGATTTATCTGTGCTCCAAGCCATTGTTCAGCAGTCTGAATTTGTTAATCAAGTCTGCAATTACAGATTGAGTGAACTCTCCTTCCCTAAATCCTAGTAGAGAGGTCTTCTGTTTCCCACCTAGTGTAGGCTGGAGTCAGTCTCCTGTGCCAGTGGGGGAGAGGCACCAGCCTCCTCAGCATTCAAGAATTTACTTACTGTTCTGTACGGTGATTTATCAATCTTGGCCCTTCCCCTTATCCCAGGCTGGTGTACGATATGCATCTGGTCACAGCAATCCCCCATAACAGTGTTTTCTGTTGTGGATACTGGCAATTTAGTAAAAAAGCCTATGATGATAGGGTATCACTCTCCAAGGGCAAAAGGACCAAAGCCAATCCCAAACAAGGCACCTAGTTCTTAGGGACAGTAAAAGAGACTTCACCTAAAGTCAGTCTTTTTTCAATGATCTCTGAAATTTCTGAATATGTCTTTACACTGAGGGGCTTATCCAACTAAGTAGAAGAGAGAGGTAATAAGTGATTGTGTGGTTAACTGACCTGCTCCTACCAAGATGGATTTCAGAAAGACTTCTTGAAGGATTCAAAAATTTGGAAAGTCTATTGTGTAGGACATAGTTCCCTGCCTTTCCCTCGGATCATCCCCTGAATAAGTGAGTCGTGTAAAGCCATCTCCCAGAACAATATTTGTGGGAAGAAAAAGGGATGTGAAGACTAGTTTACTAAGTCTGAAATTAGAGCTGCCTTTTAAAAAAAGTTATTTATTTATTTATTTTTTAATTTTTAAAAGTCAACTTTATTTTGGTGTATTTATATACATAATATTGTACACATTTTTTAAGAAAAATATTTTTACTGAATAAACATACAAACATAAACATTCTTAACATACGAACATTCCATACTTGGTGTACAATCAGTGGCTCACAATATCATCACATAGTTGTATATTCATCAACATGATCATTTCTTAGAATATTTGCATCACTCAAGAAAAAGAAAGAAAAAGGAAAAGGGAAAAACCCATACATACCATAACCCTTTCTAGTGGTCTCATTGACCACTAGTATTTCTGTCTACCCAATCAATATATTTTAACCTTTGTTTCCCCTATTTTTTTTTCTTTTCCCCTTACCAGTCCCTTTCATTGATCACTAATATCTGTCTACTCAATTTATTTTGGCAGTTTTCCCCCTATTGTTTTTTCATCCATACTTTTTACTCATCTGTCCATACTGTAGATAAAAGGAACAACAGACACAAGGTTTTTACAATCACACAGTCACGTTGTGAAAGCTATTTCATTTTACAGTCATTTTCAAGAAACATGGCTACTGGAATACAGCTCTACAGTTTCAGGCACTTCACTCTAGCCTTTCTAATACACCTTAAACTAAAAAAGGAGATATCCGTATAATGCATAAGAATAACCTCCAGGATAACCTCTTGACTCTGTTTGCTATCTCTCAGCCACTGACACTTTATTTTGTCTCATTTCTCTCTTCCCCCTTTCTGTCTAGAAGGTTTTCTCAGTCCCTTGATGCTGAGTCCCAGCTCATTCTAGGATTTCTGTCCCACATTGCCAGGGAGGTATACACCCCTGGAAGTCATGTCCCACATAGAGAGAGGGTAGGGCAGTGAGTTTGCTGGCCATGTTGGCTGAGAGAGAGAGAGAGAGGCCACATCTGAGCAACAAAAGAGGTTTTCTGGGGGTGACCATTAGGCCTAATTTTAAGTAGGCTTAGGCTATCCTTTGTGGGTATAAGCTTTATAGGAACAAACCCCAAGATTGAGGGCTTGGTCTGTTGATTTGGTTGTCCTCACTGCTTGCAAGAATATCAGGAATTCTCCACTTAGGGAAGTTGAATTTTCTCCTTTTCTCCCCATTCCCCCAAAGGGGCTTTGCAAATGATTTTTATTCACTATTCGTATCACTCTTGGATTTATTGGAGCATCACACTAACCTGGACTAATACACAAGATCTCATGCCGTATTCAAGGTTCCATGTGTTTATGGTGTTCTAGTTTGCTAGCTGCTGGACTGCAATATACCAGAGACAGAATGTCTTTTAAAAAGGGGAGTTTAGTAAGTTGCTAGTTTATGAGTTCTAAGGCCAAGAAAATATCCCAATTAAAACAAGTCTATAGAAATGTCCCATCTAAGGCATCCAAGGAAGGATACCTTGGTTCAAGAAGGCTGATGAAGTTCAGGGTTTCTCTCTCATGTGAGAAGGCACATGGCAAACAGTCAGGGTTTCTCTCTCATCTGGAAAGGTATATGGTGAACATGGGGTCATCTGCTAGCTTCTCACCTGGCTTCCTGTTTCATGAAGCTCCCTGGGAGGTGTTTTCTTTCTTCGTCTCCAAAGATTGCTGGCTGGTAGACTCTGCTTCTCATGGCTATGTTGTTCTTCTCTCTTAGAATCTCTTTTATAGCTCCTTGGGAAGCGTTTTCTTCTTCATCTCCAGAAGTCGTTGGCTGGTGGACTCTTTGCTTCTCGTGTCTGTGTCAGTCTGTTCTGCTCTCTCTGAATCTCCCACTTTTTCCAAAATGTTTCCTCTTTTATAGGATTCCAGTAAAGTAATCAAGACCCACCTAGAACGGGTGGAAACACCTCTCCACCTAATTCAGTTTACCAACCATACTTGATTGAGTCAAATCTCCAGGGAGATAATCTACAAATTTCAGATACACAGTATTGAATAGGGATTAGAGGAAACAGCTGCCTTTACAAAATGGGGTTAAGATTAAAAGATAGTTTTTCTAGGTTGCATACATCCTTTCAAACTGGCACATACGGTGCTCAGTTAAACTGTCCATGTAAGTTAAATCAGGAAATGCACTAGTCAAAATATAAATTTTGTACCAAATATAACATTTCTTCCTTTAGTCTCACACAGAAGTTGAAGTTTTAAAATATGAATGACCATGTACTTTCAACACCTTGCAATATTGACATTCCTTTGTTCTTCCTCATGCAAAAACATTTTTTTAATTTGTACATTTAGTCACTATTATTGTATACTCTAGGCATTCCTAGATTACACCATCTCAGTCTTTGTTGTCTGTCTTTCCTTCTGGTTTCATATGTGCACCTAGCCTACCTCCCTCCATCATTCTCATATTCAGCTTCATTCACTATAATTACATTATTATGCTACAATAATGTAGTATTGTGCTACCCATTTCTGAATTTTTATAATCAGTCCTGTTTCACAATCTGTATCCCTTCAGCTCCAATTACCCAGTCTTTATCCTATTTCTATTTCCTAATGATCTGTGTTCTTAACTGAAATTCTCCAAGTTCAGTCATTAATGTTAATTCATAGCAGTGAGACCATACAGTATTTGTCCTTTTGTTTCTGGCTAATCTCACTCAGCATACGATCCTCAAGGTCCATCCATGTTTACATGCTTCATGACTTTATTCTGTCTTATAGCTGTGTAATATTCCATCATATGTATATATACCACAGCTTGTTTAGCCACTCATCTGTTGGTGGATATTTGGACTGTTTACTCCTCTTGGCAATTGTAAATAATGCTGCTGTAAATGTTGGTGTGCAAATTTCTGTTTGTGTCCTGGCATTGATGTCCTCTGAATAAATTCCTAGCAATGGTATAGTTGAATCATATGGCAATTCTATACTTAGCTTCCCGAGGAACTGCCAAACTGCCTTCCACAGCAGTTGTACCATTTTACATTCCGACCAGCAGTGGATAAGTGTGCCTCTTTCTCCACATCCTCTCAAGCATTTGTCATTTTATGCATTCTGGTGGGTGTGAGATGATATCCCATTGTGGTTTTGATTTACATTTCCCTAATGCCAGGAAAGTTGAATACCTTTTCATGTGCCTTTTGGTCATTCGTATTTCCTCTTCTGAGAAGTGTCTGTTCATGTCTTTTGCCCATTTTTTTAACTGGGTTGTCTGTCTTTTTGTTGTTGAGTTGAAGAATCTCTTTATATATTCTAGGTACTAGACCTTTATCTTATCTGATAAGTTTTTTCCAAATATTGTCTCCCATTGTGTAGGCTGCCTTTTTATTTTTATTTATTTGTTTGTTTGTTTGTTTGCTTGTATGGGCAGGCACTGGGAATCAAACCCCAGTCTCCAGCATGGCAGGCAAGAATACTGCCTGCTGAGCCACCACGGCCCACCCTGCCTTTTTACTTCTTGACAAAGTTCTTTTATGCACAAAAGTGTTAATTTTGAGGAATTTCCATTTATCTGTTTCTTTCTATCATGCTCGTGCTTTGAGTCTAAGATCTAGGAAACTGCCTCCTATTACAAGTTTTATAAGATATTTCCCTACAGTATCTTCTAAAAGTTTTATGGTCTTAAATCTAACGTTTAGGTCTTTGATCCATCTTGAGTTAATTTTTATATAGGGTACAAGATATGGATCCTCTTTTATTCTTTTGCATGTGGATATCCAGTAATCTACGTATCATTCATTGAAGAGACTCTTCTGACCCAGCTGAGTTGGCTTGACTGCCTTATCAAAGATCAGTTTTCCATAGATGAGAGGGTCTATATCTGAGCACTGTATTTGGTTCCATTGTTCAGTATATCTGTCTTTATACCAGTACCATGCTCTTTTGACCACTGTAGCTTCGTAATACGCCTTAACGTCAGGAAGTGTGCAACCTCTGACTTCATTTTTCTTTCTCAAGATATTTTTAGCTATTCAGAGCACCCTGTCCTTCCAGATACATTTTGTTGTTTGTTTTTCTGTTGCTACAAAGTAAGTTTTTTGGATTTTAATTGGTATTGCTTTGAAAGTATAAATCAATTTAAGTAGAATTAACATCTTTACTTATACACTCCATGAATGCAGTATGTCCTTCCATTTATTTAGTTTTTCAGTGATTTCTTTTAGCAATTTCTTGAAGTTTTCTTCGTATGGGTCTTTTGTATCCTTAGTTAAATTTATTCCTAAATATTTTATTCTTTTGGTTGCAATTTAAATAGATTTTTTTCTTGATTCCCCCTAAATTGCTCATTACTAGTGTTTGAAACACTACAGATTTTTGAGTGTTGATATTGTAACCCGCCACTTTGCTGTGCTCCTTTATTAGCTGTAGTAGTTTTGCTGTGGATTTTTTGAGGTTTTTGACATATAGTATATTAACTGCAAACAGTGGGAGTTTTACTTCTTCCTTTCTAATTTTGATGCTTTGCATTTCTTTTGTTGTCTAATTGCTTGGGCTAGAACTTCCAACACAGTGCTGAATAACAATGGTGACAGTGGACTTCCTTGTTTGTTCCTGATATTAGGGTGAAAGCTTTCAGTATTTCCCCATTGAGGATGATGTTAGCTATGGGTTTTTCATATATTCTCTTTATCATGTTGAGGAATTTCCCCTCTATTCCTATCCTTTTAAGTGTTTTCGACAAGAAAGGATTTTGAATTTTGTCAGATGCCTTTTTTGCATCATTTGATATGATCATGTGGTTTTTCTGCTTTGATTAGTTTATATGGTGTATTACATTAATTGATTTTCTTATGTTGATCCCTCCTTGCATACTGAGGGTGAATCCAACTTGCTCATAGTGTATAATTTTTTTAATGTGATGCTGAATTCAATTTGCAAGAATTATGTTGAGGATTTTTGCATCTATATTCATTTAAGAGTCCCTTGTCCTAGTAAAATCTCTTTCATTTCCCCTGTGGAACCAGTCTGTGGGGGACGGGCACTGGCTTGGGGATCTCACAGTTCTGGGTGGGATCACAGCTGGTCCATTTTGCCCAGGCACTGTGTGTCCTGTCAATGATGTGGCCCCAGCAGTTGTTCTGTATTGTTCCTGGCTATTTACTGTCTGCTCTGGAGGATGAACTAAATTCCACATCTCACTAAGCCACCATCTTGGAACCATCTCCTGCCCACATTTGTAGGGCTGCTTTTAAAACATGATGGCCTGGTGGCCTTAACACCCACTGAAATACTACCACATTTTATTGAAGGATTCAGAAATATCTTTACCTGAAGGCTGCCAATATATAAAAAGGCCTTTAAAATGATAACTACCCTTGTGAGCACCACCTAAGGATTTCTTAACTCATAATACTGGGGTGGAGGGCTTGGAGAGGATGATATCCTTAAAGAAAGCCTCTCCTTTGTGCTTAATTTAGAAACATGTCATTTCATTTAATTCCTATAATGACTCTATGAAAATATCATATTCCCATTTTTCCCATTTATATAGATGAGGAACTTTATAGACATTGTTCAGTAAACTTACGCAATATGATACAGTTAAATAGTATTCAAAACAAAGTCCAGGCAGGCAGTGGTGGCTCGGTGGCAGCATTCTTGCCTGCCATGTCAGAGACCCAGGTTCAATTCCTGGAGCCTGCCTGTGGTAGTTAGGTTCAGGTGTCAACTTGGCCAGGTGAAGGTGCCTAGTTCTGTTGCTGTGGACATGAGCCAATGGTACATGAACCTCATCTGTTGCTCATTACATCTGCAGTCGGCTAGGAGGCGTGCCTGCTGCAATGAATGATGTTTGACTTAATTGGCTGGTGCTTAAATGAGAGAGCTCAACGTAGCACAACCCAAGCAGCTCAGCATACCTCATCTCAGCACTCGCAGCTCAGCCCAGGCCTTTGGAGATGCAGAAAGAAATCACCCTGGGGAAAGTTGTTGGAACCCAGAGGCCTGGAGAAAAGGCCAGCAGAGATCACCTGTGCCTTCCCACGTAAGAAAGAACCTCAGTTGAAAATTCGCTACCTTTCCTCTGAAGAACTATATGTTAACTAAATAAACCGCCTTTTATTAAAAGCCAGTCCATCTCTGGTGTGTTGCATTCCAGTAGCTATCAAACTAGAACACTGTTCATGCTGAATAAATAAATAGATAGATAGATAGATAAAGTCTTCAACATTCTACAACCCATATCCTTTGTACATCTCCAAAGTGCTTTAAGGCAGCGCTATGAGTAACATAAAATAAAATCCTTGTAGTAAATTCAAGTATTTTTTTCATACCTCTCTTTCAGTGAGGAAATCTAATAACCTATAAAATGAGTGTTAGGTTCATTAGAATGAAATTTCTGGTGCATGGAGCTCAGACATCAATTTCCTTTACATGTCCTCACTCAGATATACCTTATCTTTCTATTTCTGTATTACAAATAACTCTGAAAGTGTACCTAGGTCTCTCCAGAGAGCTAGAATTGTTGTGATTCTTAGCAGAGTTCTTCAGCCATAAGATGTCTAAAATGGGGCCGGAAATCTTAGATTAAGCATCTTTTTCTAGCTCTTACCACAAAGGAAAGACAGAGACCCTAAGTGGTGGGATGTAGAGGGCACAGAGGGTGTGGAGGGGAGTACAGAGAACACAGAGTAATAAGACTGTGCCATGTATATGTTTTGTGTTATATAAAAGCATTTTTTGAAAGAAAAAGATAAATCATTTTAATTGTCTAGTATAAGAATTAAGAAAACTAATAAAAAAAAAATACTGTATGTACATTGTTTTGACTGTGACTATTCTACTTTGTCCCCCAGTAGCATAGTTTACTTTCAGCTCTATTTAACCAAAATTTGAGGTCTAAGAACAATAAAATTACTCACCATTAACTTGCTAAGAACCGTACTTTGTGTTCAATTTACTCTCAAGCTTCCACATCCCTAATATATTCATCTTTTACATTGATGCAGTTGTATTCTAGGTTAATCTTTCTTAAAGAAAAGAATTCTCTTTGTAGCAAAACCTCTTTGAAGATCTGAGCTGTGTTTCCTGATGGATATTTCCATCCAATTAACAACCCCAGGTTGTCTTTGCAGAAATGACTGGACTCATTAACTTGATTTTTCAGGTATTTAGGCATTAGTTTGTCAGTCTTCTATGAAAAAATGCCCTTGTTTGGCTTAAAAAATAAGAATTCATTAGCTTACAATTTCAGAGGCTAGAATTCCAAAAGTCAAGGTATTGGCAAGGCAATTCTTTCTTCCAGAATTTGTAGTATTCTTGTGCTGGTTACCCATAATACTTGTGTTTCTTTGGCTTGCATCCTGCAGTCCATCACATGGCATTCTCTTTCGGTGTGTACTTTCCAATATCTGTTTACTTCTGTCTTTGTGCTCCTTCCTGTGGTTTTCTGTTACTTCTGTCTTCCAGTTTCTTACCTTTATCAGTCCTCCAGTAATATGGATTAAGACTCACCCTGATATTGTTGTTCATATCATAACTAAAAATAGCATCAAGGGAGGTAGGGGAAGATTGTGGCGTAGGGAGTTGTGGAATTTAGTTGGTCCTCTAGATAGTTAGTATGTAGCCAGGAAGTATCTGTAACAACTGTTTGTGGGACATTCATGACTGAACACACATCATAAACTAGCCCGTAATGGGTGGAGGGTCTGAGGTCATAGCACAGAACTGTAAGGAAAGTCTCCAATCTCCAGAGGCTGGCACCTCTCCTCCACTGGCATGGCAGGCTCAGTTTGGAGACACTTCTCCATGGGAAAAAGAAGCCCTCTCTACTAGGTACAAGGGAAGGTAACTCAATGAAGCTCTGATTGAGGTTTTAATTAACGAATTTGGAGTGCTGAACATAAGTGCCAAGCACAGATAAACTGAGAGAAAGCAGCAATGTAATACTGTCAGAGAGGAGATAGGGAATACTGGGAAATTAACACTTTAAAGGAGATCCAGGAGTTGGAACAACTAATTATTTTTGGGTCTCCTGGTACAATCATTTAGATTTATGATATCTAGACAGCAGAACAAAAGGTTGAGGGGAAAAGAAGCAGAATTTTTGCTAGCAAATCACTAAGGGTAATAGTAAGTGGTTCCACCACCATTCAACCCCTTGAATACTCTATCCATGAATCCTGGTAATGGGAAAAATGGTACCATGTATTGGATATAATTTGAAATACATCTAGTCTTCTGGAGAACACTGTCCGAGCCCTGTAAGGTATTGACATCTACCTGGCACTGTAACTTAGTCTTCAAAAGGCCATTCTACCACTTAGTCGCTTCAGGATGATGGGGAACATGGTAAGTCCAATGACTTCCAGTGCCATACTTCACTTGCTGTAATGTGAGTTCCATGATCAGAAGCAATGTTGTATGAATTACCTTGATAGTACATAAGCCAGATGATAATTTTAGCAGGGAAGGGAAATCTGCATCCAGAATATATCTGCTCCAGTAAGAATAGTGTACAGTTCCTTCCAGGATGGAAGTGGTTCATTGTAATCAACCTGCCACCAGCTAGCTGCCTGATCAGCCCAGGGAATGGTGCTGTGTCAGAGACTTTGTGTTTATCATGCTGGCAGATTGGGCACTCAGCAGTGGCTGTAGTCAGGTTGGCCTTGGTAATTGAAAGTCCATGTTTCTGAAGGCTTGCGTAGATGCCATTCCTGCTACCATTGCCACTTTGTTCATTAACCTGTAGGGCCACAGCTGGAGTGGCTGGGGAAAGAGGCTCACTTTTATCAACTGAATGAGTCATCCTATCCATTTGATTATTAAAATCCCCCTCTGCTGAATGAGTCATCCTATCCACTTGATTATTAAAATCCCCCTTTGCTGAGGTCACCCTTTGGTGAGCATTCACTTGGAACACATTATATTTTCACCTTTTTTTTCCCATTCAATGAGGTCAGCAAACATACTTCTCTCTCTGGCTCCTTGTCACCAATTTTCGAGTCATGTTCCTTATAAGTCCCTGCCAGTCGAGCCAAACCATTGGTCACAAGCAGTGTACACTCCTACCTCTGGTCATTTCTCCTTCCAAGCTAAGTGAACAAACAGATCCACTGAAGTTCTAGCCACTGGGAAAATTTCCCTGGGTACTATAATCTAGTTAGTTGACACATAAAACTCATTGTCACATACTTGCATTCCAGAGTGCATGAATTCTTAAGCAACCACTTATAAGACATGGCAGCCACCACTTCCCTAATTTGGTGCATTTTTTATCTTTGACTTGGTGCTTGCTCCATGGAAAATTTATAGTTTAATATCTGCCTGTGACCAGGGCTTTGTCCTTTTATCTTTGTGGCATCTTTATTAGAAGTCTGAACATCTCTTACCAGTTTTCCTCAAGTTTGTCATTTCAGAAATGGGAACTCCTTAATTGGCTGATTGTTCTTAAGACTTGCTAGGATTAGTGTTCTACATGTTAATGGCTTGATCTCTTTGTCTTGTTTAACTTATGTGAAATAATTGCAAGAATATTCTTTAGTAAAGTCTCCTGATTCATTATGTCAGAAGCCTTCTTTCCTGGTTCCCTCATTGGATCCTTCCTGATGAGATAGATTTACATTATGCTCCTTTTATTGTAAGTGGTTGGGGGGCAATGTCAGAATCATGGAGATGTTGCTAACTTGTTAGGAAACCTTTTGGTGGTTTTCTCTAGTTATTTCTACCTTGGTAGTTCTTCCTTTTTTATAAATAGCTTTATTAAGGTATAATTTTCATACCATATAATAATTTACCCATCTAAAGTATACAATTCAGTGATTTCATGTATGTTCATAGATCTGTGCAATTAATACCAAAGTCAATTTTAGAACATTTGCATCACCCCAAGAAAAAAAGGAACCCTTATTCTTTAGGTATCAACCCTCAACTCACTGTCACCCTACTTCTATAGCCCTAAACAACCACTAGTCTACTTTCTGTTGCTATGGATTTCCCTACTCTGAACATTCATATGAGTGGATTCATATAGTATATGGTCTTTTGTGACTGGCTTCTTTCCCATGGTTTCAAAGTTCTATAATCCATGTTGTAGCATGTATCAACACTTCATTCTTTTTATAGCTGAATCATATTCCATTGTGTGGATATACCACATTTTCTTTATCTTTTTACCTGTTGATGGATGTTGGGGGTTGTTTCCATGTTTTGCCTGTTTGACTAATGGTGCTATAAACATTGGCATACAGTTTTTTGTGTGGACATATATATTCATTTATTTTATGTATGTAACTAGGAATAATTGCTGGATCATATGGTAACTATATGCTTAATTATTTGAGTAGCTGCTGGACTATTTTATAAAGTGGCTGGACCATTTTACATTCCCACCAGCAGTGTATGAGGATTCTGATTTCTACACATCCTTGCTAACACTCATTTCTGACTTTTTGATTCTGTCCATCATTGTATATGTAAAATGGTATCTCATTTTGATTTTGATTTGCACTTCTGTGATGACTAATGGTCTAGCATTGTTTTGTGTGCTTATTGGCCATTTGCGTATGTTCTTTTTAGCAATGATATTAAAACCTTTTTTGCCATTTTCCCAAATATTTCCTTCCATTTTTTATGTTTTCACTTTCTTGATTGTGTCCTCTGAAACATATAGGTTTTTAATTTTGATGAATTCAATTTATTTATTTTTTATTATTTAAAAAAAATTTTTTTTATTAATTAACGGAAAAAAAAATTAACCCAACATTTAGAAATCATACCATTCTACATATGCAATCAGTAATTCTTAACATCATCACATAGATGCATGATCATCGTTTCTTAGTACATTTGCATCAGTTTAGAAGAACTAGCAACACAACAGAAAAAGATATAGAATGTTAATATAGAGAAAAGAAATAAAAGTAATAATAATAGTAAAAAAAAAAAAACAAAAAACAAACCTATAGCTCAGATGCAGCTTCTTTCAGTGTTTTAACATGATTACTTTACACTTAGGTATTATTGTGCTGTCCATTTTTGAGTTTTTGTATCTAGTCCTGTTGTACAGTCTGTATCCCTTCAGCTCCAATTACCCATTATCTTACCCTGTTTCTAACTCCTGCTGGACTCTGTTACCAATGACATATTCCAAGTTTATTCTCGAATATCCGTTCACATCAGTGGGACCATACAGTATTTGTCCTTTAGTTTTTGGCTAGACTCACTCAGCATAATGTTCTCTAGGTCCATCCATGTTATTACATGCTTCATAAGTTTATCCTGTCTTAAAGCTGCATAATATTCCATCGTATGTATATACCACAGTTTGTTTAGCCATTCTTCTGTTGATGGACATTTTGGCTGTTTCCATCTCTTTGCAATTGTAAATAACACTGCTATAAACATTGGTGTGCAAATGTTCGTTTGTGTCTTTGCCCTTAAGTCCTTTGAGTAGATACCCAGCAATGGTATTGCTGGGTCGTATGGCAATTCTATATTCAGCTTTTTGAGGAACCGCCAAACTGCCTTCCACAGTAGTTGCACGATTTGACATTCCCACCAACAGTGGCTAAGTGTGCCTCTTTCTCCGCATCCTCTCCAGCACTTGTCATTTCCTGTTTTGTTGATAATGGCCAATCTGGTGGGTGTGAGATGATATCTCATTGTGTTTTTGATTTGCATTTCTCTAATGGCCAGGGACATTGAGCATCTCTTCATGTGCCTTTTGGCCATTTGTATTTCCTCTTCTGAGAGGTGTCTGTTCAAGTCTTTTTCCCATTTTGTAATTGGGTTGGCTGTCTTTTTGTTGTTGAGTTGAACAATCTCTTTATAAATTCTGGATACTAGACCTTTATCTGATATGTCATTTCCAAATATTGTCTCCCACTGTGTAGGCTGTCTTTCTACTTTCTTGATGAAGTTCTTCGATGCACAAAAGTGTTTAATTTTGAGGAGCTCCCATTTCTTTCTTTCTTTCTTCAGTCCTCTTGCTTTAGGTTTAAGATCCATTAAACCGCCTCCAATTGTAAGTTTTATAAGATATCTCTCTACATTTTCCTCTAACTGTTTTATGGTCTTAGACCTAATGTTTAGATCTTTGATCCATTTTGAGTTAACTTTTCTATAGGGTGTGAGATATGGGTCTTCTTTCATTCTTTTGCATATGGATATCCAGTTCTCTAGCCACCATTTATTGAAGAGACTGTTCTGTCCCAGGTGAGTTGGCTTGACTGCCTTATCGAAGATCAAATGTCCATAGATGAGAGGGTCTATATCTGAGCACTCTATTCGATTCCATTGGTCGATATATCTATCTTTATGCCAATACCATGCTGTTTTGACCACTGTGGCTTCATAATATGCCTTAAAGTCAGGCAGCGCGAGACCTCCAGCTTCGTTTTTTTTCCGCAAGATGTTTTTAGCTATTCGGGGCACCCTGCCCTTCCAGATAAATTTGCTTATTGGTTTTTCTATTTCTGAAAAATAAGTTGTTGGAATTTTGATTGGTATTGCATTGAATCTGTAAATCAATTTAGGTAGGATTGACATCTTAACTATATTTAGTCTTCCAATCCATGAACACGGTATGCCCTTCCATCTATTTAGGTCTTCTGTGATTTCTTTTAGCAGTTTTTTGTAGTTTTCTTTATATATGTTTTCTGTCTCTTTAGTTAAATTTATTCCTAGGCATTTCATTCTTTTAGTTGCAATTGTAAATGGGATTCGTTTCTTGATTTCCCCCTCAGCTTGTTCATTACTAGTGTATAGAAATGCTACAGATTTTTGAATGTTGATCTTGTAACCTGCTACTTTGCTGTACTCATTTATCAGCTCTAGTAGTTTTGTTGTGGATTTTTCCGGGTTTTCGACGTATAGTATCATATCGTCTGCAAACAGTGATAGTTTTACTTCTTCCTTTCCAATTTTGATGCCTTGTATTTCTTTTTCTTGTCTAATTGCTCTGGCTAGAACCTCCAACACAATGTTGAATAATAGTGGTGATAGTGGACATCCTTGTCTTGTCCCTGATCTTAGGGGGAAAGTTTCCAATTTTTCCCCATTGAGGATGATATTAGCTGTGGGTTTTTCATATATTCCCTCTATCATTTTAAGGAAGTTCCCTTGTATTCCTATCTTTTGAAGTGTTTTCAACAGGAAAGGATGTTGAATCTTGTCAAATGCCTTCTCTGCATCAATTGAGATGATCATGTGATTTTTCTGCTTTGATTTGTTGATATGGTGTATTACATTAATTGATTTTCTTATGTTGAACCATCCTCGCATACCTGGGATGAATCCTACTTGGTCATGATGTATAATTCTTTTAATGTGTTGTTGGATATGATTTGCTAGAATTTTATTGAGGATTTTTGCATCTATATTCATTAGAGAGATTGGCCTGTAGTTTTCTTTTTTTGTAATATCTTTGCCTGGTTTTGGTATGAGGGTGATGTTGGCTTCATAGAATGAACTAGGTAGTTTTCCCTCCGCTTCGATTTTTTTGAAGAGTTTGAGGAGAGTTGTTACTAATTCTTTCTGGAATGTTTGATAGAATTCACATGTGAAGCCGTCTGATCCTGGACTTTTCTTTTTAGGAAGCTTTTGAATGACTGATTCAATTTCTTTACTTGTGATTGGTTTGTTGAGGTCATCTCTTTCTTCTTGAGTCAAAGTTGGTTGTTCATGTCTTTCCAGGAACCCGTCCATTTCATATACATCGTTGTATTTATTAGCGTAAAGTTGTTCATAGTATCCTGTTATTACCTCCTTTATTTCTGTGAGGTCAGTAGTTATGTCTCCTCTTCCATTTCTGATCTTATTTATTTGCATCCTCTCTCTTCTTCTTTTTGTCAATCTTGCTAAGGGCCCATCAATCTTATTGATTTTCTCATAGAACCAACTTCTGGTCTTATTGATTTTCTCTATTGTTTTCATGTTTTCAGTTTCATTTATTTCTGGTCTAATCTTTGTTATTTCTTTCCTTTTGCTTGCTTTGGGATTAGTTTGCTGTTCTTTCTCCAGTTCTTCCAAGTGGACAGTTAATTCCTGCATTTTTGCCTTTTCTTCTTTTCTGATATAGGCATTTAGGGCAATGAATTTCCCTCTTAGCACTGTCTTTGCTGCATCCCATAGGTTTTGATATGTTGTG
The DNA here is from genome assembly GCF_023851605.1 of Tamandua tetradactyla. Taxonomy (NCBI): domain Eukaryota; kingdom Metazoa; phylum Chordata; class Mammalia; order Pilosa; family Myrmecophagidae; genus Tamandua; species Tamandua tetradactyla. The sequence continues at coordinate 70,652,815 of NC_135341.1, forward strand.
TTTTCATTTTCATTCGCCTCGAGGTATTTGCTAATTTCTCTTGCAATTTCTTCTTTGACCCACTTGTTGTTTAAGAGTGTGTTGTTGAGCCTCCACGTATTTGTGAATTTTCTGACACTCTGCCTATTATTGATTTCCAACTTCATTCCTTTATGATCCGAGAAAGTGTTGTGTATGATTTCAATCCTTTCAAATTTGTTAAGACTTGCTTTGTGACCCAGCATATGGTCTATCTTTGAGAATGATCCATGAGCACTTGAGAAAAAGGTGTATTCTGCTGTTGTGGGATGTAAGGTCCTATAAATGTCTGTTAAGTCTAGCTCATTTATAGTAATATTCAGATTCTCTATTTCTTTATTGATCCTCTGTCTAGATGTTCTGTCCATTGATGAGAGTGATGAATTGAAGTCTCCAACTATTATGGTATATGTGTCTATTTCCCTTTTCAGTGTTTGCCATGTATTCCTCACGTTTGGTGCATTCTGGTTCGGTGCGTAAATATTTATGATTGTTATGTCTTCTTGTTTACTTGTTCCTTTTATTAGTATATAGTGTCCTTCTTTATCTCTTTTAACTGTTTTACGTTTGAAGTCTAATTTGTTGGATATTAGTATAGCCACTCCTGCTCTTTTCTGGTTGTTATTTGCATGAAATATCTTTTCCCAACCTTTCACTTTCAACCTATGTTTGTCTTTGGGTCTAAGATGTGTTTCCTGTAGACAGCATATAGAAGGATCCTATTTTTTATTCCAGTCTGCCAGTCTATGTCTTTTGATTGGGGAATTCAGCCCATTAACATTTAGTGTTATTACTGTTTGGATAATATTTTCCTCTACCATTTTACCTTTTGTATTATATATATCATATCTGACTTTCCTTCTTTCTACACTCTTCTCCATACCTCTCTCTTCTGTCTTTTTGTATCTGACTCTAGTGCTCCCTTTAGTATTTGTTGCAGAGCTGGTCTCTTGGTCACAAATTCTCTCAGTGACTTTTTGTCTGAGAATGTTTAAATTTCTCCCTCATTTTTGAAGTACAATTTTGCTGGATATAGGAGTCTTGGTTGGCAGTTTTTTCTTTTAGTATTTAAATATATCATCCCACTATCTTCTAGCTTCCATCGTTTCTGCTGAGAAATCTACACATAGTCCTATTGGGTTTCCCTTGTATGTGGTGGATTGTTTTTCTCTTCATGCTTTCAAGATCCTCTCTTTCTCTTTGACCTCTGACATTCTGACTAGTAAGTGTCTTGGAGAACGCCTATTTGGGTCTATTCTCTTTGGGGTGCGCTGCCCTTCCTGGTTCTGTAATTTTAGGTCTTTCATAAGAGTTGGGAAATTTTCAGTGATAATTTCTTCCATTAGTTTTTCTCCTCCTTTTCCCTTCTCTTCTCCTTCTGGGACACCCACAACACGTATATTTGTGCAGTTCATATTGTCCTTGAGTTCCCTGATCCCCTGTTCAAATTTTTCCATTCTTTTCCCGATAGTTTCTGTTTGTTTTTGGAATTCAGATGTTCCATCCTCCAAATCACTAATTCTCTCTTCTGTCTCTTTAAATCTATCATTGTAGGTATCCATTGTTTTTTCCATCTTTTCTACTTTATCCTTCACTTCCATAAGCTCTGTGATTTGTTTTTTCAGTTTTTCTATTTCTTCTTTTTGTTCAGCCCATGCCTTCTTCATGTCTTCCCTCAATTTATCGATTTCGTTTTTGAAGAGGATTTCCATTTCTGTTCGTATATTCAGCATTTGTTATCTCAACTCCTGTATCTCATTTGAACTATTTGTTTGTTCCTTTGACTGGGCCATATTTTCAATTTTCTGAGCGTGCTCCGTTATCTTCTGCTGGTGTCTGGGCATTTAGTCAGATTTCCCTGGGTGTTGGACCCAAGAGGTTGAAAGATTTTTCTGTGAAATCTCTGGGTTCTGTTTTTCTTATCCTGCCCAGCAGGTGCCGCTCGTGGCACATGTTTGTCTGCGGGTCCCACCAGTAAAAGGTGCTGTGGGTCCTTTAACTTTGGAAAACTCTTGTCGTGGGGGAGGTTCGCAAGCCCAAGTGGCTTGGAAGAGTGCCAGCCGGACCGGGGGTCTCAACACGGGGAGGGTCGCTGGCCGCCACAGCCCGGGAGAGTGCCCGTCCGGATTTCCTCATTGACCCGGGGCACCAAGCGTGACGGGAGGGCGCCAGCCGTCGCAGCCCGGGAGAGTGCACCATTCCCAGCCGGACCGGGGAGTCACGTGTGTGGAAGGGATCCCCCTGGTCACCGTTCTCCGCGGTCTGGGGATTTCCGATCCAATTCTTTCATTTGGTCCGGGGGGCCTCGCGTGGTGGGGGTGCAGCCGCCGCGGCTTGAGGGTACCGCCTGCCCAATTCTGCCAGCTGGCCCAGGAAGGAGGCAGGGAGGGACTCCGGCCGCTTGCCACCCCACCCGGGAAAGCCCGCACCCCTTGGCGATCTCACCGGAGCTGGTTCTCCCAGACAGCCAGCCATTCCAGGATGGGGTACGCTGTCTTTTTGATCTCTGTCATGGCTCTGGAAGCTGTTCTGTATCGTTTCTACTTCCCTAGTAGCTGTTCTGGAGGAGAAAAGGTGAGGGTGGCAAGGCTGTCGAGGACGGTGGTGGAGGCGCCGGTGAAGGCGGAAGAGGGCACGGTGGTGGTTGGAGAGCTGCTGCAGTAGGAGGAGAAACGGAAGGATAAGATAGCGGATGGAGCACTGCTGTAGCAGAACGTGAAAGAGAAGGGCAAGATGGCAGTGGAAGTGCCGCCGGTGGAGAAGGGGGAAGAGGAGGGCTGGATGGCGGCGGGAGCGCCGGCGGAGAAAGAGGAAGAGGAGGACTGGATGTCGGCAGGAGCGCCGCTGGCGGAGAAAGAGGAAGAGGAGGGCTGGATGGTGGCGGGAGCGCTGCCGGCGGAGAAAGAGGGAGAGAAGGGCTGGATGGCGGCGGGAGCGCCGCTGGTGGAGAAAGAGGAAGAGGAGGGCTGAATGGCGGCGGGAGCGCCAGTGGAGAAAGAGGGACAGGAGGGTTGGATGGTGGCGAGAGCGCTGCCGGCGGAGAAAGAGGGAGATGAGGGCTGGATGGCGGCGGGAGCGCTGGCGGAGAAAGGGGGAGTGGCGGGCTGGATGGCGGCGGGAGCGCCACCGGCGGAGAAAGAGGGAGAGTCCAATTTATTTTTTTTATTTTTCTTTTGTTGCTCCTCCTGTCTTTGATGTCATCTAAGAAACTATTGTGGGATAATTAATTTCACGTGTCAATTTGACTATGTTTTGGTGTTAATTGTTTGGTCAAGCACTGGCCTGGTTGTTGTTCTGTGGGTATTTCTTAAGATGAAATTTGCATCTATGATCCTTTGATTAAATTTTATAATCATTTGATTGTATCTACAATCGATAAAAGATATTGCCCTCAGCAATGTGAAGAATCTCCTTATATAATTAGAGGTCAGAAAAGCCAGAACTCAGGATTTCAGAGATCACAAAAATAATTTGTTTCAACTTTGGCATTGGTTCTTGTTGGAACTTCCAGCCAGCCAGCTTCCCTGGGAAATTTCAAAAAAAGGACATTCATATCAACTTCGTTGGGCTTTCAGTTTATAGCCAGCTTTACAGAGTTTAGACTTGCCAGTCCCCACTGTGGCAAGAGTTAGTTCCTTATAATAAATGTGTGTGTGTGTGTGTATGTGAGTGTGTAATGTTATCTGCCAGTTGAGGTAGTGTTACTTCTTCCTTTCCAATATGGATGCATTAATATCTTTTTCTTGTCTGATTACCCTTGCTAGAATCCACAGTACAGTGTTGAATAGAGTTTCTGGAACAGACATCCTTGACTTGTCTTTGAATTACAGAGAAAGCATCTAGTCTTTTACCACTAAGTATGATGTTACCTGTGGGTTTTTTGAAGATGTCCTTTATCAAGTTGAGAAAGTTCTCTTTTCTCCCCAGATTTCTTTTTAAATGAGTGTACTTGAGGTACAGTTGGTTTATAATGTTGTTCAAGACTTCTGTTTCCTTGTTAATTATCTTTCTAGTTGTTTTGCCCATTATTGAAAATTGGCTATTGAAATCTCCAGATACTATTATTGAACTGTTTATTTCTCCCTTCATTTTCTGTCAGTTTTTGCTTATTATGACAGATACTAAATGGCTAGCTGAAGTGTATAACCAGGCAGTTAAAACACAAGTGATTAATTCTGAAGTGAGGAGACATGATTACAGTGTTGGCATGTTAGGTATTGTTTATTTGGGAATACTTTATTGTAGTGTTGGTTTGATCTGCCTTTAAAGTTGCTTTGCCTATTAAAAATAAGTAGCTTTTCAATTTTGAGTTACCTAATATAGGTTAAGAACTTCCCAGAACTTGATGTATTTGAATAGGTTTTAGAGTAAAAGTTTTCCCCTTTCCTTGAATCTGCAGAGTATTTGAAGTTTACAATAGATAGAATTGGTTTCTTAAAATTTTTTATGTTAACTATATGGAATGTAGTCATTTATTTTAGTTGTCCAAGGAATAAAAATTTTAAAATTCCACTAAAACTTGCCAAGAAAAGAAATCACATAGTATAATAACTTTCCTACCCTCTTATAAAAGTGAAAAAGAATTGAAAACTAATAAAATAATATTAGGCTTATGCTTTTATTGTGATTTTTAATACTGTGTGACTTCAGCTGACAGATTGAAATGTACTTGTGAAAACTCCTAAGACTTAAGTATTTTCTTGAAAATTCTTTTGGTATTGTTGGCATTTTAGTGCTTTCAGTAAGAATTTGCTTTCCATCTACTGTGAATTCTCCCTAGAAGTGTAAAATTTCAGTCAGCAGAAAAATGTTGTAGTCTGAACATTTATGTGTTAAATATGCATGTTAATTAGAAAAAAATTAGAAAAATATGAAAACAGATGTCACAAAAATTATTACAGTCCCAGGGCAGCAGTAAGTTATACACTGACAATATTTTTTATATGTTTCTGTATTTATCTATTTCTAAATTTCTCAATATTTATACAATTCTTTAGAGAATGACTGGAAAAATAACTGGTATATCCTTTCAATGAGATTATAGTAAACATTTCTTTTGTATGTGGATTGCTGAAGTCCAGTAGTTTTGTATAGTCTAACTGTTCGTATAGTCTTTTATGTGTACTAATTCTGCCCATTAGTCTTCTATTTTTTTCTTTTCTTCTAAAGATTTTTCTAAAGGTGTGTTGATGTGATCTTTTATTGGATATATCTTGTCATGACAACAGTTTTATTTACTATTTTTGCAATGTAAAAAGTGTAAAATTGGCCTGGGTGTAAAAGTATCTTGGTAAACTCAATACAAATTAGAACCACTCAGGATAGGGCCTGTAATGCCACTTTAATTTTTTTTGTTGGAGGAAATAGCCATCATTTTATGAATAGTAGTAATACAGCAGTATGATGGTATATATTAATATATATATATATACACATATTCATATATAATATTCATATATAAGCACATATTCATCAAGTACACGTATGTTGGAATATTTGAAAGACATTTGACTAATTTTCACTCTAAAGATGCAGCCATAGAATAAAAATGATCTTATTTTACAAGTTACAGATGAGAAACAGAGATGCTTTATTTGAGACATGTAGTAATTTCCAGTTCAGCCATATGAAGCAAACTATGTGATTATATTGCTGTTCAAGGAACTGCTGATGATATTTAGATATTTTCTGTATGTGTAATATAGAAAAGTATAATTTGTAACTTTTTAGATAAAATTGAAGGTTAAAATAAGGAAACACTGTATCACAGTCTAATAAATCATTCTCTTAAACAACATCCATTGTTTAATTCAATGGATTAATTAAAGGCATGAAACTTTGGCTTCCGGACAGTCTTCTAGATGAATGCCAGATTTGTTTACATTTTTAAGAAATTGTAATTTTGTTACTTGATTTTAATAGCATGTGATGCTAGAATGTGTTCGAAATAATTTCTGTTGGATCTTAATATGTCTCAGCTAGATCTATTATAATGTTTTCTTCTCTATGTTAATGATTTATGTTTGGCATTATATTACCTTACACGGCTATCTTTTTGCATATGTTCCCAATTGCCAATAAACTCCAACAAGTTGAGGATTAAGACCTAATAAAGAGTGAAAACTGGAGGAGAATGAGTAACAGTATATTTAATAATGTATTTTTATTAAGAGTTTTTTTTGCTGAAATTGTATAACAATTTTAAAAGTTCAATTGTCATTCTTGCAGTTTTTGTGTAGAAGTACTTATACATATATTTATGTCAAATATGTTATGTGGAAGTAAATTATTAAAGGTGATAGAAAATATTTTTCTTTCTCTGGGAAGAGAAACCTATGGAAATTAACTTTTGACTCAAATAATGTTCATTTGTTATTACTGCTACATTTATATCTTAATCTTCCATTTTATTAATGCTTCGAATCTATTTTCAATGTAAATTTTTTTTCAAATTTGTTTTCAATGTCAAATTTCCATTTTAAATATTATGTGATTTCACATCTTGATATTATTTTACTATGTATTAGAATAGTATGTTCATTATGCAGTTATTTTATGTCATTTCGATGAAAAGTCAATTTGAAGTTGCAACAGTGATTTGTTTTACAGTGAAGTTTGTTTGTTTGGTACTTTTACTACCTTTTATTGTTAGTATTATAAAATTCCTCCCTTTCTCCTGGGAGTTAAAATAGATGGCCAAAACAGTGATTAATGATTAGGCTCACATTTGTCCCCTAAGCGCTGAAATATTTTGGCATGAATTTTTGTCTGTCTTTTGAATTACTTGGTTTGGGTTAGGGTTCCTTCCATGATAGGAGCATGTGAAACTATTTTATTTATTTATTTTTCTAGGTAGATGTTGTTTATCCAGCTAGCTCAGTTGACGGAGAACTTAGCCAGGATCTATTTCTTGATTCCTCTTCATTTCCTATTTGCCAACCAAGATTTATATTTGGTGAATTCTGTTGTACTGAGCCTGAAATCATCTTTGACCCATTACAAGAGCGTGCATTGTCAAGTCTCATCTCAATTTGTGGGTCATTAAAGTTCTCCTGAAAGGTAAGCATGTATTTATTCAAAATGCACATTTAAAAATTGAGTCCTCTCAATACTGTTAACGGTAATATAGAGCACTCTTATGGCAGTGTGTTCTGTAGATTTCTGTGGGAAAATAATGTGCACATGTGTGTGTCATTTCTGTCATTAACCTCCTTCAGGGGTTAATGTTGCCCTTCTAATATATTTACTCAGAATTTACTCATCTTATTGCCTTCTAATATATTTACTCAGAATTTACTCATCTTTTTCTGTTTCTCTAGCCTCCTGCATCCAGTCACTGGCTTTCGTTGTTCCCCCTTTCCTCATTGTTTGCTTTGTCTTTTAGCTGAGTGTTGTTGGAGATTTAAAAACAGTTCTCCACAAGCGTACTTGTAGTACTTTCTTAGAGGACACCTTTTGTGTATCCTTATGTTTTTGTTTTTGCTTTGGGCACTCATATGTTAGAGTGGCAAAATTAGAATGATTGAACTTAGAATTGAAGTTATCTCAAAATAGGTGACTTTCACAATTTTTTTTTTACTATAAGCCATAGTTATAAATAAATTTGACATTCACGAGATGGTTCCCACAGGTATAACTCTATAAATGAAAAGGAAACAAAAATTTTAATTCTTATCCTGATTACCTGGGATGTGCTCTATGCTCTATTCTTTGTATTTCATTTAACACATGTTAGTACCCATACTATATTTATTTCCCTTTCCAATGAAGGGTTTCCTGAGCAATTTGAAAAACCCTGCTTTAGATCCCTTCTCTGTTCCTGGTTGTTTTCTTGCTAGGAAAACAGGGAATCAGGTATTTTCTTTTCTGCCTCAGCTAAGGTGCCTTTTGTCCTGTTTCCTCTTTTTCTTTCTCTCCCCATTCCCCACAAGCTGCCGAGTGACTTAAATGAAAGAATTGGTTAACTGTTGGGGAACACTAGAGGCCTTTCATTACTTGATTCTTTTATAGTAAGAACAGAGGTACAAAGGTCAGCTCTTAAACCATGAAAGGAAGATAAATCTTTGATAGAATCATCTCTTCATAGTAACTTGTATATTTTTTTATTCTCTTGTTCCTTTCTGCCAGTGTAAATTTTATGTGCATGCTGATGCTCTCAGATTATTCTTGATTTAACATTTTAAGGTCCTATATAGGACTAGCTTAGGATAGCCTAGATCCTTTCCGGAAGTGTCTCCCATTTAATAGCCATTCCCATTTAATTTAGTATTTTTTCCTTTTTAATAAGTTGCAGTTGTATTTCTTCATTATAAAAGTAATGAATTGTGTTAAAAAGTTTGGTAAATTAAAGAAAACTATAAAGAAGGTAAAAACTATCCCTAGTCCTACAGAAATGATCTGATATGAAATTAAAAAAATATGAATGAGTATTTTAAGTTTTACTTGAATTTAACAGGGGGGAAGAGATTGAAATGCAGCTTAAATGATTAGTGAACTACAGAAAAATATTTTTTTTATAAAAGTAAAATGGTTCCTAAGAGCCTTCCAAAGATAAAAAAGATTATAAAAATCCTGGTATACTCTGAGAATAAGAAAATTGGAGAAGCCTGATGTGAAAACAGAGTATCTTATGATATTAACAAATGACTTTCAGCAAAGTAACATTGTGGGGAAATGATTTCATCCAATATTTCTTGTATAGTGATTATGCATTCATTTGTATAGCTTAGAACAAAAAGTTTGGAAATTTTGCAACATTCAACAGGCATTTATGACTTATTACCTTTTAAAGTTTCTAAAAAAATCTCAAATTTGAAAATATTTCCATAAAATGTTCTGGAAAGCCACCAGAAATCGGGAGGGCTTTTAACTTCTTTCTTATATCTGTCTAGGGTGTTTGTGATTCAAATTCATGTCTTAGAAAAATGATAAATTATTACATATTCTGGACCCGTAGGATTTCTTGAACAAGGGTGAAATCATGAATGCAAAAATCTGTGAAAGCCAAGGGTCTGCTGTGTTCTTTATAACTTATATTGTTCCTTGCCAACTAAGCTCAGGAGCACAGATGATGAATGTGGGGTGTAATAATGGTGTTAGAATTTTAGAATTTTAGAGTTTTCTTCCTGTGATAATGGAATCTCTCCTGTGCTTCTGAGTTGTGATAATGGTTCTTTTCCGACCCATTCTTGCTCAAGTTCTAGTTCTCTGTAGTACTATAACTCTCCCTCTGGCTGTATATACTGCTCATCGTGCCTTGCAACATGATTCGATCTGCTTGTTCACTGTGTTCCAATACTGTAGTGTCTAAGTTAGAAGGCTAACAGGTGAGTCAGGAACAATAATAAGGCCAAAAAACTGAGCCTCCTTGTGTTTACTGTTTTCCACAATACCTCTAGTTGTTCACCTCTTGAATTTAAATAACTTTTTTCATTTCCTTATAGTCCCCATCTTTCCTTAAAACCTGGCACAATTTTCTTCGTGCCTGAGCTGAAAGACAATTTTATTAATATGTCCTGTGCATCTGTACATTCACTTGTCTATATAGGACATATTTACTGTGAGTCAGTATACTTGGTAAGCTGTCTCTTGGGAGTACCTGTTGTTATGGAAATGATAATTAGGAATAAGATGACTTGTGCTTCTTATAGTCTTATTTGAATCACTCCAAAATGTAGGTTCTAACTTGTTGGAAACGGTTCTCTGAGGGCTTGAGTGGTTGTGTGACAGCTGAGGGCGTGGGGGATAGGCACACTGCCCTGCTGATATGGTGAACTGCAGAAGCAAGTGTTCTCAGGGCTTACTGAGGACATGGGGCATGGGCATACTGTGCCCTGCTAATGTAAACTGCCGAAGCAAATGCTCTCAAGGACGCTGACTCAGGAACCTGAAGAGACCTGAATAGAGAGTATTCTGATAAGAAATAAATGGTTCCTGAGACAAGGAGCTGGGAACCAAACTTTGTAGCTTTGCAGGCATCACAGATATTCAAAAATAATCTTGCTTTGATTATATTCCCTAAAGCAGTTCCCATGTAAGAACACAATAAATATGTGGACGTCAGTTTATTTGGGGCTCTTGCTCCTGATAAGCTTGAGTCCCCTGACCCCACTTAACTAACGTCTTGCTTGTGTCTGTTGTTTCTTAATCTTGCATGGCGCCCTTTCTTATAACTTATTGCATTTCCATTTAAGCAAGAATAAAAGTTCTCTCATTTTTCTTTTGGTATCCACATGATGTCATGGTCTATCTAGTATGGGAAATATATCTATTAATTTGGGGAGAGATTGCCTGACACTTGATAGGCTGATTCTGAGAACAGTCCTCAGTGAGTTTTTCTTTTCACAGGTGAATAGTTGAAGTGTTACAGCCAATTCCTTCACCATATTTGAGGCCAATTCTCTGTTAAATAACTTTATTTGCCATCCTATAATTCATCTTCCTTCTGTTTCTTTGAATGTGGAAATCCTTCTCCTTGGGCTTCCTAAACACTTTTTTCTAGTAAGTTGCCATTTTGCCATCTGGGGTCTACTTTCTGGGTTTAGTAGGTTACTTACTTAAGCCATTTGTAGTGACTTCTCCTTTATAAGCAGAACTTGTTTGCAATAACATTTTTGCAGAAATTCCACTCAGTGTTCCACTGCAAGTTGAATTGCATCCTTGCCCTTTTGATACATCCTAATGCTTTTTCTAAGTTAAACAGTACAGTCGGTTATCTCTTTGTTATGGTGTATTTTTGATAACACATATAAGGATGGTTATTCCTTAAGTATTGTTCATTGGATTGAACAGTTTTAAGTGGAGAAGTTCAAGAATGTAGGGAGAAGGTAAAAAGGTAATTCTCTGTTTATAGACTATGTGAAATGTCATCAGCTTTGAGAGTAGAGTCAAACTTAATTTGTTTACTCATTCAATCAAGAGATACTTACTGTTTCTATGTCAGTTACTCAGCTAATTGGAGAATTAACTCTTAAATAATATGTAATTTTAAGGTGTTTTACTTTTTAAATTGGATGATATAAGGAAAAGCTATTTTCTTTTTATTTTGGCCCAATTTATTGTGAACTTTTTTCACTATGTACTTTGTAAACTTAGTTCTCACATGATTTACAATAATGGAGAAACAGGCAACCCTACCTGTAATACTAAAATGTGGAAAATACAGAACCTCAGTTTCGTCTTCTCTTCTTCTTAGTTACTTTTACAAGGGCTTATGAGCAGCGAATTTGACTAAGTTTCACCTCCTCTTCCTTTCACTTCTGCCAGTTTTCTGTAGAGGAACTGAATGAAGCAGAAGGAAGGTGATAAATTGGAAGGGAGAAGTTGTATGAATACATAATTAGAAAGATAGAATTACAGCCATCTCTCAATTATACTATTTTACAGTGAAATTTGAAGTTTTTACTTTGGATTATTCCCAGATTAGGAACACTTTGTAGTCTATGAACTACATTTATAAATCACATTAAAAGGGGACTTTTTTAACCTTTAATTTAATTTGTAATGATGCAGGATAATTCTACCACTGCATTATATTTTATTATTGAGACAGAATAAGGTAGAAGTTATTAAAAATATGTATTTAAAATTTTATAAATAATATAAACAGTAATTTTACCTCAATTTAAGAGTTACTAAATTTCTTCCATATGCTGGTGAATATTGGCTGAAACTGTTTTGAAAGCCTGACTTATGTGACATATATTTGAAATCTCTACTCTTATGTACTGTTGTTCGAAATGTATTTTATATATATATATATGTACACACACACATACACACAAACACATATAGTTGGATCACTCATAATACAGGCTTAAAACCATTGGGTTTTACTTTTTTGGTCTATCACAAGTTATGAATACATTTATATCAGTACTATTAGAACTAAATACTTTTACCCATATAACTGTCATTCAGCTGTAGCTGTCTGGAATAAAATTTCTTGAGATAAGTAGCCGTTTTGCATGTGAAATAAGCATTCAGAATGTTTTTCATCTGATGGTGTATACTGTAATATTTATAAATAGCACAGGAGAAATAAAGAATATAATTAACTAAGAGAGTCTGTCAGCTCAAGTTCAATAGTATGTTTGACATTATTAGGCTGAGAATATATTATAAATTTTAAAAATGTTTATTATTTTTGTAAAATACATGTGCTTTCATTAAATCTTATGTTAATCTAATTTCCCATTGAAGTCATTGATTAAAGAGAATTGTGTACCAGTAGGATTCTAAAACCTTGACATTGTTTTAATCTGATAACAAATGAGTGTAAGTTCATGTTCTTTCAGTTGTTGGCAACAAATCTAAACCTGTATTTTTTTGGATTTATGAGGATAAGTCCTGCTTTGACAATCTTGTAGATTCTCAAGAGAATAGTTAAACAGTGATTAATCATTGTTTCTTCACTGAGTGTGCAGAAAAGAATGGAAAAGCTGCATTTCACACTTCTGAAGCAATTAATCCCCATGATCTTAGCCAGGTTTGTCTTGTAGATAAGTCGGGATATAAAACGGTACCTAATTTATCAATGTATGCATGCCATAAAGTATAAAACACACGATTTATTTCATATCATTTATAGTCAAATGTAAAAAAAGAGTGACTTTGCCATATCCAAGAGTGTTTCCTACATTACCTTCATATAAACTAAGTACCAGAGATTACAATGGGATTCCTGTTTATTGTGCACATCTGGTGCAGTCACTATGCATTTTCTCATTCACTTGCTGGCATTTTTAGTGATTGTGGCATAAATCACCTTACTAATCAGAAACATAAGTGACGGGAAGTCATCTCCTTTTTTTGAACAATGGGAAAAAACATATGGCTTCTAAGACAGGACTTGGCTGTTATACTATTTATGTGGCATTATATTCTGTATTTAGAATTTCATATTAATTGCAGTGGTTTGATTGAAGGGACTAAACATCCAGGTTTTGTGATCAAAATATTTGTTTTATATCATTTTCATAACAAACAAAAAAGATAAAATTGCATGCCATGTATTTAAAAAAATGTTTTTAATGAAAACTACTTTGGGAAAATTCTTTTTAAGATGAGGTTAAAGATGATTAAAAAATACATACCCTATTTAAAGCTGTTTACACAGATGTATGCATGCAATGATTCCAAATTATAAATTAGGTATTAAATTCACCTATTTGAAATCACTGCATAGGTTGGAGTAAGTTATTGCCCTTAAGTGCTAAAATATGTAACAGCAGTTTGCTTTTCTCGAAGAAGTAAGTTATATTTCAAGATGTATTGCATTTTTGGTGAATTGTCATTCAGTAGTTGGAACTACTTCTGCGTAGACTACAACTGAAAGTATGGGATGATGCAAAGATTTCTACCACATAGTCAATTCATATGTATGGACTTTAAAGCCTTCTGTCTGTGAATTTGTTGCTATTAGAGAATGCTTGCTGTAAGTTTGCCGCTTGCTTTTTGTTTTTTCCTTTAATAATCTCTTAATTCTCAAAAGGCAGTGGATATAATGGCTGGTTATCCTTCCTTTCCTATTCCTTGGTACTCTCCATTTTCATGCATCTTTTACTGGTTATTTTCTATAGCATACATGACTATAAATTGGTGAGCAAAATTTTTTAACAAATATGCCATAACCTTTTTTATTCAAATATATGCTATTTCTTTGAAGTGTAAGAATACTTATACTTTAAGAAGATGTGTATATAATCATGATATATACTCAGAAAGATGTATATATAATCCATTAAACAAAATATTTTTAGAACTTCTCTTTTTGACTTTTCTTTGGTGGGACTGATGTTTAGCTGCCCAAAATGTGTACTTAGAAAGGAGATAAGATTAATTTTGTATATATGTATTAGCATTTATGTAAAAAATAAATCAGTCATAATAGCTTGTTTCACAGTTTGTTTATACCTTGTAGATAATTGGACACTCTGAATAGAGATACAGTTTTTAAAAACTGCCTGAATTTAAATAAATGGTCATATTTATCTATTTTGTTTTAGAAATCTTACAGTATTTTCTCAAGGACCACCTGCAGTAGAAGTCCACAAATTGAGGAAATAGAACATAAAGAGAGATTTTTTTTCCTTCCCTGTTGTTGTTGCTTGTTTCAAAAATGCCACTGCTCAGATTCTCATACATTTTTGTTGTGTTTCTTTCTTATTTGCTTACCAAAATATAAAAATTCTAGGAGAGTATTATATTAAAATTTAAGATGATATAAGACATGGCTAAAAGTATCAGAATAAATGAGCAAAAATAAAGAATTCTATTTTTAGTGATTGAGCACTTTGGAATTTATTAGTAATGAATCTTTGGGGAAAAATGCTTTCCATAAGGTAGTTGATGAAGAAATATAATATTAACCTCTAAAGTATTTACTTATTACATTCGTAAAGCCAGTAACTTAATTTCTAAATATATGTCAGTTTTTAAGTGAAATTGAACTGCCTGCTGTTATAATATTCAATGTGGGTTTTGTTTAAAATTTGCTTTTATTTTTCAGAGAATGTGCATTATTCCTTTGCTTCCCCAGTTTATTCTTTGTCTTATTTATGTTCATGTATTGTGGTGCACATTACCCTCTTAAAGTAGATTGTGAATTGAGTTCAGATCTTGTAAGAAAAGTTATTCTTCTTTCCTTGTGTTCTTATTGCAAAAAAGAAAGAATTCTTCTGTTGTAGAGATGACCTTATTGGTAATTCCAGGTGAGGCTGGTGATTACTGGCAAGTTCTCCTCTTCAGCTATCCTACCCTTCCTTGGTGTATGTCTGGAAGTGGCTTTTGGAACGCTGATGGTGGTGCCTAGCAGTAGTGTAACCAGAGTGCCTTCCATTCCTTGAAGTGCTGTGGGGTAGGTGGTATGACACTGTTGGCCTAATCACACTGAAATTAAGATAAAAATATTAATCTGTGAAATATTTCCAAGAAAGGGCTTATTCCTGAGTGGGAAAGCTGCTTTGAGTGGCATACATATTTCAGAATTTCTGATGTGAAATTTTAAATGGAGTATATGAAGTATGAGAAACATGGTAAAAGAAAGTATATCTTATGAGTAAATATTTCTGGGTTTTGACTTAGTGTTTAAGGTTCTTGCTGAGTAGTGTGAACCTCATTTATGTTTATTACAGGAGTTCAGCCATGTCTGGAATTTGGTGACTAGCAGAGTTGGGCTGACTGGTGTCTTTGATATAGAGGCATAGAAGTGAATTTTTCTTAAGAAAAATAAAAAATAGAGAGCCTAACATGGCCATACAATTGCAGTTGTTAGAGAAGCAGAATATTTGAATTCAACCTGGAGTCTGTTTTTTTTTTTTTTTTTTTTTGTCAAGACCTCTTAGGCCTTGTGTCAGAGACCTGTGAGATAGAAAGATGGTTTGGCTGTAAGGAAAAAAATTAGAAAGATCAATTTAAGGAGAAATACTCTGATACACTTGGGGATAAGCAGCATTACCCTGGCACTCTGAGAAGACCAGGATAAAAGCATCTTTTCTTCTCTGCCATAGTCCACTGAGTAACTGTCATTTTGCAGACTATACAGTGTGAGAAATTTGCAGGACACCATGGGTGACAGAAATGTCACTTCACAAAATAGCATATAGAGCAGAGGGGAAGAAGTCTTCAGTATTAGTGGGATCTGCTGAAGAAGCTGCTGTGGAGCCCTGCTTGTGACAGTAGTGACTTAGATTCAGCAGTACAGCAGAGCAAAACTGGGTACCTTCTTAAGCTCAACTTGGAGGCAGTGGAACCAGCAGACCTCAAATACCACACAGAGATAAGCAAAAAGCAATAAACTGATAGATGTGCCATGGTATGTGACAGCTAACTGCCTTGTTCATGAACAAAAGGGGTGTCTTCAGGATGACTCCCAGAAATGTTCTAAGGGGATGATTTATAGGCACTTGGCATCTGCATTGGAGATGAAGGTGTGAAGCAGCAGTCATGAGTTCACATTTATTTTGTAAAATAATTTTCAAGTTTATTGAGGTGCTGAAGATTTCTCATTTCTTCCTTCTTCTTTTTTTTCCCCATAAAGCACTTGTTGCTTACTTATTAACTATGGCAAGCAGTGTTCAAGGTACTAGCAGTTTATAGTGGACGGACTGAAAGTTAAAAAATTAGCATCTACTGTGATGAATGATGAGATAGATTATTGCATGGGAAAATGTGGACCCCAGAGGAAGTGTATTTAAACCAACTTGGAGATGGGGTTGGGATATGTTTCAAAGAAGACTCCCAAGAGGAGGTGCAAGCTGAGCTATGTTGAAGAATGTTGAAGAAAGATACTCTTCAGCATAGCCCAGAAATGATTGTAGGCCAAAGTGTATTAGAGGAACTGCAAGTAGTTTGGGTGTTCATATTGAGCAATCTGGAGATATATGGTCTAGATTTTGAAGAGCCTTGTATGTGACACGAAGAGTTTTTTTCCCTGAAGAAAACAAGGGGAGAGGAAGGAAGGCAGATTGGGTAAGAAGAGCCTCAAATTGACGTTTTAGGCATTGTGACCTACTAAAGGAGTTTAATCCAGGAAAGTGTGATTAGATTTGCATTTTAGTAAAAGCACTTTGGGTACAGTTAACAATTAGAATTAGAGAGAGAACCCAGGAGCCCAGGTACTAGTTAGGTGACTATTGCAGAAGGTCAGGAGCTAAACTGAGAGGCAAAGTTGCTCAGGTTCAGAGGGAGGGAGAAAAAAAGGGACTCATTTAGGGGGTAGAATTGACAGGATTTAGTAGTTTATTGGATGTGAGAGGGTCAAGAAGGAAATACAGGCACCTGGCATGGCAGCTGTTTAGTTGGTGGTATCATTGTCTAGATAGGGAATATAAGAGGAGCAGTTTGTAGGGGATGGGGATGGTTTCTGTTTAGGAATCTTGTTTA
Organism: Tamandua tetradactyla; assembly: GCF_023851605.1. NCBI lineage: Eukaryota > Metazoa > Chordata > Mammalia > Pilosa > Myrmecophagidae > Tamandua > Tamandua tetradactyla. Next base: position 70,669,717 of record NC_135341.1, read on the forward strand.
TTAAGGGATATTTAAGAGAAAGCTAAATATATGGAACTCTTAATCTTAGGAGATGTAGACTTGAAATCACTAACATAAATGTTGGTGTGAATTTATTTAACAAATATTTGCTGAACATTTTCCAAACATTGTATTAGACATTGGTAAAAGAAAGATAAATAAATGTGTTTGACAAGTCTGTGTAAGAATATGGGTAGAAATAAGGAGAAAACCTTGGGCAGGTTTACTACTATCAAACAGTATTGATAAGAAGAGAGACTTGTGAAGGTATGAAGGAGGGAAATAGTGGATGATGATGTGACTGAAAGCAGCAGTAGATAGTGACAAGACAAAAAAACAGAGTGGTCAAAGTGAAGTGCTGAAAAGTACTCATTCAACTTGACATTCTTGATACCTTTTTTTTTTGCCTTTGTATGCAGTTGGAGTGGAGTAATGTAGAGCAAAAGTCAGCCCCTAAGGCAGTTAATATATAAATGGGAGATGAGGAATTGTAGACTATCAGTGCAAGGTGTTCTTTCACATTGTCTGGCTGTTAATTGGGGAGGCAGGATGAAAGTTTTGTGGTTTTTTCTTTTTCTTAATTTGAGAGACTCCAAAGCGTTTATATGCTGATTAAGGAAAAAGCTTAAGGTAGAGTTTGATGATATCGGAAAGGGTGCAAATTAAAATATTTAAATTGAAAACAAGATATATGGAAAAAAAAAACTAGTGGAGGAATTAGTGTGTACAGGAGGGTGGCTTTTTAATTTTTTTTACTGAGAATGCTGGAAATATAAAAAGAGTGGATGTAATAATTCAGATCATCTAGGAAGCAGATGCCAAGTTGAAATTAAAGTTTAAGAGATATATTATAGAAGAAAGCCTTTGGAAAATAAAGGGGAGATGGAGCAGGAGTAAGCAGAAAACCATCAAACCGCAATGTAGGTCTGACACCTGTGATTTTGAAGGAGAAAGGAAGACAGAGTGGAAAGGAAGAGCCTCACATTGCAAAGCAGCTTTGAGAAAGTCCCAGCCCAACTGATCGTGAGAGGGTGGGGTGATGGGCAGAGCAAAAAATTACCTATTAGAGTTGTCCTTCCTGGGCAGAATGGTCTAGCTTTTCTGTCATTGGCTGGGAGTAGTCTGGGAAGAGTATGGCTATGGCATGAACATTTTGGTGGATCCCAAAGTTGTGGCACCTGGAATTTATGTTAACTATACTCCTTACAACATTTTCTCTCTTACTGGTATACCACTGTTATTTCCTCAGTGGATGTGGATGTTTCATTTGGGTGAAAGAGCCAAAGGTGGAACGAATTCCTGTTGGTCCATTATTTCTTCTGCTTTCAGGAAATTGGTTATTGAGTCAGAGAAGGTGACTGAGATTTAGGAAGTGTTGGAGGGTTTTCGTGAAAAGTGTAGCTGATAAACAAGCGGCAAGAGCAGGCCCCTTACAATTGGATTTAGGCAGGTATTAGAAAGATGTTAATTGCCATAGTAGCTCATAGAGTTTATCTAGGATTGATAGGGAATTTTAGATTGAGAGATTGAAATTAAATGAGGGAGTGAAAGAACTAGACATTGTACTAAGAGTGAGGGAGTAAGAGAGGTGTACATAGAGGGAATTGTAGTTTACAATAGCTGAGTCCCTGAAATGCTGATATTTTGGAATTCTATTATGTGAACTAGGAATAATGTTTTAACAGCACAAAATGACAGTTATATGATATCTTAGAATCACGATCATAATTGTCATGAAAAAGTGTGAAAATCTCACAATTACTTTATTTTAGTAACATAGTTTTCCTGCAAGGCTAAGTTTCAGAGCCACTTGTATATCAATTTTTGATTGACAAAATCTATGAAGTTATCAGGGAGTACATGATTTTGCCCTAAGAAATTGTTCATTTTATGTTTTTTTAAAAAATTTCTCTAGTAGCCTAAGAAAATATTTCAATATTTTTCTTATTTTTCAAAAGAGAAACAAGTAAGCTCCCCTCAAGTGTCTGCTTGTATCTTTATAGATTATCTGATAGAAAAGTTAGAGAAGTTGAAAACCATTTAAAGCATGTATAACCAAACATTGCTGGAACTGAAAGTAATTAAAATAGCAGTTTTAAATACATGTGAACAACTTTTCAATAACTCTCCCTTTGCTGATGAAAATCAGTGGTTGCAACAAATAATTTAGGAATTTAAAATAATATCATAGGTAAGTTGAAGGGTAGATATAAGAATGGATTGATGGATAGACATTATAATAAAGCAAGCATAATAAGATATAGTTGAAGATTCTAGGTGGTGGATAAAATAGGTGTTCACTGTAAAATTCAGCTTCTCTGTATATTGGAAAATGTTCATAATAAAATGTTGACAAAATGTTATCATAGCATCTGCAACTTTGAAATGCATAAAAAAAGAGTTACAAAAAAAGATGCATAAAAAATAGATGGATAGATAATAAAGCAAATATAATATAGTAAATATCAATTGTAGAATCTAGGCAGTGAATATGTGGGTGTTCACTGTACAATTTTTGAACTTTTCTAAATGTCTGCAGATTTCCAGAATAAAATATTGAAAAAAAATTAATGTCATCGATAGAGCAATGTTTGGAGTTAAGAGATTAAAGTTCAAATTGAATGACCTTAGGCAATCTACTTAATCCCTGAAGCAGTTTCCTCATCTATAAAATGAGGATGACGCCTAGTTGTAGATTGAATATTAGGAAAAAAAAAATCTATAAAGCAGCTGACACAAAATACTAGGTATTTTAAAATTTTACTGATAATGCTATAACTAAATTTAGGGTTTATATCTTTGTTCTTGCTTACTTTTAAAAAAAATTTGGGCATGTTCGCCAGTTGATTTATTTGTTGAAGCTAGGAACGTGGTGAGACCAAAGTATAAGTTTTTGTTATCAAGACTGCTTAATGTCACATAAACAATATCTATGCCCATGTTCAGAGCCTGCATGTATTCTAGTGACCTAGTCTCTAAAACGTCAGAGGTTGAGCCCTGCTAATAGAAAGTCAGAATCGTTTTCATATTAGCAACTGAATTTCTGATCTTCCAGTGTAAGCTTGATGTGATGTGCCTTCTCAAATATTTTTAAAGTTCTTAAGCTTTCCGAAATAAAGTTATTGAATGCCTGTTTTAATTAGTAGTTTCATCTGAGTGTATTTTATGCCACCTGACAGTGCCAGGTTTTTTGAGTTACATTAATTTTTTAAGAATATATAGGAAATGCAATTCATATTTATGCTAATATACTTAATGTTTAATATATCTCCTCCATCAACAACATATCTTTTTCTTTTATCCTGAGAAAAGTCAATTATTCTTTGGTTTCTTTTTAAGAAATGAATTTGGATTTCTGATTTGTGTGAATTTTGACCTGAAGTGTATTTATAAAGTACAGTCCTCTTGCTTTTTTATTAGCTGTATTTCATAAGCAGGGTAGATATAAATTACTGATTTTTTTATATTTATGTAAATCCGTTTAAAATTAAATTCAGAATTACTACCATGTTCCTCAAGGGCTAAATGTAATATAAACTATTATAATTTAAATAAATTGGTTTTAAAAACCAGCTTGATATGTTGAATCAGTATGTCATGAATTTCATATCTACGTGGTTGTCATCCTAGTAAATTCTATGACATGTACTTTTACAGCATACAGATTTTAAATAAAATTGAATAGACTTTTCTAGCTTGCGTTATGGAGGCACTTCTGTTATTTTCCACTTGACTAATTTAATATCAGAAGAGAACTATCATACTTGAATGTGAACCAGCCAAATTTTATAAATCCATTAAATCTTTGAGGACAGGGTTTTTATCTCTCAGAAATATTCACTGATTGTCCTCCATTTGCAGATCTTCATGAAATTGCCTTGCTACCCCTATCTAGCATTTAACAATTTGCTACAAACATTCATGCAATTTTCTTCTTTCTTAAAGAGGCTTTGTCTTACTGACTCCTGAACATTTAAAACTTTAAGGTACTTAATAATACAGTTCTTTCCTTTGGCTCTTACAGAATTAAAAAATTGACCTCATAAGAGCAAAAGAAACAAAATGACAGCTCTACAAAGAACTGTAATAAAACAATAAAAAGAAAAGCAAAGAGTAAAATTATAAAGTCTCTTTTATAGCTAAAAGATATGAAAGTGGTAACTTTGAGAAACTAGATGAAAGATTACCATGATTTGGGAAAGGGAACACTATTTTTTATCATAAGCCTATTAGCATCGTTTTAATTTATAGACAGTGTGTATCCCAGTAGGGATAGTGTGATGGTTTGAAGCTGTATCTACCCCAGAAAAGATTACATTATTTTAATCCATTACTGTGGGTGTAGACCTATTGTGTGTGGGAACTTTTGATTAGGTTTTTTCAGTTGAGGAATACTCCAATGTGGGTCTTATTCCTCTTTCTGGAATCCTTTATAAGAAGATAAAACAGAGAGAGGAGTAGGTCAGAGAAACACTGAGGAAAATAAAAACAACAAAAACCCAGAGAAGCTGAGAGAGGGAGCCACTGAAGCCAGAGCTACCTGCAAGGAAACCTGGAAGAGGAGCACCAGCAGACATTGCCATGTACCTTGCTATCTGACAAAGAAGCCTAAGCTTGCCAGTAGCCGGTCTTCAAGGAGAAAGCATCACCTCTTGATGCCTTGGGTTGGGCATTTTCATGGCCGAAGAACTGTGAGGTTGTAAGTTAATAAATCTCCCATTGTACAAGCCAACCCATTTCTGATATGTTGCATTCTGTCAGCTTTAGCAAATCAAAACAGATGACAAGAATAATTGAAAATAGAAATTTAAAGATTAGCAAAAATTAAAAAGATAGATCACTGTTTTGGTGAAGATGGAAAAGAGATTGTTTCTCCCCTGCAATGGGGTAGTATTGTAAAATTGAAAGACCTTGTTGGAAGGCTTTAAAGAAAAAATTTAATAGAATTTATCAGTTTGCATTTATATATCCTTTGACTCCATTCTACTTCTTGAATTGTATATTAAGGAAAAAATTTAGTAAGATATATTAAAGAATATTAATTGACATTGTTTTATAGTGAAAACATGGAAACAATCTAAATTTTCATAAGGGGCTGGTTATGTAAGTTGTTATGTTACTTATTATAAAAACCTATACAATGATTTAAAAGAATGAGATAAATTTAAATGTATTATTGCAGAAAGACTGCTATTCTCATAATTTATGACTTATAATTTTTATTTTTAAAACAAATGAAAACCTCTCTCTGAATGGGAAATCACTTACATACCAACCATGTGATTCCAATCATATAAAATAACTCTATACTTATATGAATGTGTATAATTCTATAAGGAAATGTGCTGTGGCATAAGGAGTGATTATTTCTGGCTGGTGAGATGAGAATGCTTTGCTATTTTCTTCTCTACAGTGTCATGCATTACTTTTAAATCAGAAATTTCTGTTTCAATTAATACTTGAAATATTCATCTTTGGTACCAACTGTGGGCCAAGAGCATCATCATTTAAATTAATGGCAGCACATATTTATGCTGCTTTCATCAGGTACAATTCTAAATTACCATTATTGTATAATGTTGACAAAAAGTTACATAGTTTGTCCTTGTAGGACTCAAGTGGCCATTTTTTTTCTAATGTATTAAGTTTTTTCACAGTAAAAAACATGCATTTTGTTGAGTTTTTTTGTGAATATTAATGGTTTTAAGGTTTTGGTCTAAATTATGAACTTGTTTGTTTTTATGCCATATAATGTTAACTTTCTGAAAAGATAAATTGCAATAATATATGGTTGATAAAAGCTAGTTATTAATTATATTATAAACTTTATTTAACTGTATGATGATTTTTCTAACACGTTTCACTGAACAACATATTTTTGCATGTTAGGACTAAACTATTTCAGATAACCCTCAAAATTAAGCTTTTCCTGTGATAATTATAACTTAGTATGATCAATTACAAAATAGTTTTTTTCTTCCATGTTTAATTTTGGACTATGAAGAATATATTTTAGTGAAAAATACTTAGTTACACTTGTCTATTAAAATATTGTCAGGGGCTGAATAATTTTTATGGATATTTTGTTTTTGTTTGTTAAAAAGAAGAGGTAGCAAGACTCATTGTGCCTTGATAATTGAAGTGCTCTTCTGTTCCTTGCTAATCAGTCTATTATGCCCTTTTCTTCTCCTTCTCTCAGAGATTCTATTTTTTTTCTCTCTCTGGTATTTGGATTTTACAAGATGTTTGTATGGGCCATTGATGCCAGGACTCCTTATTGCCAATCATGGCAATATATTGTTGTCCAATATTTCTTCCATAATTCTTCACCTATGAACATTTCTCAAGTCTGCTTGTCTTTATTTTAAGTAAACACTAGCTTTGGCTGATGGGGTAATAGGTCTGCCTTCTTTTATTTTTAACATGGGCAGGCACTGAGACCTGAATCCAGGTCTGTGGCATGGCAGGCAAGAACCCTGCCTGCTGAGCCACTGTGGCCCACCCAAGGGTCTGCCTTCTATATGCGCAGCAGTGTAGCCCAATTTTGTGGGTGTTGTTGGCAAGGAAAGAGTTCAAGGTTGTTATAGATAAGATTAAGGAGAAACAAATATTATCTAGTGATGAAAAGATAGGGCTCCATGACTAAAGAAAAAGAATTACTTGAATCAGTACACATCCTAGATTCTTAAACCTAAGTCTGCCCTACTCCAAGACCCTAACTATGTAGTTTACATTTCTCCAGAATAAGAGTCCTTTATAAATAACTATGTTGAGTTCAGTTCTGAGTGGTTACATTATTTGGGGGCAAAGTGAACTGATGATAATATTATAACTATTCATTTTCCTTCCATCCCTAATCTTCATTTGGTAGATACATCAGAGTGTACATTTGGAGTATTTACTATTGCTACAACTATTTCTTTTAGCCCTCCCATAAAGATAAAAATTAGTCTATTTTCCTAAGGTGAGTAGTGACTTATAGGCTTCTAAAATGTCAGTAGTAAATTTACTTACACATTTTATTTATTTATTTATTTATTTTTTTAAGGGACAGCATAAAGGCAAAATTTTGAGATCATCTGGTTAAATTTTACATGCTTATTTCTTACCATAGGAAATTATTCTCATCAACTGAGTACCTCTGGAAACTTTGGCTGTTGTATATGTTTAAATTCTTTATAACCTGGTATATATGTGACTTAGGCAGTAAATTTGGGTGATGTGCTAAAACATGGAATAATAAGCAGAAAATAATTGAGCAGAAAAATTGGAGGGACTTTAGATTTTTTCCTATTGATCTAATTATTAATTTGGAAGTGTTCTGAACTGCTAGAAAGTTTAACTGTGTTTTTTATATTATAAATATAATAATATATTAAGACAATTATAAATAGTACAAACTTGAATAATGAAATAGTTTAATAATGTTAGGTTTGGTCTTGAAATCAAGTGGATTGACTCGAAATCACATATGTTCTGTCTTTATATATGATGCCTGTGTTCTCTTTGGTGTGTAATTGCTATTCTATGGCTTTAAATCCTTCAGAAACTTTAGTGTAATTATCAAGGATCTTTGAACCAATGTGTTTCTCTATATTCTGTTAGTGAAGACTAAAATTATGTATGTTTCTGAAAGTACAGCTACTTAGTGTGTGGGAAAGATTTGTGGTGTTTTTTGAAATTAAAAATTATCTTATATTCACATAGTTGGAGATTGCTAATATAGAGGGAACAGCAAGTATTCTCTAATTGCAAAATAAAATTTAAGCCTGAGTAAAATTGTGGCAAATTTAAGATAGAAGAAATTGTTACAAGGGAATATTGGGAGAAAAAAATTGGCCACAAACCTTTTCTTGATGCTAGAAAAAGCCTGATGAATAATAAACCAATTAATATGTTTCTGTTTGTAAGAAGAAAAAATTTTCTTTTTTTTTTTGGTAGGGAATGTGTTTTTTTTTTTAAAACATCGTGTATAATCAGTAATTCACAATATCATCACTTAGTTGCATATTCATCATTTCTTAGAACATTTGCATTAATTCAGAAAAAGAAATAAAAAGACAATAGAAAAAGAAATAAAATGAACACAGGAAAGGAAAAAAAAAAAGATTATACCTACCATACCCCTTACCCCTCGCTTTCATTGATCACTAGCATTTCAAACTAAATTTAAGAAAAAATTTTCTTTTTTAAATATAGAATGTTTTATGATTTATATTTAAATGTAATTAAATTCATACATTGGGAGAGTTAATGTAAGCAAATGTTATGTGTTTGTCTTAGTGCTGTATATCTATTTTTTCTATATAATTTAAAAATCAGTTCTTTTTAGTATATATTAACAATTGTTCTACTTAATGATTAAGAAAGAAATATTTAATATATTAAACAAAAAGACTTTCCACCATCCCTTTGAAAATGTTCTCTTTTCATAGCCAATCTATTTAAATATATTTGACTTGTCATTGTCTGTAATGTTTATAAAGAATTAGAGAAACCCGATTTTTTTTTAAATTAATTAACGGAAAAAAAAGAAAAAAAAGAAATTAACCCAACATTTAGAAATCATACCATTCTACATATGCAATCAGTAATTCTTAACATCATCACATAGATGCATGATCATCGGAGAAACCCGATTTTTAAAAAAGCATTATATACTTAATTAGAAATCTTGCTTTCTTTCTCTCTGTACCCTAAATATAGAAAAGCAATGACAAAATGCACACTTTATATTCTTGTAGAATTTTTTTTAAATAGTTTCAATTAGTTATTTCTTCTGAAACTATCTTATTCCTCCCAAATTAAAAAGTGAATGAAAAATGTAGAATTTTTACCCTTAAATTGACATCTTTCTAAATGCTTTCTAGTACATTATCATCAAAGCTTGCTGTGGTCTATGAAGAGAAGAGATAGAAAGGAAAGGAAAGGAAAATTAGTATATGCAACTGCTTTTATGTAGTAAATCAGGATTTTTAATATATAGTTTTATATATTCTAAGAATTTTATACCTGCATACCTTTTATTCTTGAGTATCATTTGGTCTTTTATACTTGGGAGGTTTTTACCATGTTAAATGTAGGTGTAGTTTGTTTATTCAGACTGGTTTCTAATTGTCTTCAGAAAACATTGAAGGCTGAAGACTCAAAGTAATTTATTTTCAATGTGTAGTATTAACTGCTGTGCTGTATATACATTTTATATTTATGTCAGGAAAGTGTTGCAGAGGGGTGCTTTAGAACCACCTTTTCAGCTCTAAATAGCTATTGTGTACATATGGTAAGGTACTGCTGCTTAACAATTAGTAACTGCTTTGATGAAACTAAATTACATGTTTAAGTTCCCATCAGGAAGTCGCTTCACATATCTGTATTAATGTATTCAAGGCTCGAGAAGGAAAGTTAATTTTCCAGCTTAAATATTTAATTCAAGCTTAAAATTTAGTCTGTAATTAGAGCTCCCAAATGGCAGGAACATTGAGTATTTGTCCATTTTAATTAGATTGTTGTTTACCTATTAATTATATATCATATCTTGTCATATAGTTTTGATGGTAACAGATGGTGCTAGGAGTTAGTAAGGGTTTGAACAAAATAAGATTCCACATGATTTATTAAGTTGCACTTTATTAGTGAGTGGTCTGCTTTAGTCAGGTTATTCTCCAGAAAATGAACTGTGCAATATTTCACTAATTTTGGTAATTATTCTTTTGTGGACTCTAGGAAATATTGAATGTTAAAAAGTCTGAGATGAGTGGTTTCTATTTAGAAACAAAATAGATTACTTTAGGCTTTTTTATTTTTAAGGGGTATATATTGTCAAATTTTATAATTGATATGAGGTTTAATGTACTTTGCTAGGGCCCTAAGTTAGGGAATCAAAATTTTTATTGGTAAAAATGTAGGCATAAGGAATGCTATATGTATAGTTTGATTTATGGTGTGAAAATAATAGAATGGTGATTTTGTTTATTTATTTTGAAATTCCCTCGGTGTTGAATTTAACAGGAAAATAAAGTTATTAACCTATGCTATACCTTCTGTCTTTCGGAGTTAGCATATTCTAACTATTTCAGATAAGTGAAATTGTACAATACTTGCCCCTTTGTATCTGACTTATTTCCTTCAACATGATGTCTCCAAGGTTCATCCATGTTGTGGCATGTATCAGAACTTCATTCTGTTTATTGGCGGAATAATATTCCATTGTGTGTATATACCACATTTTGTTTATCCATCATGTATTGGTTCTACAATATTGGCATGGACAGGCTCTGGGATCAAACCCAGGTCTCCAGCTCTGCTGGCGAGAATTCTTGCCACTGAGCCACCGCACTGCATGGTTCTACCTTTTAGCTACTGTGAATAATGATGTTATGAACATTGGGTACCGATATCTGTTCAACTACTTCTTTTTTATTCTTTTGTGCATATAAATGAGTGGGATATGGTAGTTCTATATTTAACTTTTGAGGAACTGCTAAACTGTTTCCCTCAGCAGCTGTACCATTTCACATTCCCACCAGTAGTGACCTGGGGTCCCCATTTCTCTCTATCCTAGTCAGCACTTAATATTTTCTATATGTGTGTTTTTGTTTTTTTAAATGCTGACCATTCTTGTGAGTGTGAGGTGGTATCTTATGAATTTGATCTGCATTTCCCTTATGGTTAATAATGTAGAGCATATTTTCATTTTTATTGGCTATTTGGATATCTTCTTTGAAGAAATGCCTGCTGAAGTCTGTGCTGGTTTGAAAATACTATGAACCCCTGAGAAGCCATATTAATCTTGATGTAATCTTGTGGAAGCAGCCGTTTCTTTTAATCCTATTTCAATATTGTAGGTGGAAACTTTTGATTAGATTATCTCCACAGAAATGTGCCATGCCCAACTGTGGATGTAAACTTTTGATTAGATGTGACTCCATCCATTCCAGGTGGGTTTTTTCATTACTTTACTGGAATCCTTTAAAAGAGGAAACATTTTGGAGAGAGTTAGAAATGACAGAGCTGGCAGAGAGAGAGCCTTCAGAGCAGAGCTGACACAGATGCTAACACATGGAAAACAGAGATTTGGATATTTGGAGATGCTTGGATCCCAGCAGACGTCACCATGACATATTAAGGAAGTTAGAACGTGTAAAGAGCCAAGGGAAGTCAAGAGATGAAGGCCAGACCCTGAGAAGCAAAGTGAGATATCCCCACAGGAACAGAGGCTGAAAGCTATGGAGCCCAGGAGCAAGGAACCAGCAAATGCCAGCCATGTGACTACCCAGCTGACGGAAGTGTTCCTGATCCATTGGCCTTCCGTGAATTAAGGTGTCTTTAACTGAATGCCTTAGTTTGGATGGTTTTATAGGTTTAGAACTGCAAACCTATAACTTACTAAATTCCCCTTTTTAAAAGCCATTCCAGTTCTGGTATATCACATTTCAGCAGCTTGCAAACCAACAGAGTCCATTGCCCAGTTTTTAATTGGGTTGTTTTTTTCATTGTTGAGTTGTGAGAGTTTTAAAATTTATTCTTGATATTAAATACCAGATAATACAGTTCCAAAATATTTTTTCCATTCTGCTGGTTGTCTTTTCACTTTTTCTTGATGATGTTTTTGATGCACGAAAGTTTTGAATTTTGATGAAGTCAGTCCAATTATTTTTTTTTCTTTTGTTGCTCATGATTTTGGTATAAAAGCAGATTGGTTTACATGCTTGTTTTGTTTTGTTCTGTCTTGTGTTTGTATTTTAATTTTTCCACTTAAACTATCTCAGTTTTTAGAAATAATGATATTTATCTTTTGTATGTCATAGCTAATTTTTATGATAAGACAGTATTTAACATAAGTGCATGGTTCCACGTGTTGAAAGAAGGCTGTTAGAGGAATGTTAATATGTATGAAACGCTCATGTACCTGAAGATATTAAGCACTTAAACTTCTCTTAGACATGTTGCTGAATTGAAATCTTTATCAGTCTATATATTACAGTGCCTTTAGAGCTGATGGATTTAATCAGGCAATGAGAACTAAGTGATTTTTCATCCCCTCCTCAATGGGACATTACCACTTGAGTATGACCTTAACTTCATTTTTTTTTTCTTTTTTTCGTTTAGAATGTTGAAGCTTAAAAATTGATTTAAGTTTTGTACTGTAATGTTATAATGTAGGAAGAATGCTGCATGATAGTTATAGTAATTAAAGAGAATATTAAAGGAAATGTGTTACTCATTTAGAATACATAAAATCTTTGAAAGTTTCAGTTTTTAACATTTCTGCTCTTTGTGAAAATATGGGATTATATTTTATTTCTTTGGCAAAATTTATCAAGTATAAAATATACTAATTTCAGTACAAAAAAAGGAAAACTAAATCAAAGCCATGTAAATTATTCTAATTTTTAAAGTTAAAATAAAAAAAAAACAGTTATCCTTCATAGAGAAATGAGGAAGTAACTTGATTTCTTTGTTTAAAGCACATGAAATAATACTAAAACAAATATCTTGTTTGGTTTATTTTTTATCTGGGACAATCAATCAGATAAGCTTATCAATGGCTATTTGGTGATTGCTAACAAAAACAGCAAGTGAGAATAGAAATGGTAGTTTAGAAATGAGGTTTTCTTTGGAATTGATTCTCCCTGACCACTGGCCTACTGCTTTATCCCTTGGGAGAACTTTTCTTTATTTCAAGAGCCAATGATGAGCTAGAGGGAGATACCTGAAAAGCTAAACGGAAATACCTAAAACTGTTGTACTATAATCCAATTGCCTTGATTCTTGAAGACATTTGTATAACTGTTTACCTTTTATAATGTGACCATGTGATTGTGAAAACCTTATCCAGTGTATGGACAGATGAGTAAGAAAAAAAGACGAAAAGTAAATAAATAATAGGGGGGAAAGGGGAGTACGGGATGTTTTGGGCAGTCTTTTTAACTTTTATTTTATTCTTACTTGTTTTGTAGAGTAAAGAAAATGCTCAAAAATCTATTCTCATGATGAATACACAGCTATGTGATGATACTGTGGATTTCTTATTGTACACTTTGGATGATTAAATGGTATGTGAATATATAATACACTTCAATAAAATTGTATTAAAAAAAAAAGACTACATTGTGTACCTATGATCCATAGAGTAGGGGGCTAAAATCAAGAAGTCATTGCAACTGCTCACCTGTCTGTAGAAGGGTGAATGAAACAATAGTATGTGGTTTCCTTGTAAGCACAAGTAGCAAAGAGAACAGGAAGCTGGCCGTACCTCATTTCCACTTTTCAGATCTCAGGAGACTGCAACTACTTGGAAGGAACTAATGATTATGGGTTTGTGTCCCCTGAAAAGATATGTTATAGTTTATTTGGAACTAATTAACTTTATTTGGAAATAGGATCTTTGCAGAAGTAATCAAATTAAGATGAGTTCATTGAATTAGGATGGCCGCTAATTCAGTATGATTGGTGTCCTTATAAGAAAAGAGGCAAAGACACATAGACACACAGAGGATAATGCCATGTGAAGATGGTGACACAGAGGTAGGACTGGAGTTCTGCCACAAGCCAAGAAGCACCTGGACCACCAGAAGCCAAGAAAAGGCAAGGAAGGATTCTTCGCTTGAACTTTCAGAGGCAGCAAGGCCTGCTGGCTCCTTGATTTTGGACTTCTATCCTCCAGAACTGTGAGAGAATAAATTTCTGTTGTTGAAAAAAAAAAAAAAAGAGCCAACCCATATTTAAGTTTTCCAAAGAGAATGGCAATATTGATTACTTCTTTTCTGGAATTATTAATAATCTTTCTTTTTTTTTTATAATATAGAAAGAATATTTTAGAACATGTGGCAGTTGTTTAATCAATCTTGTTACTTCATTTTAATTTGATCAAAGGTAATACACTAAGTGAAATTCCTTAAGAATGTTGCACATAGTTGATACTTTAAGAGCTGTTACTGAATGAATAACTTAAAATTTTGAGAAGTTTTGCTGAGGTAGTAATCATTTGGGAAAAAGTGATGATTGTAGGAGTAAGTTTCTAGTGATCTACTAATGGGTATGCAAATGTCTGTTCATGTCCCTGCTTTCAGATCTTTTGAGTATATATACACCTAGTAGTGGGATTGCTGGGCCATATGGCACTTCTGTCCTTAGCTTCCTGAGGAACAGCCAAACTGTCTTCTAGGGCAGCTGTACCATTTTATATTCCCACCAACAGTGAATAAGTGTTCCTCTTTCTCTGCATCCTCTCCGACACTTGTATCTTTTTTCTGTTTGTTTAATAGTGGCCATTGTAGGAGATACCTACATGATATCATGTGGTTTTCCCTGATAGCTAGTGATGTTGAGGATCTTTCTGTGTGCTTTTTTTTTTTGTATGCTGTATGGTGGGGCCGCATTTCATTTCTTTCCATGTGATTATCCCATTATTGCAGTACCATTTTTTGAATTTTTGTTTTGCTTGCTTGTTTGTCTTTGGGGAAGTGCATGGACCAGGAATTGAACCCAGGTTTCCCACATGACAGGTGAGAATTCTACCACTGAACTACCTATATACCCCCTTTCCGTGTGTTTATTAGACATTTGCATTTCTTCTTTGAAAAAGTGTCCATTCTTTGCCCATTTTTTAAATGGTTGTTTGCCTTTTTATTATTGAGTTGTATGATGTCCTTATATATTCTGGATATTAAACCCTTATTGGATATGTGGGTTCTAAATGTTTTCGTCCATCGAGTAGGCTGCCTTTTCACATTTTTGACAAAGTCCTTTGATGCACAAATGTGTTCAGTTTTGAGGCAATCCCGCTTATTTTTTCTTTTGTTACTTGTGCTTTGGGTGTCAAGTTTAATAAACCACTGCCTGTCACAAGATCTTGAGAATACATCTCTGTATTTTCTTCTAGAAGTTTTATATCCTGGCTCTTATGTTAAGGTCTTTGACCATTTTGAGTTATTTTTTTAAATGAGATGTGAGATAGAGGTCCTCTTTCATTCTTTAAGATATGAACATGAAGTTTTCCCAGCACCATTTGTGGAGAGATTGTGCTGTCCCAGCTGAGTAGATTTGGCAGCCTTGTCAAAAATCAGTTGACCATACACGTGTGGATCTGTGTCTAAACTCTAAATTTCATTCCATTGATCCATATTTCTATCTTTATGTCAGTACCATGTTGCTATGACCACTGTAGTTTTATACTATGCTTTAAAGTCAAGCAGTGTGAAACGAAGTTCTCCAGCTTCGTTTTGCCTTTTCAAAATGGTTTTGGCCATTAGTGGCCCGTTACCTGTCCCCCAAAATTTCATGATTGGCTTTTCCATTTCTTCAAAGTAGGCATTGGAATTTTGATTGGGATTATGTTGTATCTGTAAATCAATTGGGGTAGAGTTCACTTCTTAACTATATTTTATCTTCTAATCCATGAATGTGGAATATCCTTCCATCTGTTTAGGTCTTCTCTGATTTCCTTTAGCAATGTTTTATGGTTTTCTTGGTTAAATTTATTCCCAAGTATTTGATTGTTTTATTTGCTATTTTTGGTTTTTTTTTTGCAGTTTATTTATTTATTTGCTATTTTAAATGAAATTTTTTTCTTCATTTCCTCTTGAGGTTGCTCATTACTAGTGTATAATAACACCGTTGATTTTTCTATGTTGATCTTGTACTTTGTTTAACTTGTTTGTTAGTTTTGTTGGGGACTCATCAGGACTTTTATACAGGATCATGCTATCTGTAAATAGTGAAGGTTTTGCTTCTTTCTTTCCTATTTGGATGCTTTTATTTATTTGTTTTTTTTTCTTTGCCTTTTCTTTTTTTAACCAGAACTTGTAGCATGATGTTGAATAAGAGTGGTGGCTGGGCATCCTTTTCTTAATCCTGATCTTAAAGGAAAAGCTTTCAGTGTTTCACCATTGAGTAGGACGTTAGCAGTGGGTTTTTCGTATGTACCCAATTGAGGAAGTTTCCTTTGAGACCTACCTTTTGAAGTACTTTTATCAAGAGAGGATGCTCAATTTTGTCAAATGCATTTTCTTTGTCAGTTGCTATAATCGTGGTTTTCCCCTTTCTATTTGTTAATGTGATGTATTACATTAATTGATTTTCTTGTGTTGCACCATCCTTGCATACCTGGAATAAAACCCACTTGGTCATGGTGTATAATTATTTTAATCTGCTTTTGAATTCAATTTGCAAATATTTTGCTGATGAGTTTTACATCTATATTCATTAGAAAGACTGGACTGTAGTTTTCTTTCCTCGTAGTTTCTTTAACAGGTTGTGGTATTAGAGTAATGTTGGCTTTGTAGAGTGAGTTAGGTAGTGTTCCCACTTCTTCAATATTTGGAAGAGTTTGCTGAACTTGTATTATTTCATCTTGAAATGCTTTGTAAAATTTGCTCGTGAAGCCTCAGGGCATGGGCTTGTCTTTGAGGGAAGATTTTTAATGACCGATTTAATCTCTTTACTTGTTGTTGGTTTGTTGTTATCTTGTTTCTTCTCACATTAATGTAGTTTGTGTGTTTCTCTAAAATTGTTCATTTCATATAAGTTGTCTAGTTTGTTGTCACATAGTTACTCATAGTATCTCCTTTATTTGTTCATGGTCTTTGGTCATGACGCTCTCTCATTTCTAATTTTGTGTATTTGCATCTTTTCTCCTTTTTGTCTTTGCTAGTCTAGCTAAGGGTTTGTTGTTGTTTTTTTTATCTTTTCAAAGAACCAACTTTTGGTTTTATTGTCTCTGTGGTTCTTTTGTTCTCCATTTAATTTATTTCTGCTCTAATCTTTGTTATTTCTTTTATTCTACTTGCTTTGCTATTACTTTGCTTTTCTTTGTCTAGGTTTTCAGTCATTTGGTTGTCTTTGGTTTTAGCTCTTTCTTCCTTTTTAATGTAGACATTTAGGGCTTTAAATTTCCCTCACAGTACTACCTTTGCTGTATCCTATAGGTTTTCTTTTTTTGTTTGGTTTCTTTTTTTTTTTTCTTTCTCTTTTTTTTTGTCCCATAGGTTTTGATATGTTGTGTTCTTCTTTTCCCAAGGGGAGGGCCTCCCTGTCTCTGCCAGACCATTTCAGACCTTCAGGCATGCTCAGGGTTCTTGGCTTCAGGGCTGCAGGAAGCGTGTCTAGGGCTGCAGTGGTGCCCAGTCATTTGCCATAACTTCTCTGTTTGTGAAAATAGTTGTGGTGCGAGTACTGCTGGGCTTTCTGCATGTGGAAGAGCTTGAGGCTGCAGAACTGAGTGGATTAACTTTGCTGGGCAAGAGTTTGCTGGCCTAAGAGGTGGGGGATGCATGACTAGGGGATGAGTGACAGGAAATGCAATTCAGATAAGTTTAAGTTTCTTGATGCTGTCTCTCAGTTTGTGGGATTAATGGAACCATGCAATTCTCAGTTCCTGCATGAAAAGACTCTAGGCTGCAGGAACAAAATGGTTAGCTTTGCTGGCACTCAGTTGGAGTAGGACTACACCACATCACCACATCTCAACAGCTGGCCAGAACTAAGCTATGCCACAGCTGCTAGGCTAAGGAGTAAGGAGGAATGTCACGTATTGCAGCTCATTCATTCATCACAATTTTTCAGCCATAGTTTCTCTGTTTTTTTGTTTAGCTCTTCCTTTTATGCTACAATTGGTCCTTCCCTGGTCTCCCAAGTGCTAGAATTGCCATTTTGGGTAATTCCTGGTTATTTTCTAGGGGTTTTTCGTGGAGGAGTGAATTCTGCCTGTCTTTAGTCTACCATCTTCCTGTAAATTTTCGTATCTGTGAATATTTTATACTCTCCCCATTTTTTTTTCCCTCATGGGCAGACACTGGGAATTGAACCAGGGTCTATGACATGGGAAGCAAGAATCTGCCACCGAGCCACCATCTTACCGTCCTTTCCCTCATTTTTGAAGGATGGGATTTCCAGATAAGAAATTTCTTGGCTGGCAATTTTTGTCTTGCAATATCTTAAATATATCATACCACTGCTTTCTCTCCTCCATGGTTTCTGAACAGAAATCAGGTCTTAGTCTTATTGTGTTTCCCTTGTGTGTAATGAGTCACTTTTCTCTTGCTGTTTTCAGAATTCTCTTTTAATATTTGGCAGTTGACATTCTGATTATTATGTTTCTTGGAGAGGGTCTATTAGGGTTCATTCTGTTTGGAGTGCATTGTGCATCTTCGACTTGTATCCTTATGTCTTTCATAAGAGTTGGGAAATTTTCAGTCATTATTTCCTTGAATGTTCTTTCTTCCTCTTTTCCCTTCGTTTCTCCTTCTGGGACACCGGTGTCATGTTTGGGCTCTTCGTGTTAGTATTCAATTCCTTGAGACTCTGTCCAAATTTTTCCATTCCTTTCGCTGTGTTTTCTTTTGAGTGTTAGATTTTGAATGTCCTGTCTTGTAGTTCTTAGCTTGTTCAAATTTGCTATTGTATCCCTCTAGCATATCTTTAATCTCATCTGTTCCTTTCATTCCAGTAATATTTGTTATTTTCCTTTGTCTGCTTTCAAATTCTTCATTTGCTCACTCAGCGTTTTTATCTCTTACAAAATATTTTCCTTCATTTCCTTGAATTGCTTTCAGAGATTTTTTTGAGCATATTTGATTAATTGTTCTAAATTCTCTATCTTCTCCACCTATTTAATTTATTCCTTTGGCTGTATCATATCTTCTTTCTTCTTAGTATGGCCTCTGATGTTTTGCTGGTATCTGGGCATCTAGTTATCTTGTTGAGACTGTTCTGATGGTGGGTGTTTAGGTTTGCTAATGCTGCCAGAATGCAATATATTAGAAATGGATTGACTTTTTAAAAGGATATTTATTATGTTACAAATTTACAGTTCTGAGGCCATGGAAATGTCTAAATCAAGACATGGACAAGAGGTTACTTTCATTCAAGAAATGCTGATGGTGTCTGGGGTTTCTCTGTCACATAGGGAGACACATGGCTGCATCTACTGGCCCTTCTCTCCTGTCTTCTGATTTCAGATGTCTCCCTCGCTTCTGGAATCTCCTGGGCATTTTCTTTTTATATCTCTGAACATTAGCATCTGTGTTGGCTCTTGAAGCATCTGTGCTTTCTCCAAAATGTCTCCCTTTTAAAGGACTCCAGTAAGTAGATTAAGAACCACCTTGAATAGGTGGGATCCCATTTCCATGGAAACAACCGAATCAAAAGCTCCTACCCAATAATAAGTCTGCCTCTACATGATTGGATTAAAAGAACATGACTTTTCTGGGGTTCATAACAGTTTCAAACTAGCACAGGTGGTTTTCTTCTTTTGTCTTAAGATTTTGTTGTTGATTGGGTTTGTGTTAAAGCTTTTCTTTGGTACTTGACTTGTCATTCTTTCCCAGGCAAAACAGGGGCATGTACATATATAAGGGGCAGAACAGAACAGTTCCGCAGGGCGCTGGGGAGAGTGTTAGGAAAGCACCTTACTTACCAAGACTGCTTTTCCAGCCTGCCCACCAGATGGCACTTTTTGGCAGCTTATTCCCCTTGGCCGAATAGAGGCAGGTTATGTTAGTCCTTTGTCCACTCTTTTTGATGTGGGTGGAAGTAGTGGCATCATGGGCACCTGATTGGAAAGGGTCAAGGTTGTGGGACCCACTGATCCAGTTTTGCTGGCCAGTTATATCAGATCTGTGCCATATCTCCCTCTGTTTCTGTGGGGAAGGGCTTTTCTAATTCTCTCCCACTTGTAGCAGCCTGCTGGGCAGGAAGTGGACTGAGCAGAAGGTACTTGCCTCAAGGGTGAGGGCTGCGCACTGGTAGCCATGGCTGAGTCTCTGTCTCTTTCTCCGTCTCTTCCCTGAATGTTGCCCAGTACGCACCAGATTTCCTTAGACCCAGAGAAGTTGCTGTGGATAGTTTCTGCTTGTCCTCTAGGTGTTTTTGGTGGAGGAGTGAGCTCTTCCACTCCTTGTTCCACCATCTTTCTGAAAGTCTCCTCTCTACAACCATTCTTTCTTGTTTTGTATATGTCCTTCCTGATTCTTTGTTGTTGTTTCCATTTTGTCTTTCTCTTCTCATTTTCTTCTTAAAATTGTACATGCAGAAGCCCTTTATAGATGTTGTTTTGAAATCTAGAGTCTTCACATTGTAAATCTCTTTCTTTGATCTTATACCATGCAGACTTTACTTTGATAAATTAAGGGGACATTCTCAAACTTTAGATTTGACTTTTCTCCATTTTGAAATAACATTTTTGCCTTTGTACTGTATTAACACACATTCCTGTTTTCCTATTTCCTGACTGATTGTTTTGTCTCCTTAAGCACATTTTCCTCTCCTGGTTTTCGAGTGTTTGTGTTGCCCATGATCCTGTTCTCTCTCTTCTCACTGTATATACTCCTTGGTAATCTCATCTGTGTCCATGGCCTTAGTTACCATCTTTGCAGTGATGGCTACCAAATTGGCAACTCCAGTCTAGATGACTGTTATGACTTACTTATCCAAGTATCTAACCGCCTACCTGTTGTCTCTACTTGGATTTCAAAATGTTCCTCTAATTCAACATCTAAAATTAAATTTACGATATTCCTCCTTCATTCCATACCTCTGCATATCTCTATACCAGCTTGTACAACCAGAAGATTCTCCCTTACTCATTTTCTCAGTCATTTCTGCAGAGAAACAGACAGTAAGCCCCCCCGTATTAATAAGGTTTAACTCTTTTACTTAAAGTCAACTGATGTGTACCTCTTAACCACATCTACAAAATACCTTCCCAATAACATCTAAATTAGTGTTTGATTGAATAACTGGGTACCATGGCCTAGCCAAGTTGACACATAAATTACCCATCATACTCTATATCCACTCCATCTCTAAATGTCCCAATAAAAATGACAATTCCATTCTTTCCACATTGATTTGAAATGTCACCTTTATCATATTCTAAATTGTGATATAGTTACATATCTCTTTTGGATATAGTTCTGTTAAATTGATATGTTTATCTCTCTTTATACAAATATTACACTTTTTAAATAACCATAGATTTATTATTTTTTTTACCTTACATGCATATTCCCTTTATATTATTTGTCTTTAAACAAAATCACGGGTATTCTCATACAATTCAGATGTACTTCAGAATCTGTTTCCTCTTAGGTTTTTAATTAGAATTGTATTAGATCTATTGATTAGTTTGAGGAGAATTTGTATCCTCCTAAGTGTCTTCACATCCAGAACATATTGTGCCTCTTGGATTTAGTCAAATGTTATTTATGTCCATCTTATGAGTTACACATTTTCTCCATCTATCTTTTTCACAATGCATTAAATTTAGTATTGCTATTGTGCTGGAGTATTTTCTGTACAAGTTATTTTTAGTTTGTCTAGTTTAACATGGTCCCTGGCACATCACTTAATAAATATTTAATGAATTTTCTAGCAGATTTTAGTATATGGGAAAGCTATTTTTTTCAAGTCGTAATCTTATTTTACTGTTTTTTTTCAGTTGTTTTTGTAGATATTATCATCTGCAAATCATAACTATGTCTTTCTTTTAAAGTTTATATTTCTCATTTCTTATTGGATTGGCTAGAATCTCCTTAAAAATGTTTAATAAAAGCATTGATAGCCAAGAGTCTTTATTGTTTCTTACTTTTGAGGGGAACACATTGTGGTGTTTTCAACTTTAGCTTATTCATGTCACCAGTTCTTAGATATTTAAATATCTAAGTGCCCTTGAGTTTCTGGAAAGATTTGTTCTTGGTCATGTTATAATGAGAGCTCATTTTTGTTGTGTTCTCTTTGCTGTGTTTTGATATTAGGTTTTATACTAACATAAACTGAATTAGGACACATATACTTCATTTTTTTAGGTTATGTAACAGTTTAAAAAAACAAGAATTATCAGTACTTGAAGGTTTGTTAACATTTACCCATGCTATAATTTAAATCAGGTTGTGGGTGAGGGGTATTGTAGTGAAGGAAGATTTTTTACCACATTTCTACTATCTTTCAAAATTCTTGGTGTATTCAGGTTCTTCTTTCTAGCTTATTAAACTGGTTGTGGAAATTTGTATTTTCTTAAAAAATTGCCTATTTCATTCGTTTTCTTTTTTAGTTCCTTTAGATCTTCATATTTGTTAGCATGAAGTTCTACATAATGTTCTGTTTTTTCCTTGTGTTCTAGAAATCTTATTTAAATGTCTGAAATTATATCCCTTTTCTTAAAAATCTTATTTAAATGTCTGGAATTATATCCCTTTTCTTGTTCCTAATATTATTGTTGTGTTTTTTTTCCCCTTTGTGTTTAGTCAGTTTATCAGAATTTATTTTATTGAGATTTTCAAAAAGGGAAAGAAGTAGCTTTTCTTACTTGTTTTCTGTGTACTTCCTCCTTTGTAATTTATTCGTCTTGTTTTGTGTATGATCATATGAATGCTAGCTCATATATTGTTATATATTCTTTTGTCTTACTACAACAGAGTATTAAACTATGATTTTTCCTCTTTACTGGCTTCACTAAACCCTGTAGGTTTTCAAATGCATATGTGTATATATATATGTGTGTGTGTATGTGTATATACATATAGTTATGTTTTGTTTTTGGTACGCTTATGTGCTGATGATTACATTTCATTCTTTTCCGCATGAATATCCCATTATTCAGCAGCATTTGTTGAATTTATTTTATGTATTTATTTATTTTGGAGTACATGGGCTAAGAATCAAACCTGGGTCTACCCACATGGCAGGTGAGACATCTACCACTGAACTGTCCATACCACCCCACTCCCCGCCTAGTTATTTTTTAAATTTAATTAATTTTAAAGTTTTATTATAAAATAGAATACAGAGAAAACCACTTAAAACAAATGTATATCTTAGTGAATTATTATAAGGTGAACACGTTTCTAACTATCACCCAGGCTAAGAAACAGAAATTTGCCAGTCTGTCTGTCGCTTTGCCACATACTAGCTCTACCATGTGACCCCTTCCTCCACTATCTTGAGTTTCAGAATAATAACTTAGTTGAGTTTCTTTATGGTTTTATCACCCAAGTGTGCATGTCTAGACACTGAAGTTTAGCATTGCCTTTTTAAAAGAAATATGTTTGCCTTTAAAGTTTTTTTAATAGGCAGTTTCTTTCTCAAATCTTTTCTTTTCTTTACAAGTGATCTGCTGAAGAATGTTTACAGTCTGAATTTTACTGATTTCATACTCATAGAGCAGTTGTACACTTTTTTTGTATTTTCTGCAAATTGATAGCTGGAGTTAGAGCTTGATTTGTTTGGGCTTGATCCCTTAGGCAACGCAATAGGTGGTGGTGTGTCTTTTCATCAGGAGGCACATAAAATCTATTTTTATTTATTTTTTAATAAGTGTATAGAAAAGTTGTAGGCTTACAGAAAAATCACATAGAAAATAATACAGACTTCCCATATAACACCTCTCCTCTTAGTTTTCTCTGGACACTTGGTAGTGTGGTACAGTGTTATTATAGTTATACCATTAGCTTTAGTCTAATGTTTATATTATAGGGTTCATGATTTGTATTATACAGACCTATGATTTTTTAAAAATTTTATCCTTGTGACATATGTAGACAACTTTAAAATTATCCCTTTTAACCAAATTTTAATATATAATTCAGTGGATTAATTATATTCAGAATGTTGTTTTGCCATCATCACCATCCATTACCAAAACTATTCTGTCACCCCAAGCGAATCCCTGTATGAATTAAGCATTAACTCTCTCTCTCCCTTCCCTGTACCTACCTGTATCCTAGTCTCTGACTTTGAATTTGCGTATTCTAATTCTTTCATAACAGCAAGATCATACAATATTTGTTCTTTTGCTTCTGGCTTGTTCCACTTATCATGATGTCTTCAGGGTTCATCCATGTTGTCACATGTATCAGAACTTCATTCCTTTTTTTTTTTTTTTTAACTTTTTTTATTGTGTAGTACAACATATATACAAAGCAAAGAAATAAAAAAGCAGTAATTTTCAAAGCACTCTTCAACAAGTAGTCACAGGACAGATCCCAGAGTTTGTCATGGGCTACCATCTAATCCTCTCATATTTTTCCTTCTAGCTGCTGCAGAATATAGGAGGCTAGAGGGCTTAAATATTTTTTTTATCATCACAGTCTACTTTTTTTTCCTTCTTTTTTTTTGTGAAAAATAACATATATACAAAGAAGCTATAAATTTCAAAGCACAGCACCACAATTACATGTAAAACATTATTTCAGACTTTGACATGGGTTACAATTTCACAATTTTATGGTTTTACTGTTAGCTGCTCTAAAATACTGGAAATGAAAAGAGATCAATTTAATGATTTAGAATTCATATTCATTTGTTAAATCCTATCTTCTATATATAACTCCACCATCAATTTGATCTTTCCATACCTCTCTTTAGGGTTGTTTGGGCTATAGCAATTCTAAATTTTGATATTGGAAGGGTCTGTCACTAATATGGGGTGAATAATGTTCCATTGCATACATATATCACATTTTGTTCATCCATTCATCTATAAATGGACATCTGGACTGCTTCCCATCAGTCAGCAGGGAATAAAGCTGCTATGAACATCAGTGCGCAGATACCTCTTTGTGTTCCTGCTTTTAATTCTTTTGAATGTCTTTTTTTTATTTAAATACTGACAGATATTGATGCTCAAACCCTAGATCCATTAATTCATTATTTCATTTTTATTTGCTATATAGTTACTTCATTATACAAATTACTTAACAATGGAACTGGTTTCAATTATTTAACATGGATTTTTTTGGCACTAGACTTGTACTGTTGTCCAGCTTGTACTGTTGAAGACTTTACATTTGTACAGTGTATTAAGATTGTCTTTGTGTCCACATGTATGCAAATTTGCATGTTTCCCATTAGCGTTTGTAAAGAATGTCTATTTTTCTTTTGCTTGTGATTTGAGTATTTTATTTTTATATAGCTATTAAATATTAAATCAGATTTATTAAATGTATTATTCACCTGGTCTATACTCTTATTTATGTATCTGTACTTGATATATAATATTATAAATTATGAGTATAGCCTTGCATTTTAGAAAAATTACTTTTGTTAGTGTCTTTTAGGTTGGATTGAAGGTGCCACCGTTACTGGAGGCTTCAACATCATATAGGGTTTTTTGTTTAGTTTCATTTGGCAGTTATCTAAGTGAGAAATGAGAACTCTTTGAATTAACACCTTGAAAATCAAAAAGTAGGAGACAGATCCAAAATGTTTAGTGAGTAGAGGTGGAAAATGAGTAAGATTTTGGAGTCTATTTTTTATTTTAGTGATTAGGAGATTACAGTGTGATTGATTAAACACATGACTTATGGTAAGGGTGGCAATGTGTGGACTGTGGGCCAGATCTAGCCTGTTACCCATTCTTGTATAGCCCAAAACCCAAGAATTGGTTTTACATTTTTAAATATTTGGAAACAAAGCAAAAAGAAGAGTAATTTTTCATGATGCATCGAAATTCTGTGAAATTATGTTTCAATGTCCATAAATAAAGTTTTATTGGAACATAACTATGCTTATTTATGTATTGCTTATGGCTGCT
Organism: Tamandua tetradactyla; assembly: GCF_023851605.1. NCBI lineage: Eukaryota > Metazoa > Chordata > Mammalia > Pilosa > Myrmecophagidae > Tamandua > Tamandua tetradactyla. Next base: position 70,695,248 of record NC_135341.1, read on the forward strand.
TTTGTGTTATAATAGCAACGTTGAGTAGTTGAAACAGAGACTCTATGGCCTGCAAAGGCTAAAATATTTACTCTCTGGCCTTTTATAGAGAAAAGCCTTTCTAACTCTTACCTGAGAACAACTTTTCCTCATTTTCCTCATCCCTCTTAAATCGTATGTTCATAACCCATAATTTCTAATGGGACTATTTTTAAAATTTGTTCTTTTATCAAATTTTGTAAATAAAGTTACCCTTTTGATAAGTTATAGCTGATTCAGGATTATTCCTTTAAAATATTACACGGTCAATTGCAATACAATAAGCTTTCAAGAATAGTAGAGGAGGATATGGAACATCTGGAAGTGAGACATGCCATGACCAAACCCTGTGCTTTTCAGATTATTCTATAGTACTAGTGAAGATGGCAATGAGAAGGGGAATACCTGGAAGTGTGGAGAGATAGGTTCAAAGGCTGTTTTAATGCTATAGTAGGCAATAGGGAGAGCCTGAGTTTGGGTGATGACTAAACACAAAGATGAAGATAATACAAGTGATGGAAATGAATTTTAAGCTGTGTAAAATTGCTGTTTTTTTAAGTCAAAAACTATCATCAGCAATTTCATATGGCACAACTTAATAAATTCATTACTGACATGCATTGGAGAGAGACACAAAATATTAAATATTTGGGAGGAAGAGAAAAACCACAGGGCTGTATTATTTTCAAGGAATGGTCAGTGCGATTGCCATGGAAAGATTTTTATTTTTATATAGAATTTGTATGTGTTTTCTAACATCCAGATCCTACATACCTATTAGGATCTAGCTCACATCTCGTTTCCGTAAACCTTTTATTCAGCATCTTAGGGCAGAAAAGTGCTCCGTGATGGGATAGGGTAGAGAACCTATATGCCGTTCAATTGTCATTAACTTTTGTTGGTTTTTCAAGAATGTGTTTTTGAGCACATTCACATATCATCACATAACCTGTTGATATAAAAGTTTGATTCTCTAAGGAAAGAAGATAGTAGTGGTCAAAGTGGAGGCAGGAGTTGCATCTGTGTTCTTCTTAACTAGAATGTTTAAACTACGTCTCTTAAAGAAAAGTTCCTGCCTACAGTACTGTTTTCTTTGTCCTTTTTCCTGCTCTTTGGGAAAATGTACTGGCTCCACCCTTAGAGAGTTTCCTCACTGATTAAACAAGCTAATGGCAGCCCTGAGAGCTCTTACTAAGGCTCCCTAAATTATTCCTCGAGGAGCTAACATGTTATGATTCTTTTCAAAAGATGTTTCTGGGCGAGTTCTTTGTAAAAAGATGGATTAATAAAATGGTAAATAATAGGCTTTGGATAAGGACTTTTTGTATTGATGCATAATCTCTTCTTAGTGACCTTGAGCTGCTATTTTATTCTTATTTCATGTAATCTTTTCTTACCAGATACACATTTATGCTCTTTTAGAGCAGATATGTCTGTGTATCCATTGTTTTAAAAAAACCATGATGTGAAAGTTGCCTGTACAACCGTTATCTGCTATACAAACATAAGATGTTAAAGGCTGAGCATTTAGGGAATAGATGCTGACAGCATTTAAAGGAGAGAAAGAGCAGTTGTCCATGGTTGAGTCACCCACTTCCCTATTAATGAACAGTTGGGCTGCTTCTAGCATTTTTTAATGAATAAGTTTATACAGGGTTTTCAGTCCCTTATCTGAAACCCACTGGGAGGTCAAAGGGAGATAAGATAGGTTTTAGATTTCAGTTTATGGGGTTTTAGAAATATTAATATGGTGCATGTACCATAGATTTCAGAACACCTTTAGTTGGGGCAAGAGGATATAAACAAACAAGTTAGTATTTTTGAAGGACAATGGATGAATAGTCACATCATTGATTAAATAAAGACTATAAGCAGCTTCACATCCGTTCAAGTCAAATATTGTCACCAAATGAGTTTGTGTCAATGTTAGGAAATTGCTTTTGGGTTTCGGAGAATGTGGACTTGGACATATACGTATGTGTCGGTATATTTGTGGGAAAGATTTCCAATGTGAATTTTCTGAATCAAGAGAAAATACATTTCTAGTTTTGTTACATACTGCCAAATTTCTCTTCATAGGATTATATAGACATTTTTCTCTCCCATGAGCAGTGTGTGGAGAGTTGGTTTCATTACCAGTTCTGTTGCCACACTTGGATTTTTGCTAGTTTGATAATTGAAGAATAGAATCTCATTGTAGTTTTAGAAAGAACACCTCTAAAGATAAGGAATGAAAATTTTCATGGCTTTTTTATGTGTTAAAATTGTGTTGTAGTGGTTTGCAGCATCAACTCTGGAGTCACTTCAGTCAAAATTTAAATCCATGGCTTGCTTCCTGCAGACCATGTTTTGGTAGTGCACCAATACCAAACTCCTGAGCCTGTTTTCCTATCTTTAAATTAAGATAATAATGAAATGCTTCCTCATGGTTGATATCAGGATTAAATGAGAAATTTGTTTAAAGCTCCTAACCTAATACTTGGTTTGTAGTATGTAGTCAGTAAATGTTGGTTATTAATAATGATGAAGATTAAAAACATTCCAGGAGGATAGAGCACTCTATAGAGTGAAAAAATATAATTAAAAATACTTGCATGAATAGTCTTCTCTATGACTTTGAAGAATTCTTTAAGTAGCATCTGGAACACATGACACTATGATGACCCGGGGTTCTGTTTGTTCTCAGTCTGTGAATCCAGTCAAGAACAAACATCTACCATATACTCAGTTTTGTGTTTGGCATTGAATTTGTATTGTATGCAAAAAAGTATATTATCTGTTCTCTAGGGAGGATTTAGGGCTAGAATATTAATAGTAAACAAAAGCATTGATAAATACAAAAGTCCATATTAAGTATTAGGATATACTGTTTCTCTGTCCCTGGGACCTCAGAAATTCTCCTGAAGTTTATTTCTGTGATCTTCATCCGCATTTCCGTGACAAGCTTCTTTTTATCACTCAATTCTCAGTTTCAGTGTCACCTCTTCAGATACCTGAATACCCCAGTCTAAAATAGCCCTTGTTCTCTCATCATCCCTTCAACTCATTTTCATTATAATTGTTAGCACCA